>NC_138103.1:36992231-37600856 GCF_964146895.1 Miniopterus schreibersii
AAAGTGAAGGAATGCAAATACATATTCCATGCACATGGAAACCAAAAGAAAGTAGGGGTTCCTATACTTACATAAGAAAAAAGAGATTAAAACAAAGACTATCATCAGATATAAAGAAGGGCATTATATAATAATAAAGGAGTCAATCCAAAAAGAGGATAGAACATTTGTAAATATTTAGGCACCCAACGTAAGGACATCCAAATATATAAAGCAAGTATTAACAGACTTAGTGGGAGAAATAGACAGAAATACAGTCATACTAGGGACTTTAATATTCCACTTTCATCAGTGAATAGGTCATCCAGACAGATAATCAATAAAACATTGGCCTTAAACAACAGATTACACCACATGGATGTAACATAATTTATGTGTGTGTGTTTATGTACGCATGTGAGTGTAATAGTCCACACAAAAGCAACAGAATGCACATTCATCTCAGGTGCACATAGAACATTTTCCTGAATAGATATGTTAGTCCATAAATCAAGTCTTAATACACTTAAGAAGACTAAAATGATATCAAACATCTCTTTTACCACAATGGTATGAAATAGAAATCAATTACAAAAAGAAAACTGGAAAATGCACAAATATTTGGAGATTAAACATGTTACTAAACAACCAATGGGTAAAATAAAAAATAAAAAGAGAAATAAAAAAATACCTTGAGACAAATAAAAAAAATAAAAATTACAACCTATCAAAACTAACGCAATGCAGCAAAAGCAGTTCTAAGAGGGGTGTTCATAGTGATAAATGCCTACAATAAGAAACAAGAGATATCGCATATAAACAACCTAACTTTACACTTCATTTAACTAAAAAACAAATGAAGAAGGTCGAAGTTAAAAGGAAGGAAATAATATTGATTATAAAGTAGATTCCCATTATAGAAATGAAGATAGGTGTGGTGTGTCTTAGATACACCTAATTCTAAAGCATAGCACATTATAATGGATACCCACACAAACAGTTTAACTTACATAGTTTTAATATCTACTTTTTAGTACAAAGAAATGGGACTTTTTTTTACATAAGAGAATGAACATGTTATATAAATCACCAATCATCTAACTTGTTATTATCTCTTTTAATCAATTAAAAAATAACTTGAGGACCCTCATTTTGGAGTCCAGTTTAGGAACAATAATCCAAAATAGCAGACCACAACCAAGAAATACCTCTGTAAGTTAGCCCCATCTTCATTTCTGTGTACTATATTCCATTATTTTGAGGTCTTTCCAAACTATAGTTCAATACAATACATTGCACTAATTATTCTAACACTCTAATATTAACATTATTTAATATCTTAAGAGGTATCTTCCAACTTCATAATGATATTAGTGACAGGAATTTCAAGCATTGTGGTAAAACCTGGCTAAGAAATCCTGAGGGAACTGTGACCTTAGGGTACCTTTAAATTACAATCCACAGGTGACCAGGTCATTTGTAATAGCATATTAGCCCTGTGTATCTATGAAAAATATGGAAAACAAATCGAGAGCTTCTAACACAAGTGTGACTAAGTCACATTGCAATCTTACTGAAACAATGTGTGATGCTAAGCCATTATATGTAATTTTAGTAACATTTCTACAGATCACAAAAGGCACTGAAAATCTGAGGAATGGGGCTCAGAGCTGTACGCATTAAATCAGAGGGAGAGTATATTGTTTCAGAGTGAAGGATGGGGTTCCAAGTTGTACCATGTTGAATTAAATACAAGCAAGCTTAACATGGCAGTGCTTAAGAAATATTTTTTTCTCTTTAAAGAGAAACACAGAAATTAAAAATTTAATGACAAGTCCTGGAAACTAGCACTATTTCATTGATGAAAAAAGAAAGCAGAACACTCTATTGTACTCAAGAGAAGTCCAAATTTTATTATCTCTGTGTTATCTCTCACTTGGCTTCCTCACTCTGAATTTCAGCCCCCTGAGGTAGAAAACTGCCAGTTGTCTCACATACACTTTTTAACAAGGTGTGTCAATGAGCTGATTTCATCATCTTTAGTTATACTTAGAAACAAAACTATATAATTTAATATATTTGGATATTTCTGTTAATGATGTGAAATATAACACTTTCTAATAAAAAATAAAACAAGTTAGATATATACATTATTATAGTTTTTTATCTGTGAACATTTATTGCTACATATTCTACCTAGATTATTT
Source organism: Miniopterus schreibersii (assembly GCF_964146895.1). Classification (NCBI taxonomy): domain Eukaryota; kingdom Metazoa; phylum Chordata; class Mammalia; order Chiroptera; family Miniopteridae; genus Miniopterus; species Miniopterus schreibersii. The sequence goes on from NC_138103.1 coordinate 36,994,418, forward strand.
CTCTGCTCATGATATAGCCAAAACGTTTATGAGAACTCAAACTTATAGACCCACAGGAGAAAACAAGTCACTAGGAGTCAGTGCTCATGAGAAATGGTGATGGTGGTGGTTTACACAAACTCTAGAAGTATCTCAAAGTAGCTTGTAGAAAGTTAGAGATGATTCACCTTCTGATGCTATGTTTGATTTAGGTATAATTGGTACTATTTTATGAACGCATACACTTGAGTGGGATACTTTTCTTTTGCCCCCTTAAGTGTATTCTCCATCCTATCCTATGTCCCTGGCTTCATTGCCCATATGTCTCCCACTTGGGTTTGGTTATCAGGAGATCATTAGAATACCACTGGGTTATCAGATTTGGGAAGAAGAACAAATTTGAGCATTTAATCCCCTGGCTGCTTTCCTGCTGGTCCATGGCAGCCCCCTCCTATAGCTAGGGGTTTGCTGGATTTTATAATTTATTCCACTTGCTCCCTCAGCCTAGGGGTGGTAGGTACTTTCTGCTAAGCCAGGGCTGTATTACCATTCCTTATTGGTCTTCCTTCATCCTGTTTGTGCTTTTGTAAACAACCCTTCATTAAACCTTCTTCAATTACCCACTTTTTATACTAGATTTGAACAGAGAATTGACAGAAACAAATGGGGATATAACACAGAAAGATAAAATACACAAAATATGAGGAAGTGCAAGTGATGTGAACATAAAATGCATCAAATGTGTATCTCAACTAAGTTCTAGAGGAGGTAATAGAGTGAATGGGGAAAGTCATATTTGAAAATATCTTAGCTGAGAATTTTTCAGAACTGATGAGAGATCTTAACCTACACATTTCAGGATAAAAAATAATGCTATGGTCCCAATGTTTGTGTCCCCTCAAATTTATACGTTGAAACCTAACTCCTAAGGTGATAATATTAGGAGGTGAGGCCATTGGGAGGTGATCAGGTCAAGAGGGCAGAGTGTTCATGAATGGGATTAGTGCCCTTGTAAAAAGATCTGGGAGAGTTCTCTCCTTCCTTGTCATGTGAAGTCACAGTGAAAGGAACTGAAAAATAAGTGTTGCTTATAAACCATCCAGGTTATGGTATTTTTGTTATAGTAGCCCAAAAGGACTAAGACAAGAAGGAAATCTCAAGCAGTCTAGATAGAAGGAAATTTTCACCCAGATACATTATAATAAAACTTCAAATTGTAAAAGATGAAATGATAACCTTTGAGGTAACCAAAGTAGCAAAACAGAGTAGCTTCAAAAAGCAACAGTCAGAATTTAGAGCTGAGTCCCCAGCAGCAACAGTTGGAGCCAAAAGACAGAAATGATCCGTTCTTCAGTGCTGAAATCAGTAACTGCCAAATGATAAATTAATTCCTGGCAAAGATACACTTCAAAAATATGGCCAAAATAAAATTCTTTTCAGAAAGAAAATATAAACTGTACTCAAGGGTTTTTAAAGACTGTATTTCCATCCCAACTGAAAGATTTAAGGGGCAATAAAAATCGAGGGGCAAAGTAAGCACTGACTATTTGAAAATAGAATAATGTATCGCAGGAATAAAATTTAAAGAAACACGAAACAGAATTACAAGATATGGCAGTAATAAATTAAGTCACAAAGGGATTGAAGAAAAAGATAAACATTAATTAAATTTGAGTTTGACAAGTTAAATATTTGTATTGTCATTTCTTAGGCAAGAAGTGAAGATAAGAAACACTTTAAAAATAGTGCACGAAAGGAAAATAAAACAATTATAATAAACTCTGTATAGCCAAAGAATATAAGAAATGAGAGGGGGAAGAAAATAGAACAGATGGAACATATAGAAAGAGAAATTATATGACACAGAGAATGCATGTAGATTAATTTCTAGAGGAAAAGACAATAACCATTACATTAGAACTTTAAATACTGTAGCTATAAAAGATAAAACAATATATTACTTCTAAGAGACACCTGTGAAACGTAAGGATGTAGAAAGTTTGGAAGATGGAATGGCAGAAGAGAGTATTTCCTGCAGAAACACAGGAACTATTGAGCAGGAAGTTCCTGTATCTATTCAGACAATGCAACCGCTGGAAAACAATGAAATGAAATGGTGTAGAGGTGAGCCCCGTGTCCCCGGAGGTAAGCTACTGCACACGGTGCTGCAGATGGAGTTGGAAGAAACTCTGCTTCTGGTAGGACTCACGGGAGATTGCAGCTTAGCGGAAAGCAGGAGCGAAGGACTGTGGACTAGGGATATGAAAATAGTCTCCCCCCGGGTCGAAGCTCTTCAGGCTGCTACAACAAAATTCCTTGAACTTACTAACGACAGAAATTGATTTCTCACAGTGACAGCATGGTTGGGGGAGGGCCCTCGTCTGGGCTGCAGACTTCTCCGCGTGTTCTCACATGGCAGAAGGGAGGAGCTTCTCTCCGGGGCCTCCTCCATAAGGACTGTGCCCTCATGAACTAATCCCTTCCCGAAGGTTTCAATATATGCTTTCAGGGGGAGACACAAACCCTGAGACTAGAGCATAGCATTCAGTAGTTCTGGTTAAGATAAATAAATAAGGAACTAAATGATAGTGAATTTTGATTTAATGTAAGATTTAAATATTACTGTAAACATCTGACCATGGAACAGAACTTTTTGGGAGTAATGAGCTCCTCATTATCAGAGATCGTATTTGGGGTAATAATTTGGAAAAATAATCAGAGATGATTTCATATTTTGGCAATTATGTGAGCAATCCGGGTGAGGGCTGTACACTCCACTGGCTAACATCTGCAAATGAGAGCGAGACAGCACCACTTAAACAGATGCCAGACCATCATCAGCGCACATCTGGACCTTACAATTCTTTAAAGTTGTATATTTATAAGGATAACAAATATGATATGGGTTCTATGGGGAAAAGGCAGAGAAAATATATACTTCCAGATTTAGAGGAAGATAATTTTTGGAGGAAAATTAATAATTGCATGTTGATAAAGAGTATTTCAGGAAATTATTTTCTTTGCAAAGCTATAAAAAATTAAAGCATTTCCCAGCATCATAATTTACATTATGTAAAGGATTTTATTTTTGTATGTTATAAATGTGACAGAATGATGTCCATAAATGTTACTGGGGATTATTTCCATCTTATCTCTGTGAAGTGCAATTCCTTAGTTGCAGGACTATGGGGCATAGATAAATCTTTCTGTTTTCCTACTGTTCTCTTTCTCCATCTGTCTATAGTATTCACTACCCAGGGCTATTATTCCTTCTCCCTAATACATAACTAATTTATTTTATAAAATCAGTATAGCACCAATATTGATAAAAGAGTCTTCTGGCACCTCAATGTAAAAGTTTCCTTTGAATGAGGGAGCCATCAAGAAAGTGTGATTAAAGTATTTCTCAGATTTTCAGCCTCTATGTTTCTGAGGACAGGAGAACCTATGATGAGATCTGTTAGGAATGACAGATCCAATTATATTGTGGCACTAGGATAATGAATGAAAAAGTGGAAAACTTGAGAACCCAGTGTACCCCCAGACAGTGAATGTAAAAGTGAAAATTATGCATTATTGGTTAGGGGCAAAGGAAATTTTAGAACTGGACATAATTACAGAATTTATAGAGCCCACTACTTTAGCTATGTTATAGTAATTATATTTTATAATTTTATTTCAGATGTACAGTGTTAATGTGTTTTAAGCTGAAGTAATGGATGTTGAAAGAGATGTAGAATCTTAGAGAGCATCTATCAAGCTTGTAGCATTTTCTTCCCACTGCCTGAGAAAAAAGTGGAGAGGGCAGACTATAGAGTTTTGATTGATGCAGAAGTTACCTTGCTTGTTTGATCTCATTTTTTTTTTTTAAATAGAAAAAAATATCTTTGTAAAAGAGAGACAGTTTTTACCACCTGCTCAGATATTATTTTTAGAAGAAAAGTAAATCACATCATGACCACAGTATCCCCAGAAAAGCAGGTATGTGTTTGCTGAGGGAAGTTCTCAGATCTGTACATTTCTTAGAAAAAAAACGTTGACAAACATCTTGGGTTATCTCAATTTCATTCTCTAACTTGTATGCTCATTCTCTGTGCGTCTCCAAAGCATCTTTTCTTCAACATATAACCAAAAAGAAAGACTTACAAAAACAATTTCTCAAAAGGAGCACTATGGATTGTGGGTGCTGAGATTAAGAGCAATTAATCTCAAATGGTCCTTTTCCTTCAAATGGAAGCGGGAAATGTCAAACTTAAATGCTCTTCACAAAGAATTACATTCACTCTTCCATTTACCTCTGTCTTACAGCTCAGCTCATCCCATCTCAGGTCAAACCTGGAGAAAGAGCAGGCCACAGTGACAAGAGAAACAACTCCCTCTAGTACCAGAGCTGTCAGGGCTGCTCTAATTCTTGAGCTCTGATTTTCAGTTCTTTTAAACTCAGTCCTCGAGGACACTGTAATTCTTATCTTAGAATTACTAGTACCTAACAAATAATGCCCAGATTATTGATTGAAACACAATTGTTTTGGCTAAGGTTTCAAATCCTTGAAAACTATAGAGTACAAGACAGATGCACAACTGAGTAATTTGTCTCCCTAGTATTGGCTTCTGATGTATTATACTATACTGCTTTGCAAACTACCCGCTTACTCTAATATGCATGCATTACCTAAAGATTAGACGTGCATGCTGAAACAAAATATGCTCAAAGGTCTTAATCCAGGAATTGCCTCGTGGGAATTTGGCAGGCCTGTACCCAACTTCCAAATTGAAAAAGATATATGAGAAATTGTAGCTTTGTATTCAGTTCTCACATTTTAATGCTGTCACTTGGCCACCACAGAACATTAAGAAATCATATGCCAAAAGTGAAAAGATCCCTAAGGACTCAACTGATATTGCAAGTAAGTTCAGATTATGCACTCTGCATATTAACATCAGGGATGCACCTTGCATGCAGGAGAAGATCATAAAGTTATGGTCCTCCTCATGAGATAAGCGCTGGCTGGATATTCAGGAGTGCCCATGGCTATCACCAATTTTATTACAGCCACAAAATATACCTTCCTTAGTAAATGTGAGAAAGGAGCAGCTAGATGATTACTCTTTCTGTAGTATGTCAAGGCTGAAATAAAAGTGTAACATTACACAATGGGAGTTCAAGTAGGTAAAGGAGGGACCTTATTTAAAGGTATCTAATTGATCGTGTGAGAAATACAATAGAAAATTATTCATATGAATGTAACAGGTCCTATCTCCTATGAAATTCCTGTACTTGTCTTCTAGTACTGCAAATGGGAATGAGAAATGTATTTTGTTACGATAATAAGATTTATGTAATTATAAGTAGAAGAAAAATGATAACAAGGAATATTTGGAAATGATTCTGTCATGAGAGGTTAAAAGCATACATTTTAACAGGATTGACCTTTTGCATTAAGATAGAATAAAATGTCACCCAAATTAAAGCAATACAAAGGGCAGCAGGAAGGTCCCTTCCACACAAATAAATTTGCTCCTCAACTAGATCACTCTGATGCATGAAATTCCAGTGTTAGTGTTCCTTTCCTTTCCTATAATATTTTCCTCACAGTTTTTACTGCAGTTTTTACTCAGGACAGATAACTAACAAACCCTCATGTGATTTCTGTGATGATACTCATAAAGTAATTAGACATGAGGATCAATAAAATAGGGGACAGAAAAAATAATTGACAGTAACCAAGTTCACTTATTTGAAATTTTATCTAGAGCTTTCGGACAGATACAGTCATGCGAAAATTACCCGGTCATGGATAACTCCAGCACTTTTGTCTCCAACAAATATTTTTACATCAAATAAACATACTATATGCTAACCCAAGGGCACAGATATGTTGGCAAATGAAAAATGGGCAAGGCTGAGAACAAGCCAGTAATTGAGTCACCTGATGTGTTCACAATGGCTGTTAGGAGTGTGGGGCTGGGGAACCTCAGGATTTGGGTTTCCAGAGAAGCTGACAACACAGAGATTGCAACTAGGGTAGTTTCTTAAGGGTGCTTTAAGAATCTACACCTATGGGAGGGAGAATAAACACCCAGGACTGCTCAGAGAGGGAAGCTGAGCAGCAGCAATGCAGTCCCAGCGAGACCTCAGCCCCCGCAGTGACCTCTGATTCTGTGATGACCTTTCAGAGTTGCCAGGATTTGGGTTTGGACCCTGGGCCTTTAGGACCCTGTATCAAAAAGTCATCTGGAATATTTTAAACAAAAATAAACGCACGCGCGCGCGCACACACACACACACACACACACACACAGTCATTGGATACAGGTTGCCCTTGGGCAAGGCTCTCTACAGCTGAGTCAAGCTTTCTGAAGGGGTTGAAAGCTGACAGCTGCAACTCAAAAACTTTTCCAAATCTGGGGGATACATTCTTCTGTTCAAATTCTTAGCACAACTACGATGTACTACTTTTTTCACATGTAGCCAAGTTACTCATTAATGACCCTCTGATAGAAATTTTTATTTTCACTGTTTAACATTCTCTTTTTGATACAATCTACAGTTATACAAGCCCTACTATTTCCTATTCCTTTCCTTCTCAGTAAGTCCATCTTCTGACACCTTTAATGTATTTATTCAGTGTTATCTCGGATGCCAAATATTGGAGTAGAACATTTAAAAATATATGGGGAAGATGCCATCATTTCATGCTTTAAAAGAAAATAATGTCTGATACATGTTTTCCGTTTTTCTGGTTTCTACATCATGTGTGTGTGGGTGTTTTTTTTGTTCAAAATATTAGCATAGCACGAGTTACTGCATCCTTCATGTTTACTTTTGTACAGCTTATTCTGTTTCCCTTCCGGAAATGTATGCGATAATTCTGCCATAATATATTAATTGAATCGGAACTATTAAAGTAGCTACTCTTAATGGCAGAACTGGGAGAGCTTACTTCATTTTGCCGTCTTAGAAATTCATGCTGTCATTACCCAAAAATAAACCAGATAGCTGAGCTTTTCCCCCACAAAGCCATGCCTTGGGTTGTCTGAGAAAACATAATATCCAGAATGTAATACAACTAGTCACTTTATATATGATTTATTCACTGATATTGTAAACAAAAAAGTTTTAAAGTGGAAATTTTTAAAATAAAAGAATCTGAAAGATAAAAACATCAACTGAATTCTTGTTTTCTGTATTGTATATGAGGATGTTAGTGATATATGAGTAATTAAACATAGTCAATTCCAATGTTTTTCGCAGGTTGCTTGTTGCTATCTGTAATACAGTTATTATCAAACTAAAACAATGCATTCCAAAGACTATCACATGATGAATTTTCCCTGGTGGAACCCTGATTCTGACAAGTTCCTGATGCATATTCCTAAAACAGTTCTCCACCTTCCCCTAACACTACCATTTTTACAAGAATAACTCAGTCTCACTATTCAAAACTCAGTTTTACACAAATTCACCAGTCTCAGTTCCAAACTATGATATCACTCCCTTATATTGCAACTTAAGACCGCTGCATATCCCTCTTTTCATGGATTTCTGGCAAATACCAAGTACAGTTCACCCTTGAACAACAGGAGGGTTGAAGCGCCCCCCTCTGTGCAGTTGAAGATACACGCTTAACTTCTGACTCCTCAAAAACTTGGTTGTCCCTCTGTCCCTCAGTACCTGTGGGGGTTGGTTCTAGGGACCCACCATGGGCACCAAAATCCACGAATACTGAAGTCCCATATATAACATGGCATAGATAAATGCATGCACTCGGCCCTCTGCATTTGCAGGCTCCCAACCACAGGATGAAAACAGTACAGGTGTTCATTGGGGGGAAAAATCAGCATATAAGTGAACCTGCACAGTTCAAACCCTTGTTGTTCAAGGATCAACTATATAAGGTATTTGTTGGCATAACTGCTGTCTGTCTTGTCCACAGAGCTGTAAGCTACATCAAGAACTATGTGTGTTACTCAACCCTGCATCCGAGGACCCAGGACTTGGTCAGGCATAGAAGAGGCAATTTCTAAGTACTGATAGGATGAACACATGAATGTCAGTGAACTCCTTAATGTACGGCTTATCAAATTCATATTCAAATTTTGTAAAGGAATAACATTCATATAATACCTATGCTTTCTTTATTTCATTGCTATTTCCTTCATCCCTTCATTTAACAACTAATTTGCCACTCAAAATTTGCCAAACACTGGTTATACAATGGTTAGCAAAACAGACTATGTCCTGGCTCTCAAGGATATTAAAGTCCATATGGAAAACTAATGTTAATCAAGTATTTACATGATTATTCATGTCCAGAATATGATGCTTGCCATATAAACATACCAACAAAAAGTGTAGGGAGCTATGAGAGTCTGTAAATAGCATAGGCTATGAACTATGAGGATTAAGAAAAACTTTCCTGAAAAAAGCATTTGATCTGCGTAGTGAAGGTAGATTTAATAAGATGTGGGACAAAAGCTTTAAATGCATCGTGTTGTACAAAGGCCTTGGGGCAAACGCCACTGTTACCACCTGGTAGTGCTGGAGCAAGTCCGAAGGAGCCGGTGAAGCATGGTCACCCATTCTCTCTGAAACGTACAAAGTAGCACAGCAGTGTGTAGAGTGCTGTGGGCTGTGCTTCAAAAAAACCCAAAAAACCCTGCTCCTTTGCTGTGCTTGCCTGTTATGACGTTAGCATGAGAGTGGCTTCTGAGTAAAAGAGAAGAGTTCCACCGCGTGGTGCTCCAGCACTGTAAGTACAGGTGCTAAGCGGGAGTGCTGGACATGCTCTTGTCCCAGGGCCAGGGGGCCCCCGTCCTGTGGGAAACTGGGTTCACATGAAGCCACTCCAGAGAGGAAGTACCTTCTTTCCAAGGTGACTTGTTGCTAGGCAAACCCAGTGGTCAATCATTAAACCACCCTGCTTCCTCCACGTAGTGGTAGAGAAGTCGCTGAGACCATAAGGTAGGAACAAAGAATGGATGCCTGAAAGCATAGAAGGAGGCTGCTGTGGCTTGAGCAGAGATCACTGGGTATTTCCACTTCATTAATTTTTATGCATAAGGCCAAGTTCATTTTTAATTTTTTATTATAAAGAATCCCTGTGCACTTCAAGATTTGGCTCACCATGAAGTGGACTTTATTATTATTGTTGTTGTTGTTAATCCTCACCTGAGGATATGTTTTTATTGATTTTATAGAGAAAGGGAGAAAGGGAGGGAGAGAGAGTGTGTGAAGAAAGCATCAACGTGAAAGAGAAATATTAATCAGTTGCCTCCCATACTCGCCCTGCTGGGGATCGAACCCGCAGCCTCAGTATGTGCCCTGACCAGGAATTGAGCCCACCACCTTCTGGTGTATGGGATGACGCTCCAACCAACTGAGCCACCCGGCCAGGGCTGAAGGACTTTTGAATCAGGACAGTTTTCTTGGTTTTGGTTTTGGTTTTGTTAGGTTGAAGTACTTGGAAATGAAAAAAAGCACAATGTCACAGGAATTTTATTAAAGGTCAGTATTTGAGGTAGTAAATAACTTTATCCGTTCCCTTTTCTGCTCTTCCAGAAACAGTGATAGTTTTAGTCACAGCTCATGCCTGCTGAGTCTCATGAGAGCTTATTGTCGCTGTCTGCTACCTGGCTGGATCTACTTTTCTTGTGGAATAGTTCCTATATTCTTAAATTTAGGCTTTGAAGTAGACTTTTGTGGCATATATCCTTTATAAAAAGTTCAAAGAGAACAAAAAACCCAGGATCCTTATATAGGTGAAATTAGCAGGCACTGATGTTTCAGCTGGAGACAGTGCTGTGAAATACACAGCCACCTGACAAGGCACACATTTATTAATAGTGGACTGATGTAAGTGTCTTTTAATATACAGCTGTTTACATGCAAAGCTTCCTGTTAGAGCTGTAGGAAGCACTTTCAGCCATATTTGTGCCTCCAGAGACGTAAGCCAGGCCCTTCTGGATCACTTTTGCGCAGTGAATGTTATTTTTTAAATAGCACTCTTGATTGAAGGCTGCTGTGTTATAAACATTGACCCTTACATAAGGAAAACTAGGTCTAGGACATCCCATACTAAAGTGTTCCTATTTCTTTGGACTCTGTTATAAATTTTCACGGTGACCTTGCCACTGGCCCAGCACATTCCTCCATCCCTGGACATGTCCTGAGGCTTGCTTTCTTCTCCAGCATTTTATTTCAGTTTCCAGTGCTCAGTCTCCCTAGGCATCCATGCCGCTGCTGGTAGCCAGCACTGTATAATGGGGATGACAGCTACTCTTTGTCCTGAGTACTGACTGTAGACCAGAAAGGCCTTCCTGGAAGCGCGTTAAAGCACCATGTGCCTCTCGTCCCCTACAGCGGGACTGGTAGCAAACGTACGGACGTTCATTATGCTCTCCGCCACGCACGCTGAACCGGATGGCGGGGAAATAGGCATTTCTGTTGGGTCAATTCCAACACATGGAGAGAAGAAACAACATGGACTTCGGCCTTAGACAGACCTAAACTTCTGATTCAGGAAGTGGGGGATGGGAAAATTGCTACAGGCTTTTTGGCTGAGAGAATCTAAAAACGCTAGATTACATACAAAATAAATCCTCCTTAAAGTTTCATGTAGCTAACGAGAGAGAGAGAGAGGTCCCTGGGAAGAGAAACATCTGGAGTGGTGAATGAATAAAGCATTTTGTGTCATTTTTGCACAGTCCGCATGACCTGATTCAGAAGAGGTGGTGATGAGGGCTCACTGTCACTTAGGATAGACTCTCTGACAGGAGACACCACTTGGTGTCCCTGCCTGCCTGGAACAGCACAAATTAGAGAATTTACCCAGTACCAACTTTTAGTAATAATTTCAAGGATATAGGAAGGCACAGGCAAGAAGCAGAGCAGGGAGTAGTTGAGATCCACCAACACAGTCCCCAGCTCCTTTCTTACCACCTCAGTGTGCTTTCTGTCTGGTCATCATTAGTACCTGAGGTCTCCAAGTTACATATGGGATCACATCATTTACACAGAGGGAGCTGTCCTAGTCACAGCAAGTAACTGTTTTATACTCTGATAGCATAAATTGCATGACATTGTTCATGACCCATAATTATATGGATTCCATGTTTGTTTGCCATAAATAATCTAGACAGACCAATTACACATGGCTACAGCACGTTATAGATTAGGACTGTACCATAGAAAAGCCGTTAGTGTATGCGTCAGGACGTCTTCCATTAGCATATCTTTAAGAATTGTCTGGGTTACCTTCTTTCTTTCATTCCTGGGGTCAACCTTTTGGGTAACATGTGAGACAAGATTCCAAGCCAGCTGTTAACCATTTCCTTCCCATATTCTTAAGATTTCGTATAGGTTCAAGATATAATTAAAAAGGTTTCTCTACTCCAAGGTAATAAATTATTTTATTTTTTTGGCATTTAAACATTTGCTCCATCTGGAAGTTGTTTTCCTATGAGAGTTTTGAATCTAAATGTATTATACCTGAATGCTACCCGGTTACCCCAATATTATTAGCTGCATGCTAATTTCAAGTTAAAATATCATTATCATCTTTACTTTATACAGTATTCTTTTCTATAAAAATTTGAAATTCTGAATGAATAATGTTTCTTTTGATGACATACTGCAGCTTTGTGGTTTCTACAGTTTACTTGAATAAGGTTAAGTTTCTTAATACTTATCTTAAATAATAAGTTCCAATGTTGCTTGCTATAATTTTTAATTTCCTTCTAATAATAGTGCAATTATAATAATATAAATCATTCTATCCTTTCCTTTTTAGGGTTGTTGTATCATTTTATTTTTCCTTTTTAATCAGTTTCAAGTCCATATGATCTTTGATTTTAGCTGTGGGTTATATTGTACATTTTTTTTCTCTTTTATACAATTCACTATTCCAAGGGCTCTGACCCTGCATCAATGATCTGTTTCATCTATATAAATATAGACCTTATAAGATTAAATAGCTGGGTGGGGCTATATAATAGTATTAATAACAATAGTAATCATTTTCTATTATTACTATTATTAGTAATTATTAATTGTATTATTAATACTTCTCTGTGAAAGAATACTTCATTTCATCTCATGAATTTCAAACTCATGAGTTTAACTCTGTTTGAAATTGTAGGAGTGAACTAAATGGCAATTCAAAGATTTGAATTGGATTCTGGATTTTTTTCATGACTTTTCATTTAATTCAATATAATGAAAACTACCGGCACTTCAGTGTATTTTTTCAAATCAGGTTAACCATGCTGAACATAATCAGATTGCTTACACTGATATTATTCATTAAGTTCCTCTCTTTTCCCAAATGAATGAGAAAAGGGGTTGAAGAGAAAGGAGAAAAGCATTAAGAGAAAAAGAAGGTTAGTATTCTTTGGAAAAATGATAGTATTGTCAAATGTAAAATGAGTCTATGAAATAGTTTGAATATATTTAAGAAAAATATGTGTAAGATATTGAACAACCACTTATTTAAAAGAATGAGAATGGTTTTATAGATTTGATGACAAATACAAAATATAACAACACTCAGCTATTCAAATATTCCAAGTTAGCTGCTGATCCCATTGATTTTTAAAGAGTGGAAGGGAAGGATGGGTGGGGGGGGAAGAAACATTCATGTGAGAGACACACATAGATCCATTGCTTCCTGCACACACCCTGACCGGGGTTGGGGATTGAACCTGCAACCCAGATATGAGCCTTTGACTGGGAATTGAACCTGTGACCCTTTGGTGTGAGGACCGATGCTCTAACCGCTGAGCACACTGGCCAGGACAAAATTTCATATATTATTTATTTACGTTTGTAGCAAAATACATTGGATTTATTAATTTTTTAAAAAATTATCTTTATTGCTGAAAGTATTAGGGATGTCCCCCTTTTCCACCCCCTCAACCCCACACTCCCCAGGCCTACTGCACTATTGTCTGTGTCCATGGGTTATGCATATACATATATAATTCATTTTTAATATCACATATTTCATGTTTAGGGTTTTCATTTAATTTTTCTTATCTACATTTCATTTTGATATTTGAGCTCATAAAGGTTATGTATAATAACTAATCAATAGATCATGTCCTCAAATTCCAACATCTCTGTGATTACTGCTGTTTCTGTTGACTGATTTTCTCCTATGGGCTAAATTTTCCTATGTCTTAATATGTCTAGTAATTTTTTGTTGGATGCTAGAGTCAGAAATGTTACTTTTTCAAGGCCTAGATTTTGTTGTCTTACTTTAAAGAGTATGTATGATCTTTGTTCTGGAAGGCAGTTACTTACAAATTAGCTTGATTCTTTTGAGATTTGTTTTCAGGCTCTCTAAAGGGAGAGCCCAGAGTAATCTTATTTATTTGTGAGCTTAAACTCATTACTAGGATGTAACCCTTCTGGAGTCTCCACTGAATACTCTGTATGTTCAGCAAAGTCTCTCTTTACTCTGACTAGTGGAAACTCAAGCAATTGCCACCTTTCTGAGACCTCTGGTAATTAATTGGCTTAGAGTTCCTCGGAAACTTTTCTTTCTCTGAGTTATTCTTTACTTGGACTCTTGAAGTTCTCCATAGAAATATATATATATATATTTGTTGTTCAGACAGAGCGTAAAGGGGTTTCCTATGCAAGTTTTTGGCTGTCTTTCTCTGCATGATTCTTTTCTTTTTCAACCTGACCACACATTCCAGTCACCCTAGGCTTAGCAAACTCAGATCTATTGGGTTCTGTTTGTGTTCCCTCTCCTGTTTCATGGTCCAGAAGTTGCCTAAAGGAAAAACTCCAGAGAAATTATAGAACCAACCTAATTTCTCCCTTTTCTCAAGGATAACAGTCCTGTGCAGCCTCATGCCCAACACCCGAAAAGAGTTGTTTTATGCATTTTCGGCAGTTTTCAAGTTATTTATGGTAGAATGGTAATTCTGAATTTATTATCCCCAAATTCCTGGAAGCAGAATTCTAATTACTTTCTTAGTTTCTTAGCAGCTATTTCTTGGTTGTCTGTTGCTTTGTACTGTTTAAAATTCAGCAAAAAACCCTAAGGTGAAAGCTTAGTAAAAAAGCTAATTCACTTCTGTGAGATTACCTTCCCTTCAACCTCACTCCAATTTATATACACACATATGTACGATTGTGTTATAATTTCATTTTTCTCTTCGATATTTGAATATGTTTTTCCTCTGTGCCTTTTAGAAAGAGGGGGTTTGGGGTGAGCTTTACATGGCTTTCTATGTTTCCTTAAAGAACTTCTTTTTCTATTTCTACAGAGTAATATACTGAACCTCTTTTTTGGTTTTTGTTAGATTTCTCCATTTTATTTTAAAAGGTTCCTTAGCCTTAGCTGTTTTCTTTTGTTCCTTTAATATCAGTTGCTTCCCCCAAGGGAACCCTGCTGCACCGCACAGTTTCCTTTCCCTTAGCCCACTGTGATGACTCTGAACTGCGCTGTCTCAGAGACACAGCGGTGCCCATTCTAGACGGTGCCTCGTCCTTCTGGGAGTAAACCTTTGCTGAAGTTACTTAGATTCTTCTGCACATCTTCCATTAGACTCATAGCACCTCTGTGGTATTGGTTCTAAGTTTGCTGGTCTCAGGTACTCATTTCTTTCCTCAAAGCTAAGTTGAGGTATATACCATTCTCTATCGTCGAGTCACTCAGTTAGAGGTAGGCCCTGTACATTTTCTATCCCTGTTGCAAGGTGTGAATTTAGAACAGGTGTGGGGATAATGTGACCTAGGCAAATGTCTTTATTCCACAGCCAGCCAGGAGATCTACCCCACAGAATCTGATGTGGTCACAGAGACAAGGCTCTGTAAGGCTAGCTAGATGATGGATGACTTAATACGGTGTAGAGATATGGCCTATGCTTGAGCTTGCCTGGATGGGCGGGGTAGGAGAGAAAGCTGGTCATGGAAAACCTACAGATTTTCTTGTGGGAAAGCAGTAATATAGAATATGAGATAGCTCTAATGTTTATGTCTATTGTTAGTACTCAACAGGGATATGATGTTAGGTGTCAGGCTGAAATCACACTAGATTCCTTGAAAGAACAGGACACAATGAGTAATGCAAAAATTTAGTACTATAAAATAAATTATAATAGAAAATTGAGGAAATAGAAGGAGTATTTATTTCATGTCTTATACATGTTTGGTACCATACCAAAAAAACTTGGGATAGGGCATACCTTTAACTTATTCCTTGGCACATTAGATACTAGTTTTGTTAACAAAGCATCTTAATTATGAGAACATTAAGCAATGGGGCTGAAGATCCTACTATTATTATCTCCTATCCCTGCCTCTGAATCTTGGGAACTCCTGATCTGCAGAAGGGATATACTGCTATTATTATTAATATGAAGCTACTAATTACTGAGTATTACCTCTCTCTGAGGTTGTAATTGCACTAACATTACATTCATTTACACATGAAGAAAGTATCAGAAACATAAAGTATTAACTCAGTATTAAACCACTGGTAAGTACTCCAAACTGTGTGACTCCAAGATTAATGACTTCATTTCTACATTTGACTGCCTCTAAGAAGACAGTAGCAATTGTATTGTAGTTCTAAGGGCCAGTAGTGTGGGATTATCAAGATTAAAAAAAATTCTCGAATAAGAGTGGCCAGGTATCTTCCTTTCCAAAAAAATTTTTTTCCTTAATTGACTGTGGAACATGATACCAACCATAGAAAATGGTTAGTAAAAGTCTGAAGGGAAATACGATGACCCAGGAAAGGACAGTGTGGGTGAGATAAGATGATCCAGAAAGTGAAAACTAAACTGGATAGCTGACCTATGAACATGCTGTTCCTTTAAGTAAAGTAAATGCACCAGAGATATATCCCAATGGTATATATCAACATGACCTTACAACTTCCAATTTTATAACCAAATAGTTTATATCTTTCAATATACTAAAGAATTAACTACACCTTTAATACCTCCATTCCTAGAGTTTGAAATCTGGTGCCATGTATCATCATAGGTAGTCTCATTGAAGCTTTCATAAGGTGCTGTTATTTGGCAATAAAAATTAACTAATTTATTATTATTTTGGAGAAAGTGGGAGGGATAGGGAGAGAGAAAGAAACACCAATGTGAGAGAGAAGCATCTATCTGTTGCCTCCCTTATGCACCCTGACCGAGGATCGAACCTGCAACTTGGGTAAGTGCCCTGACCAGGTTTCGAACCCACCACCTTTTGGTGTATGGGACAATGCTCAACTGAGCCAATGGCCAGGGCAACTTATTTTATTGAGAAGATATCTATTGATAATCTTTTAAAATATCCACGTTCTCTTTAATTCATGCTCAACTAAGCTAAGGAAAGTGGAAGCAGTGACCATAATAAATTTAAGCATGAAAAGAATGCACATATAACAGCTATAACTCTACATATTGCTATCAGTGTAAAGCTACTAATTTTGGGGTGTTTACATCTACATTTCTTCATACAAACTGTGTTTAGCACTCTACAACACAACTTAGTACATTTTTTGACTAAGATGTCTTATAAAATTAAAGAAACATAGTTATGACGAATATGATAAAAATAGATGTAAATAAGGCAATTTTATCTTTTCCAAACTGATCATCTCAAACTTTTACTTTATGACATGCGTCCCTTAGTTAATAGCAGTATAATGCAGGTTTAATGGATGTCATTTTTCAGACATTTGGATTTTTAATTGCTTTCCTTTCAGCTTCATTAGCACAGTGGCAACTCTTTAGTCATTCCAATTTTAAGTAAAAAAATATTCCTGTAACTTCTTTTTGGTTTTAAGAAATTGTTCTATTCAATGAAGATGTCACCCAAATTCAGGCTTTTATACACAGCACCAAATGTCAGAGTGGCTAAAACAGGCATCAATTGTTTGGCTATTCCACCAACGCTTTTGCCCTAATCTAATAAAACACTTTTTTACTCTGGAAATCAACCCTTCCCAGGCCCATCTCTTCCAGATAGCATGTCTAGCATGGTGTCTTGCCTGGCTCCTAACCCATAATGAAGGTTAGTGTTGAGAAGGGTAATGAGATCCAAAAAAATTTTTTAAAAGCCCACCTTCTTAGTCCATAAGCTGTAAGGCACATGTATGTTTAAGCTGGTTGATAACCATTTCTCTAGCTATATGTAAGAAGTTCTCTCTACACAGAGGAAGGACAGAGGACTTTTTGGTAATAAGGCTATGACTACACAAACAGTTATCCTGGCATATTTATAATGCTGTGAAGTATAAAGATATGAAAAGTTTGTTTCTCTTCTGGATAAAGCCAAGAAGCTAGCACAGATGGTCACCCCAATAACTAGGTAAAGTCAGGTGATTTAAGTATAACCAATGGTGCTGTCAAGTCCTCTCACTTGAGCACTGGTATTTTTCCTGCAGACATGTATGCAACGAGTTGCCTTGCTCGGCTCCATGAGGGGGCGGGGCTCCTGTGCTTGCAGCCACGTGACTGAAGGCCTGTGATGTGAATTTCATCCTGGTGTAATGCTTACTGAATGACACAAATGCTTTCTGTCTCTGCTCTCTTTGTGGAGTTTTCTGGGTAGGAGATTTCGTTTTCTAATTGTATTTCCCAACAACATGTGCTCACACATACATACACACACATATTTCCCATTCAGTGTGTTTCCAAATTTGCTTTGCATCTCTCTCTTATTTATACCCTTAATGGGGGTGACTGTCTAGTTGTTCTATGTGCTCTGATATAATCTGGGGAACTCTCCTTGTCGCTTTCCCACCTAAAACCTTTATGTCATCTTCACCTAGACCATACTTCGGGAGCTGAGCGTAACATGACCTTCCAGGATCACATGGCACTGTGGCTAATCAGACAGGTTTCAGTAACTCACTGGTCAAACTTGCAGTCGGCTTCTCTGTCAGCTGATGTGCCAGGCAGGCTTTTCCCTTCTCCCCCAACCCTGCATTCAGTGCATGACAGAATCGTCTGTTATAACCTCTCTTAGATATTTCTATTTTAAGGCTGTACACTTTTCAAAAAATGGTTGTGTGATAGTACTAGTGAATTCTTTGCTTACTTTTAATATTTTTAATCATTTGGTTAAATAATGACAGATTTTAGTTATACTACCTCATTCTCTTGTCATTCAAGAGTTTCTATATAATCTATTGTGTATGGTGGTTTTTAAAAATATTTTCTGTATGAAGATTGGAGAGATAAAACACTTTCCTCTCCTAGATGGCACTATGTGCCTTTTTTTTCTTAACTGCTTTTTTTCTCTGGCATGAGTTAGCAAACCCAACAAAAGAGCATTGATCTCGAGCTGATAGATGGTTTTATGAAAATTTCTCTTCCCCACATCTGATTACTTCCTATTTTAAATGGGGCCATTTTTCCAGAGAAGAAAAAACTCACTGTTACATGGCGCCCTCCTAATTCTCTTATATTCAATTATGAGACCACATCCCTCTACTGGACCACTTTCCAGGGCCTAGTGGTACTGACATCAGCACACCTCTCTACGCAAAGCAGAGGACTAGGGAGTGGGGTTGAGGGGGAACAAAGTGTGCACTAGCTGCAAGCATTCCATGGCGAACTTTGCCTTATGCCCACGTTTTCTGTCTATGCCCCTTACCTGACAAAGATGGATCATCTTTATTTAAAGAAACAACAAAAGTATACATTTTAAAAATTCTGCTCCTTACTATGTTTAATGGCCTATGATACACATAATTATAAAGCCTGACAGTATATCGTTTTCATTGTATAAATCAAATGTAATAGCTGCCATAGAATTTCAGAGAGAGAAGAGTACTTAAGGTTAGCAGAGAAATCATTTCAAAATTTTTGAAACTTGCCGTCTTTAGCTCAAAGATATTTTGCATTGCCAATCTTTTATTCTGACCTGGTTTCTGTTCCCCAACCAAGAAGCAAATTCAAAGGAATTGATCCTTTGGAGAAAGTCGAGAGCAAGTCACCTGTAAAGAGTCCTTTTCTTCACGTTTGACACAGATGTATATGCCGTGGGCTATTTATAGGGAGTCAGAATGCCCAAGTATTTGTTTAGAAGTTACAGTTGTATGTTTGGGAGCATATATTTTTGCATATCTAACATTACATGTCACCATTTGTGGTGATGAAATGAAAATGTAAGTCAAGCAATTACCCTGAAAGAATGTAAATGCACATAAGCCGTTGCAAGTTTTATGTTAGATTTGATTAATTTCATAAGTACAGCTAAATAAGAGAAAACATCTGGCCTTACCAGGGTGAGGCCACCTTTTTCACATATCTCCTTAAACTCATAATTTCTTCAACTTTATCTCAGAGGTAGAGTAGAATAATTGGGGTTATGCGTCTCTCTTATTAATTTTTTTTTACCTAAGATGTTATGCTACATATACTCATTCATTCACTCATTCAATCTGTATTCAGTGCTGTTTTAATCAGCTAGGCACTGAGGATACAATGGCAAACTCAACAAAAACAACTTGCACTTTAGTTAAGGAGAGAGGTCCTAGATATTCCGAAACAAACAGGTATATAATTAAAAATTAAAATACTTTGAGACAGTAGTGAAAAAATAAAGTGCCAATAGAGAGAATCATGGGGTAACAAATTTAGATGTGGGTCAGTGATAGTTTATCTCTGGAAGACACTTTGAGGCTGAAATGTGTAAGAGTGATGCAGATGAAGAGTGGTAGAGATGCCAACATGTATGAAGGGACAGAATGTAAAGAGCTTGGAGCATCAGAGGAACAGAACAAAGTCATACTTGTCTAGACAAAGTAGAGGAGAGAGAGAGAAGAGATTCTGTTGAAGTAGGTTGGCTGAGGTCAGGCAACACTTTATATGCCATACACTGATATAGAATATTTAATATAACTTAATTTCTAGAATAAGTTAAATATTTGTAAACTCATGAATTAATCTCCTCTCTCTTCCTGTTTTCATTTAAACACTCTGTGCCTGCCTCATATTGTCCCTGGAAGCTCAAGATTCCTGGGTACCTTTTCCTAAAAGCCTGTAATTCTCATGTGCCAAGGCCTCTCCTGGTTTCTGCATTCAATCTACCTCAAATCAGACCTGTCCTATTTCATCTCCTCTGAATTCTTAGGGAGAGTTAACTAGATAAAATGATATATACTAAAATGAATCAATTAATAATAGCCAATTAAAAATTGATAAAACAAGTTGTTGCTCATCCACTGAATATTTCCATTTAGTTATGCTTTTAAAAGTGCTAACATAAAGAAATGAGAAATGTAAGATTTCAACAGACTGTCAAGAGAAATGAAGGTGATATCATGACTCAGAAAAATCTGACCTTATCAAATTGTATCTGTAGTCACCTTCTATTCCTAAATGTAAGTGTGTGACCAGTGACATTTCAGCAAAGTACATTTTAAGCAAAATATACTGCCTAAATAACAGTTCTTCCAGAAACAAATATCAAATAAATGTTTTAGGCCTAGGAACATATGCCTTTTAGGTTTATTTCTTCTCCTAAGCAAATATATTAATGTATGCAAGAAGTAAAATAGTAAAGCACTTAAAGTATTTTAAATTGCTCAGGACACAGGATGCAAATCAGGAAAAAAAAAAAAAATCTTCCTCAATATGCATTATCCCTAAAAGTTGCCTAGTGTGTGGTTAATATAAGGAAAGATTATTAGGTTTCAACCCACATGAGATCCCTAAAGATATTAATGGGAATTCTTAGCAATATTAATATTTTATAAGTAAATAGAAATTTACTATATGATTTATTGAGGTAATATAAACATCAGAGAGGAATTCCTTTGTTGTTCCAAAACCAAATATATTTATTTCTCTACCAATGTTTTCCTTCCATTCTGGACATAAATCTCATTTCTCTTACCTTTTCAAATATTTTCTCAGTCATTTACCACTCTGTTCCATGATTAATGTCTCCTTCTCCTTCAAATCCCTCCAATTTCTCATGTCTCATTGATGCTGCAATCCAGTCTGAATTAAGTCTCTGAAGTTATACTTCTATATTATTAGAAGACTTTATTATTTTAGAGCAGTTTTTGGTTCACGGGAAAATTAATAGTAAAGTACAGAGATCTCCACACACCCTGCCCTCCATCCCATGTGCCTCTTCCATTATCAACATTCCCCACCAGACTGGTTAGGTACATATATTACAACTGATGAATCTACAATGACACATCACAATCACACAAAGTCCTTTGCTTACCTTAGGACACACTCTTGGTTTTTTACATTCTTTGTGTTTGGACAAATACATAATGATATATATCCATCATTATAATATCATTCAGAATATTTTCACTGCCTTAAAAACCCTTTGAGCTCTTCCAATCCCCCCCCCCCCAATAATCAGTCACTTATTAGTTACAGGAGGTTTTTTGGTCTTTCTTTTGAATTTTCTATGAAGATGATCATGTCATGTGTGAATAAGACAGTTTTTTTTTCTTCCTTCCATATCTGTATTTCTTTTACTTTTTTCTAGTCTTACCACATTAGCTAATAACTTCCAGTACAATGTTGAAGAGGTGTAATGAAAGGAAATATTCTGCCTTGTTCCTGATCTTAGTGAGAAAACTTTGAGTTTCTCACCATTAAGTATGATGTTAAGTTGTAGCTATTCTTTGTCAAGTTGAGCATATTTCTACATGGCCTGGCTCTTTTGATTACAATGGCTTTGTAGCATAGTTTGATATCTGGTAAAGTGATCCCTCCAACTCTGTTCTTTCTCAAGACTGCTGAGGCTATTCAGGGTCTTTTTTGGTTCCATATAAATTTTTGGAATATTTGTTCTATCTCTGTAAAATATGCTGTTGGTATTTTAATAGGAATTTGCATTGAATCTATAGATTGCTTTGGGTAGTATGGACATTTTAATCCTTCCAATCCATGAGCATGGTATATTCTTCCACTTGTTTATATCTTCCTTTATTTCCTTTTTCAGTGTCCTGTAGTTTTCCAAGTACAGGTCTTTTATGTCCTTGGTTAAGTTTATTACAAGGTATCTTATTTTTTTAGTTGCCACAGTAAATGGTATTTTTTTTAAGTTTCTCTTTCTGAAAGTTCATTGTTGGTGTATAAACATTCTTCAGTTTTTGGATGTCAATTTTGTATCCAGCTACCTTGCTGAATTCATTTATCAAATAAAGTAGTACTTTGGTGGAGTTTTTAGGGTTTTCTATGTACAATATCACATTATCTGCGAATAATGATAGTTTTACTTCCTCTTTTCCAATTTGGATACCTTTTTTGTTTTCTTCCTGTCTGATAGCTATGGCAAGGACTTCTAGTACTATGTCGAATAAAAGTGGTGAAAGTGGACATCCCTGTCTTATTCCTGTTTTTAAGGGAAGTGGTTTTTGTTTTTACCCATTGAGTATGATGTTGGCTGTAGGTTTGTTGTATATGGACTTTATTATGTTGAGGTATGTTCCCTCTACTCCCACTTTGCTGAGAGTTTTTATCAAAAATGGGTGCTGGGTTTTGTCGAATGCTTTTTCTGCATCCATTGATCTGATCATCAGAGAGATGCAAATTAAAACCACAATGAGATATCACTTCACAGCTGTCAGAATGGCTATCATCAACAAATCAAAAAATGACACGTGCTGGCGAGTGTGGAGAAAGGGGAACCCTAGTACACTGCTGGTGGGAATGCAGACTGGTACAGCCTCTATGGAAAACAGTATGGAGGTTCCTCAAAAAATTAAAAATGGAGCTGCCTTTTGACCCAGTGATCCCACTTCTAGGAATATATCCTAAGAATCCTGAAACACTAATCAGAAAGAATATATGCACCCCTATGTTCATAGCAGCACAATTTATAATAGCTAAGATCTGGAAACAGGAAACAGCCCAAGTGCCCATCAGTAGATGAGTGGATCAAAAAGCTGTGGGACATTTATACCATGGAATACTACGCAGCTGTAAAGAAGAAGGATCTCATACCCTTTGGGACAGTATGGATGGACCTGGAGAATATTATGCTAAGCAACATAAGTCAGGCAGAGAAAGACAAACATCACATGATCTCACTTGTATGTGGAATCTAAAGAACATAATAAACTGATGAACAAAATAGATTCAATGACATGAAAGCATGGATCAGACTGATGAATCTCAGAGGGAAGCTAGGGGTGGATGGGTGGGGAGAGATTAACCAAAGAACCTATATGCATATATGCATAACCTATGGACACAGACAATAGTGTGTGAAGGCCTGTGGAGGGGAGTGGGTAAGGGGTGGAAGGAGTCAATGGGGAAAAAAGAGGACATCTGTAATATTTTGAATTAAAAAAAACCCTCAGTAAACATCCTTGATCACAAAAACAAACAAACAAAATGGCCAGAGAATCTGAATAGTCAGTTTTCCAAAGCAGACATAGAAATGGCCAAATAGTACTTGAAAAGATACCTATCACCACTAATCATCAGGGAAATGCAAATCAAAACCGCAATAAGATATCTCATACCTGTTAGAGAGCCTAAAATCAAACAGACAAGAAATATACATAGGACCAGATCTAATTAAACCTTGTAATTTCCTGATGCACCTTTTTTGATTTTCATATTTTTCACCTCTCTATCATTTTGAGAGTGTGCACTACAATCATCATATAATTAGATGTTGTTGCTTGAAACAAGTAGGAGAATACATTCCTAAAAAAGATTAATATGTTTACAAAAGACAAATACACTTTGTCTTATTTGCCATACCAAATTTCATGGGCTTGGGGAAAAACACGTCTGGCCCTTTCTTTTGTGCTATTTTATTCTTCCTTTCATTTAAAAATAATTGTCTTATTTGTGCTTTTCCTTGCAGATATGTATTGTTTGAGTAATTCTATGAATACATTATATCACATTCATACTGCACATCTGATATTCATTAGACTGTCATTCTGGCTTTATGTTCAAAATACATCCACTGCCTCCACTGCCACGACCCTGTTCTGAGCAGATGCCAACCTTTCCTGAGTTATAATAGGAACCTCCTAACAAATCGTCCTCATCTGACCTTTCCTCAGCAGCAAGAATAATTATTTTCAAACAAAAGGCAGATCAAGTGACTTCCCTGTTTAAAATTCTCCAATACTTCTCTTTTCAATCAGAGTCAATGTCAGCGACCCTCTGGTGACATCCAAGGTCTCCTATGATATAGCTGCACAGTTTACATCTCTGATTCATCTCTTACTACTAACCATGCCACTTATTCTATTCTAGCTGCACAGGCCTCTTTGATGTACCTTGAATGAGACACACAAGTTCCAACCTTATGTCCTTGCATTGATTGACTGGTCCTACTGTCTAGAACATTCTTCTCCTAGGGAACTAACTCCCCCCCTCCTTCATCCTGGACCCTGACCATTAGAGGTACCACTGTAGGGAAAGGGCAAATGGCCAAAAGTGCCTTACCCCTGAGACCCAGGCAGTGAAGACTCTCTGTGTTCCCTACCCTCATGACCTCCTCCCAGTAGACTAGTGAGCACTAAGTAAAAAGCAAGGCCACTGGTGAGAACAAAAGGTAGAGAGAATTCCCTTCCAATATGAGAGTGAATCAGGATGGCCTGAAGCCAGGGGTGGAGCAGGAACACTGAGAAAACCTCTCTAACACACCAACCCCCATTATACACACAAGTAAATTCTACTGGAAACATCTCAAGGAAAGAGATTCCTTTTCTCTCCCCCTGCTGCTAGAGGTCTTCACCTGTGCCCTGGGGAAGACCGGGTGCCTTAAGGGTCTAGGCAGAGCCTCAGCATGTCCCCCACTGGAGCTGGGGCCCTCCCAGGCCTGTACACCCTGGGAAGCTTTCATCAGTGTCTGTCTCCAATCTCTTCCTAAATACCCAGGAAGGACCATAGTCTGTAACTGGGTGCACACTCCCCTTTTATCTGTTCCATCAAGGGGTTTATGCTCTTCCATTAGCCCACATTAAGTCTTTAGTAATTTATTAAAAGCTTGAGCTGAGTTTTTCCCCCACATGTATTACAGCTAAGTCATCCTTTTTGCCTTATCATAGGTTAGCCAGTGCTCATGTCTGATTTCTCTTGGAAGCTACTTATCTTTCTTTCAATTTCAGATTGTTTGTTCTGCACCACCCCCCTAAAGAGTTCAACAAACACTATGACTTTGCACATTAACTGGCAGTTTCTTTTTGTCAGGGTAAGGGCAATTCTCTTTCCAGCTCTCTATAAACTGGGCTGACCAGAATTCCCCTTGGCTTTTTATTTCATGTAAGAAAATTATGTTCCATGGTATAATTCTTGAATCCTCTCTATAAGGCAAATACCACATCCTTTAACGTGAAAGTGGGTCTGACTTTCATTTTTATGCAAATTTAAAGATAACATGTATTCAGTTTGACGAGTCAAGTTCCCAATATTAAGCAGTTACTTTGAGTGTAAGTTTTGAAAATAATTTTCTAGTTAGTCACTAAAGGAAATTTTGAGTTTGTCCACTGTGGATCAACCATTTGTTATTTTTTATTTTATTCTATTCTATTGATTTTTCTCTTTTCCAGCACAAAAGTATTTTTATTCCCCAGTTTTATACTCTAAACAGACTTGAGTTCTCTTCATGTCTGACCTTGAGGTATCCAAGGATCTGTAAACTCCCTTTAAAAACAAAATAAAAGAAACAAGCAAAAAGAAAAAAGATGATCTGGCATATCTCAATAGGATATAGGTGTGCATGCAGAATATATTTTTTTATATTTTTGAAGTAGAAAATAAAATGTAGTATAGTTGCCAGGACAGCATGGCTCAGCGGTTGAGCGTCGACCCTAGGATCCAGGAGATCGCGGCTTGATTCCCGGTCAGGGCACATGCCCGGGTTGTGGGCTGGATCCCCAGTGCGGGGCGTGCAGGAGGCAGCCGATCAATGAATCATCATTGATGTTTCTATCTCTCTCTCCCTCTCCCTTCCTCTCTCTGAAATCAATAAAAAACATTTTAAAAAAATGTAGTAAAGTTGTAATGGCTCATTTTCTGGAAAACGATGTCCCTACATTCTTGAAATTTTGTTCAGTCTTTTTTTCATGTTTGTTCCAGTTAAGATTCAAGCAAGATCATGTTACAAGGGAGA
Organism: Miniopterus schreibersii; assembly: GCF_964146895.1. Taxonomy (NCBI): domain Eukaryota; kingdom Metazoa; phylum Chordata; class Mammalia; order Chiroptera; family Miniopteridae; genus Miniopterus; species Miniopterus schreibersii. Next base: position 37,020,480 of record NC_138103.1, read on the forward strand.
GCTATCTGTGCTTTTTTATATGGAACTTCATGCTCCTGCTTTGTAAGAGGACACAAACTGCTCAAATGCTTTTTCTTCTATGGCTTCTAATTGGCTCCTCTTTTTTTTCTTTCTACAATGTCCACAGTAAGAAAAAAAGGTGAAATTTGTCAGATTTTCAAGGATGAGTTGGGCAAAGTTAGGGTTACAGAGGCCTAACATAGTCATGTCTTTTTCCACTTTAACTATTTTTCTAAAAACAATAGTTCCTATCCATGCATTCCACAGGAATGATAAAAAAGAGTTTTGTTTAACAAGTGAGAAGAAAGAAAAAAAAAGTTCTCAATATGAGAGTTGTGCATATGTAATGAGAAAACCACTCAACTGAATGTATGCTTTGGTGAAAATCTGAGGGAAGTCCTAAGTTTCTGAAGGTTGTATTTGGCTGTGCTGCCTCGAGATTATTAATGTACTGTCCAAGACAAGGAGGCCGGCTGAGAATTGAGCGACTCGTGAGCCACTTTAAGCTTGCTCGGCGTGCCCTGCCATTGCAGAGATGCTGCAAAAAGAGCAGGAGGGCGGCTGCTCTGCTCCCCACACGGCAGATGTGAGGCCGTGGTCCACCCGGGACAGCGCTGTGATCAAATCATCCCACTTGGGCAAAAACTGAGCTTTGGTCCAAGTCGTCCTCATTAGCTCCTTTTACATGCTCACACTTTCTTTACAGTCTCACCTCTGCAGCGACCTATCCGGATTTGATTTTACCGCTTTCTACCCTCTTTTCAACATTTGGCATTACCGACCTGGAGTCATCCCCATCTATCTAAATGATATCGTTAACTGCTCAGTACCACAGTTTGAAGAAACTAAAAAAAGAACCTAATGCAAAATGATACTAAGACTTGCAACAAATTAATTTTGCTTCAAGTAGAATGAATAAATAAATGTGTATATATATATATATATATATAATATGCACACATATGTAGGTATATGTATATTAAAATATAGGTATTATAAAGCATACATACTATATAGAGAATGTATAAACAAAGCATTATATAAAATGGAGTATAAATATACATTATGAACTATGTATTGTGTATATAGTAAAGTATAATAAACAGTTTATTTTATATATATATTATACAGTTCTAACTATCTACCCACTTATCTAAGATGGTCTCTCAAACTAACTTTGCAAACCATCCTGAGCCAAATATCTTTCTGTATACATGATATTTTCTATATGTGATGCTCTTACAGATGACTTTCATTGCCTTTCCAACTGGGTTTATTCAAACCATTTGCTAATATATATTAACTGACATATGAAATAACAGATGATCTAACAAAAATAATTACTGACTTCCAGAAGAATGACAACAACTTTACCATTACCATACAGTAGGCAGTATATAACCTTATGTTACATCTCAACTATCAGAACCAGAACTGATGTATAGGAAGAAGATGCCATGTAATTTTAGAGAGAGGCATATCAAGATTTTGACATGGAAAACATCAAGCTCTCTTAAAAGCAAAATGTAAAACTTGTGGATTTATTTATAGTTTTAAAAGCCTCCATTTAAGTTCTACAATCGCCGTGTTAGGTTCCAGATGTACAATGATTAATGTTTTTTCCTTGCTCTCAAAGAGCACTTATTCTGATGGGGAAGAACTGACATTAAAACATAATTACAATTCAGTTTCAAAAGCAATACAGGAAAGGGTCAGAGAGAATACATTTACTAACTCTGAGAGTCAAGAAAAACTGTACAGAAGGGAAATACTTGTGCCGAGAGGGTGAAATGGGATTTAGAAGTCACCAGTCAGAAGCAGCAGAAAAGATAATCACAAATAAATGCATGGAGGTTTTAAAGAGCAAGGCTTGAATTTTCAAAAACCTGGTAGTTCACGGGACTGAAGCAGAGAGCAGACGAAGTTGGAGGAACTTGCTAAAACCCCCAGTAGCGATAAGTCCCCGTAGTGATGTTAGGCATCCTTGTTACTAAATTCTAAAGTTTATATATATCAACTTTTATATTGTTTGATGTGGCTTTCATTAGATATGCTTTACCAAGTAAGGAAATCACCTTTATTCTTATATTGCTAATATTTTGTCTTTAGAAATGTTACCAAATTCTCCTTCGCCATCTGTCAAGATGATGATAGATTTTCTCCAGCTTACTCTTCTATTGTGAACTACATTAATACATCGCTACAGATTACTGAGATCCTCCTTATTACATTCCTGAGATTTAATTTATCAATTCATAATTTATTATTTCTAACATGTATAGTTATATGTGCAAGCACTTTTAGGATTTCTCATCAATGCTCAGAAAGTCAAGTTTATATAAACTTTTTACTTTTCCACCTAATTTTGCCTGGAAAAGAGGACAATTTGGAAGCAGATACCTGACCCCCAGCAGCTCTAGCAGGTACCACATGGATCAGAGAAATAGTTCCCAGGTAAGACCTGTCTAAATTTCTGATTCACAAAAACATAGGCAAAATAAAATGGTTGTTTTTAAGCCATTAAATCTTGGGGTGATTTGTTATATAACAATATATAGCCGAGCACCGATTCACTTCTACAAAACTTTATTTTCTTATCAAGTAAATCAGGGACTTACCTCAAGTTTGTGTGGTCCTTGAGCAACAATCCGTAGTCCATCCTGCAATGCTAGCATAATATTCAATCATCTGACTACAGCTGCATGGGGCAAGGATTTTTTTTTTTTTTTACTAGTTTTTAAATTTTCTCTATTTTGTTTGTATTTTATGTTTCAATTTTATTCTGATTATTAAAATATAACTCACTATTTTCATTATATTTTCAAATAAATATATAGAAAATATTACATGAAAAAATAAAATATAAAGTACTTACAATTTGTTGGCTTAACTTTCATCCACAAATAAGGAATTTCCTTTATGTTTGTTGCTGGGCCACAAGGCATTTGTCTTTGTTTTTGATGAGTGAAATAATGAGGACAGACATAGTCCTAAGGAAAGTAAAAACAGTGAATAGATGACTTTACATAAGGAAATGCAGATCATTACCTGTCTTTTTATCTTCCTATCTTATCCCCCCTCAATTTATTATCAGTTATGATTTTTCTTAGAAATAATACAATTCTGTATCTGTATCTTTTGTCAAAGTCAGCTTTACCTACTCCACAATTTTTGAGTTGATGTCTGAATAATTATACATTAGATTTGACATAATTTATGTACAAATTATTGTTTTACTGGGTTTTTCATCTTTGAAAGGAAGTGATTGAGAATTATGTATATGTGGCATTTCTTAGTACAGTATATTCAATTACAGAGATAATGCCAAATTTATGGCAGGACCAGGTTTTAAGCATACGTATTTAACAAATTCAATCTTCCTATTCTTTACTCCACTAGATAAACAGATCACAGTATAATAGAAAACGTCCAAGTGAAAAGTACACATATACAGGGTGGGGTTAAAGTAGGTTTACAGTTGTGAGTATATGAAACAGAGTTTATTCTTGCATTATTTATCAATTATTGTATTTTCTATATGAACTGTAAACCTACTTTTGCCCCACCCTGTATTAACTGAATTTAACATTTGAAAGAAAAAACTATTTCATAGTTTGTGGAATGGTTTTATTTTCTGATAATGTTGTTTCATTTCTTCAATCTATTTGTGTCCAGATTACCTAAATTATTTTGTATATTGTGACTGTGGTGAATATATAGTATTTTCTCCCCAAATCTACCCACTTTGGATAAATGTATTTTAAAGTGAATGCAAGATAGGGCCGTCCCTCTTTGAAGGTACAATTAAAAATTCAGGAGCATTTGGAAACCACACCTCCCAAGTTGTCCAGATCTCAGATGCCCTCACAGGACCCTCCCTATTTTTCTTTCCACTGTGAGAGATTATTATTAAGTACAATATATCCTTTCAATATACTAAAAAAGAAAAAAATGTTAAGAACTGTAGTTTTATTACTTATTCATAGTATTAAATATAGTAGTTATGTAAACTACATAGTATTTATGTAGTTTTAATACTTATTCATATTAACTTAGCGAAAACAAACACGCCAATAAGCAAACACAATTTATTAGCTCCTAGGAGCAAAACACAAGAAAGCAAGGGTGGGCTTTTTCAGAAACTGGGAAGCTGTGAGGACTCTTTCTGCCTCTCATCCCTGGTCCCATCAGCATGCTGTATTTTCTCTTACTGTAGATGCCCTTTTTCCCCCTGGCGAGAACAACTTCACTGGGAAGTCTGCATTAGCGTTTTTAGAGTGTCATCATCACCGAGGGAAATGAATCCACACACTCCCCATAAGGCCAGTTGGACACAATAGAGGAATAATCCCTAGTGTTCCAACTGCACCTTGAATTAGGTGAGAAAGCATCACAATTGATGAAGTGTGTGTCAAGGTCAATGGAACTCATGAAGGTTTTTGATCCTGGAGTGCAAGAGCCATCCCCATGAAAAAGGCCAAAGGGTCATTGTTATAGGCCAAATAGAACATCCCCCAACATTCATTTGCTCAAGTCCTAACACCCAGGACCTCTGAATGTGACTGTATGTTGAGACGAGTTAAGTTAAAATGAGGTCATTAGGGTGGGCCCTAATCCAGTGCCACTGGTGTCTTTATAAGAAGAAGAAACTAGGGCACATACATGTACAGAGAGAAGACCATGTGAAGACACAGGGAGAGGATGGCCACTAGAGAGGCTTCAGAAGGAACCAATGTCCCACCACCTTGATTTTGGACTTCTAGCCTCCAAAACTCTGAGAAAATAAATTTCTGTTGTTAAACCACCCAATCTGTGGGACTTGTTACAGCAGCCCTAGCACACTAATAGAGTCATTCAAAGAAGAGACACTGCTTCTACTACAACCAACCCACTTTCTATTATGATAAAAAACATAAGTAGTTATCTCAGTAGAGAGCCACCATGAAACTATTCAATTAATAAATGTCTGAGTGAAGGTACAGATGATTGATTATAAGAGCTTTTCTTTGATCTTGTATCTCACTGTAAGAAATTATAGCAACGGACCCACTAAACATTGCAGGATCCACTCATCATTCTCTACTGTTTGCACATTTACATGTTAATGTATTTTCTTTTTGTTTTTACTCATAAAAGATTTAACATGTTTAATAAAACATTTTGGTAATTAATTATTTAGCACACAAAAAATGACATGTTCCAATCATCATACCACAGAGAATGTTTAGTGAGTCAGTCAAAATCTAAGACATTTTTCTAGTAGTTTCTCCTCACACCATTTCACTCTTTTCTTCTATTTGGCTCATGCATATTCAATGTCCCTGTCTCTTCATGCTAATAAAAAAATATATATGTACATACATAAATTTTATGAATGGAGAGCAAATATAGAGTGTATTTTAAGGATAAGTATCATCTTTATTTAGTCAAGGCACCAAATGATTAGTAGAATACCTTTAAATTATACTGGAGTAAAAAAATGCACACTATATATTTTACTTGGTGTCTCGAGAAAGATATATCACTCAATAAAAATTTATCTCACAGGTATATAAATGTAAATCATTTTATTTCTTTTACTGTTATAATGAATGTATTTAAATTACTAAAAATTCTCCAAGAAAAGTTTGCTACACAGTTTTCCTGATAAAGATACAGATGAGCCAAAAATGATGATCTTTGTGGGAGAAAAATGTGAAATGCTTTACATAAGTAGGGAAAATAAGGTTTCCCCCTACTGACCTCATACTATCCAAAATCCTATATAGATATTGAAACTGTGAAAAAGACAGCAAATTTCAAATGGCATCAAGAGCAACAAATGCTTCTTTCAAAACATATTTAAGAATTCCAGCCCTTGCCAGGTAGCTCAGTTGGTTAGAGCATCGTTCCGATAGGCCAGGGCTGTGGGTTCAGTCCCTGGCTAGGGCACATGCAGAAACAGCCAATGAGCGGAGCAACAAGTCCACGTTTCCCTCTCTCTCTCACAAAAAAAAAAAAAAAGAAAAAAAAATTTTCAATGAAAATAATTTCTACTTAACACATTACTAACTCATAAACAAGTTATTCATGTTGAGTCTATTTAACTTTGCTCTGCTACAATGAGGTATTATAATTTTAGGAAAATTGAGTATAATAAAGTTCTTTTGTTTCAGTGACGAATAAGGATTACTTTTTTTTCTCTTAAAAGTCTTCATATGTGTCAATGAATTTGTATATACTTGGTGCTATTTTTATATTCTAAAGGATTTACAAAAACAATGATCAGTATTTAAAATCATATTTTTCTGCTCTAAGGCACACATAAGCATGTATACATCTTTGGCAGACCTACAGAATCCAATTCATAAACAACCAATCAAGCCCCACTATATTTTCAATTATCATTTTCCTTTTTAAAATAAGTCAGTATAAATTTAGAGAATACAAGATGATCTGGCCAGCTTGTATTTTGTATTCATACAGATATAATTTTAAATAATGAAGACTTTCATTGTTCCCAGATGGGATGATAGCTTATTCAGGGGGGAAAAAATACTTAGTTATTCCCAATATACTAAGTATCAGGGGGAATAAGTGGTAGTAGCATTTTATTGACTGAAGTCCCCTGCCCTTTTATTTTTAAATTAGGCTTACATGGCACAGAGCCAGGCGAGGGATTTTGTTTTGAAAGGTAGAAAGCACCTAAAGGGAAATTATTGATCAGAACTTGGAGACAGAGTAGAAAAGAAGCTTCGTGTCATCCTTTCTAAAGGCCATTGGATATTAGCATCTGCATCAGTCTGCCCCTAGACAGGGAAGGCAGGACAAATTAAATCCGAATTTTAAGCTCCAGTTTGATCTGTTTGTATAGATAAAACCTCAAAGTTTTATCATGCTCAATATACCACCTTAACCAATTTGTTTCCTTATCATCTTTCCTTTGACATTTTATTAAGGGACAGACCAAGAAACAACACAGATTTTCCTTGGAGAGTTGAATCCACATGTGCTATCTTTTAGAAAACTTTCCTGATAGGAATAGTAATCATTAAATATCACATGATTTACTTGCAAACAAATTAAAGTTCTGGAAGGACTATGTCAAAGTGCCTTCAATATTGATACAGCTGAATTCCTTTCCAAGGCCCGACGAGAAAGCTAGTGACCTGAGACACACTCTCAACTTTGTTTACAGCACATGGCTGGCATCTGGCTGCCCCTGGGAAGCTGTATAAAGTACAGTAGTTTATGTGAACTCCTTCACAAGGGACTAATTAAGCGATAGGAACTTGCTGAAGGAAATGCCCCTGGGAAAGTTTAGGAAGATTAAACACGGTGAGGCACAGCTCCCTTATTCCCTGGTTTCTTCTGTAAAATAGCTTCATGATAGCAGAAAATGTAATCCTTTTATTTCATTTTGTGGTTATGGCAAATGTTTCAAGTTTATTAGGCAGGTAGAAGGATCCAGTGTCTGTCTCTGTCTCTGTGTTCACATAGTACCACAAATGTAGTTCAAATATGTCATCCATCCCACACACAGATTTCCTGTTGATAGTAAACCATTAACTGAACTCTCAGTACAATTTCATAATCCTGGAATTTGTTTTGAATTACTAAAATACTTCCACTGCACTTCTTAAGACTCAGTCTTAAATGTGAGGTGTGTCTACATCAAACTAAAAAGCTTCTGCACAGCAAAAGAAAACAGCCTCAAAATACAAAGGAACCCCATGGTCTGGGAAAATATATTTGCCAAGGATGTATCTGATAAGGGGCTAATTTCCAAAGTGTACAAAGAACTCATACTACTCAGCAAGAGGAAGACAAACAACCCAATTAAGAAATGCACAAAGGGACCTGGATAGACACTTCTCCAAAGAGGACATACAGATGGCCAAGAGACACATGAGAAAATGCTCAATGTCGCTAATCATCAGAGAGATGCAAATTAAACCCACAATGAGGTGTCACTTCACACCTGTCAGAATGGCTCCATCAACAAATCAACAAACGTGCTGGCGATGGTGTGGAGAAAGGGGAACCCTGTACACTGCTGGTGGGAATGCAGACTGGTGCAGCCACTATGGAAAACAGTATGGAGGTTTCTCAAAAAAATTAAAAATGGGGCCGCCTTTTGACCCAGTGATCTCACTCCTAGGAATGTATCCTAAGAATCCTGAAACACTAATCAGAAAGAATATACGCACCCCTGTGTTCATAGCAGCACAGTTTACAATAGCTAAGGCCTGGAAACAGCCCAAGTGCCCATCAGCAGATGAGTGGGTAAAAAGCTGTGGGACATTTACACCGTGGAATACTACGCAGCTGTAAAGAAGAAGGACCTCGTACCCTTTGGGACAGTATGGATGGACCTGGAGAATATTATGCTAAGTGAAATAAGCCAGGCAGCGAAAGACAAACATCACATGATCTCACTTACATGTGGAATCTAAAGAACTTAATAAACTGATGAACAGAATAGATTCAATGACGTGGAAGCATAGATGAGACTGATGAATGTCAGAGGGATGGAGGAGGGCGGGTGGGTGGAGGGGGAGAGAGTAACCAAAGCATTTATATGTATATATGCACAACCCAAGGACACGGACAATGGTGTGGATAGGGACTGGGGAAGGGGGTGGGATGGGGTGGAACGGGTCATTGGGGAGAAAAAAGAGACATCTGTAATATTTTAAACAAAAGTTTTTTAAAAAGTGAAATGTGTCAGTTATTAGATGAGCAATTAAGTATGTTAAGGCAAACACTGATATTTCATAATCTCATGTTTTGTACACTAATAGAACCCATTTTAAAGGAGTATTTCATGACTTACTGAGCTCTGGAGATAATGACTGTGATCACAATCCTTCCAGCTCAATAGAGTGTGCTCTAAAACACATTGTTTCATGTACCAATTACTGAGAAGCTTTTATTAAATCTGACTGAGGAAAAATTAAGAAAATATCTAATCTAAGCAAAAATTAATAAGAGATTTCTGTTACTTATATTTTTAGCTGTGTCTGAAACATTCTTATCACGTCTCCTTGGGATGTTTTATATTACCAGCCAACGTTCTCTGCACTTCAAGCACATATACAAAATAAAAACATGTAAAATGTGACATCAAAAACATGAAAACTATGGGGGTACAAGAGTAAAAATGTAGTGTTAGAATGCATTTGAATTTTTTTTACCAATTTGAAATACACTGTTATAAATATTATAAGTTGTTATATGTAAGCCTAATGATAACCAGAAAGCAAAAACTTTAGTAGATACACAAAAGATAAAGGGACCATAGCATACTGCTAAAGGAAGTCATCAAACCATGAAAGAAGGGGACAAGAGAAGAAAGGAACAGAGGAACAACAAAACACCTACAAATTAATTAACAAAATGGCAGTAAGTACGAGCCTGTCAATAATTACTTTATTCTCCAGAGACATGGGGTGAGGTATAGGGAAATGGTTGAAGGAGGTTGAAAGGTACAAACTTCTAGTTATAAAATCAATCAATCATGGGGATGTTATGTTAGCATGGAGACTATAGTTAATAATACTCTATCATATGCCTGAAAGTCGTAAGAGAGTGGATTATAAAAATTCTCACAAAAAATTTTAAGTATGCACGGTACAGATGGTAACTAGACTTATTGTAGTAATCATTTAACAATGCATACAAGCACCAAATCATTACGTTGTACGCTTGAAAATAATATAATGTACACGAATTATACCTCATTAAATATTAATAGAGATGTTGTGTAAGATAATCATGGATTTAATTTCTGGCCTCCCAAATATTAGCTGAATTGCAAAGAACTAATAGTTCACTCTCTGAACCCAAATGGGTCTTTTGATGATTACATACAATAGCATGCATATTTTTGTAATGTATTACATAAAGAAATCCTGGCTTAATTGTAGCTGTTATTTTTAATAAACCTCTAATCTATCAATAGTCTAGCTGTCAGTTATCTTAAATGCTTTTAAAACAAGGAGAGCTATAAATATAGAATATAATTGTCATTAACTTTCCTAAAACAGTTTATCAGTTATAAGACTTCAGAGTTAGGAAAGACAGAATTATACTTATTTTATTTATAATAATCTAATAGCCAAAGACTTTAAATAATGTACCCATGGCCTCATAGGTGAGCACTCTCCATTTATTATATGTCATTCTCTCTTTAAGGTTAACATTTAAAAATGTTGAGTACAACATTTCAAAATTCTCTAAGGATATATGTAAAATTTCCAATTTTAGTAAATGCTTCCAGCAATCAATTCTAGTCATAAATTTTTTTGATTGGTTTTGATTGGTAACTTAAGAAACATACAAGAGCTTTAAAATTTACCAAATTTTAGGAAAGAAATTCACATGAGCAATGATACATGTGCCAAAATTATACTCCCTATTTTCACTCTTCAAATGTAATTGCAAGATGAGAGCATTACACTTAAGAAGCTCATAAATGCATGAACTGTCTATTTGATCAAACTGCTAAGATGTATAACTAAATACTCTCCTAAGACCTTTACATATAATGAAACCACATGCATTTTTAGTGGTCAAATAGCAGCAGTATTAAGTTAGTAAGGACTGGTCTTGTTTTTATCCATATTTAAGAAGAGAAGGAACACTCCAGTTTTCTTTGAATGTCATTTATTCAAAGGTTACCTCTCATTTGATATAACTGAAAAAGTATTATGAATAATGATACCCCTCAGCTCCAATTATGTTTTGCACATTAGAATGAGGTCAAATGTTATGCAAGATACAAAACAATCTAACAAATGTGCCCAGAAATCTTGAAAATGAAGACAGATTTCATTAATTGTAAAAACACGTTTCAAAAAGGGAAGTTTATTCTTTTGGGTCTAAATATGCCCCAGAGAGAACCTCACAAGAGGAAGAACTTTGAATTTAATTGATAACTAATGCAATTTACTAAAAGATAGAAATGAATCATGTTGCAAAGCACACTATAATTTGAAGTTTTTGAAGCTACTTATTAATAAATTGCTTTAATTTTGTTCATTTTTCTCCTTCCTTGACAGTAAACTGACCTCTCATCATCTCAAAGCTCATCTGCTCAAGCCCTATTTTATATTTTTTATTTTTTTAGTTATTAATTTTAGAGCTAGGAAGGGAGGAAGTTTGACAAGGGGCAAAAGCATGCCAGAGCTCTCATGCCTAGACTCACACGAGCATATCATCACCTCTGCCACATTCAATATATCAAAGAAAACCATGCGGTCAGCTCAGACTCAGGGATAGAGCAATATATTCAAACTCTTAATAAGTCCATCTACAAATTCATTGGAGAGGAACATGAGTACAATGAGGAATAATCAGGGTCATTGTGCAAACTGTGTACCACAAATAGTTTATAAAGTGAAACATTTGCCAAAAACAAAAATTCCAAAAAATACAGAACATTAAAAAATAAAAAAAACTGAACTGTCCTTGTTATCGCACTCTACACTTAAACATCACTCGAAAAATTTCCATACGCATAAATATATTTGTCCATTCTGGTTCTGGGTAAAATGGAGTAAGCACACTCCATCTAGTTTCTGCCACTGAATTCAACTTTAAAACCTGGACAGAATGTATGAAAACAGCAATCTGAGGACAATGAAAGGATATGGTAGCAGGTATATCAAGGAAGAAAACCAAGTTGGAAGTATTGATGAACTGGTAATGGATTGACCATTGTTTCCCTACCTACCTCCCAAATCCCCCAGCCTGAACTCAGTGCCTCCAGATACCTGGATGTGCGTTGTGTGGCACATCGGAGAGAGCTCCAGAAGGTACTGTATTGGAACAAGAAAGGGAACTCATTCCTCAAGGGGGAGAGAGGGAGAGGGAGAGGGAGGGAGACAGAGACAGAGACAGAGAGAGAGACAGAGAGAGAGAGAGAGAGAGAGAGAGAGAGAGAGAGAGAGAGAGAGTGTGTGTGTGTGTGTGTGTGTATGTATATATATATGTATATATATACACACACACATATATATATAAATATTTCTTTCCTCTGTTCTCTTGCCCAGTCCACCAGCCAGTCCCCATGGTGGCAGTGGAAGCTAAGGGAAATTGTAGGAACCCTGCAATTTCCTAAGAAATGGAAAACTCCTTCGTTTAGTGGAAGTGCAGTGTTAAGAGGGTGGGGCCATCCCCATGGTTTTGTTTTTCTTGCTTTCCATTCTCCACTCCAGGCCAGAAGCGGATGTAACCACGCGAGCGCACAGCAGAGCAAGTCTATTAGTGCTGCAAGTCTGACCGAATGACAGACAAAGGTAACCTCACGGAACAGGAGAGCACTGGGAGGACTCTGGAATGAAGGAAGCTCAGAAGAGACATACTCTAAATTGTTTATAAACTCCTGGACTCACCTCCTACCTAAAAATGCATAGATTTGTTCTTAATTAGCCTATCAAAAACTTTGAAAACCTAACCAATGAATATAACTGCAAACTTGTACCCTGTAACCATCTCATTTCCCCATCCCAGCACCTTGCAACCACCATTCTACTCTCTGCTTCTATGAGTTCAACCGTATTTTTAATATTCCACGTATGTATGAGTGAAATCATACAGTACTTGTCTTTGTCTGGCTTATTTCAGTTAGCCTGATGTATTTCAGGTTCCCCCACGTTGTTGTAAATGCCAGGATTTCCTTCTTTCTCACTGCTGAACCCCATAATATCTACCTAACATTATCTCACATCTTCTTTAATCATTCATTCAGTGGCTTAAGAGACACGTTTTTTAAGTGATGAGTGAAAACATCTGTACACCCAAATTTCTGCATCCAGTGAAAATATCCTTAAGTAATGAAGGAAAAAAATGACAGCATTTCTCTGATGAAAGAAAACTAAGAAAATCATAGCCAGCAGACCTGATCCAAAGAATTGCTAAAGAAAATTATTAATATAGAAGAAAATATCAGAAGTAATCTTGGAAAATTAATGAGGAAAGTGAGAGAAACTGCAAATAAGCTATATAAGTTGACTGTTCTCTGAATTGTTCAAAATATTTTTGACATTTGAAACTAAATTAAAACCTAGTGAAATTTTCAATATAGGTAGATATAGTACCTATGGCAACTACAGCATAAAGGACAGAGGGTGAAGACATTTCTATAGTAGTAGCATTTCTACATTCTAATTCAAGTAAAAAGAGGTTGATTTTATTTTTTTAATTTTTTTTATTTATTTTATTTAAAATATATCTTTATTGATTTCAGAGAGAGGAAAGGAGAGGGAGAGAGAGAGAGAGAAACATCAATGATGAGAGAGTCATTGATCGAGCCCGCAACCTGGGCATGTGCCCTGACCGGGAATCGAACCCCGATCGCCTGGATCCCAGGTCGACGCTCAACCGCTGAGCCATGCCCGGCTGGGCGAGGTTGATTTTAAATGGACTATGAAGAGTTGTTTATATATTTTATAAACCCTAGAGTAACAACTAAAATCTATACAAATAAATTTATTAAATTACAATACAAAAATTAGAATACTAAAACTTTTTTACAAACCTAGAAAAAGGTTGTAGAGAAATGGAACAAAGAATGGACAAATAGAAAACAAAATGGTAAACCTAAATCTATAATCATTTTAAGTAAATAACCTAAAAATATCAATTGACAGATTTTAAGACAATTTAAAATCATATGAAACAGCTGTGTGTCATCAATAAGAAACTTATTACAACTATATAGAGAGGCTAAAAGTGAAAAGTCTGTCATAACACTATTTAGATATTTGATTCAGATTTTATGAAATAAATATTGCAAGTAAGTTGACATTTCTCTGCTCACTCCATTGTCCTCTCTCCGTTTCCACTGCTGAAGTTAACACATCATCTGCCAGGCCATGTTTTAAAGAAATTTGCAGCATATATATGGATCTGTAGATAATACTGTAATATTATTTTTCACTATCATAGGTTGTGTTACATTTAAATTGTGTAACTTCCTTTATCTAAGAACTGAGATATAGGCTACTGTCAAGATTTGTTTAGATTGACAAATAGAGACCCTATTTGTCCTTTTTGACCATATTATATAAACTGTGGTAAAATGCTGGGTTTTGTTTATATATTTTCCCATAGTTGTATATTTAGTTGTTCTTTTTCAAATTTTGCCTGTTATAAATACAAATAAAATAAAAATGCTTGGACATGTCTAATTGTGCACAAATGGAAGTTTTCCCTTTGAAGGTATAGATCTGGGATTGCTCTTTTATAGGATATATTCTTCATTAACATAATGAAATCTTGCCAAAATTTTTCCAGAGAAGTCCGTATCATCAACAGCTTAGAATTTCTTTTTCCCACAGCCTTGTTAACAATTAGTAATATTAGACGTTCTAATTTGTGTAAAATTAAAGTATATTAAATAGTTCCTTATTGTTTAATAAGCCAGTCTTCATAGTTTTATTAATATATTCGTTTACTTTCCTACAATACTTATATTTTTAGGTTATGATATACAGGGGTGGGCAAAACTAGGTTTATAGTTGTTTGTATGGGAATCATACAAATAAATAATACAATAATTAATAAGTATTATTTGCATACTTACTACTATAAACCTACTTTTGCCCACCCCATATATGAAATAAGTAACATTCCTTTATTGCGTGCACTCAAAGTCTGCTGCTTTAAGATTTGAAATTTCTTGTATAATCTTTGAAGAGAAAAAACTTGTTCTTTACAAATATAATTTTCAGGTTGGCATAAGCCTTTAAGAAAGTGATGAAATAGGGTACCTTTAATCAATGTACCCCATTACCAGAATTTCAGGTAGCTTTATTCATCAAAATAAGTAGGTATCTCACCACAAGATAGATAGTAACATAGAACTATTAAATGAATGAAACATAGTATTTAATCTAAATATTTAGGTCTAACATGTCCTAAGGTCAATTTTCCCCGTTCATGTCTTATCTGTAGCCACCTCCCTTCTATTACTCAAGAGAGGGAACCATTTTAGCTTATCCATCTACTTCCCCCATCTCTTCTCCAATCCTATCTAACAATAGAGCCCAAATAAGCAAAGGATCCACATGAAGCAGAAAATGACTGAATAATCATCCAAGGCCCGACTGACACAGGCCTACTTCCCCGCCTAGTACATGATTTTCCTATTTTCTCATTGCAATATCATTCAATATTCAAAGAAGCAACCTCACAATTTCCACAGCAATGATGGCCTTTGAAATACAAAAATAAGAACTGAAATATAAAATAAAAATTAGAGTGTATTGATTCTATAAAAGGAAACTGTTGTTGCTACCACATGCTGCTAGATTCGCTTTGTGTATATGTTAGTCAAGGCTCTCCAGAGAAATAGAATAAATAGGGGAGATAGATACAAGTTACAGATATATAAGCATGTGTGAGTAACAGAGAGATTATATGGAGTTAAACAGCCAAGACATTATTTAAGACCGCTGCAGTAGGAGAGAGAGTTTAATCCTAGAGCAAGCTGAGGAGCCCCGGGGAGCTGGGCAAGTAACTCCGGGAGAGAAAGGGGAAGCTGGCCCATGTGATGAGACACCTGTCTGCTACCTGGCACCAACTCAGGTGAGGCTCCCACCTGCCCACAGCCACCGAGACAGACACACCATCTTCCTCGGCGTTTGCCTTTCAAAGGGATGGCTCCCAGGCCTGGACAAAGCCCTTCTGGGTTGTGAAGCTGACGAAAGTCTGGGAGAAGGTTTGCAGGTCAGAGCAGCAGAGAAGGGATTTACAATTCCAAGTTTTCTGAAGTGCGTGCTCTAAGAAGAGGGAGGTCAGAAGCCTCCGGTCAGGAAGAAGCTGGTCTAAAATTTAGTCAAACTGGCAGGAACAGGAAGGCTGTCTTGGTCAGTAGAAATCAAGGTATGTGTCAGGCTGGCAGAGTGCGATGACTGGAAGGCTGGCAGTTATTTATCTAAGGACTAAGCTGAATTTGGGGAAAATACTCCAGTACACTTTTCCCGCTATGTACCCAAATGAATTATTGGCACATACCAATATGTAAGATGGGGGTGATCAATGTAAGATCTCTGGAATTAAAGGAAAAAATTTATCTCAGTATCTGGATTGATCAGGTGATTGAGTGCACCTCAGTTCTAAATCCTGGACCTGGGAGTAAGTTTATTAAAGAAAAAAGTAACAATCACGAAATGGTATTCTCTTTATGTCCATATGTAGTGGCCAATAAATTTGCTTAAAGGCTTAAAATGTTCCGTATTTTTACCTTGATCTTCTTTCAAATATATTTTTGGTGCTTTATTTTATTGACCAGCTGGGTTAAAAAAATGAAATTAAACCACATATAGCTAAGTAGAGATGCACTGATTGCTAGTTTCTGGGAATTTACTTGTATAATATAATTTAAGAAAAGATAAATAAGCTGATGTTTATAGAAGACTTGTGGCAATAATAACAAAATAAACATAAAACATAAAATTAGTAAACATGTTATCAGCTTTGTGAATATCAATTTCATGGAAGATAATGAGGATACTAGAAATTATAAATATGAAGAGCAGGTATATATTTGGGAATGTGTATATAATAATAATGTGTGAAAAATACAAAGCACATTAGTTAAGTAGATGAGTGGATAATAAAAGCTGTGGTACATTTACACCATGGAATACTATGCAGCTGTGAAAAAGAAGGATCCTTACCCTTCGAGACAGCATAGTAGGACCTGGAGAGTTTTATGCTAAGTGAAATAAGCCAATCAGAGAAAGACAAGTACCACATGATCTCACTCATATATGGAATCTAATGAACAAAATATACTAATGAACCAGACTGATACAGAGATATAGAACCATGGAGCAGTTGGACGAATTTCAGAGGGAAGACGGGGGCGGGGAATGGGGGGGGAGAGATTAACCAAAGAACTTGGATGCATATATGCGTGACCTATGGACACAAACAATAGGGTGGAGAAAACCTGGGGATGGTGGGGGGTGGATGCCAGGTGGAGGGGATCAATGGTGGGGGAGAAGGGGACATCTGTAATACTTTCAACAACAAAGAAAATAAAATTAGAAGTATAGATGTGTTCAGGTTGAGGATGATTGTAATATTTTATGAAGAGTTTTGAAATAAAATTTTAAATATCATTTTTATCACTATAAACATTAGTATCTTTGTACAGTATTTTTGTATAAACCCCAAATTTCTTTAACTTTTAAGAAAATTTTGAAAAAACAGCTTCATGGTGTTTTCTTGCACAGATGGGAGATGCTGAACTATTAGGATGTAAACAATGAGTCAAGAAGCACTTAAAGCCCTTTACTCTCTAGCGGCATCTGAGAATTTCAAAAAGACCTTTAATATAATAGCTTTTTCCTTATATTTATTACCACCCACTACTTTGAGCAAAGCACCTTCCTAAGCATAATACAACCTGGAAGAAAAAAATAGAAGACTAAGCACTCCCAATTATACATACTAAAAGTCAGTAATACTCAGGTTATGCCAAAGCTGCAGTTTTTGCACTGCAATGATCTTGGTTAACGCTGCAGCACAAATCTTTCAATGTAGTTCCAAGAAATAGAAAACAATATACTTTTCCATAATCAGTGCAGAAAGGATGAGGTATAAGCCCATCACTTTCCTCTGTAGAATGTGGAAATAGGAAGAGTAATAAAACCTAGACTTCTGTAACATATTATATCAACAAGAAGAAAGCATTAGTAATATATGGGGCAGAAGTCAAGATAAAAATAAGGATCATTTTAAGCTTTTGAAAAAAACTGATCATATTAATCCAAAGCAAAGGGGTGAAAGGTAGATGGCTTGTAATACATGACTATAATGAAAAGCACATGCAGGATTCATCAAAATATCTATTGATTAAAGGGTTTGCTGAATTCAGGAAACACATCTGAAATTATTTTTATGTCAATTAGAAGGGTAAAAAAACCTCAACATGTCTTCAAAAGAAATGATCAGCAAATCTGAGTTTCTTTGTTGAAAGAAGTCAGAACAACAGATAGTCCACTCTGATTTTATAAACCTCTGTATTCAAAGGCTCTTCATCAAAACTTGGGAAAATGTGGTATTTATATTGTCATTCAGAAGGACATCTAACATTTTGGATAAAAAAAAAAAAATTCTCAAAAATTTAAGGACATCTTTAAAAACACACCTAAACTAGACCCTTTAGACATTGTTATTTCGTCCTGTATTTTCTCACAGGCTTAGTAAAAAGTAGATTTTGTGATTTTATTAAAGATAGCAAAGGGTGCAATGACCACCGCCTTGAAGAAAATAAATGAATATCTGAAACAAGCAGAATGAATTCAGAGGTGCAAAGCCCCCAAATTTAATAAGTACAAGTATATGAAATTCTCCATATCCCCCCCCCATTTCTGTTTTTTCATCTGCACATTCAGAGTTGCTCGAGTTTCTGGGTATAAGTCTATTTCATATCAGGTGGAAAAATTAGGACCTTCCAAGTAGTCAGCAGGAACTCAGGCACGTAAACTATTTTTCTGCTCTTGTAATTAAATTTTGGTCTTACCGTATAGCAAGTAGGCAGACGAAGGGTAGCCCTTCATCATCCTTACCTTTGAGAAAGCTTCATTGCGGGTGGGCAACACTTCTCCATTCCTTGGTTTGGGGCTTAGCCAAAGGATTTCCTTTGGCCAGTGGACGGAGTACAAGTAACAGTGTGTCAGTCTCTTAGGAGACCTAGGAGAGACCCCTCTACCTCTGCCGGGCTTGGAGAACAGTGTGCTCCAGCCAGCCCACTGCCTAAATGGGGTGAGAGACACCAGGAGCAGGGCAGGCCACGACAGGCTTGCAGAGAAAAACAGGCCCACGCCAGCTGCTACAGCTTCCAGCAGAGTCCAGCTGATCCCAACCTGCATCACCAGAATCTCAGAGGGGCCCAGGTGAGGAGAATAAAACATTACTATTTTAAACCACTAGATTCGGGGTGATTTGTATTTTACAGTTTTGTAAAATTAGCTAACTGAAACAGAGTAAGCCACCAATTTACATCTTGGTGTCAAAAGATGTAAATTGGAATGCCAGGTTTGCCACTTACTAATTGTATTAATTTAGCGGGCGACTGAACAGAGACAGACTCCATGTTTCAATGAAAACAAGAACATTTATAACACTACTCCACAAGATCCTTCATATCTAGGACCCTTTTTATCATAACCTGGCTCTCATGGATTGCCTAGGTATTTCCATACCCTTGGGAGACCCAAGCTCATGTCTGGTGCTAACTCCCTTATTGCCCACCACGATCAATCACATTGTATCTCCTGCTCCCAGAATCCCTTTCTGAAGGTGATTGACATCAATCTTTTCACCTCTTTCAGGATCCAAACTCCTCTGTTTATTTGATTGCTTCTGCCTGTTGCAGAGTCCTGCCCAAATCTGAATTTCACTATGGCAGGTGTGATAACTGGGAGTCTGACTACTCCTTGTCAGGATGCCAATGAACCCCTTCAGATAATTTTTCTTTGCAAGAAAACCCTATCGAGATGTGCATAAAAACTTTACGATGTTCTACAAAATGTGATTACTCCTTGAAAAGGTAAATAAAGCCTATCAGGTTAAGATTACAAATCAAGCGATCCAGTGTTGTTTAGAAATAGTCACCTCCACTGCCTTGGCAGATTCCACAAGCAATGCTGCATTTTGTCCTGCCAGCCACAATTCAAGTGAAAAATATAAAACGAAACTCATTCAAGAATACAATAATGAGAGTGGTAAGGAAAGCAAAACAGGCCCTATAGTAAATTACTAGGAGTGGAACAGTCATTTTGAAGGAAGTTTGAAAGAAGGCAGGTTTTTTCAGTAGCACCTGAAAGGTAACCCAAGATCCTTTATAGAGGTCACAAGGAGATCATTTAGGCTCTGCCTCGGGAAGTACTTTCTAAAAGTTATAACTGGTTCAAATATGACTCAATCTGCCTTAAGGGGAAGAGAGATCTCTACCCAATAGACCCAGCAGTGCCACAGTAGATACTTGGCTGGACTGTTTGAATATCTCTATAGTATTTGATGAGGTAATCTAGGTGGGCGGCTGTATGCTAAGATCCAAGGTAAGTAGCTTAGCGCATACTTCCTTCCCTCCAGTGCAGAGAATTTATGGGAACTGGATGCCTCTTGCAGGTGTGTGAACTGGACGTGAGAATGGAGAGTGGGCAGCAAAAACAGTGATGTACCAGGTACAGTTATCGCCGTGTTCTTTATCTTTACAACAAATTCGTCTCAAGTCCCTGACCCATAGAATACAAACAAATAATACTTGCCTTTTAAAGTTATATCGGTTTATTCTCATTTAGGCAGGTTTATTTCACCCCTGTGTGGCTCTTTATGAAATTGCAAGGTGAAAATTCTACTTCAGTACTAATTTTCTTGTCATGAATGTTTGCTCTGTAATTTTTCTTCTCCAGATTGAAGTTTGGATGTAAGGAAACACGATGGGAAACTGTGCCCAAGCTGAGCAGTTTTGTTGCTATTCCTCTGATTTCTCCCCTGCTTTCATGGAGGTGAGCTTTTCACACAGACTGGATCTGCTCCTAGGTCTCGCCTTCAAGTCCACAGTCAGAGCCAAGTAGAGCTTCTTCCCTCCACTAACTCAGCTCCGCCTCAACTCTAGCTCGCTCTGCTGAACCTCTGAATCTCAGCCACATTCTCCATCTGGCCTCTGGATTAGTTATCAATCCCTGGCCTCTGCGTCATCTCTTATCGCTTGCTACTGCTGCCCCCATTCCAAGTTCAGCGGCTATAGATTCTCATTTAATAGGATCTAATCAACTTTTAAAGGATAATCCATCCACAACAGGAGACTACAAATTATTTCCAAGTGTTCATGGAACATATTCTGAGACAGACCATATCCTGGGCCATAAAGCAAACCCAAAACAAATTTAAAAGCAAAGCAAACCTAAAACAAATTTAAAAGCATTGAAATCTTATGGAGTATATTTTCCAACCACAGTGGAAATCAAGAGCAGAAAGATAACAGGAAATTCTCCAAACACTTGGAAACTAAACCATGTACTTCTAAGTAATACATGGGTCAAAATGGAGGCCTCAAGGGAAATTAGAAAAATACATTGAACTGGATTAAATAAAAATAAAACATATCAAAAATTGTGGGACACAACTAAAGTAGAACTGGGGGAAATTTATGACACTAAATGCATTCATTGGGAAGGAGGGAAAATCTCAAATCAATAACCCAAGCTTCCACCTCAAGAATTTAGAAAAATAACAAATGGAAAACAAAGCAAGTGACAGAAAGGAAAACAGTAAAGAAACAATAAAGATAAGAGCAGAAATCACTGAAACTGAAACCAGTAAAACAATAGAGAAAAACAAATGAAACAAAGATCATGTTTTCGAAACGACCAGTAAAATCCACAAACTTCTATCAAGATTAACAAAGGAAAAAAGAGAAGGTATAGATTATAAATATCTGAGATGAAAAGGTACCAGCAGTACAGACCTCACAGACATGAAAAGGAAAATAAGGAAACACCTGAACAATATGCTGCTCACATTTGCCAGCTCAGACACAGTGGAGCAACTCCCCCCAAACGCAGATAGCACAAGTTACCCGACATGAAACGCTGCAGACGATATGAATGTTCCTGTGTGTCCAGTGGCTTCACTGGCGAATTTTACAAACGATTAAAGAATCAGCACTCAAACTGCACAGTCTCTTCCAGAAAGCAGAAGATGAGGGAATAATTACTAATTTTAAGAAGCTAGTTTTACTCTGATATCAAATCAGACAAATAAATACAGCGCAAAAAGCGAAAAAGCAAAGACTATAAATCCATGTCTCCGTTGAGTAAGACGCAAACACCCTCGGCAAAACATTACCAAATACATTCACTATTATAAAAAAAGAAAGAAAGAATTCTTCATTATGACCAACAGGGGCTTCTTCTAGGGATGCAGGGCTGGTTCAATATTCAAAAAACAATCAGTGTAATCCACCATATTATCAGGTTAAGGTGGAAAAAATTACACAATCGTATCAGTGAATGCAGAAAAAGTTTTGACAAAAGTCATCATGCATTCACTGTACAACTCCTAAGCAGGGAACTTGCTCAGTTTTATAGAGAATATCTACAAAATACCTACAGCTAACATGGTACCTATTGTTGAAGGACTACATTCCTTTCCCCTAAGATCAAGAGCCTGGCAAAGATGCCAGTCTCACCTTCTTACTCAGCATAGAGATGGGAGTTCTAGCCAATGCGATATGGGAAGAAAAGACATCCGATCAGAAATGAGGATTTCAACTATTGTTATTTGTGGATGGCACAACTTTTTACCTAGAAAATCCTAAGGAATCTATGATTCGAAACACAACAAAACTTAGAAATAAACCATTTCAGCAATATTGGAAAACTGAAAACTTACATTCACACAAAAACCTGTATGCAAGTGTTCACGGCAACTTTATTTGTAATAGCCCCAACCTGGAACAGGCTGCATTTTCTTCAGCAGAAACCGCCACACCCACAGCAGGCGATACTGCTCGGCGACGTAAAGGACGCGCCTGGCACACGCAGCAACTTGAATGAGTCACGAAGGAGTTACTCGGGGTGGAGAGAGCCATTCTCCAAAGGTTACGCTTATGTGACATTTTTGAAAAGACAGAAGTTTAGAAATGGAGAACAGATTAGTGGTCTCCAAAGGTTAAGGAAGAAAGGGTGGGGAAGGACAGACAGACGGAGGTGTGTCTGTAAAGGGGCAGCCTGAGGGTTCCTGAGGGTAATGGAATGAATGCTCCGTCTTTCCTGCATCAGTGTCAGCATCCTGGCTGGGATGTCGTCCTATACAGTTTGCAGAACGTTACCACTGGGGGAAGCTGGGTAAAGGGAAGGTGGCATCTCTGTACTCTTTCTTACAACTGCAGGTGAAACTATAATTATGTCAAAATAAAAATTTTAATTAAAACATAAAATACACGTTCAATAAATATATTACTCATGTGAAACTCAATAAATTGAGGGTGATACTTTAGAGGCAATACTATCAGATGTAT
This sequence comes from Miniopterus schreibersii, assembly GCF_964146895.1. NCBI lineage: Eukaryota > Metazoa > Chordata > Mammalia > Chiroptera > Miniopteridae > Miniopterus > Miniopterus schreibersii. Next base: position 37,043,506 of record NC_138103.1, read on the forward strand.
TGCTATATGGAATAAATCTGCAAGTCATATGCAGAACAGATACCTAATTTAGGTGTAGCCGTAAAGATTTAGGCATTTTTCCTCATTGCAGCAGCTCAGTTGCAGTCAGGGTTGTCATTAGAATGTTGTGTGTAATCAGGTATTTGAAACGTTCAATGTAAGTTGCTGGATATCTAACACTTAAGATATATTAAGCTCCTATTTCTAATTTCCCCTTCATTAGATATACTTACAGTGAAAATCATTTTACAGTTGGTTTAAGAACTACTTTAATTATTCATTATGTTAAATGATAAAGAAAAAAAACATTAACATGAGCTGTGTACCACCTTAATTTGACCATAAAATATTGTTTCCTTTTTACTTGCTAATTTATAATTCTAATTATTCTCTTCTTAAAAAACAACAGAATCCCGAGGGAGAATATGTGAGAGCAATGTAACTACAGACAAAGAGAACTTAGTTTGATCTTATTAAATCTAATAATTATTAAACCAAGTTTTCCCATTAAAATGACAGTTGACCATGCAGAAGATTTGTAAGGCTTTCATCTCTCACAGTTCATTAATAAGTTATCTAGAAGTAATTTAAGCTATTATACATTTATAAATAACCTGCTACACAGAGGATTTAATAAAAAGCTCAGAAATCACTGTTTATTAATTTTACATTTGCTAAAAGAAGTTTTTCAGAAGAGAAAATAAAAGGCAAATTAAAACCTAAATCCCATTATACTGATGTAATGCAGCTGGCCTTGTCATAAAGCATGCCCAAGAGCCTTAGAAGGTCAAAACATATACAAAAGGCTGACACTTGTATGCCTTAGGAACACATCAAAACACAATGGAGTATTTTAATACAACGTTTTTTAATGTATTAAAAGTGATGTCTTCTAAATTCAAACTCTGGTTTGAGAAAAAGTTTAGTTATTCACTCACTCTCCTGGAATAAGAAATAGTCAAGAAAATATGATGAACAGATAATGTAATCATTAAATTTATTATAATAGAAATAATTAAATTTCAGACTATTGAATTTCATGTTCAAAATCAAAATCATGTTTTGTTTTGTTTTTCATAAAAAATAAACAAAAGCTCTAAACAGGTATTCATCTGCTAAATGCACCTAACAGCTGCATAGAATTTTTTATATTTTGGGCCCAAAATATAGCTGATACTTCAGAAAACATTTGAGACAAAAGTGATTTTTAAGGTACAGATATCTGGGTAAATAATGAAAAATAGTATTTTTCTCTTTCATACACTGTGTTTCCTCTTATTTAGTAAAGTACAGAAAAAAACTTCTTTATTCTTATTTTCAAAAACATGCTATTTTGTTCCCAATTTTTAGTAAGCACACAACAGAGTATACAGTTGTTGTATTATAAGTCGTACACTTGCTATTCATATAATGTTATTAACCATTGTTATCCCAATAAATTTAATTTTAAAAAAGTTTTTAAAGAAGACTGGAAAGACAGAAAAATAAGTTGCATTAGCATCTCAAAAATGACAGCCCAAGCTATGTACTGGCATTTAAAAAATGGCAAAAATTATTACTTAGTTATGCTGGCAGTTAGAAAATTTATTTAATGGACTTTTTGATGCAGACAAGGTGGTAACTTGCTAGGATGTCCATTCAAAGTGCCAATTGAGTTCTCCCCACTGATAATGACAGGACTCCGTGAAAGGAGAAATAAGTAAAGAAACTTGAGCATACATACGGAATTTCTAAGAAATATAAGAGAGTTGGGACTGCAGACTTGGGAGGAGAAAAAATTTCTCATTTCCAGTCTCTCCAGTCTTCAAAGATTCCTCAAAGAAATGGTGTTAACGTAAAGATCAAATCAAGACTTTGATTGTAGGAAATTTGTTAGGAGTTCAGAATTACTCAAGACCATGCTTGTGGACTTCCTTAACTGGCTACAGGGCTTGAAATAATCTTAACCACGCTGTCAACCCCACAGCAGCTACCACATCAAAAACAGAAGGAGATGAGTCTCGGCAATAATACTGGATGTTCCTTTTGGAGCAGAGAGATTCATAGAAAATTCACAATGTTTTTAGGAGAGTTGTTCTGGCCAGAGAACCATCAGCTTGGACAATAAGGACTGAGACAGTTAAAAATGAAAAGCAGGCTCTAAGCGGTCCACTTGCTACAGTCGGGAAGCAGGCTAGGAACCGGTTCAGGCCAAACGTGCCTGGGGCTTTTCTTATGGAAAAGAAGCGGGTTTAGCCGAGTGATATGGAAAACAGACTCAGAACAAGTCCCAGACAGAGAACTGGCTGCGGCCAGAGCACACGCCCTCCCGAAGCAGGGGCCTGCTCAGATCTGTGTCGCTGTGAGACGGTGGCCCTAAGGCGTCTCCCATGACTACTCCCATCGAATGCAGTTATCCTGTCCCTGTCTCAGTTCCACCGGTGCTAGGAGAGGGCAATGGTCATGGATAAGTTATTTTAATTTTTACGTGTCTGGAATGAAGAGGAACCACCTGGGAAAAGCTGCAGCCCAGCCCTGGCCCATGCACAGAAGGGTTGCAGGTTCGATTCCCTGGCATGCGCCCAAGTTGCAGGATCAATGCCCCACCCCCGGCCTGAGAGTGCAGGAGGCAACCACTGTGTCTCTTTAACATGGATGTTCCTCCCCTGACCCCTGTCTCCCCCGTCCCCCACTCTCTAAAAAAAAAAAAAAAAATGGGAAAAACAAACCAAACCAAAACTGCAGCCTAGAAGTTTCTTTCACATCTGGACCAAGTAAAGATCAGGAAATTATGGAGTTAGATACAGACGCACATGATTTATCAAGAAAGTGCTCTTCAGAGATAAACCTGAAAGAGAGATGGAAACAAGATAGGGAATGGGAAGGGGCGAAGTAAAGGGGTGATCTCGGTTGGCCTTATGCACCATCTGTCCCCGGAGTGCACATCACGCACAGACCTGCACACCTGAGGCGCCCTCTGGAGAAAGGTCAGCGCTCAGCAGCCAACATGCACAACCGCTGGGAAATGGGTGAACCTTCCAGGAAATGGGAGCATGAGCAAGGCGCGGGTCTTCTACACCATGTTCATAATTAGGATTAGAATCTTCCCGTTTGCAAAGCTTGTAAAATAGATTACTGCGATGTCATGCACTAATGAATGATGCTTGCTTTATAATTTATGATTATAACTATATGATTTGAATATAGTTATTTAGAATCACCTCATCTATTTTTATAAAATGCATTGCCCTTTTACTATATACCATACACAATAATATTTAAGACATGGATTACACGCCTAATATGTGTCAGAAGCTTTTATGCGTTAAAAATACAAAGCTGAGTTACATACAATCCCTGCCAAACAAAAGCTCACGGTTTAATACCAGAGAGTAACTTGAAGCATCATGGCAAAAGGTATTTTAAATTATCAACAAAGAAATGCCCAGACTGAGAGAAAATTGAGAGAGCAAAAGTACTTTTATGGACAATAATATACTCAATTAAAAACATTAAACTTTCAAAACTAATTCACCAAATACATGTCAATCTAGAAGTGAGAAAAGCTTTATGAATAAGTTGTGTTTGCTTGACATACCACAGAATCGTTCTATTACTAGCTATCAATTATGCTCCTAGTTAAATTATGTTTGCTGAACAAATGGTGAATCAAAAGCAAGTGTCCAGGACTCAGTGAACACTGGGAATAATTTTTAACAAGTATTTGTTCAGAATTTACTGTACTAATGTTCAATTGCTATGTCACAAATTACCACAAATTAGTGACTTAATACATATTTATTGTCTCACAGTTTCCACCAGTCAGGAGTCCGTTCCACAGAGGCTCCCTCTGCCTGAAAGGCAAACTGTCATGCTGCTTTGATATGGATTTAGCTATCAGGTTGTAGAAAACAGATTGGAATGAGATACAGTAGAAAGTTATGGATGTGGCAGATGATTGCACCCACTGCTGGCTTATATATTTCTATAAAACAAAGAGAATCTATGTCTGGGGTCCTCAGTACGGCTGAGCCCCCATAATAGATGGCCTAAACTACAAGAGAAAAGAGCACAAAAACATGGGTGTTTGAAGTTGCACAGTCCTGAGTTAGGGCTTAGAGATTTCTAGACTCTTTTGATTTTATATTTATGAATCATATACGGCTTCACAGTAATAATTCTGAATCTTAGACAGTAGAACCTGTTGTGTATGTTGACAATGCCCTGCTTTCTCTCACAGTGACGGCTTGGTCTTGGTATGGGTTAAAATCTCCTGAGAAATTTGAAACACTTCATCCTTCCTAAAGTTATCTTTCACAGGTCCTTAAATTAGAAATGTCTTTAAGGGAGCTAACTTGTTTTGTTTGGGCTCTTACATTGACTTGTTTTATACACTAGTCTAAAAAGTCACATATATATAAATTTTAACTCTAGTATTCATCATGTATTCATCATTTGTCATATCTTAGAATCACACCTGAAGTGACCTTGAAATAAAGTGTTGATAATTTTACTGGAACCACTTTGAGCGCTTTCCCACCGACCCACCCACTTGATGCATCCTGATGACACTGATGAAAATCAAGCTGTAATTAGCCAAAGCACCAGAGGTTGCTGCTGGGCAGCCTACGACGTTCGGGGCCAATCACGGAGGCAATCATCTTGTCTCCACTGTGGTGAGAGCTGAAGCAGAGCTTCTTGCTCTTGCAAACATCACGGATGAATGTGTCATATCTACGCCAAGCTCAAAGCCTGACAAATGGCTTGATAGAGGCAAGTAGCAAGTTTCACAATTTAGCAACTTAAAAAGTGTTTCTAAAGGGTTCTCATGCTTATAGAGTGTATATGTGTGCATACACGTGTATAAATATATATTTATATATACATAATATAAATATGAACCACATTTTCTTTATCCAGTCATTTGTCAATGTACACTGGACACTTAGGTTGTTTCTATACCTTGGCTATTGTGAACACTGTTGCAATAAACATAGGGATACAGAGAGCTCTTCAAGATATTGATTTCCTTTCTTTCAGATACATACCCAGAAGGATTGCTGGATCATGTGACAGTTCTGTTTTAATTTTTTGAGGACTCGTCATACTGTTTTTTATAAAGGTCACATCAGTATACTTTCCCTTCTATGGTGTAGAACGATTCCTTTCCCCCACATCCATGCCTGCCTTGATTTCTTGTTATTTTGATAACATACATCCTAATAAATGTGAGGTGATATCTCATTGTGGTTTTGATTTGCATTTCCCTGATGATTAGTGATATTGAGATCTTTTCATATTCATTTTGTCCATTTGTATATCTTCTTTGGAAAAATGTATTCTTAGCTTCCTTGCCCATTTTTAAATTGGGTTATTTGTATTTTTGCAATTAAGCTGTATGAGTTTCTTGTATATTTTGAATGTTAACTCCTTAGATATATGGTTTGCAAAAATTTTCACCTATTGCATAGGTCGCTTTTTTTGAAGATTCCCTTTGCAGTGGAAAAGTTTTTTAGTTTGATGCATTCTCACTTGTTTATTTTTGTTTTTGTTACCGTTGTTTTGGTGATAAATACAAAAAATCATTGCCAAGACTTAGGTAAAGGAGTGTACCCCCAATGATTTATTCTAGTAGTTTTGCAGTTTTAGGTCTTTTTAAAGATATTTTTAAATTGAATATATTTCCAAGCATGTTGTTGCAAATGGCAGGATATACACACAGACACACACACACACCACATCTTCTTTACCCATTAATCCATTGATGGGCATTTAGACTGTCTCCATACTTAGCTACTGTGAATAATGCTGCAATAGATGTGAGTGCGCAAATGGGACCCTACAAAATGGGAGAAAATTTTTGCAAGCCATATCTCAGAGAAGGATCTAGTACCCAGTGTGTATATATATATTTAAACACACACACACACACACACACACACACACACACAAAACAACCCATTCAACTTAACAAAACCAAACAATCTGATTAAAAGTGAGAACAAAAAATAGGTATTTTTCCAAAGATGAAATCAAAATAGCCAACAGGCACATGAAAAAATGCTCAACCTCACTAATTATCAGGGAAATGCAAGTTAAAACAACAATGAGATATCACCTCACGCCTGTTGGAATGGCTATCTCTAAGAAGACAACTGACAGGTGCCAGCAAGGATGCAGTTTCAGGTCTTATGTCCAAGTTTTTGATCCCTTTTGAGCTGATTTTTGTGTATGGTGTAAGACAGGGGTCCAGTTTTCCCAACATCATTTATTGAAGAGACAGTCTTTACTTCATTGTATAGTCTTGGCTGCTTCACCATAGATGTATCAGTATATTTCTGGATTCTCTATTGTTTCATTGATCTATGTGTCTGTTTCTATACCAAGAATAAACATTTAAAAATGAATCCACCTGTAAAAATTTAAGCAATTTAATCAGTAAAATCTTTCAACAATGAAAATATGAGGAGGCCCAGTTTTAAAAATGAATGACATGATATGACTTATATTTTAAATTATCACCTTGGCTGTTATGTTGACAAGGTAGTGAAGTAGGTGGAATGGAAAGCAGGATAAAAGTTAAGCAAATATAGCATTAATCTGGGTATGATACCATTCCCAAGGTTATGACAGTAGAAGTAACAGGAAGAAAAAGGTTTAGGAACAAGATCAGGAATTGTTAGGGTCTGAAATGTCCACTAAATTTTAAGATAAAGGAAAATATTTTAATCAAGACACATAAGCCTGGATCATAAGTGAGAGGAATGGGAAACATGACTATATTAAAATTAAGAATAATAGAGTGTAAATACAAGCCCTAAAAGGGAAAAGTTATTTATAATATACAAAAGATTAATATATTTATAATAATGACATGTTATGGGATCAGTTCAAAATATTTGCTAATATCTCTTGTGGTTTACTTATGGACCCATGTTTGATTCATAAGTGTACTGTTTAATTTTAAATTTTTTTTGGGGGGGGGGGATTTCCCAGATATCTTCCTTTGTGTTTATCTCCAGTTTAATTTCATTGTAGTAAGAAACAAAATAGAAAGTTGGGGAGGTAAATTCTTCCAGCTTTATTTTTAGTCATGTACTGTCTCTCTTTCACTCTTATTTTGTTTTTAAATATTGAAATTTTCCAATGAGCAAATAAATCTTACATTGCTAACACTACTAACAAATGGTAGGTGCTAAGCTAGTAGATCCTTGAATTGCTCAATAGTCCTCTCCTCAACTTACTTATGCAGTAATATTGTAGAAAGAAGCATGAGTGATCTAAATAGAATCATCTTCCCAAAAGGAGCATTTGCCTGGAAAAGTCCTTGTGTTGGGGGACTTGCCCTTTCTTATTGCACTTGGAAAAGTTAGATGATCATGTTACTAAACCTGAGCTAACTTTCTGGAGGGAAAAAAAAGCTCACATGGATAAGACCTCTGGTACCTCAGCCAAGCATTCTACAGACTCATGAGCAAGGCTGTCCTAGGTTACTCAGTTGGCCAGGTGACATGTTAGTTAACTACAGATACTAGAGCCAGAGATCAGGTAAATTGGCCAAACTAGAAGAACCACCTAGCAACAATTATACACAATAATAGCTATAAGACCACTAAGTTTGGGGGTGGTTTGTTATAGAGCAAAGGTCAGCTTATGCAATGGATCATCAATAGTGAGAATAGAAGGCAGTAAGGCAATTTGAGAAGCTTTAAAGAAAAGTTTAAACGTTCACCAGATCTCTAGCACCAAGAAGCAGTACGGCAGGAAGGCTGTTGAAGAAGTAACAAAAAAATCTCAAGAGAACAAACTACTCAATGGCTGCTACAAGAAGAAACCAACTCCCAGTTAGTATTAAACAGAAAAAATGTTGACAAAAAACAATGTTCAGCAAGTTTGCTACGTTCAGTCAAGTAAGAGGAGATAGGCCATCTGTTTCCCATTTCTATCAATCCCATTCCATCACCAGAGGGATGGTGCAAGAAGGAAGACAGTAATACCAATAACCCTACGATTAGAGCTACATTTCTAGATTAATATTTGGGGAAAGAAAGGAAGAAACAAAGTGTTTTTGAATCACTTATGAGATTGAATGGTTTGCAGCATTGGCTTTCTGAGTGGAATCTGCACTTAATCAGAGGGAATTAGGCCTGTCACCTTGGAAGGGTCATCTCAAGGCTTCTGTACCCAAAGGAATGCCTAATGTTTGAGTGTGAAAACATCCACAAACTGCCTTTTTTTCATGGTCATGAAAATAAGTTCATCAAAACCAACAGATTTAATATTTTATCTACAATTGAGATGGGAATCTTGGTTAATATTTCCTGACAGAACAGATTGTGTGTGGGAACTTTTTGAAGGAAATACAATTTGCTTATAACCTTTAAGTTAATTAGTAACATATGTCCTCAAAAGGATAGAAAATCCAATGTTATGGAAACGAGATTTGTCTGGATTAATGGATTATACACTATAATCTTTTTGTTTTACTTTCTTTCATCTTTTTGCTCCTCCTGAAGGATTTCTGAAAAGTAATAAAAGAAGGAGGGGAAAATCCCTCAAGGTACTTACTCAGAAAATAAAGGTTTTCCTGACAAACCATGAGGATTTTTCCATTTTGCTCATTTTTTGTGTCTTCCTCTATCATTGACAGAAAGGTGAAAGAAATAGATATATTTTAAATATTTTATGAATCCTAAAATTGAGCAGATTTAGTGACTCCTATTTTCTACCACAATAGACGGCCCAGTCAAATGATACCATTTTATTACGGCAAACCCCAGGGTAGTTATATTCCATACATGTCAGGTTCAATACTTTTAACATTTAATAACTGATCAACAGCATGAACATCTTATGCACATGGGTACATATTTCCTATAAGGATACAAACCACTAACAAACTCACTCACTCATACAATAAACAAATATTTTGTTGAAAATCTCCTATGGTATGTATTGAGATTAAAAAGGTAAGTATGACAAGGACACTGGATCTCAGAATCTGGTGGATAACACCAACATATAAACATATCATTACAAAATTTAAAACAGTCATAATACACGTTGATTTAAGAAGTAAAGAGGTGGTGGACGTTAAGATTAGATAGTATAGAAGTGGTTTAACCAGTAGTCAGGTAAAAGCAAAGCAGACACTCAAGAGCTGTGTGCAAACCTATAATTGTATGAAAATGCATTCAGGGTTTGGAGAAATGCCTGACGTGGCTAAAGTACTATGACTAGCAAGAGAAGGATAGATATTTCTGGAGTTTTATAAGGTTCTCACAAATATGCCACACTTCTGTTTTAAATATGGTAAACATTACATGATATAGTAACGTGGACAATTTGAATGTTAGGACTGCAGGATTGCCACTTACTTTGTAGAGATGAACATCTGATTTGATTTAGAGGATCAGCTGGGATTTTTGCATTACATGTAGCCTCCCATCTCTCATCCAGAATCTGACACTAGTCAGCATCACAATATAGCACTTGCAACTGATATCCAATATTACAATATAATAATGTGGCAACATTGCCATTTATTGTATAAACAATTGTCATTTCCTTAACTTTATTTATGAAAAAGATATTTTAGACCAAGTTATGAATTTCCCTTTCATCTTATTTTAACATTGGGCAATATCAGGATTGTTTAATCTAACTGGGGGGTTGAAATCATGGGATATGTTCATTAAGATGGAAAAATGATTACATAATGTTGGCTAAAATATTTACAGTGTCCTCCTTTAATTGTCTTCTGGCAGAGATTTCTTCTCTAACTACATACAAACAGATTGTAGACGGGCTGCAACCAATCTTAATTCTCCCCTGTCTAACCAACAAAGGCATTCTATCTCTTGGATTGATGGAGATTGCCAGGAAGCATAGAAAGCCCTGGCAGTCTTTGTGAGAACATACTGCAGTGGAATTCAGATGAGATGACATACAAACTTATTAAGTTCCAATCCATTAGCAAGTAAAATATTATGCTTTCAAAGGAGCATATTATTAAATATCCTAGTTGCAGATTTTAGATTGGACTAATGGTTTCATTAAGGTTGTCACAGTGACACTATGGGGCATGTGGTTTAGAAGTTAATGATATGGACTCAAGAGCCCAGTTGCTTAGATCTGCATCCTATCTTACCCTCTTATTTGCCCAGTGAAAATGGAAAAGTTATTTAACCACTGCATGCCTTCACCGTCTTATTTATAAAATGGGATAACAATACCTTAGGACTCTTATAAAGATTAAATGAGTAAACACTTTTTAGGGCTCTTGGAATAGTGTTTGGCACACAGTAAGCACCATGTTTGTTATATTAGTTATTTTTGTGCAATACTATTACTATAAATATATTGGTTTAAAATACATACATTATTTTATAGTCTTCTTGGGTCAGGAGTCTAGGCAGAGCTAAGCAGGGTCCTCGGCCAGGCTGTAATCATTATGTCCTTCTGGGCTGCAGTTTCATCTCAAGGCTTGACAGGGGAAGTATCTGCTTAAAGGCTTACATGGTTGTTGGCAGAACTCAGTTTTTTGTGGCCCATTGGGTTAAGGGCTGTTCCTATTGGCTGTCAACCCGAGGTTTCCCTCAGTTCCCTGCCTGGTGGGCTTCCAAACATGGCTGTTTGCTTAACCTTATCCAGCAAGAGAAAAATCTTCTGCAAATGGACATTATAATCTTATGTAACATAATCATGGAAGTGACACCTGATCACTTTTGCCAAGTCCTGCTGGTTAAAAACAAATCACAGGTTCTGGTTACACTCAGGGGGAAAAGATTAAACAGGGGTGTGGACACTAAAAGCCCAAGATAACTGGAGATCAGTTTACAGTCTGTAGTTTACATAGTGTTTGTTAAACAAAAGATTACTTCCCACAGAATGATGTTTATAAAAGTAAATATAAAAAATTACTCTATTTATATCTGGACAGTTTAATCACATAATGCATGCTAGACCAGCTCATACCTGCCATGAGAGCCAGTTCTACTGTCTCTTTCCAACTCTACATTCAATGGCGTAATACTGCTAGGTTCACATCAGACATAGTTGGTGTATTTACAGCACTCAAATTGATAAATGCTACAAATCAGAGCTGTTTTCACATAGAATGCCAGTGGTTAAACATTTACCATTTCATATGTTTTACATTTTGTAGACCTGCCTCAACTTCAGTGACCAGGATTCTTTAACTTTATATTTACTTGGAAACACTGTAATTAAATCTCAAACAAGGATCCAGAACAACATTAGGTAAGGTAATACCTTAGCATCAAATTTCCAAACCTTTTACCTTAATTAAAATTTTATTTAAAACAAGATCAACTCAAAGTATGGTTTACTCACATATTAAAAAATATGGATACTGATTACTTAACTTGCTATCTTTAAAACTCCAGGCCAACTTTACTCTTACAATATTGGCATATGTTTCTCTAACATATGTCCCTCAAAAATCATGTATCTCAAAGTATCTTGTAGAAGGAGCGAGCATGCCTTAGGTCCAATAATTCTCTTCTTGATGGATATATATTGTGTCACTGAGGAAACAGCACATAATAAGTATTTTACAGAGACCATCCATCCCTCATATTTAAATATTATACACCAGTATGTAATCTCAACAAAAGATATAATCCTGTTCATGCTGTCAATTCTCAGGTCAGCCTGGTGTTAACTATAGCATGATAATTAGTTAATATCATTAATTTTATTAGTATTATTTGTTTTCAGTATTTTCTAGTATCTCCAACTCTGTATCATTACTTAACAAGCCAATTCTTTTTGCATCCTGGGGTGGGGTGTGAATTAGAAGATAATTATCCTCTAATATCCATTTTTTGTAATGGATATATTGAGATTCATTTGTGATTGAGGCAGCAGATTGTTATTATCTTAAAATCTTTGCTGATCAAAGAAGAATTTGCTATCCTTTTTGTTGCTTTACTATGAAGTTTCAAATAAATACATGTCTAAAATCGATGAGTATATAAAATTTCTCTCTGAAGGAAAAAATAATGGCCTTGATCAGAAATAGCCACTCCTGTGTTCTGCCTCCAGGTGCAAGTTGAATAATCCAGTATGGGCATGAATTCAAGAAAAGCTCCCAAATTGTCACAACAAATTGAAAAGTTCCCTCCCTTCCATCTGGCCTAAGAATTTACCTTAAATAAACAATACAGGATACTGTCACAGACAGCAGCTGGAGAAGAATTCGACCATGAATTGGCTGTAATCCAGCACTTGCTGAAAGCTCACTTTAGACTTTTGATTAGAGAGAGGTAAAGAGAGAATCTAAGGTAGTGTTTCCAAATGGGACTGAATCGGAAGTAATGAGAGAGTTTATTAAAAATATAGTCTCCTATATTCTAGACCAGACATATAAAATCACAATCTTCAGGAGAAAGGCAAAAATCTATTTTTGTGTTAGAGGAGATTTAGAGGAGATGGCAACTTGCTTATAGAAACATACCTGCAATTTATAAAAAATCTACAGTTAAGTAAAAAGAAAGCAAAACACCTGAATAATTTATTCTTTGATCCTTATGAGAAAAAGATCCTGAAATTAGGATTTATACATGTGCCCCTGGCATTTTATAAAATGACCATTTGAGGAAAGTTTTCTGCATGTTTTTGCAAATCCATAGTCACATATACAACTTACTATGCTACCTAATGTCTCTTGGTAGATACCTTTTATAATTTAATGGCTAATACTATTGATTCAATATGTAGCACATATATGTAGTAAATGTAGACAAAATATAAATATACTCTACATCAACAATGTAACACTCTGTTTGGTAGTAAATGGATGGTAGAGGCCAGAGTTCTGTAACCATAATTGGGAAGGAAATAGAAAGACAGAATAATCAGAGATTAGCTATTTTACATGAATTGTTTCAGTTCCTCCTCTTTATCAATATCTGACCCCAAATATCTAGAACTGAGCTGTGGCCTCAGAATGAAAGCATAGAAAGAAAATGGGTTTCAATGAGCATAAAATAATGATGTCCAATGTAAAGAGATGGCTCTAGAGAAACAGGCTATCTGAAACCACTTTCTACTTTGCAATAGTATTTTACATCTGACCTTAAGCAGCAATTTTAAAAATTCAGGTTAATAGCTTTCGAAACCAAGTTGTATTTATACACATGGTATGTAACATTTAGAAAACAGGCCACTAATATGCTTTGGATTTAGATAGGATATTTGGTTTTTTAAAAGGACAACAAACCAGGTCCTTCAAGTAATCCAAACAATGATATAAACTAGTAATCACTGTTACTGTTAACTTTGCTCCACAAAAAGTTCTGAATTAGTATGCAACAAGATCAGCCAGATGCAGAAACCTGAAGCATAGTGACTTATAAGTAAGCCTGAGAACAAGATAGATGATAAATGGACTTTTTGCAAGCAAGAGGCATGGCAATGTCGAAGTCTCAAAGAGGAATATTGTTGGTCCAAGGTTCTAGAGAATATCTATTAAGTATAATCAGTCCAAGCAGGAAAATAAGACAAGAATAAGAAATAACAATTAAATTTTGCATGAAATTATATATACATAATTATATACATAATAATGTATATCATTGTACAGAAAGAATCTTAGGAAATATGTGAAGTATTACAAAATATAAAATAACTCAGCAAGGTGGCTAGATAAAAGTCAAAATCAACAAATAAAACACAATTTCATCACTACCTTCCTCTTAAAAATTATAAAAAATATAGTAGGAAATGATGTCAAGGAGCAATTCACTGGAAAAGAACCACAAACAGCCAATATACAGTATGAAAGGAGGTTTCATGTCACTATTAATCAGGGAATTGCAAATTAAATACACGAGATATTCTCTCATCACCACTAATTTGGCATAAGTAAACAAATAAATAAATGTAATAATATCAAACTATGAAAACTTAAATTCTAGTATTAATATGCCTTTGCAACAATATTTACACTTATTTTTATAGTAATTAAACATGCCAATCAAGTAAATTTTTTCCCCCAAAATGAATTCCACTAAAGGAATATATATAAAATGTTATAGTATGAATATGTCAGAATTATCTTATTCTTTATGCTGTGAAAACAATGAATGCACAAAAAATGGTTTCAGAGACGACACTCTGATTTCTCCCACAGAACAGGAATGCGTGGAGCGGACGTCTCTGGGTCTGGGGGAGCTTATCAAGGAGGCCGAGGATCCGGCCTCTGCCTTTCTGTGCTTTTCATTCTTACTTGCCATCTCAGAGAAATATATATTTGCCAGTTCTTTAAGGATCACATGCATCAAGGGAAAAAGGAGAATCAAAGGATTGCAGCTCAGAGACTCCCCCTCTTCGGGCTTATTCTTTTCATCCAGCACAAAAGGTTTTCCCAGCAGCCCAGCAGCAAAGCGCACGACTCACTGGGCAGGACCCAGCTGGGAGAGTCGGGCAGACAAGTGTCCTAGCACCAGAGAAAGGTGCTGGGACAATTATTCTATAGGTGGCTTACCTACAATGTCTGCTTCTTGTGGTACAAGGTAGACATTAAGTCACCCATGTTGGTTGCCATAAACTGATTAAGTTAACTAGATCACTTAAAAATATCTATTTCTTTTCCACTATTTCTTTTTGTTGTTATTAATCCTCAGTTAAGGATATTTTTTTTACCATTTCTTTTCAGAGACAGTGGAAGGGAAGGAGGGGAGAGGGAGAGAGAGAGGGAGAGAAATATCGATGTGAGAGAGACACGCAGGTCGGTTGCCTCCTGCACACGCCCCGACTGGGGCCGGGGACTGAACCTACAACCCAGGTACATGCCCGTGATTGGGAATCAAACCCAAGACCCCTAAGCGCACAGGCCGGCGTTCTAACCATGGAGCAACACCAGCCAGGGCTCCACTCTTTCTTTTAATATTGAGTACCTTTAAAAGATTTTAATAAGAGTTTATGGGATCATACAAATGATTTTTAATCTTGTTTAGAATGTCATGACCCCCAAATCACCACGTTTGAATAAAATAACACCACATCCCAAAACAATCATGTTTTTTTTTTTTTCCTGATGGTCAGTGAATAAACACATAAAATTTAAAACTTACAGTTTAATTTGTTTTATTTTTGCTTCTAAGATTAAGAAAATTAAAAAGCGGCATGTTTATGAATACTTCCACACCATCTTCATGTGATTAAATGGCATGCATTTCAATTAGACAGTTTAATTGTATTTAATTGTATTTTGCATTTCAGTATTCTTAAAACTAACTCTGAAGGAAAGATAAATATTTGAATTAAGGATAGCAACAGCAGGCCACATTATTAACTAATGAAGATACTGTTAAAAATTATGGCTCTGCAAGAACTACAACATGAACAAATTGGAACAGTGATTTAAATTATAGCACTATGATCTTTGCATTATTAAAGTAATTTAGCAATTTTCGTCATAATTTTTTCTTTTCTTAACCTTAAAGAAGTTACTTACTAGTGACTTCTGAGCTAGTTTTAAAAAATCAGGTCATTCACTAACTTAACTTGTTCAGATTTGTACTAATATAGAACTTACTAAAACAAGAGTTATCAGTTACTATGCACACTACATGTTTTTGAGAAGTATTATGATAGGAGCTATTAATAAAACATTACCGAAAGTGCTTCACAAAATTTAAATCAACTAAAAGGAATGAGCAAATATATTGTATATTGTATACCACTACAATTCTGATAGATCTGAAACAGTGTTTGTTGCTATAGTTTAGGTCGGTGTTCCCTGTCCCCTGGTCTTGACAGGGTAGCTGAATATAGAATGTGAGTACACTCTCCCTGGTCACCCGAGCTGGGTGCTCTAGGAGTGTCCCTTGTGTGGGTTGTGTATACCCTCCTATTGTAGTTGGGCCTCGATTGCTGTGGCATGTCAATGAGTGAGGTTTACTCTCAGGCTAACTTACTGTAAGGGCTGCCTGTTGTGTGGGGCTGACCCCAATGAGCAGGAGTCGCTTTAGCAGGGCTCTGGTGCCTGTCGAACCCACCCTTCAGATACTTCATTAGAGGAGCTGGTTGGGTGGTATGCGGGTGGGTGGTGTTCTGGTGGGGTCTGAAGCTGGCCAGTTTGGGTCTGAAGTTTTCTGGGAGGTGCTCTGGTGTGTGCTAAAATTTCATGAGAAATTCTGAATTAGTGAATCAAGAAGGTTATGTGTATACAAATCTCTGGAAACTGTTTGAGACCTTAAGTCCCCAGGGTTCTGAAAAATCTGAGAGGCGGGCCAGAGTAATTCAAACTCACCAATTTGAAGAGGGAAGAATCTCTTAATTATCTCATCACATATTTTGAAAAGTGAGAAATTATAACCAACTCACTTAACTAAAATTAATCCACATATAACAATTTAGAAGAAAGTTTATTATGACTTTTTTATTATGATTAAAACATGGTTTGTGGATAGTCCTTGGATTTCTGTTGCTAATTTTATATCCATTTTCTAGGTAGGTGGAACAGAATATAAGGATTGGCATGGGAGAATTCTGAGAAAAATAACAAGAAATATGTCCAGAAAAATAAAAGTGATGGATGAATTGGGATGTAGAAACTTTTTGGATGCTCACTTTATTTTGTTACATTTGGACATTAAAGGTATAGGGATGAAACCCTCTGCAAGAAAAAAAATAGACAAAAACATGATTATTTAGTAGGAAAATGGGCATGTTTACCTCTCTCTATATGTTTATCCTGACTCTATTACAAACCTAGGCCCTGAGCCTCAAAATTTTGCTAATAAATTTGCCCAGGTGCAATGATTATTAATGTTCCATTGTAAATCTAGAATGTTCTAGAATAGACACTGATGGAGCTGGGTTGGATAGTCTTAGGTAAGATGAAATCTAGAAACACACAAATAACACAAACACACACACTACCAAATGTGAAAAGGAAATCAGAACATTTTTGATACTACATTTCAAGTTAGATTAACAGAAGAGCTCAAAGCAAGTGTGTGCATATGTGTGTGTGTATATGTGTGTGTTGCCTATGGAGATTATATATCAGGAGGGAGGTAGATAGGTAGGTAGACAGATAAACAGACATAGATACAACATTGCTAAATTTATAAGAAACTAATTATATACGTTTATTTGATGTTTCAAAAAGACTGTAATGTTCAGTAGCTTAAAAGACAAATGATGATATATTTTCATAGATTATTGTGTGTTTTATCCTGAGTCACATCCTGTTTATGAAATATTTGACACCATGTATAAAATAATATTTGCAAAATTAGTTTAAATGACTTGGAATAAGAACCATTGCATAGACTGAAAACAGGCCTAAAATTCATAAAGAAAGGGTAATGACACACATCATTGAATGGGATGTGGGAAAGTGTCAAGGAGAAAGTTCTGAAGGGCCAGTGAGAGTTGTAATCTTCTTTACTATTAAATTAATGATCTAGAAAGGGAAGGAAACTGCACATTAGTGGGACATGTGAATGACAATAAATTGGGAGGCATACAAAAGAGTAGAATAAACACTGAAATAAAATGACCTAGAGAGGTAATGAATATAGTAATAAACATAAAAAATGAAATTCAGCTTGGAGAATGAAAATATGTCAGAGAATTAATCACCCCAAATAGCAATATTCACAGAACTTTAAAAACGAGCATGAATTAAAATTCAATAGCTTGATAGAAAAACCAGAAAAAAGCTTTAAAAATGGGAAGAAAATGATGCACTTTTAGGTCAAATAAAATATATTAGTATATAAAATATTCATCTTAGACTCATGCAGTTATAAAACATAATATTAATATTTGTGTATTTTTTTAAAATCCTCACCCAAGGTTAAGCTTTTTTTTTTTTTTTTTTTTTTTTTTTAACTTAACTTTAGAGAGAAAGGAAAGGAGAGAGAGAGAAAAAAAAACACATCAATTCGTTGCCTCCTATACTCAACCAAACCTGGGATTGAAACCACAACCTGGGTATGTGGCCTGACCGGGAATTGAACCTACAACCTTTTGGTGTATGGGATGACACTTCGACCAACTGAGCCAACTAGGCAGGGGGGTGGGGTGGGGTGTGTGTGTGTGTGTGTTTGTGTGTAGTCCTCTCCTGAGAATATTTTTTCCCATTGCTTTTCATAGAGTGGAGGGGTGGGGGGAGGGAGAGAAACATCAATGTGAGAGAGACACATGGATTGGTTGAGTCCTGCACTCTCCCCTACTGGGGTGGGGAACGAGCCTGCAACCGAGGTATGTGCCAGAATGGAACCCGGGGCACTTCAGTTCTCGGGCCAGTACTCTAACCACTGAGCCAGACCAGCTAAGGTATTTGTATATGTTTTAATGGAAGAAGGGGCCAAGGGAGGCATAAGTGTCTAGGACCCTAGAAGTCTCATTGATCCTGGTTCACTTTATTGAAACATGGGAAGCTGTAGAATTATTGATGAGTCTAATCAATGAATATACACAGAAGATTTTGCTCTATAAACACATCTATACATACTATTATATTTTGTGTATATTTGATGAGTAAAAGCCATTTCCAAGCGTTTTATATATTTTTCTAATTCTCATTATTTTCTAATATTAAAGAATTGGCTGTAAGGGAAATACAGTTGAAAGGGCAAGTTGATTTTATGTAGAGGAAAATCCCAAGTGAACCCTAAACCATGACATTTTAATATTAATAACTAAATCTACAAAGTGTTCATGGAGAAAAATACAGAATTGACCAAACATACAGAATAATTTATTAATCCATGTTCTCTATATGCAGCTGTGCTAGTCCTCCAAATTTTTATAAAATCTTGTACTCAATGATCTCTATATTTCAGAGTAATTAAATGTAGAGGTATGAGGAGACAAACCAACATAACCCAGATGAAAGAACAGGACAAAACTAAAAAAAAAAAAAAAAAGAATGAAGTGAAATGAAACGAAGGCAAGCAATCTACCAGATACAGAGTTCAAAAAACACTAGTTATAAGAATTCTCTGTGAATTTAGGGGAAGAATAGATGAATTCAGTGAAAACTTCACCAAAGATAGAGAAAACATTAAAAATGTCAGAAATGAAGAATGCACTAGAGGGAATCCACAGCAAATTAGAGGAAATCGAGGATCGAATCATCAGTCTGGTAGGGAAGGTAGGGTAAAACATGCCATTGGAACAGAAAAAAAAAATTTAAATGAGGATAGTTATGGCACCTCCGGGAAAACTCACGCATACCAGCTTTTATATTACAGGGATACTAGAAGGAAAAGAGAGAGAAAAGGGAATTGAAAATGTATTTGAAGAAGTAATAACTAAAAACTCCCTCACATTGTGAAAGAGATGGACGTACAGGTCCAGGAATTGCAGAGTCCCAAACAAGATAAACCCAAAGAGGTCCACAGCATTATGCATCATAATTATAATGCCAAAGGTTAAATACAAAGAGAGAGTCTTAAAAGTGGCAAGAGAAAAACGGAGCTCCCATAAGACTAACAATTGATTTTTCAATAGAAACTTTGAAGGCCAGACGTGAATGGCATGACATATTCAGAGTGATGAAAAGCAAACACCTACAACCAAAATTACTTTATCTGGCAAAGCTATCATTTTGAATCAAAGGAGATACAGCAAAAGCTAAAAGATCATCACCACTAAACCTATATTAACAGAATGTTAAAGGAACTTCTTTAAATACTAAAGAGAAGATAAAAATTTGAATAACAAAATACAGGAAAGAAAAAAAAATTCATTGTCAAAGGAAAAAACCCTTCATAAAAGCAGTAGATCAACCAATTATAAAGCTAGTACAAAGGGTAAAGACAAAAGTGCAAAGATCATGTGTAACAACCACAAGTAAATTAAGGGATACGCACCAACACCCAGACACAAATAAAACTTAATGACAAAAACATAATAAATGTGGAGGGGGTGAGTGATTATAGAATGTGTTCAAACTTAAGCAAACATCAATCTGAAATGAACATAGCTTGGCATATATGAAGCAAATGGTAACCACAAACCAAAAATATATATGAAATATACAAGAAATAAAGAGAAAGGAATCCAAATGTAACAGTATAGAACACCATCAACATAAACGAGAAGAAAGAAATAATACAAAAGGAACAGGGAAGATCTACAAAAACAATCAGAAAACAATCAGTAATGATCATATACCTATCAATAATTAACTTTAAAAGTAAATGGACTAAATGCTCCAATCAAAAGACAAGAGGGTAGCCTCCACCTGCTCAAGGGCCCACACAATAAAACCAAAATCTATATAATCTTATTAATCAATGTCACCTCAATAAATTTAATTAAAGATAAATAAAATCAATTATGATAATATAGCTTAATGCCTGTTATTATACCTTTTCTTGGAAATGAAACTAATTAGGAGAGATACATGGAAAAAAGACCTTGATGGAAAAAAGCAAATATAACGTATGCACATATTGGCACTTAAAGTTAACATGTGAAAAGTGCTTGAATTTTATATATCAAGTGTGTATATCATTTGTTAAAAAATTAAGGCTATGCATTTACACCTCTCATCTCAAAACACTCATTACTTCAGTATGTCTTATTAAAGGTATTTTTATTTAACAAATGTAATTTTGGCAAGGTTTGAGGTATGTTTGGAGAGGGTGAAGTGATTTCTAGAATACCTTTAACAGTATGATTTTCACACATACATTCTGCAAAGTAACAAAACATGAGATTAAAGCATTAAACAAAGAGAAATTTTAGTTAATACCACAATTTAATTTAGTACTTGTAACAAATATGAAATCAATAAGGAAAAGTACATTATAATTATTTTGATATGCAATTGAATGTGTTTGAAATGAATGCTAATTACAATATTAGCCATTATTGGACTCTTAATCATAGGTTATTAACCTTGTGATGAACAATAACAATATTTACTGTATGGTGCATATTTACTGTATATCTTTACTATTTGTTCATGCTACTAATTCCTTATTTTGAAGAGTCACACACTAATGGAATCTGTTTCTATATTCTATTAACATTTTTTATCTTTGAAAATGAAACTATGTAATATTAAATCACTCAACTCAATAAAAATAATTGCAGGGTTCTACTGTTTATTATTTCAAATGATTTTTGTAGAGACCTACATACATACTTCTCTGAACAACTTCATCTCGCTCAGATTAAAGTGGTTTCTATCCTATTGGCAAAGATGCCAATGATTGTTTTCTAATTTAGAAAAACCTATATTTTTAAACACAATTGTTTTCCTTGTTAATGTTGCAGGGCAAAGTTTTGACAATATTTTACTTTACTTACAATGAGCTCACATCAAACTATGACATTTGCAATATGGGTCTCAGGTAGATATATACAGTAGAAGAATTAGAATAAAAACTTAATTTAGTTAAATTTATACCAAATATTTTAAGATATTACATTCTGAGGAAAGCAAAGTAAAATTGTTTCATATGGGAGCATCATTTCAATCCTAGCCTCCTTCCCCACACAGTTACGCAAAGCACCTCACCCTCCCACGATGCCACAGCAGCACCAAGGCAGCCCGTCGCCAGTGTCTTTAATGGGCTCTACAGGACAATGTTCCTCTAACCTTTTCAGTTACTTTACACATGTTGCAAAGAAACAGTGCTAAGTACGTCCATTAACAAAACTCTCCAACTGAAAACAAATGGGAATGCTTAGACCTAGTCTAGCAGAGAATATTTTTTAGAAGAAATAGAGCTTATGATGAGCTAATTGTTTAGAAAAGCACTGTAAGAGTTGCATAAACCATCTATGTCCAGCACTTTCACAGAGAGTTTGAGACAAAAAAGCACTTTCTATCTTTTGTTTATCCTACTTAACAGAACATTTGAGACTATCTTTTTTCTCTCTCCCTTCCCGTTCTCTCAACATTTTCACCAGTTATTTCTTTAAAAAATATATTCAGAATTACTGATAACCTTAACTCACTAGCCTAGCCCCATAGCTTCCACCAGAATTGTCCTTTCTAATGTGCAAAGACTGCATTTTTGAAAATACGCAGTGATTGTTTTGAATATACTACTGAAGGAAAAACGAACATTAGTAAAGAACAATACTAGAGAATTCTAACATTGGAAACATTTGCTGCTTGTTCCAAAGCCACATTTCAGTGATCACTTAAAAACACAGACTGCATTTGCTTGAGCAGACTTTTATTATTTATGCCTTTGGATTACGGTTCAATTACATACTACAGATGGATGATGTTTCCATTATATTTTATTCATTTAGGAAAAAGCTTAATTCCTTATTGTCTTTAAAAGCTGAAAAGTTATTTCAACTGGCAAATTATTTAAACAGATGATTCAAGATGTATTTCACTTTGCTTTCTAAAAGAACTGTTTTCTAGTTCCTTTGAATTACTGAGAAAAATTTCAATTATTCAAATATTTACATCACCCCCCTGCCCCCGTCAAATCTCTGATCACTGCAGTTCCATGACCTAAATAAAATGACAATGTAGTTATTTAAAGTTAGCCACAAGACAGTCTCCAGGCACTCAATAAACATTAAAAGATTTTATAAAGTAAGTTTATCTAACTTACTGGGTAAAATTATATGACTATTTTCTGTAGAATTTATGGTTCGCATTAGGAGAAATCCACATATAAAACAAATGGAAATTAACTTAGATATATGAGTTCTGAGTAGAAACATAATAAACACAGAAATATATTTCGGAGAAATTGAATAGAAAAAAATTCCTTGGGAAACTGATCTGATCAGCTTTTTGAAAATCTTATTGAGAGCAGTTGGCAGTTGCGGGGGCCGAATGAAGGCAGAGCACTCTGCCAGACTCCCCGAGCATGAGGCCAGTAACTCTCAGGGGATATGCTGAAGAAGGCTTCTCGAGCCTGACACCTTTTCTCCTGGATTTTATAACTACCACGAAGATCCAGAAAATTGTAGCCCTTTACTCCTGGCTGTGAGTTGGCAGGACACTGTTTAGATACAGTACACTTTAGAAGCAAAACAAAAGTAAATTTTGCATGACTACTGCTCTATACTTCATATGTTCCCTTTTTCATTCCATCCCAAACAAACCTCTGCTCAAGGGTATCCTGATATCCAAGCTGAGAAAGAGTACATACACCCCAGTGCTTTGTAAAACTGACAAAATGTTACTTTGCAAGATTGCTATTGTTTAATTGATCGCTTCCTATATATTGAGCACTGTGCCAAGTGCTTTCTATAGATTAGCTGTGCAACTTGTCAGATTACTGAAAATTTAGATAAATAGGGAACACACAGAATACAAATGAATAGCACCAGCAGCAAAGCTCTAAATGATGCAACAAAGAAAACCTCCAAAAGTGCTGCAGTCAGGTCGTTAATTTTCTGACTCTTCTACAGGCAACCTGGTATAATGCAACAAAAACCCTGGTATAAATAAGTGGGTTCAAATTCTGATTCTATTGCTCAGTAATTCGCTGGCTTGACATTTTACTTAGCCTCTGTGATCTTCAGTTTGTGCATCTGTTTGATTAATTTAATAATAGCTATCTTAAATTTTGAGGACTGGTCATATATTCTAAGTACAGGGATTGACACAGAATATGTTGTTGCATAAAAAATAGATAATATAATTTTTTTAATTCAGTTTCTTGGGGTGACCCTATAAGGTCAACAGGCTCATATAGATTTCAAGTGTACAATTCTGTGATACATGATCTGTATGCCCCCTACCCAAAGTCAAATCATCTTCGGTCACCATAGAGAAAATATAACTTTTTAAATTTTTCTTCATCCTCAAGAAAAATGAAACAAAATGCTTTCCCCCAAGAATTACTGGAGACAAAGGCACATTATAAAATATATAGAGACAGATGATAGATAGATGATAGTAGATATAGATATAAGGATCAAACTGGAATAAAATATGAATATGAACAATGGGAAAGAAACACATACAAGTCAAGTTCAATCATATAATCAAAATAAAAAAAGTTAAATGGGAAAAAATATTAATTTAATTTTTAACTAAGAACCAGGATTAGAGTTAAAGAACGTTAAAGCTATAATTTATAGTGTAAAGGTGAGTAAGTTAAAGCATGAAGTTGCTTGGAATGTAAAATGAAGCAGATAGAGAGATGAACGTAGGAAAAAAACTAATGAAATATTTCCAATATTACAGAAAAAGGCAAAGCATGGCTGCTTTTAAGAAGAAAGACTTATCCAAAGCAACCCAGATGTTTATCTTCCCTGCTCGGTCAAGTTGCCATGTTGCTATCTTAGATGAGAAGAAAAATAAAAGACTAAGTTTCATTTTTTATGAATAAAAGAAAATATGTGAATTGTGCACTCCTAAACTTTCTGACCCCAAAAAGGCATCTGAATTTCTTCTTTGAATTCTGATACCTTTATGATTTTAACCCAGTCCAAGGTAAATATTATTATAGCTTTAAACTGCTGAAGCCCTTTGAAAGCACTGGCCAATTTCTTATAGAGTCTACTCTCCCGAGCACCTGTACGTTACAATGATTTATCTTTTTTACTTTGATTTAAAATTAAATGTTAATGAAATTGAATGACTTCGCTTTATTTTTCTTGTGCTGGTTTAAAAGGCTGTACTTTGTTTATTTTAACTATATTCATCATGTTTTTATTACTTTAACCCGAATCCACTGAATTCTTTTTTTCTCACAGCTTCATTTCAGATGGAGATTATGGGCTCTTGTCTTTTCAGCTTGATGTTGGTTCGCGGTCACCATTTTTCCATCACTGATTCATCCAACCTACTTTGAAAGCATTAGTATGTTTACTTGGGCAGAAAGTAGTTAGAATAGTGAGAAGGGAGGAATAAAATTCTGCTGAAATTCAGAATTAGTTTTAGGGCTTATAGGGATTCCACTGAAAGTAACGGATCCTTTTGTCAATGAGCTACTTCTTCATACTATTTACAGGATGAACAAGATATTTTAACTGTCTAATGACTTCAATAGGCCTTACTGGGTATAGTAAGGGATTTAAATGTACACAGTCACTATTGTTCTTTTTTTCCACCTCAATATGAAAAACGAAAAGTTTCAATGTCTCAAACTGTGTTTTTGTCGGTGTAAATTGCTACAAAACATTTTTTCTATACGTGACACTTAAGATGATAAGATTGCCCGGCCGGGCGTGGCTCAGCGGTTGAGCGTCGACCTGGGATCCAGGCGACCGGGGTTCGATTCCCGGTCAGGGCACATGCCCGGGTTGAGGGCTGGATCAATGACTCTCTCATCATTGAGGTTTCTCTCTCTCTCCCTCTCCTTTCCTCTCTCTGAAATCAATAAAGATATATTAAAAAAAAAAAAAAAGATGATAAAATTGCAGCACAGGCATTTCAAATGTCTTGGCGATGTTCCCCAGCTGGAACCAGCCGCTGAGCATCAAATCCAGTGGTTCTTGCTCCAGGTCCGTTTCTCGCAGCTCCAGCGGGTCCTCTGCTCTGCAGAATCTCCTGGTTCCCGCCTCCCTCCCTGCTCCTCTAGTGATATCCACCCGGAGCACGATGCTAAAACGGAGAGGAACCTGTTTCCTCCAGAAGTTTCCTATTTCCTCCTGGAATTTGGCCTCGGGCTAGAATATTCTGCCTAGAATCAGGTGAGGCCCAAAGGACAGGTCTTTTCAGAAGGACAGGAAGCCTGGAAAAGGTGCTGAAAATACCTTGGTGGTCACGTGTGCTGGCGGGGTGCGAATGCTCCGGGGCCTGGGACACTGACTTGCCAGGAGCTGAGGCGCCCACGCACCGAGGGCGTCCGGTTGTGCGGGAGCGCGCGCCCTGTTCCACGCTCAGAAGGCCTCTTGCGTTGGCCATCAGGGGCCCTCAGGCACACCCCCGCCGTCAGCGTTTCCGACTCCGGGGGAAGGGGTGAGGGCTGCGTGAGCGCGAGCTGGGAGGGCAGGTGAACCCAGCACAGGCCGCGGGGGGAGCGCCTGCTGTCCCCAGGGGCCCCTGTACTGTTGGGGCTGCTGTTGCTCGGCCTCAGCTCTTCCTAAGGGAAGCCCAGGCCCATTGTGTGTTTGACCGTATTTTGTTTTCCTTCGTGATGCCAAAATGCAATGGGTGGAAATGTCTGGGTCCCCCCCTGGGATTGGTAACCAGTGCACGGTACTGTGCTTGACAAAATTCATTACAAAATTTGGTATACTGTACAACATATTTAGGTAAATATTTTGGCTCCCGGTGTCTTTTGCTCTCTTAGAGGTGTTTTTTTCTTCCCTGATTTTCAAAAATTTTGACAGTAGTAAGATATAATCCGTCTCACTTCAAATTTAGTGATAACCCACTTCAGTTTGTCTTTCGCCTTAAATAACATTAACGTCTCTCATTAAAACCAAAAGTACCTTTAAATATAACATTTATTTTTCTCAAGTAAACGATAAATAAAAATCAGAGCAGTGCCCTGGCGGGGTGGCTAAGTTGGTTACATCCCTGTGCACCAAAAGGTTGCTGGTTCGACTCCCAGTTGCGGCAACTAATCAATGGGAGGCAACTAATTAATGTTTTTCTCTCACATCGATGTTTCTCTCTTTCTTTCTCTAAAAATCAATAAACATACCCTCATTTGAGGATAAAAAAAATCAGTGAAGCAATGAAAACTGGAGAACTATTAAATCTGCCTTCAAAATATGAAAACAATGTCCACATAGAATGATCAGAATTCACTACTAACAAACAAAAGCTTTTTAAAAGTTCTACAGAGAAGTCTATGCAGAAGGAACATGATATTGTTCCATTTATGCAGAAAAGAATAAAAAGCACAAAAAATAAATTTTGGCTATTTGAAATAAATGTTGATGTTTAAAATGTTGAAATTTAAAATGGGGCAAAAGTAGGTTTACAGTTGTATGAAAAATAATATTTTAATAAACAATAATACAATAACAACCTCTATTTTTTGCATACTCTCAACTGTAAACCTACCTTTGACCCACCCTGTATGCTGAGAATTAAAACACATGAAGCCAATAGCACAGAATGAGGCAGGGGAGGAAGTGAGGTTATAGAATTGTAAGGTCCTTGAATTATTAATATTGGTAATGAGTAATTTCAGTTACAGTCTAATGGGGAAGGAAATATTAAAATATATATATTCTAAGAGATCAATAGAAGAAAATGAAATAAATAATACTTGAAAGTAAATGAAGGCAAACAAGGGGGAGAAACATAGCGACAAAGGAAAGATAGAACAAAGAGAAAAGAACCATTAAGTTGGTAGATTTTAAAGTAAAATTCATCAGTAATCACCACATCAAATATTTGGTATATTCTCCTGTTAAGACAAAGATGATGAGACTGGCCCAAAACAACAACAACTATTTAAAGCTTATAGCCCTGGCTGGTTTGGCTCAGTGGTTAGAGCATCGGCCCGAGGCCTGAAGGGTCCTGGGTTCAATTCCAGCCAAGGGCATGTACCTCAGGTGCAGGTTTGATCCCTGGCTCTGGTTGGGGCTTGGGCAGGAGGCCACCAGTCAGTGTGTCTCTCTCACATTGATGTCTCTCTCTCTCTCCAACTCTCCCTTCCACTCCCTCTGCAAAGCAATGGAAAAAATATCCTCAGGTGAGGATTAATAATAAATAAGTAAAATAAGCTTATAAATATGGACATGGAAAATTTGAAAATAAAAAGATTGAGAAATACATAACATGGAAACACTAAGAAGTCTGAACTACCTCTACTGATACCAGGCACAGATTTTAAGGCACAAGTATAATTAGATAAAAAAGAGGACAACTCCTTATTTTAAAAAGGGCTGAATTCCCACAAGAAAATGTAACAATCTTAAATTTATATGAACATAAAAATTTAGCTTTAAAATGTATAAAATATAAAGCTGGCAAAAGGTACAGGAGAAATAAATCTAAAATCAGATTGGAAGGGTTTTTTTTTACATACTTGTAGTTACTAATAGAAATTTCACCAAAAAAGTGCATTAAGGATATAGAAGATTTGAACAACTTGATTAACAAACTTTACCTAATGGGCATGTATAGACTTTTGAACTCATTGACTGCATATTAGTATTGTTTTCAAGAAGTACAAATAATAATTACAAAAATTGAACACATACAAGAAAATAGAGAAAGTTGAACACATTTCAAATGATTAGAATCACAGAGAGTATCTTCTTTGGTCTCAATGGAATTGGGTGAAAAATCAATAACAAAATGATACTTTAAAAATCTCCAGATATTAGCAATGCATTCCTAAATAGCCCGTGCCATTTAATGATAGCACAATACAAATTAGAAAATGTTATAAAGTGAAGGGCAGTAAAATTGTGGCACACAGAACTTATGAGAATCAATTAAACTACTTTCTATAAAGTGAAAAAAATGAAAAGCAATTCTGTAAGCACTGATCTCAAGGAACTAGAATGTAAATAGCAAATTAAACTCAAAGACAAGGGAAGGAAAGAGTGAACACTTTCTTTACATTAGAAAACAAATATAGAATATAAAAAAATTAATACACAAAAGTTTGTTCTGAACAGCTTAATAAATGTGATAACCCTATAGCAAAATTAATAAAGAAAAATGGTAATTAAAAATTGCAAGTATCAGAAATGGTGATGGTTACTTCTGTATAAATCCTGTAGATATGAATAATTTATTATGGCAATGTTATATGATACATTTGAAAATGCTGATAGAAGCAAAAAATTCCATGAAAACCAAAAATAACCAATTCTGATCCAAGAATGGAAAATATGAATAGGCCTATGTCTATTAAATAAATTAAGACTATAAAAGTTTCTCAAACAGTAGATCTAGCAATGTCTTATTTTACCTTAAGTAACAACAAATATCTCTCAGGGGATAGTAAGGCGCATGCTTTAACTCTTCTTCATGCCAACATAAGCTTGATATAAAAATCTAACAAGGATATTACAGGAATTAATAGTTACAGGCCAAAAATAATTATGTAAGAAAATATTTTTGGGTTTATGGGTTAATTTATGGGTTGGAAGATATAATATAATGATATTTCAATTCTTTGAAAAGAAATCTGTAGTTTCAATGCCTTACCAATATAACTCATGTAGAATTTTAATTTCATATGTGTGGAAATTAACAAACTGATTTTAAATTTAGTGTTTTATTTTCTATTATGTTTTTCTACATTATTAGAGGGGGTACAGGGAAGCTGATCTTATATTTTTGATCTTTGTCAAAAAGAATTTATTATTTTTTAATTGGTTGACGATATCCATTTTCTTTTTTATGTGTTCTAGGTTGGGGAGGGCATGTTACAGTTTTAAAAGGTTATGCCTACTCCTAGGTTTAAACCACAAAAACAACATCATTGTAGTTTCTCCTTGTACTATTTTTATTCTCTCTCTCATTTACCTTTAAATCTCCATCTGTATTTATTCTGATATAAGATGTAAGGTACAAGTGTAACTTTATTTTTTTCCCAAATACCTGTTCCATTTTCACAAAACTATTCATTTTTCCATACTGATGTAGCTACTTTCCTGATTTACTTATGCGGATGACAGTCACCTACAATAACAGTGGTAATATCATTCAAAACCAAACTTACACTTTAAATTTCTTATTCATTTTAATTATGGCTCATACCTAACAGCAATAACTCAATACTAGTTTACACAGTAATGTCTTTATCCCAGGCTTAAAATGAAGGCCTGCCATGTTTTCCCATTAAACATGATATTTATTGTACATTATCTCCCTCTATGGCTTTTCAAAAGTAAATGAGAGTTCAGAAACAGACTGAAGCATGTTCAGTTCCTGACTTAGGAAAGAGATGAGGCAGAAGTTCAATGGTGAGGATTATAATCTTCTGAAATTGGTGCTCACTCTGTTGGATTTCTACTAGGAAATACATGAACTGTTGCCCCAAATAAAAAAGTAACACATAGATCTTTTAGAGAATAGCAGATAAGAATATCCTTATGGACTTGAGATAGGTAAAGTGTCCTAAGAAATTACACAAGAAGCATTCACAATATGAAAATATTTTGATGAATTGAACTATATCAAAATTTAAAAATTCTACTCATCAAAATATATCAAGAGAATGACAGCACGTAGAGCACAAGTGCGCGCACACACACGCACACGTTTGTCTCCTAAGTCTTTTTCTTTTGTTCATTTAATGATGTTCCAACATTCTGTTTTTCCTTGGTCCAAACTGTCATTTCAATTTATATCAAATCCTTGGAACTCCGTGAATGTTCTACCCCTCAATCTTCTCTTTCTAACACCTTTTTCTATCAAGTAAAAGACTATAAAATATACACTAACCCAAAGTATTATTTTATTTTTTAAATCCCCACCTGAGGATACGTTTTACTGATTCTTTTATATGTTTTTATTGACCTCAGGGAAAGGAAGTTTGTGTGAGAGAGAGAAAGAGAGAGAAATATCAACAATGAGAAAATCATCGATGGGCGGCCTCCTGCAGGCCCCCTCCTGGGGATCGAGCCTGCAACCTGGGCATGTGCCCTGACCAGGAGTCACACCATGACCTCCTGGTTCACAGGTCACTGCTCGACCACTGAGCCAGGCTGGATGGGTTTTATTGATTTTGAGAGAGACAGGAAGGGAGAGAGAGAGAAACCCACATAGATATGAAAGAGAACCATTGATCAGTTGCCTCCTGTACGTGCCGAGATCAGGTATCAAACCCACAGCCTGGGTATGTCAGCCCTTTGCCCTGACCAGGAATCAACCCGCGACCTTTTGGTGTACGGGATGACACTCCTACCAACTGAGCCACCTGGCCAGGGCCAAAGTATTTTTTTTAATGCTTAACCCCTCAATTTTAACACCTTAGCCAATTGCAGTCATTAATTTATGTTAAATCTTAGTAATCTTTTAAGTAAAATGACTTATTTGCTGTTACTTTCACTCAATATTCATTTCATTTTAAGTAAATTCAGAGAAGGCCAATAACTGACTTAAGCCACATATCTTATTTATATGGAGATTTACATACATTAGTCCAAATTTCTGGCTTAGTATTATATACTATTAAACAGATCACTGAATATTGAAATGAGGGATTTTTAAATAGGATTTCTGGTGAATTTGCTAACAGTTTTTACTACATCAGTCCTTTTGGTAGCTTAGATAAGTCAGTTTATTTTGACTTGCTTAAATTGGTCTTCAATTTAGTCCCAATGAAGACCATGAAAAGAGACAACAGTTTTAATGTTCTTAGGCTTAAATCTACATTGATGAAATGGCTAGAAGGCAAAGGTTATTCCTCAGCCCTTTGCCTTATGTTAGGTCACTTATGAAATAAGATATATGATCATGAATTCACATTCCAAGCAGACAAGCTCTGGTTAACCTTTTGTTATTTGGCAAGGGGTATGAAACATGTCCTCAATAACAGGAATAATAAAGGACCTTTGAAATATATAGCTAACACATTAATGTATTCTCATCATAAAACTTTAAAAAGTAAAAATAATAGTTAAATACTCATTTAGATCTACTAAACCTCCAAGTTCTCAAGACTAACCTATGTTATCAGTTTATTATACTTTCAGACCTTGTTTTATATAGTTATTTACAATAAAAACACCCAGAAGACATATTATCAAGTACATATCTGGTTGATATGTAGTATGTGTCAATCTGCTCCAAGTATGAACTAACAATTATTTCAAGTGTCTTCTATTTTTTAAGGCTACTTTGAATATATTTTCTGCTTTTTCCATCTACACAGGCAGCCTATCTAAAACAGGAAGTTACAAGGCATACGCAAAGACTAGAATGTACCTGAGGTGTACGATTTTGTGTAGGTCTCAAATTGTTTGTCTTATTAATTTCAGAAAGTAGTGCCAATCTCAACATCAAATGCCATGCTCCTTAGCTCATGCTTTTGCTTCAGAGCAGATCTGTCTGTTCACCAATGTAAACAGAGCACCGAGCACATAAACTGTCATATTAGTATGTACTCAAAAATTGTTGCATGGTTAAATGAATGCACCCAGGGGGGAAACTGTTATCGATCCAATGATGTGGAAATCTAGTTAGAGCATCTTAAAAGTCTAACTTACTTTGGTGAATTAAGGCCAGAACTGTATCCACAGGGAAACATCTCTTGATCCTAGAGCTCAAAATAGATGGACAGCTCTGCAGCATTCCAACCAAGTATAATTTTCTTCCCTGGGGAACAGTTGGCTCATGCCAGAATCATCACTGGCACCTTGGATATCCTGTTTCATAATCATTATTATTATTACTATTAACTTTATTCCTACCTGCTCTTGCATTACTTTGGTTCACTTTGATGGCCAAGTCAGTCATACTTGCTCAAGACCTCTGTTTCCTACCCCATGGACAATTTCCACTCTATTATCTGAAAAACATGTCAGAATTTGAAAACTTCTGAAGTATGAATAATTACTGCTATTCTTTCACACATAAGATAGCACTTATTTAATCAACTTATACATGAAAATGAATAATATATTATTAATATACTTTTCTCTTTTGCATTTCTTTGTGTATGATTTTTCCCCATAGTCAACAACTCTCACCTCAAGATGTAACTATGTAGAAATGTAATCACAATACTTTCAACATTGAAAATATAGCTTCCTTATTCTTCTATTCTGATTCGACCCTCTTTACAAGATACTGTCCTATAATGAGCTTTTCTCATTTGTAAGGCTACAGTTACATCCCCATTCCTAGGCAGAGATAAAGTGCTATAGTTACCTTATTAATTATTTTATTTCCTGATGCCATGAGGACACCCCTGAGAAATGCAGTCCTTTGGGAGAATTTAATACATTATCTGTCCCATGGAAATATTTAGATGACTGGAAATGGCAAATTACCAAATATCACTGGAGTAGTTCCAACTTGCTAATTCTAGTTTGTGTAAAAGCAATTTACCATCAGAAAGCCTTTATCACTCCTGTGATCATCCCTATCAGTTAAACTTTCACTCTATTTTTAAGCTGTATAAGGAAAATGAATTTTAGAAGAGTAAAAGGTACAGTGAGATGTGACATCAAAGCTTGAAATATAGGTTTAGTTTTAGGTGATGAGAAATCCAGCATGATATATAGTAGAGGCAATATCGGCCATGCTAATGGTTGCAGAAATATTATTTTGCTGCTGGTATGAGAAAAATGTTCTGGAGAATAACATTATAAGGAAAACTGGATGTGAAGGCAATAAACTCAGTTATTTAAGATTTGAGACTTGGTTTGCCATTTCCTTATGAGCCTGAGAGTATAAAGTCTTTGCAAAAATAAATAAATAGTAAATAAATAATAAATAAATAAATAAATAAATAAATAAATAATAAAATAGAAAGGTTTTTTTATTCCTGCTTAGGGATATCAAGACTCAATACTGTCAAGATGTCAGTTCTTCCCAACTATATATTTAATGCAATACCAATAAAATCCCAGCAAGTTATTTGTGGATATCGACAAACTGATTCTTTAGGTTTATATGGAGAGGCTACATAACCACAATAGCCAACATAATAAAAAACGACAAGAACAAATTTGGAGGACTGCTATTACCCTATTTCAGGGCTTACAGTAATCAAACACTATGATATTGGCAAAAAAAATAAACAGATCAATGGAACAGAACAGCGCGCCCAGAAATAGACCCACATATATACAGTCAACAGATCTTTGTTTTTTGTGTTTTTTTTTTAAAGCAAAGCAATACAATGGAGCAAAATTAGCACTTTCAACAAATGGTGCTTGAACAACTGGAAAGGCACAAAAAAATAAATCTAGTTACAGGCCTTTAAAAAATTAACCCAAAATGGAACAAAGCCCTAAACATAAAATGTAAAATTACAAAAATCCTAGAAGATAACAAGGAGAAAATCTAGATGTTCTTGGCTTCTAGATACCAAACAAAAGCACAACCCATGAAATAGAGATTTGCTAAGCTAGACTATTCATGAAAATTATAATTTTACTCTACAAAAGACAAGAGAATGCCAAGCAACCAGCAGACTATGAAAAAAAAAAATTGCAAAAGACACATTTGAAAATATAAAATATAAAATATAAAAAGAACTGGTTAGGATGTAGAATATAAAAAGAACTGGTTAGGATGTAGAATAGGAGCTCTCATTCATTAGTGGTGGGAAATACAAAATGCCACAGCCACCACAGAGGGCAGTTTGGTGGCTTCTTACCAAACTAACCAGCGGTTGTGTTCCTTGGTAATTACCCAAAGGAGCTGAAAATCTATGTTTACATAAAATCGTGCACATGGATGTTTCTAGCAGCTTTATTAATAATTACCAAAACTTGGCAGCAACCAAGGTAACCTTCAGTAGGTGAATGCATAAACAAACTGCCGTACATCCAAACAATGGAGTATTATTCAGGACTAAAAAGAAATGAGCTATGAATCCACTGAAAGGTGTGGCAAAAATTCAGATGCATATGACTCATTTCCTGATGTGACTCACTGAGTACGTGCTCAGTAAATGTAAAGAGTTAAAATAACTTCTCTAAGTGAAAGAAGCCAGTCTGAAAAGGCTATATATATACTGTATGATTTCAACTATAGGCTATTTTGAAAAGGCAGTACTATAGAGAAAACAAAAGATCAGCAGTTGCCAGGGTTAGGGGAGTGGGAGGCATAAAAAGGCAGAGCACAGAGGTTCTTAGAACAGCAAAATAACTCTATACACTACTGCTATGACAGGTGGATACGGGTCATTATAAATTTCTCCGAGTCCATAGAATATACAACACCCAGAGTGAACCCTGATATAAACTATGGACTTTAAGTAATGCTGACGTGTCAGCGTCAGTTCATCACTTGGTACAAATGTAACACTCTGGTGGGGGAATGTTGGTAATTGGGGAGGCTACGCATGTGGAGGGCAGGGAATATATGGGAAATGTCCATGTCTTCTGCTCACTATTGCTATGAACCTAAAACTGCTGTAAAATATAGTCTGTTAAAAAAAAAAAAGATTACTGAAGCCTGTAAGTAAAAAACAATCTGATGGTTAGTTTGAAAACATTTTTGTACCTTGATTTAAACCTGATATTTAAAACTGGGCTATGATATTCAGCAAACTCTTGAATAACAGAAGGATCAAGATAATGGGGTGATTTCATATACTTACAATCCCCCTTGGTTTACAAAAACAGAGCTAAAGTGAATAAAAAAGAAAAAGAGAAAATATAAAATTTATTACTGGGATTATATACAAAGTAAACAGATCTTTGATTTGGAAGTGAATTGGAAATACAACATTGTAGGCAGACCTAAATCTGCTAGGTTGGGTTGGTAAGTCCCCTGGGTCCGCATGTAGTCTGTAGATGCTCCTGCAGTGCAAAGACTAGGAGTAATTGCCAGACCTCACAGTTTGAAGCCAATGGTAGCAGGAAAGTGCTCCAAAGCACTGCTTAAGAAAGAAGTTTTTAAAAAAAACCCACTATAAATGCTAAAAATATATATATATCAATAAATAGCTCTGGATAAACTCTGTGGTATGGACGGAGGTGTGGAAAGTGCCAGGCATTTTTTCAGAGCCAAGACCTAAGCTAAAATCTCTAGTGGCTCTTGAATCTATCAGTGAAAGCTCCCAGTTAGCAAAAGAGCTGTCACTCCAAACTGCCATTGAGAGAGAGAGACAGAGACCATGAAGGGATTAACGTTCCTATCATGTGTTGTTGCTGTTTGGTATTGTTACTGTTAATATGAGAGATAAAGCAAGTCCCTTTAAGAGGCTGAGTGCACTGGAAATGCAAGTCCTGTGTAAAGGAAGACAATCTTTTACCACATCCTCAAGGTACTAAGATCATTTTGTTCAGTTCATCAATTGATTGCTATAGTCTACAGAAGACAGAACATTTTATTCCATTTCCTATTAGGCAAAGGGCTAATAAAGTATTTAAATCTTACTCTGGAGGTATTGGGGATATTGCATCAGATGAGTAAGATTCAAAATGAAGTCTCACAGTCTCTGGGTATTGAAAGCCTTCGGTAAAAAAACTGTCTCCAAACCATTAAAGGTGATCATTCCACTTACATTATGGACCACACCCTCCTTCTCCTGAGCCTAAATGATCTACCTCTTATCTACTTTCTACCTCTATGTCAATACACACAGATCTCTACCATCTTAAAACAACTAAATGAAATGAAAACCTAACTTCCACTGTCCTCAGCAGTTTATTTTTCTCATTTCCTTTACAATGTCTCAAATGACAGTCTAAACCCATCATCTCCAGTTCCTCATCTCAGATTCTCAACCTGGTAACAATCTGCATCTCTGAGAATCCTTGCTGTGCTGCTGCAAACTTGGCCCAGCACTGGAGACATGAAGTTGCACAAGTACCATCCTTTATAACTGCTAAAGTTTCACACTGAATCACAGCAGTGTAATTCTGGGCCACTTCTGGGCTAACACCTGCTTCCATCATGTTTCCATATAATAATGCTAACTCATGTAATATCCGCCTGTGTGCTGGCATACATTCACTAAGGATCATTTAGAATTACTTTGGAGCGCTTTGTGACATGAACAAGGTTATTTATTTGAGAGGCACATCAGAACAAAAAGAAAACAAATCTTGTCTATCAAATGGTATGCACTTTTTACACAATATGAGATTTTTAAATGCAAATCGAATTCTAGAATCATATCCCTCCCTTTAAACCACTTAGGCTAAAACCATTAAAAAGGGAGAAACTTTGTATTTCCTTAGTGTGGATCTATCAAAGATTATTCTACATGTTGTTTTATTGCTTCTTTATATTTCCCTTCAGCTGCTTCACTGAAGTGTTCATACTACTTTAATATCCTTTAAAATTAAAATCTTAATGCAAAAAATAACATGCATCCATTTAGAATCCCACAGGTTATGCACCAAAAATCTTGTCTCTTTCTTGATTCATTTTGGAGTAAATGACCGATGCCGAGTGACCTAGTTCGAGTATATCTTATTTTAAATCTAATGGACCTTTTCACATTTGAGTGTCCCAAAATTCATTTCTTGCTCCTCTACTTTATTTAAACTTATTCCCTTAATTTTCTAACCCAGTTTTTAAATGCCAAATTTATGATGACTATAAAAAAAATTATAACTCTACTACAGATCTTTCTGATAGCTCTAGGCTCATATGTGAAACTGCCTATTTAACATCTCTGCCTGAATGTTCACTGGGTCCCTCAAGCTTACCCTGTCTACAACCTTCCCACTTCCAATCGATGGCTCCACCCTTTTTATCCAAACAATAAAATCCTTGGATTTACACTTCACCTTTTCCTTTTTCTTACCTCATATTTAATGAGGGAGGAAATCCTGTGCGTTCTGGCTTCAAAATATATCTAGACTCTGACCATCTCTCTGACCACACTTGCTGTTATCATCTGGCTTTGAGAGACCTTCATTTCCCTCCCTACAACGGCCTCCTTACTAACCTTCCAGTTTCTGCCCAGTCCCCTCCTACAGACTCTGCTCAAGATCAAAATGTATAGAAACTGCTACTCGCTGACAGTATTTCTGCCCTCAATGTCTCTGGCCTTACTCACGTCATCATAGTGGATGTTAAGAGTTATGTAAAAGGAAAAAAAGCCCATGAAGAATTCCTAGGACATTTTTAAAAAGCGGTACATTTATACATTCATGCTAAAAAAATAAAAATAACAATTCTGGCTTACCCAGTCAGCCTCCCTGACTCCACCTACATTTGCTGCATTCAGAAAGAGATTAAAGTGCATTTTAGATGGAGAGACAGTTAACACAACGGGAGTGCTGACTTGTCTGGGGTGTTCGGAGATCAATGTCCTGAGGAACTGGTCAAAGAATTCATGAGTTTTCATGGGTGTGGGGATATCTATAGAAGAAGTGTTATTGCTCAGACTGTGGACTTAGGAATGTTGGTAACGAGGACCAGCCCCAGCAACAGAGTCGCGATCTATGTGTTTTAACCTGGAACAAACTATGATGGAAGATTCTGAAAACACTGAATGAATCCAAATGTATGACATCATTTGATATATTTATTCCTTCCATTTCAGCACATTCAGTCCTCTGTGTTTTAAATGTGGCCCTTGCCCTGGTCGATGTGTCTCAGTTGGTTGAATGTTGCCCCATGCAACAAAAGGTTGCCAGTCCAATTCCCAGTCAGGGCACTGGGAATTTCCTGTTTGTCACCTTGATCCTAGGTAGGGGGCCTGCAGGAGGCAGCCAATCCATGATGTTTCTCTTTCACATTGATGTTCCCCTCTTTCTCTCCCCTTCCTCTCTCTCTAAATTCAACAAAAACATATTAAAAAAAAAAATACAGCCCTAAAATAAGGTCCCAATTTTCAGCATCCCAAAACATTTGACTCCCCATAAACACTTCAGTAATATTATTTCAATGCAGTCATAAAATAAACCTTCCAAGGGAAGGTTGTAATAGAAAGCAGAGCATTTCATCTTACTTAACTGCACACATAGTGAACTGTGATAAACAACCTGTCAGGAAAACAGATAATATATTGAGGCCCACCTATGATAAGGTGGCTATCAATAAAGCAATATACAGCAGAAATATTAGACTCCATATAAAGATATGTTTACCCTATATAACGATTAACAAAACATTGAAAACTAAATGGCTTTCTATCAGGTGGGTCCAGGAAAGAGAAATATTACCAGGGCCTTGGAGCCTTTGTGAATGTTCAGTTAGCCCGCGTGGATACTGTCTATTAGAGGAGAGAAAGAGATACTTCTGCTTGTTCCGTTGAACTTGGTCCCTTATCATCATGAGTATTTGTCCCCCAGTGTTTAGGGAGCTTTAAAACCAGAGCTCAGATATCACCCCTCTTTTAAACAAGGAGACCTCTACTCATTATTCCATCATCTCAATTTAAGTTAGTCTCTAATTCTAGAAGTATATTAATAAATCAATTCATATGTTTGAACAAAATGGAACTAAGTACTACAGGTAGTCTCTTACAAACAGTCAAATTCCCTTAGACTGTTAGACAACATTATGAATCAAGCCCGAGCTGAGTGCAGCCTATTCAGAGCCACCTGACTATTCCTGCACTGAGGAAGAAGTGGAGACTCCCCAAGGTGAGGGAGAGCGAGTAAAGAAGCCTCAAATCCAGGTTCAAAACCATCCACTGACTTCCTATCCTGTGTAGGAAATAATGCCTACCCATTTCTAGCTAGAAGGTCTTTCATGGTATCAGCCCCAGGCGCACATGCCTTCTTGGATTTCTACACA
This sequence comes from Miniopterus schreibersii, assembly GCF_964146895.1. Classification (NCBI taxonomy): domain Eukaryota; kingdom Metazoa; phylum Chordata; class Mammalia; order Chiroptera; family Miniopteridae; genus Miniopterus; species Miniopterus schreibersii. Next base: position 37,082,714 of record NC_138103.1, read on the forward strand.
CAGGAAACACCCAAGCTCAGTACCTCCCTAGAACTATGCTCCTGCCCCTCTCCCCTGTTTGGAGGCAGGCTCTTTGCTCAGATTCTTCTATGTTTCTTTGTTTCATTTGTGCATATACTCAAATACTGATTTCTCACAGGAGCTTTCTCTGATCTTCTCTAAGGTAGCCTCTCCCACCACTGTCACTCTCTACTTCTATAGTTTTGCCTAATTTTCATTTTAGTCAAGGTGATTGTCACTTCTTAATATTACATTCAATATACAGTGTCTGTCCTTGATCTAGAATATAAATTCTGGGCAAGGGTTCTTACTGATGCTATATCCCAGGCACTAAGAAGTGTCTCCTACATAGTTGATATTCAACAATATATTTTTAATTTATTGTTGAAAGTATTACAGATGTCTCCTCTTTTTTCCTGATTGACTCCCTCCATTCACCAACACCTCTACCCCCAGGCCTACTGCGCTAATGTCTGTGTCCATAGGTTATGCATGTAAGTTGCTTGGTTAATCTCTTCCTGCCCCCACTCCCTGAGATTCCTCAGTTTGTTCCATGCACCCATGTTTCTGGATCTATTTTGTTGGTCAGTTTATTTTGTTCATTAGATTTCACATATAATGAGATTGTGTGATATTTGTCTTTCTCTGCCTGCCTTATTTCACTCAGCATAATACTCTCTGGGTCCAAGTTTAAGGATATGTTGACAAAGTATAAGGGCATTTGTTCTTCATTTACTTCATCTCTTATATTTAGACTAACCTATTTTAAATTTCATATTGAATGAGAGGTGACTCTTTTCTAAAATTTCCATTTGTTTAAAAAATATTATTCTTGCCCAGCCAGGTGTGGCTCAGCGGTTGAGCGTCAACCTAGGATCCAGGAGATCATGGTTTGATTCCCGCTCAGGGCACATGCCCGGGTTGCGGGCTCCATCCCCATCGGGGGGCATGCAGGAGGCAGCCGATCAATGACTCTCTCATCATTGATGTTTCTCTCTCTCCCTCTCCTTTTCCCTTCCTCTCTCTGAAATCAATAGATATATTTAAGTATATCTTTATATTTAATAATATAATATTTAATATTGATAAATATTTTATAATAGTTACTTAAATAATAAAATTTCAATAAATAATATTTAATAATAATAAATCTATCTTTATATAAAAATTCTTTTGGAGAAAAGACAAACCTGTCAGTTATTAGCCCGGAGCCATCTGGATATGATTTCCTATTAAGAAATTGGTTCTAATAAAAGATACTATAACTCTTAAATTATTTTTTAATAGCGTGGCAAAATTGAAATGTTAGAAGTCACAGAGAAAAATGCAGATTAAAAAAATTGAACTACAAATTATCTTTGATGAAAATGGAGCATGGGTAGACAGTAACCTGATATTACCATTATTATCATAGCAAGTTTTTAAATTGCTCTTTTTAAGATACTACCTTGTTATCATAATCAACAGAGCTACTGTACTAAGTGCTTTTAGGCTCAAGATACCCTGCTGAGCACTGTGTGAATAACAAAAGAGCTTAAGGGCTTGCAATTAAATTGTCAATACCAGACATATTAAGATATTAAAAATATAGAAATTTCAGACAATACATGATAATTAGAAAAAATATGCTAACATGGGGTCGAGAGACAGAAATCTCTATAGACGAAGATGGTCAATTGGAAGTTGAAAAAGAAGCTGAATTGAAGACCATCTGTGATTTAGAAAATAGATAAAAGTAATAAACATAGACAAAAAAGTTTGGATGACTGTCCACAGCAGTTTTGACATCAGCAAGTGTGCAGAGCCCTGTAACAAAAGGGAGGGTTTCTGCAACATAAAAGGAAGAGAAACATAGATCTTCAAAAGAAAGCATGACCACATTGCTAAAATGGCCAGTATAAATTTAGTCATCAAAACATATTTTTCTAAAATGTCCTAAAACTGAAAATATAAGTCATTTTTAATTTTTCATGACAAGGAACAAATTGTTTTATAGATCTTCTTATAAAGTTAAGCTTATTTGAATAGTTTTCTTAGCATTTGACTATATGTCACTTCTGACAGAGTATTTCTTCATTAATAATACTTAACACATTTAAAGAAAATGTTTGTGCTTTCCTTATCATGGACTTTATATATAATTTTCAGGCAAAATTAGCTTAATAAACACCTAAAAACTTTATGAATTACTTTGTCTTAACCATAAAATTAGAAAAAACCTGAAATTTTAATAAGTATAAAAATATTTTGAAAATATTTTTCTAAAGCTATTCTGTCTTCAGCAAAAAAAAAAAAAGAAAAATATTCCTTGAAGTATAAAATATTCTTGGCATTAAATATTATTTGCAGGTCTGAGACCTACTATACAGCTCTTTGATAGCAAACAAAATAGCATTCCAGAGACAGAATTCTGTTACCCTATTGTCAGCATCAGACAAATTGAAATCTAATTTCATGACTAAACACAGGGCTAAGCCTCAGCTACCAACCCTACAGCCTAGTGGTTTAGGCTCCATACTTTGTTGGATTCTTTTACCCAGTTCATGCAGATTGAGGCATAACTCTAAAATACTTGATGCAAACCCACTAACTTCATTACATTGGCTTTATGAAGAGTTTATTTTTTAATTCATGATATTAGTAAACATTCAACTATTGTCTTACACAAAAAGAAAAAAAAAAATCTGACATTCAGAATACTGATTAGCAGTGCCGAAACTGGCCTTTCTGATTAGAATAGCAGCTATTTGGCAGGATAGTGAGAAGCCAGGAAAATCCCCGGGCAAGCGGAGTGGAGAAACTGAGACAAAAAAATTAAACAAGGCCAGACAGCTTGGGAATCTCAAGAGCTTATCTTTCCCAAACGAGGACACTTGAAAGTAAATGGTTTATACCTCTCCTCCCTAACCAGAGAATACATAGCTTAAATCACCCTGGCCTGGGAAAATGGACAACAAAGGCCCCACCTAAACCCAAGGATATATATCACTTGGGGGATGCTAAGGCAGGAGGGGGGGACGGAGGGGAAGAGGGGTGTTTGAGCAGTGAGTTGGGGTGAGGTAGGGAAGGTGCCTGTCAAGTCAAACCTGGGAACAGAGGTGTAATTCCACAGAAGCAAAGCTTTCTACAATATCCCATTCTCCCATGCCAGTCTCAGAAAATTCTTTTTCTCAGGACATTGTAAGAAACCCACTTCCCCCAGAAACCCATGGGGAGAGGGAGAGCTTCCCACTGATAACAGAATTATATTAGAAATAAATAACAAAGATAAAGTAGAAAGTCTCTAAAACTGGAAAATAATAAACTTCTAAATAACCAGTGGTTCAAAGAACTGTAAATAAAAATATTTTAAGCCAAATGAAAAATAAAATAAAGCATGTCAAAATTTGTGGATACATTTAAGCAGTACTAAGAGGGAAATTGATGGCATCATATTATAAAAGAAAGCCTAAAACTCAATGATCTCAGGTTCCACCTTAAAAAAAACTGGAAGAAGACCAAAAAAATAAAATGCAAAGTAAGGAAATGAAATTAAATAATTATCTAAGTAGAAATCCTTGAAATACATGAAAAAATTAGAAAATAAAGAGAATAACCAATGAGACCAAAAGAACACTCTTAGACCAATAAACTGGTGGCTCTCTATCCAGACTTATTAGAAATAAGAGCAGAGAAAACCTATTACCATTAGCAATAACAAGAGAAGTGACATCAATACAGACTTTACAGATATTATAGAATAATAAGAGAAATATCATGAATAAATTTAAGCAACAAATTTGGTAACTTAACTATATAAATAATACAGAAAGATTCCCTGAAATTTTCAAATTACTAAAGCTCGCTCAAGAAAAATATGAATAAACTTACATCTATTTAAAAAAAACCCTGAATTTATAGTTAAAAATATGTCCCAAAACACCAGTAAAATGGCTTTATTAGTGAATTATTCCAAATACTTAAGTAAGATATAATTCTATATAAACACTTCCAGAAAATTAAGAGTTTCTTGCCCGGCCGGGCGTGGCTCAGGGGTTGAGCATCAACCTGGTATCCAGGCGATCAGGGTTTGATTCCCGGTCAGGGCACATGCCCGGGTTGTGGGCTCGATCAATGACTCTCATCATTGATGTTTCTATCTCTCTCTCCCTCTCCTTTCCTCTCTCTGAAATCAGTAAAGATATATTAAAAAAAAAAAAAGTTTCTTTTCTCTTACCTGTAATTAAAGAGAGCTTTACTAATTCCTATTTCAATAGGCCAGACTAAAACAAAACATTCTAGATAATGAATTATGAAATCTTAATGTCATGAAAGTCCTAAATTTTTTGTTTGTAAATACTAAAATGAGTATTTCTAAAGTGACATTATCTAAAAGGTCTTATAAATGTGTTAATGTCTTAAAACTGTGTTAATGATTTTTTTAAAACATTGATTCAGCATATTAAGACACAGTCTAAAGGTGCACCTCTGTAGGTGAACTCAAACTGCATATTATGAATAGATTAGGGCAACATTTTGATAAAATTTGAATTAAACATAGTTATTTTATAAATGTACAAAAATAAGCCACATCATTGTAATCAAGAGACTGATGCAAATTCTACTGTTCTTTAATTAGTTATATTTTGCTGTTTAAAATTAATAATTTGATATATAAGTTGGGATAAATTTTAGTCATAACTAACTACCTGTCATCTCTATCATGCTTATAGCTTAAATTAATTTGAAAGAACATTAATTGGTCTATTTTTCATTACAGGAAGATACTGAAAGTTCAACTTTATTTCAGCTGTATGATAAATACTGTTTATACTTTCCTAGTTCATAAGTCAGAGTATTTGTGCTTTTTCTAAATGTGTTTAATGTTGTTCCTTTTCAGAGCTACAGATTATAGTACAGAGATAAGAGTAGTTATCTCCGACACGCAGAAGATTCTCCTTTGCTTCTTTTTAAGGGTATGAAGGGAGGAAACAGTTACACATCACCTTCATGTCTACATTGGCGGTAAAATATCTTTTATGCAAATATGGTAAGATACAGACTTTCAGAATTAGCCCAGCAGGAATTGCTTTGTCTTCACAAAGACACTAGTTTTTATTTCAAAGGACAATAATTTCTTGCTGGAATGTTTGTAGCAACTTAAATTTGACCACACTCTTTTCTTTCACTTAAATTATGCTATACTTTTTTTTGACAAAAAGTATACACTTTTTTGATGGTATTAGCCATAAGTATGATTTTATTGTGGATGCAAATCTTTTTTTTAATTATTATTTTTCTAAAATTTCAATTACAGTTTACATTTAATATCATTTTATATTAGTTTCAGGTGTACAGCATCATTGTTACTTACTTCTATGGTAGTAAATAGAGCTGGCCTTAGATGACTGAATCAGATTGAGTTTTCAGCTCATCTTAGCACAGAGTGAAATCATGTCCCTGTCCCCTTTCCTTACTAAATGATGCTACCTTCTAGAGTGGTTGTTGCTCACCAGAACTATTATTTATTTAGTAAACAACTTGCACACTTCCATCCAGGCCTATTAAACAATAGGAAGGGATAAGACCTTGTTTCTCCTTGGCCCCCCTCCACCCCCCATCCTATCAAATCGTACATTATAAACACAGAAAGCTGAGGGCAAGCAGCGGTCATGAAAGTTCACCCAATAGTTGAATTCACTTGCCTTTCAAAAGAAATTATTTTTACCTGTGTTGAATTTAGAGTTTGCCTTCAAAGGATTCTAAAAACTGGGATGGAAAGAGAAGGGATGGAATGGGACTGAGCAGGCCTACTGTTTTAACATACAAGAAGAATTATGCAGTGTGCTTGTCTAAAATAAGGAGATAACATGTAAACACTTTCTAAACCAAGAAAGATGACCTGAACTTAGTATTTATTCATACCATTTATCCAAACTATTTGCAGTTTTACAATCACCATGCTGCCTAGTTAATCTTTGTACATTTTTCCTCTTTGGGGAATGGATTTTCGTGTAGGCTCTCACGGCAAATTCCTATTAGATGTTGGAGACTCAGATCGAACATTTTTTTATTCTGGGAAGCCTTCTTTGCTGTGTTATTCCTGAAACAAAACTGATCAATTTTTCTATTATTCCGCCACAGTAGTTCCATAACAATATAATTTGTCAAACTCTGTCTCATTTGATAGGCCAAGTATCTGCCTGCCTTGTAGTCCATCAGCAAGTACTGGGCAAGGAAAGGGTATTATTCACCTTTGCTCCACTAGAAGCAAGAAGAGCCCAGCACACGGCAGATGCTCCATCCTGTGAATGAATGAATGAATGATGAATGAATGAATGAATGCATGAATTTAGCATCGCTCTAAAATAAAAAAGAGTGGCTAAGTCAGAACAACATAAACACCATTAATGCTCATTAAAGCATGCATTATAAGTTGGAGGAATTTACTCAATGCATAATCAATAATAATAATAATAAGTTGTATCATATGCTGGCACAGTGCTAAGTGCATTATGTCACCTAATTACCAAAGCTTTATAAATTAGGTATTAATTTCATTTTCATTTTAGATATAAAAATATTGAGGTTGAAAGGTTAAATAGCTGACCTGAAGGTACTTATACAAAGGCAACAAGAGAAAACACACAAATGGGACTACATCAAATTTAAAAGCTTCAGCACAGCACAGAGAATCATCGACATGATGTGAAGTTAATCTATACCAAATTGGAGACAATATTTGCAAATCATATTTTATGATAAGAGGTTCACATCCAAAATATGTAAAGGACTCATACAACTCAGCAGCAAAAAATACCAAACAATTTAATTTAAAAATGGGCAGAGGATCTGAAAAGACATTTTTCCAAAGAAGACATGCAGATTGTCAACAGGAAAAGTTTAACATCACTAATCATTAGCAAAATGCAAATCAAAACCACAATAAGATATCGCCTCATAACTATTAGAATGGCTATTATAAATAAATAAGTAAATAAGTAAATAATATCTAGTACTGGCAAGCATGTGGAGAAAAGGGAACCCTCGCGCACTGTGGATGGGAATGTAAATTGATGCAGCCACTGTGGAAAACAGTATGGAGTTTCCACAAAAATTTAAAATGAGCATAACCATATGGTATAGCAATTCCACTTCTGTGTATTTATTTGAATAAAATGAAAACACAAACTCAAAAAGATACCTGAAGTCTTATGTTCATCTCAGCATTATTTAAAATAGCCAAGATATGCAAACAAGCTAAGTGCCCATCAATGGATGAATGGATAAAGAAAATGTGAGATATATAAAAGACTATTATTCAGCCATAACAAAGAGGAAATCTTGCCATTTGCAACAACATGGGTGGGCTGTTATGGCATTTTGCTAAGCAGAAAAAAAAAGTCAGAGAAAGACAAATACCATATGATCTCAGCTATATGTGTTTCTAGAAAAAAATATTGGAGATGTAATGTATAGCATGGTGACCATGGTAACTATATTAATACTGTGTTGCATATTTGAAAGTTGCTGAGAGTAGATCTTAAAATTTCATGACTATGTACAGTGACAGATGTTCATTACAATTTTTGTAGTGTTCACTTTGCAATATACACAAATATCAAATTATTAGGTTGTACACATAAAACTAATATGTTATAGGTCAATTATACCTTGATACAAAACATTTATATATATAGTAGGATATATATTTCTCATATATATTTCCTTATCTATCTATATCTATCTATCTATCATCTATCTATCTATCTATCTATCTATCTATCATCTATCTATCTATCTATCTATCTATCTATCTATCTATCTATCTATCATCTATCATCTATCTATCATCATCTATCATCATCTGTCTGTCTATCTATCTACATACCTGTCTGCCTGCCTTCCTACCTACCTACCTTTCTACCTACCTACCAACCTACCTCTAAATTGAGCCCAGGCAGTCTTACTCCAAAGCCATTACATAAAAATAGCAAACCAGAGTAAATGGAAAACACATAAAGCTCCCTATTGAAAATGGTTTAGACTGGTACTATGTCTTGCATAGTACTACAATCTAAAATTAACATCTATTGGTGGTTACAATATTTTCTTAAGTAAATTACTATGGATATAGTCATAAAATAATTAGAGATATTGACAGTTATAATGTTACATTTATATTAATACATAAATCATGTTTCAATACATTAAAAGCCACCAGGTTATATGAAATATGAGCACAGCCTGAAGTAGAATTTCTCATTAGTGCTAAATTAATCGAGTGATTTTATTAAGCTCTTGCCATAGATTCTCTACTATGCCTGGATCTAGGCACGGAAGATATGGAGGACAATTAGGGAGAGTATAGCTACTTTATAGGTGAGTTATCTCATTGATTAATTACAACTTATTCAAATGAATAATATATTATTTGCATATGCCTTGCAGTTGCTGTTCATTTATTACTCATCAATTCCTTCACCTTTTTATCTGGATATCTCCCTCCTCTCTTTCAGATCTAATATTAAATGTAACTTCTTTCAGGATATCTTCTTGAATCCTTACCTAAATAATGATATATTACTATGGGTTTGTTTGTTTTTATAACAATTATATCTATAACCTAGTGGAAGAACGTATCCTACTACATTATAATCCTCTCTAATTTCTGTTTATTCTTTGAATATGCATCTTTCATATTATGTTTAGTTTGGGTAGACTGTCTCACATCCTTTCACACAAGCAGCTAGTCAGTACACTTAATATATAGATTTTATGATATTTTTCTAAATAATAACTACTCACTTAGAGCCGTATTTTTATATGAATTTAAAATGCTATTGTATGAAGTTCAGAACCACTTGGTCTGTGCTATCAAGAGAACCAAATTCTAGATATAAAAATAATTGGTATTTAACAAAAAATTTTTTTAACCTTTCTGAGCTTCCAATTTCTCATCTGAAAAATCTGAGTAATAATGAGACCTACCTCATAGATTATCAGAATTAAAGACGGTCATGTCAATGTATAAATATTAATTAGTACCCCTAATTATCAGTCATGTCTGTAGCTTTCCTGAAAGACTGGCAGCTGCTCAAGGAATAGCAAGGGAGCTTTCTCAGAGCTGACACCATCACCAGCACACCCCATTTCTCAGTTTCCTGTAAGGTAAAAGTATATGCTTTCTTCTCTCTTTCATTTGTGGTGAAATGTCATGATGAAACAAATAAATCTAATTGTTTTAAAACCCTCAATTATCCTTTGAGGGTTTTTTCTTGGGGGGGGGGGAGATTTCTCCCAAAACCTTTTGTTGTTGCTATTATTGGAAGATCAAATGGGTATAATCAATACATAAAAAAAAATTAAAATAATAACAGAACCTTTCAGACAAACAACTATGCCAATTTTAGTAGTCATATCCTTCCTAATGCATTTTCAGATTCTTGTATCCAAAGTACTGCATTCTTAGGTCCTTGAGATAACAGCCCAAGAGGTCTAAACTTCCATACCATTCATGTTATGATCAGTCAGTGACTTTTTACACAGGAAACTAAACCTATGCTCTTCTCCACTGTTTTCCTGTCCATTGAATGGAAGATATCCAATTCTCAAGCCTGGCTTTCTGGAAGGGATATAAAGGACAGAGAATCATTAAATAACTTGCTAAAATGAGACTGAAATTCAAATTCTTTTTTCTCTCTCATTATTCTGAAGTATTTTCTATAAAATGTATTGGGGTGACATTGGTTAATAGGACCATATAGGTTTCAAATGTGCATTTCTATAATACATGTATATTGCATTGTCTGTCCACCACCCAAAGTCAAATCATCTTCTGTCACCAAATATTTGGCTCCCTTTACACCCCACCACCCTCCTATTCCCTTCCCTCTGGAAGCTACCATTCTACTGTTGGTGTCTATGAGTTTGTTTTATATCCCACATATGAGTGAAATCATATGGTTCTTAGCTTTCTCTGACATATTTTGCTTTGCATAATATTCTCAAGGTCCATCCATGTTGTTGGAAATGGCAGCATTTCCTCTTTTCTTATGGCTGAGTATATTCCATTGTATATATGTACCACATCTTCTTTATCCAGTCATCTATTGAAAGACACTTTTGTTGTCTCGGTGTCTTGGCCACTGTGAATAATGCTTCAGTAAACACAGGAGTGCACATATCTTTGCAAATAAATGTTTCTGAGTATCTTGAGTAGATACCCAGAAGTAGCATTGCTGGGTCATATGCTAACTCTATTTGTAATTTTTTGAGGAACATCAATACTCTTTTTCATAGTGGCTGTCCCAGTCTACAGTCATGATGGCCTAAATCAGGAGGAGAATTGAGAATGAAATCCAAACTCTTGATACCCCTGGCTTTTTAGGTCTGACTGCCTGTTTTTCAGAGAAAGGCTTACAGTTTGGCTAAATTGAAGTAAAATGAGGCTTAAGGGAGTCACTGCTTATGATTTCTCCTAAATATTTTAATAGGCATCTGGCATATTTGGAAACTTTTTAGAATTTTTCCCCTATGAATGCTATTATTTAGTGAAGTGAAAATCTTTCCAACTTGGTCTCCTCAGTGATTTATTTGCCCCTAAGAAACACGGTCGATGAAGCTGCATGTGGCAGAGCCTGTATTCCACTTTTAAAAAGATAGAGAATTTATGTGATTGAGATACATAACTCTTTCTCCGTATTTAAATCCCCTGCTTCTATGTGGGAAAGCTCATAAAAGACATGTAGAAATTGAGTGACTTGGGCCCAATGGTGCTCTGTTGCTCTGTCATGCATAGTAATACAATATAATTTATCTTGGTTGTCCCTTACAACAGAAGCAATATATTTAAGGGACTCCTGGGTATACAGAAAGAAATGAGATTTATATTTGTGTGCCTTTAAAAATACTCTCAATTAAAAGCTAATTTGAGAAAAACAAAACTTGAGTATATCTTTTAAAGGTGAATTCCATCAATTGTCCCTGATAAACTTTATAAATAAGGCATACTTTTGTTGTTTAAAAAATATATTATTGCGGTAAAAGTATGTGAACTTAGAGGGCTACATCCACAAATTAAAAATACAAAAAGAATTTATTCAGAACATACTTTGGGCAAAGCCGTTTCCAAGGGCACCTTTTAGAACATAGAGATAATCCTAATATATTTATGAGCCATTGTGGACCCTGAGAAAGAAGATACCTGTGAAGAACGGCTGCTGGTGGCTGAGCTCAAATTTAAAAGGAGAGACTAGCAGCCATTTCTAAACAGGGGCCTCCCATGCAAACCACACCTGAGAGAGAAATCTGCATTGAACTGCCTGTCTACACTGTGCTCCTGACAGAGCCAGCCCTTCAAAAGGGGTTCCTGGAATTGTATTTCAACCAGTAAGACTTTCTCAGTCCAAAACTGCGTAACTATAACTCCATCGGTACCTCCACCAGCCAATCAAAGCAGCTCCATTCTGACCAGTCAGGACAGTGCTTTCTGGGTCAGTCAAACTGTAAGGATTTGGAGTCCTCCTGTGTATCAATCAGGGACCGGGGCAAGGACTTCCATCGTCCTTATAAGTTAGCTCCCTTCTGGCTCAGAGAGCACAGTTTTCCTCTCCAGTGAAGACTGTTTTCCCGGCTGGAGCAGAAACACTGAAGACGAAACATCAAAGATGTCTTGCCCTACCAGACCAGAGAAGAGCAGGTGGAGCAGGGCGGAGCAGAGCAGACAGACCAGCGCAGAGCAGAGCTGTGCAGCCAGAGACGGCCTGGCCCCAGGGCCACCTCGCCCCAGGGCTTCCTCACAGCCCTGCTGCTTAATAATCGAGCTGTAACACTACTGAGCAATCCCACAGCCCTGTGCTGTTCTCACACCCATATATGTAATATCACAATTGAGCTATTTGCACTGAGTAAAGTTTCCTTCTTCACTGCACCCAAACTGGGGATTCCTGTTGGCACTGAATTGGCACCAACAACCACTGGTAGACATCAAAGATTTCATACTATAGCAGGAGACATGAAATGAGAACATAAAACATAACACGGAACAGAAGGTGATAAGTGTTTTATTCAAAATTTAAGTATAAAAGGTGTTGAAAAAGGACTTAAATTTGGTAGGGCCATTTTTATTTAAATTTTACCTGTTTTCTTAAGTTTACTTGACACAAATTTGATTTGCAAATAGCCCTACTTAATTTTTGAGAGTTAGGGTAACAAGGGAACACAGTCATTGCTATAAGTGCTCACTAAGTCCCAGGCAGCAGCTTGGCTCATAATTATTAAGCTTTTTCACTCTTGCAACAACCCATTCGAGAAGTTATGCTGCATTTGACAAAGAAGAAACAGATTCAGCAATCAAGCTGTTGGTTCATGGTTACTGAGTGACAAAATAAAAACTGGAACCTGGATTCTTGAATCAAACTTTTTTTCACTTTCTTGCCCCCTTACTAGGAATTTCTGTTTAGGGAAAATAGAACAATTTTATATTTTTTTCCTTCAAAAAATAAGTGACAATTTCTCTAAAAATAGCCCACATGTAAAGTGAAGAAATTGTCACAGTTAATTATAAGGAAATGTAAAATTTTATTGTATTCAAAAAGACATTTATGAAAACAATAAGGCCAAAAGACTCACTTATATGTGGATTATTGGATAAAAGAAGGTGAAGAGATTAGCCAAAGAACATAAATGCACAGCCCATGGAAACACACAGCAGTGTGGTGAAGGTGGGGGCGCGGCATGAGTCGGGGGGCTGGGTGGAGGTGGGCAAAGAGTGGAAAAATGGGAGACATTTAATATGTCAACAATAAAAAAAAATCAGAAAAAAGAAGCAATAAGGAATATTTGGCACACATGTGGAAGACATTTTCTTAACCTTTTCTTATTTTTTAAGTGGAAATATATTCTTCATGGGGGCAAGAATTTTATTTAATTTTGTCCAGGCATAACTAAATTCTTAGACTGACACAAGATAGGCATTTTCTTTAAAGAAATAGCAAAATAGCAGTTTGCAAATGCAGGTGAGTGGTGCTTGGGCCATGACTTTCTTCTAAGTTGTCCAATACAGCAATGTTCTAAATATTTCTGAAAATTGTGTGCATATTTATATTAAGTAAAACTGAAACTTACATGCCTACTCAAAATGATTACATTGCGGGACCACAAGTTGATACGCTTGAATTAATGGAACTTCATGCAGAAATAGAAAGAACGAACAAACAGAAGAATCTATACCTCTGAAAATCTATTATAGATCCCAGATTAAATCTAAACTGGAAATCAGATGTGTCTAAATATGGTCAAGAAAAAGTGTGGGGTTGTTCAGTCAGAAATCTGTGCGCATAAGTATCTAATGAGACTCCTGAAAAAAACTCATCCCCAAAAGAGAGCCAGATGTGGCAAACGTAACATAGTCTTAACGCCTCAAGGACAAAGGAGAAGAATGCTGATGGGCATCGGTATAGGTATAAAATTCACTGCGCCATGGACTTCCCTGTGGGTCCTAATGAGAAGAGCCACTGAAATATGGGAAACCGTTATGTTAATTCTTAACTCTGCCCCACATAAGAGCACATGCAGCATAAAATAATTTCATGCAAATAGAAGAAAGAAAATCACAAATTCCAGCTTGTCAGAAACATCACCTTGAGAACATTAGTGCATGATTAAGAGTCCCGGTTAAGACCACAGTGTCTGGATGAAATAATACCATCACCCAGCAGGTGAACAGCCTTGAGGGTGCAGTGAAACCCAGCCGGGGTTGAAAGCAAACTCAGCGGCAGAGTGGTGTAAAAAAAAGTCACAAGCTGGCTGCCAGACCTGCACATGAACACATATGACATAACCCTGAGGCTTTCCCCAAGTACTCAGGCTGGAAAGTACCAAAAAAAAAAAGATGTGAAGAGAGCCATGGATGTGACCTCCTTTATAATTACTGGCTAATCAGGCATGGGGAAAGTAGGAAACCAGACTAAATAAGAGAAAAAATACATTTTATAAATATGTCCTACTGCAAGCACATTATTACATACCTAAAATATGAAAATGTTAAATTTGTGTGTATCTTCGTTCCTTTGCAGTAAGGATTTAAGGATTATGATGATTCCTACATTTTTAATTTTTTTCAGAGAGCAGTTTCAGAGGGAAGGCATAAAAGTGGGTTCCTTCGTGCTCTGCTTTTCAGTGAACACTCTTTGGAAACAGATACAGTGAAATGCTTGTTGAGTCCAGTCCCTGAGAAGAGATGTTTTCCTGATCTGTATTATCTGGCAATGCACACATTTCAAACTTTGAACACGTCCAGAAAATTTCACACCAAACATCTCTGGTTATACGCTGTATCCAAGACAGCCTAATCTTTCCCTTAGCTGGAAGAAACTCTACACAGGCATCTTCCTGACTATAGACCCCTGACCTCCCTTTTCTTAGACTGTTTACTTTGGAAAACATTTCATTGCAAATCCTTTCACTGTCCCTTTAGATGTAAACCTTTTTAAAGGTCTCCTGCAAGTTTTACAACCTCAGCATGTCTTTCTCAAAGACCTGGGAGACACCCCTTTGAAATGTAATCATCATGGAAAACAGAACCCCCACCTCCCAGCTTCTGTGGGAGGACAGGAGCCTAACTTTGGCAGAATGACTTGCTCCAAGTTGTAAAACTACCTACTGTTATAAAAATAAGATTAAGTCTACTTTTCCTTTGAGTAAAGGCAATTATAAAAAAGAGATGTCCTATGATTTCCCCAACCTAGCTTTACAAAGCTCACCAGCCCTATGTTTCTAGTAGAGTTGAGCTCAGACAAAATCCTGGCCTCTTCACCCTACTGCAGTAACTTTGAATAAAGTCTTCCTTACTTGTTTATCCTCTTTGCGGAGTTCACAAGTTTAGCAGTTTTTGTTTCCACATCTGCTAAAATATCAACTCTACATCTTTAAATTAGCATTCTTAATAATTTGAAATATTTAGGATCAAATTCCACCTATGAACTTTTCAAACTTTCACTTCATTTGTCCCATTTCCCAGCTTGCAGCCATTTATAGCACTTTTTAAAAAGCCTTAGTAGGTAAGCACAAGAAAGGAGAGTAGATGCTGCAAATTTTACACGTTTTTTCCATTTTTTGAAAAAGATGTTTGTTATGTGGGAAGATGTAAAGAAAATGAATAAAATATATTTTAAAAAAATAATCTACAAATTTAATCTTTCCCTTCCAGTTGCCAAGTTAAATCAAGAAGTGCTTAGTTTTGTAAATGCTCAAGGGAAGCACATCAAAATTGAACACAAACATCCAACGATAAATTAAATGATGACTTAACCTACATTTTTAAAACATGTTATTTCCCAAGGAATTGAAATAATTGAAAAATTCAGTGACTTTATGTCAGTATATTATCCTCAATCTGTTCCATGAAACCTTAGTCCTCAGAAATGCTATAGGAAAATATACCTGTCAAATAATTATGAGAAACAATGCATAATATATCATCGGCATGGAGACTGTACATTACTTTATAAAATCTGAGCATTTTCAGTAAACCACAAGACTATGCTAAATCCAGTAATTCCCAAATTTGTTTTCCTAAGGAATTTTTCTAACTGGCTTACGATTCTCTTTCCTGAGCTCATTTAATACAGAGATAAATATACACACATCATATTGGGTAAGCTTGCATTCAGTTTTTAGGTTTTTATAGTTGTTTTTAAAATTATATCTCAGTCATTATGACATCCAGCACCGCCACAAACCTGTTTGACACTCTTTTTACACTAAAGCCTAGATTTCACGCTGGGGAGCTAAATTATACACGAGTACACTCATATCCCTGTAGGAAGAACATTAAAAACCACTAAAATTCCTTTGATCTTTAGTGTCATCCTACTTGAGTTGTTTTTTTAAAAGTAGAATTCTGCACTTTTTTAGTTTTAAAGACTTTCGTTAGCTCCCCATTTCTCCCAAAGGGAAACCCAATTACTCTAAAATGGTTCTCAGAATCTTTCCAATCCCCCACCCAACCATACACCGGAACATTTTTCAGCCACCGAATCTATTCATGCTTCTCGAAAACGAGCTCCAATTTGTTTTATTTATTCTCCTTCTTTGCTGTTGCAAACATGGCTACCTCTGCTCAGGATCTCCTTCCAACTTCCCCTCCTGGAACATTCCTGTTACGGCCCAGTGCAAACATCATGAGTGTCTGTGGTGAAATGGTGCTAGTCACCCATCCCAAAGGCCTGCTAATGGAAAAGCCGCCTCCAGACAAACTGAGGGGCCAAAAACTACCTTCCCTAGACCCTCGCAGCCTGGGTGACTAGGAGTTTGCCATCTATCAGTCAGATGTACTCTAAGTTTGAACTTCAGAAAGGAGGCATGGATTTTCTTTTATTTTTCTGTTTTCGATGGCTAACAAGATCTGGGTAGAATTATTTTTGCTGGGGTGATATCAGCAGCAGTTGCCATGTGCCGTCATTGGCGTCATGGCCGTCACAGGTATGGGGCATTGGATCTGCTGGTGTGGGGGATGGCAGGCATGTCATTGCTCTAATGCTGGCTGAGATCACAGTTAATTCCTGTCTGCTTCTTGGCTGCAAAACTGGGACTTGCTTCTAGTTCCAGCAGCTGTTGCTGAAGCTTTCCAGTTAGGCAGACCCCTGATCACAGGGGAAGATGCTGTTCCTCAGTGGCTCCGGTCTGAAGTGTGGCTTTGGGGGCCATTCCTTCAGCTCTCCTGCAGATTTAGCATGTGACTTAAGTATACAGTATCAAGGTTCTTTCTGTTGAAACTGGCTGGACTGTATTGTGTTCTCTGCAACTGAATCCTGACCTTTAAAAATACCATATCCTCTGTGATTTCTCTCCTATGTCTTGGCCTTTCAGCTGTTTTCTTACAGAAACTTGTATGCATTAATAGCACTTATTAAATTGTATTTTAGGCCCATTCCCTACAGTGAAATCACACTGTCTTTTATGACTGCCACCTCTTCCTTCTGTGCTCTCCAAAAAGGCAAAAATTCCTCTTGTGTCCTGTCTTTTCTCTGAGAGGCCTATCATCTTTTTGTTCAATTGGTTGTCTTGTGACTCAGTTGCTTAATGGGCTTCATGAAATTATGCACTTAAATTATGTCTTTTTCTTGTTAGGGTGGGTGCAACCCTCTCTTGTCATTTTCTACATTCTAAGTAGAATCATAAACTACCCTTGCTTTTATGATTATAAAGTTATTTTCCAACAATGGTCAAATATTTCCAATATGCTATTTGCATTCATTTTGTAAACTTTTATAATCATATGTAAACTTTTCTTGCTCATTTTAAATGCAAAATTCAGCCTTCCTGTTTTCCACTTTGGAACATAACATTTGGAATAACTAAGTGCTATTAATTTATATCACAATACTTAAACCTATATTTCTCTAGTTTGAATATGAAGGAAGGAAAAAGCTGAGAAAGAGAGAAAGAGATAGAAAGATCCTATAACCAGACATTCATATAAGACAGGAAGATGGGCATGTTTGTACTCCCCTCCTAACCACTTCCACTTTGCAGTTTTTTTCATGAAATATAGGATTTAAAATTCAGATTTAATCACTATTCATTATTAACATTTATCAATATATACTTTCATTGTTAAATATTTATGACAGTTTATTCTGCTTAATAACACCTATAATAATTCCCATACAGAAGAAGAGATATCATAAAACCAAAGCTCAGAAAAGCAACACAGTAGTCTCCTCTTATTAACGAGGGACACATTCCAAGACCCTCAGAGATTGCCTGAAACTGCAGATAGTACCAAACCAAATATATACTATGTTTTTAAGCAGTACTTAGACTGGCCATTCTAATCAATATAAAAATAAACCAAGCTTTCACATCACACAATGATCATTTCTGAAATCAATATCAAGATTATGCCACCACCATATTTATAGAGTATTGTATTAGAAGTCCCAAAGCAATGTCTATGTTTAATTTCATTACATTTTTTATAACTGCCAGCATGAGAAACAAAATAAAAATTACTTTAAAATATAGACTTGTACACAAGCAAAGTCAAGTAGGTAACAGAACTGCCAACTATTTCTGGTTCAGTGATTTCTTCACTTCCCTAGCTTACAGAATAATAGCCAATTTCTGTTTCTTCTTAAATATATTCATGTAGGAAAAAAGTAATCATTTGGAGTCTAGATCAGAATCATAGTATAGAACTGATTTCAATGAACTATATCAATCACCATTAAATGGTTTAAAGATCTTCTATGAATCAAGAACAGTTAAAAATATCCTGAGTTGGACTAACTATATTTTACTTTAAAGAGACAAGAATGCACTTTATATTTTTAAAAGTCAGTGTAGGTTAGGATTAAAACAATACGGCTTTGATATCAAACAGTGGTAGATTAGGACTTCAGCTTTTTGCTTAATGTCTATATAATTCTGTAAAATTTCATAAATTTCTGGTGCTTCTACTGTCCCACAAAAGTGTTAATTATAGCAGCATGGAGTGGCGATAAAGATTTAAATAATTAATGGACAAAAAGCATTTAGCACAGTTTCTGGTTTGAACCAGCACTTAATAAATTCAAACTGGAAATTGAATGGCTATTGTGACTTATTTATATTATTAAATAGTAAAAATACCCTTATGGATCTATTTATTATGCATTATTAGAAGAGCAGGTATACAAAATATATACAGACCAGTACAGTGTATTAACTACAGATATGTAGCAGAACAGTCACCTGACCAATCAGACAGTGTGTTGTACTATTGGTGCCCAGTTACTAAATATCAGTAATGTATGAGATGCAAATTTTTAAAATTACATGCTGAGAAGAAGCTTTGTGTATGCATCACTTTATAGTTAGTCTCATATGGTCTATAGCTTTATAAAGTTAAGAAGTATATGTAAGTAAACAATAATTCTTTTGATTTCCTGAGAAAACGACACACAATCAGATTTTCAAGAAATAGCTGTATTAAATAGAGCAAGAGAAATAAGCCAAATCAGAAGTCATTAACTTGATAACATAACCTACTTAGTTATTTCTTAAATATAATAGTAAAAACTACAAGAGAGAAGAAAGCATAATTTTTAAATTAAAATAGCTTTTAAGTTGAACTATGGAATGGAGAAAGTTATAATTTAAATTACCTAGTATAAGAAAAAAAATAATGTAATTTTATATATTGAGGGCATACCCACATGATTATAAATACCTACATACAGTTTAGAATTTCAAAGACTTTTAAAAATATTATAATAGAAGAATTTCAAGATTTAATTTTTGAATTATGCTAAAGTTGTTCCATCAGTGAGTGCTACAATAAAAGGAGCAGGTAAATTTACATGGGTTTCATAGCATAAGACATCCAACTGACTATACTGTGTGCAGTGAATCCTCTGAAGAGATGTTAAATAAAAATAATCTTGTCACTTGGATGTTTTTATAAAAGTAAATGCATTAGAATGCCATGCAAATAGAATTTCAATGAATGTTTACTTTGAATGATTTAGGTAATCTCTAGGCAGTTGCCTGTGGGTGCCTAGACCTTTATCTAAATATTTTAAATAGCAGGGTCTGTGTTAAACAAGAGAATGGGACTAGTTATTTGTCTGAGATTTATTTTTTCTTAAATCATAAAACCCACATAAGCAACAACTTTTCAGGAAGACAAAGAAGTCTTCAAAAATTATTAACCTTAATTCACTTTACTTTAAAAGCTTTTTCCAAAACAACAAATGCACCTCCTGTATAACAAAGAGTAAATGAGAATTCAATAATAGATCATTTTGAATTATAATTTTTTACATCAGTAAATATGGCACCTTTTAAAATGTGCCCCCCTACTAGCTTATGCAGATTAATTCTGAATTTCAACTTATCTCAGTTAATAAAGGCAACTACAGTCATCACAACTTAATAACTCAGACCTCAAATGCAAATTCTAGATCCTGAAGAAAAGTGATGCTGAACAGGGCTAGGAGTGCAGTTATTATATGCAGTTATTATATAGGCTGAAAGTTTATTTTAGAAGAGAAGAAGAATGTTGATGTGAACATATAAAAGGAAGAATTACCAAAGATCATAATTGATATTGAAGTATTTTTAGCCAGATATTTTAACAAATAACTTGTTGTTGAAGATAATTATTTTCCTATTTATGATGTGAACCAATAAAATAGATTGGCAGAACGCAAACAAGGTGATCAATAACCCTGTTATTTGTCTACTTTATTTGCACATCTATTAGAAGAGGGGGGAAAAAAAATCAAAGGGTCAATTTTTTATACAATTGACCCGACTTATTTCTTTAGAGTTTAAATCCCTTCTTTTTAATGTAAATTATTTCATTATTACATTTTTGTATTCTCAGCTCATTTTTTTCCTAAACCTAAGTTACCCTTTCAGTGCCCCTGAGGGTGAAGTTGCTGTGCCCAGTGCTAGGACACCAGGTTGCAACAGTTTCCTCTCATCCGTTAGCAGGTCGCTTGGACTGCCTTGACCTGGCTCTCTGAAGATGGGTAGGCTTGTTTCCCTTTTTTCCTACTCAAATTTTCCTGTATCTCTTGAGCTTAATGGTTGGTTACATGTGTAGGCTACATGGTTAGGTGATGACACAAAAAGATCTAGATACAACTACTAATTTATTCATTTGAAAATTGCCTAAACTTGAATACAGTTCTTAAACAGTGGCATTACTCATCTCATAGAATAAAATTTGAATAAATAATTAATGTAAAATATGCAGGATAGTTCTGGGAAAATATTGCCTTAATAATAATAGCAAGTTTTTATTATTTCTAAGATGCTTCCTGTTTTCCATTTACCTAAAACCAAGGATATAGCATTCAAATCATCAGCTATCCTGTTTGGTTGTGTTTTGTCTTTTATTTTAATGGCACAAATACTAAATGGACTATTAGTGTATACAAATTTCAAAGAAAATAGAATGAATATTAAAGTCCAACTTGATGCTTCTGTTACCAAATGCCTCTCTCTTAAGGCTGTTTAGTGATTTTCCTTCATTCTTTTAATTACACATTTTTACAATATCCATTATATCTGTGTAAAAGAATACACGATATAATTCTACCACAAAAACTCATCACATGCACATAATTGCTCAATAAATATTAGTTAATAGTATAATTACTATTCTTATAACTGTTGCCATTACCGTTAGCAGTTATAGTAATAATGGTATTTATAAAATATTAAGTCCTTAGGCATACTTAGAAGAGGACAACCCAAGAAGGTCAAACAAACAAGACCGCAGGAAGAGAATTCCACATATTTTTTGTATTTGATTTTAAAATATTCATATAAAATTAGAAATGTAAAGAAACGTTTAGTAAGAGCCTTGTACGGCATTGAGGCAAGAGAAGAAAACATACTCGATAGATATTTATTGAGAACTGAAGATGAAATATGTTCATCTACCGTGTTCCAGATTTTGCTCTTGGCTCTGCATACAGAACCATGAGTTTGGACTCAGGAAACACCTAGAGACTATACACAAGCAGGCCAGATGGCCTTGGGGAGGAGAATAAACACACAGTGTGTACCCGAAAGGAAACACACAACTCAGACACCTAAAAGGGATTTAGCTGGCTCGGGTACAGAAAATGAGCATGAAGACAGAGAATCTAAAGAGGCGGGCACATCACGACAGACTGCAGGCCATTCCCAGGGAGCCTACCCCCCTGGAGGCGGAGAACCAGGAATGGCACACTAGGAAGCCGGGGAGCGATCAAGCCACGTCTTATTTCATTTTATTTTTAGGGGAGAGCAGTGTGTCTGCAGATTATAGCTGGGAGACAAGGAGCACATTTTCTTATTTCAAACTGGTACTAGCATGATGGTTATAAAAATTGGGGGGGGGGGACATGGAGTCTAGGGATATATTTAGGGGAAAAGTGGCAGGGTGGAGCATTTAACTGGATATGGGATAACTGGGTCCTGGCTGGGGGTAGAGAGCAGATGAGAGATGGCCCAACATTCTGATTTGGGTGACTAGTTGAATGGCAGTGGCATTTACTAAAACAGGGAAGACTAAAGTACAAGCAGTTTTGGAGAGAGGGAGGAGCATTTGAAATACTCAAATGGATGTTCCCTGAGAACGTTCAAGTGAAAATTTCACCTCACGGTAAGATATTTATACACAAGTAGGTTTGCAGTTGTTACAGACATGCAGGCTCTGCTTATTACAATAGCTTTATTTACTCAAAGGAGTGTCACAATGATGTAGTAAACCTACATTTGCCCACCCTCATATATGTAACTCAAAAGATATAGATACTAGAATGTATCAGCGCAGAGACTGTTTTGGATACTAGGGGGATGAGTAAACCTCCCAAAAGTTGAAAACTCCCCAAAGGCAGGAAAAGAGAAGAGTCCCAGGATTGATCCCTGAGGATGGCAGCACTTAAGGACTGTAAAAAAAGAACTTGAAACATGTCTGTTCAGACCCTTTGACCTTTTCCCCCACTTTTAAAAAAATTAAGACTATTTTTTAGAGCAGTTTAAGATTCACAGCAAAATTGATTGGAAGGTAACAGAGATTTCCCAAATACCTGCTGCCACACACAAGCACAGTCTCCCACATTATCAATATCCCACACGAGTGGCACATTTGTTACCACTGATGAACCTATATCAACACATCATTTCTTCCCAAAGTTCATAGTTTATATTATGATTCCTTCTTGGTGGTGTACATTCCATGGGTTTGGACAAATGCATATTGATATTTATCCTTAATTTTAGTATCATACACAGTATTTTCACTGCCCTAAAAATGATCTGTTCTTTGCCCATTCATCCTTCCCCAACCTCCTCAACTGCTGGAAACCACTGATCATTTTAGTATTTCCAGTTTCGCCTTTTCCATAATGTCATATAGTTGGAATCATACACTATGAGTTCTTCCAGGTTGACTTATTTAACTTAATATACATTTAAGGTGTCTCCATGTCTTATGGCTTCATAGCTCATTTCCTTTTAGTGCTTTAACAGCTGATAGCTCAATTGATGTTTCTTTCTTTTCAGATTTAACCCATTGGAATTAATAATTATTCAAAGTGTGTATACATTTTTGGGGACACCCTGTATTTAGTATGGTAAAAAGCCACCAAACATCTTCCAACATGGCTATACCATTTTGCATTCCCATCAACAATGAATAAGAGTTCCCACTGCTCCACATCCTCACTAGCATTTGGTGGTGGTGGTGCAGATTTTGGCAATTCTAAGAAGACTGCTGTGGTATCTCAATGTTGTTTTCATTTTCATTCCCCTGATGACATAATTTTCATGTCTATTTGCCATTGGCTTATCTTTTTTGGTGAGGTGTCTGTTAAGATCTTCGGACCATTTTTTAATTTAGTTGTTTGTTTTCTTATTGTTAAGTTTTAAGAGTTCTTTGTATATTTTCGCTAATAGTCCTTTATCTGATGTGTCTTTTGTAAATATAAGTAAAAGCATCAACACTAGGAAAAAGGGGGCTTCTTCATGGAGCTGTGAGTAGCTCTGTTCAATTAAGAGAGTGGCAAGCTGAATGGAAAATAATCATTGTTAAGAGGGGAATGGGATGAAGATAAATATGTATGTACAGAAGAAGGAGGGTGAGGGAGGTGTGTGCACTGAATGCCCAACTAAGGGCTTCAGATTTCATTCAGCAAGCAGTGGGGAGCAAAGTAGGTATTCAAGCAGGAATGTGACTCAATTAGAGCTGAACCCAGCCTTTTATTTATAAGTACAATTAACTCTTGATTACATTGTGCCTTGTTAATATAATTAAGCTTTAAACCTGGGTTGCTGAGCACTGCCCAAGAAAATTACACAATTGTTGGAATTAGAGCCACAAAAATTTATGTTCCTCATCTTCGGCAGTACCATCAGGGGTGCCGCCAGCACTGCCTGTAAATCCTTTCTATATCCCTGGTCAGCAAATAGGGGTTTCTTTGTTTTGTTTTTCCTCCAAAGGCTGCATGAAACCCTCATCACTCAGCTGCAATTCTTTAGAAGTCATAGAGTTCCGTGTTTGCTTTACAAAGGCCTGAATTCAGGTAAAGTAACAATGTATTTAAAAATAGTGCCTCTATGCAGCATACCAAACTAGTGATCACAGCAGTTTCAATAATTACTTCAACTATATTCCTTTTGAAGGAAAAATCAATCCTAGTTAATATGTGATACATGAGCAGAGCTTGGCTGTTTTGGCTTTTTTCTTTTCTTTTTTTTTTATAAGACCTGTTTCTATCTCTGAAGGATCATTGAAAGGAATTTTTAAAAAAAACAGAACAGCACAGTCACTCTTGTCACATAGCTCTAGCGCCACCAGTGGAAGCAGTGAACAGCCACATAATTAAGCTGATACTAATTATGCAACCTTGACAACAAATGATTTTCTGTGCATTGTACAGCGGGTGACACATTACAGAATGTAAGACTGTACAATTAGTTAAGCACTTTAACAAACTAGAATGTATTCTCCAAAATACCAAATATTGCAATTATCCCAAAATATTGCCAACCTAATAAGTTCATTTTTCCTTTCTCCAGGATGAAAAGGCAGAGGCGGGTGACATTTAAACTACAGATTTGCAGTTTTGTCACTGGGCAGTATCTAAGCTGTAAGGCACTGCAAAGCAACGACTAAAGGAATATTCTATATTGTGGAAGACATGAACTGTAGACATTAAATACTAAAATATACAGGCTATAAAAGTGGTGAAGGGAGCTAAAATTCAAAGGAATTCCTGGAAATGTGACTCACGCTTCTCCCTCAGCATCTCCTCCCCCGTCCCCCAGTCAGTCCGAGTGGCTGGTGTCTGATACGATGTGGTAAGATGGGGCCAACTGGCGCCAGAAGATCCTGTGGCCCTGCTGACCTGCTGTCCCCTTCATCCTGGTCCCCGGGGGCCTACTCATTCTACCTAGAGCCTCATGCCTCCAGAAGCCATCCCTTAAAATGCAAGTATATCACTTGACTGTAGTAACTCGAACTGGTGCACCTGCTGGCTCATATGTCTCAGGACCTGCCATGGAATTACGCGACACCTGAATAACATGAGAAAAAAGAAGGGAAATGACTTTTATGAGAACCTACTACACTGAAGTGCTTGATGTTCTCGGGCACCTCCGCATTAGCATCCTTAACAGCAGGAGGAGGCCCCCGGCAGCACAGCTCCTACCCCCCGCCCACAGAGCGCTCTTGCAGAATCAGCACCCATGTGAGCACCCCTCTTCTGCTCAGGATAAAGCGCCCCTTGGTTCTTTTGTGTTCCCAGCGGTAAGAACCGAGAGACAAGACAGATAACAAGACCATGTTCATGAACTCCTCCTGCGAAAATGAAAGATCCAGGGGTGACTAATGGGGCAACATTTTCCACCCCAACATCTCTTACTCACCCTCCAGCTGGGGAAGAACGTATGTGCCAGAAGGAGTCCTAGCCCCCGGGAAGCGTCTTGGGTTCTAATTTATTAGGTAATGTATTGGAAAAAAGCACAGGGTTGCAAAGTCAGAGTGTTTCCCGTTAATTAAGTATAATATTCATTTCTCACATTCCAAAAATAAGCAATTGTCGAATGTGAAAAACAGAATTGCAGAATATTAACCACTCAGAAAAAAAGAAACAACAATGCATTACTGAATTGATTAATTTCCAAGGGGATATTTTACCTTTTCCAGAGGTTTTCAATTGGTGTGTTGGAGAAATAGTTCAACTTGGTCTTTTACAGCTACAAGAACTTCTTTTATGTAAATGTATCACACAATAGTCTGAGGATGTCCGTGACCATGAAAGATAGTATATGGATCATAATATTTACATAATATATTAGCTTTTGAGACCATCTTGGAAAAACAATGAATGTTTTCATATGCAAGAAAGACCCAATTTACCAGGGTGGCTTTATACATTATTTTAGAGTTACAAGGAATAACTAGATGCTGGAAAATGGACAGTACTGCCCATATTTAAGATGGAACAACGAACAATTTAAGCTCTGCTTAGGCAACATTATTTTCTCTGTAATTCAAAATCTTTTGAAACCTAAATAAGAATTAAAGGAGTATTGATTAAATTTAAATCATATGAAGAAAAATAGCTTCCTGAGCATATGTTGTAAAATACATCGGAAACAAAGAAATTTTATAAATCAACTACACAAAATATGTGCCAATTTTTGTCCTAAATATTTGAGCATTGGTTTTTTTACTAGAGCCTACTCAAACTTAATTATCTTTGCACTGAGCACTCATTGAGTGCCATACTCTTTATGATGTAATGTTTATATAGGAACATTCATAATTCATGATTTATTAATATAAAAGAATAGATTTTAGGTCTTCATAACCAGGATTTCCTCTAAATAGACTTCCATGTGCATTAATATTAATTCTACCTTGTTTTTTATTTCTATATGCCCTTCATTCTACTCTAAATAAATATGTTAATGTATAAAAACACATTATTCTAATAAGTTATTTTTTAAAAAGCAGTTTCTGTGCTACCCAAGATATTTATTGTGGGAGTCTGGATTTGTTCTTCACACATAGTGCTAGTGATGATTCTTTGGGACATTATTACCTGTTTTTGTATCTTGACAGAGCGGTAATGATAGAAAAATTTCCATTTAAAAATTATTTAAATAATTGTGCAATCCAGCATGCATGAATTATTATATGTATATAATATAATAGTTACCTAGCAATTTATCAGTATCTAAATATATAGCAATTTTTGAAATTGTTCCTGGTCTAATTAAGTTATACAAAATATCAAATAAAATATATGGTTTAGAAATAGCCCCTGAATTAATAGATAACTGTTGAAAAAGGAATTGGCTGATTCTTATGTATTTAAAGATGAAGGCTTTTTTCTCTTATTAAAAAGCAGCTAATGAAATGATATTTTTTAAAAACTTGGCAGCATTCTCCCCTTGACTGCATGTTTTTTGTAATGATGTTGAAATTAGGAAAGGACATATGACCCACAGAAATATCACTGTAGCTATAATTTGGGATTTTTTCACCAGTATGTCTAGTTATTAAATTTGGTTCTGATTTTAAGTCATGGTAAAAAATAAAGATTAATTGGTAAAAATGTGAACTTACATATGGATATAATTACCATTGCCTTGGACCAAGCAAGGAAAAAATGCACTGGTGGATTCAGTCTTTTACCCTATCTCCCCATTGTCTACCTCCTTAATTTCCAGGAAAATCAAGAACACAGCACCCTTCCACAACACACATACACAAATGAACACACACTTCCATACATAACTCACACAACTTAGTAGTTTGTTCACTAAAACTTCCCCTCCTATCTCCACACAGTCAAGAAACTTACATTAAAATAACTATAATGCTCCCATGTTGTGATTGTCTCTCTTACAAAATGATTCTATATCTCTACATAAGATTAAAAAGAATCGGTTATATTGACTTTATTCTATTTAAATAATAAATTTTCTTCAAAATTTAACACTGATGCAGGAAAATAAATTGCAGTTATTTTTTGGTTATTCTAGTATTTGATTAATTTTATGGATAATTATGTCACATTAGCTTTAATTGTTCACTATCTTGCTAACATACTAATGGGAAAAAAACAAAAGGCTCAAAGTGAACTAATTTCAGTTATTTTTTACATACTGTAGCAACTCTGATAAAAGATCATAGTAAGATTTTTTTTTTTTTTTTTTAGGAATTTTCATACTATTTTCCATAGTCCCACCATACGACCCAGCAATTCCACTTCCAGGTATTTATCCAAAGAAAATGAAAACACTAATTTGAAAAGAAATATGCACCTCTATGTTCACTGCAGCTTTATTTACGACAGCCAAGCTATGGAAGCCATGAGGCGTCCATCAACAGATCAGATGAATAAATAAGAGGGGGTACATATATATATATATGATGCAATATTAGTCATAAAAAATGAAATCTTGCCATTTGGGACCACATGGGTGGACCTAGAGGGTACATACAAAGTGAAATAATGCACATAAAGACAAAGTCCTATGGCTTCTCTTATATGTGAACTCAAAAAAACAACAAAGACGACAGAACAAGAACAGACTCACAGAAACAGATCAAACCGATGGTTACCAGAGCTGAGGGGCGTGGAGGGGTGAGAAGGGAGGAGGGGAATATAGTCAATAATGTAGTGATAAGTTTGCACAGTGACAGATGATTCCTAGACAGTGTGATCACATTGTAAGTTATATAAATATTAGACAACTATATTGTACACTTGAAACTAATATAATATTGTATACCAATTGTACTTAAATTTAAAAAATTAAAACCTAAAAAAAGGTTATTGCAAGGTATAATATTGAAACCAGTAAGTGAGGAATTACTTGTGACCTCAATGCCTTCATCTACTAAAAGGTAACTTTTCTGTCTCTCAGAAGACGGATGTGTTCAAGTGCCTATAATCCAAGGAGAATGTATTTTTCTTTGTCCATTCTTATAAGGCCATTTATTTTTCTTTGAGAAAATATGGTGTCTTTCTACTATCTGTTGGACATTCTTATAAGAAGTAGCTTGAACAGACATGGAAGAAATGAAGAAATAAAACAAAAATAGAAAGCAAAGGAAGAAAAAGAACAGGGAAACAAAATATATTCATTCACCCTGGGAGCATTATAAGGTATCTACCCTGTATCTGGCACTGTTGTAGGTGGGACACAGGTGCCGAGGAAGGTTGATTATAACAATTATTAAAAGTATACTGTGCTAGATACAGTAGATTAGAAGACACCTTCCTATTATGTGCCACGTACAGTATTAGGAGGTTTCACATATATTTTCTCATTAAAATGTGCTAAAATGAGATTTCATATATATTTATGATTAAAAAAACAAAAAGGAAACAAAGCCGCTTTAGGACCTCAGGGAAGTGCAGAAATGGCATTCGTTTCGTGGCTTAAGTAGAAACGGAAAAGCAGAGGACTTGTGGTAACTTTTTACCCCTCACACCTGGAGGCCCGGGCTGCGCCTCGCCCCCCTTTCTCCACCTGCAGCCAACCCCGAGCCCCGCAGCGGAGCCGCCTTCACCCCTGAAGCTCACGGGCTTGCTCCTACTTGGCTGCACCCCCTTCTCCTCAACCGCCTTGCTCTCACGCAGGAGCCCAAAGCTTGCCCCATGGGCGGAATGGGGGTTATGCCAGACTGGAAAGCCCTGGAGTCTGTGTTGTCTGTAATACGATACTTGTCCATCGCCCAGAGCGCCTTCTTATTTAGTGGGATCACCGCTACTGTGCCTTGGAGGGAGGGAATTTCCCTCCCTCTTGACAGAAGCAGGAGGGGCCATACACCCTCCTCTCCAACCATGTCTGAGCAGGAGAGCGCAGGCACTGGTAAGCCTTGCATGGCAGGATGTTCCTTCAGCTGGCCTGTGCCTCTTTTTGAGTAACAAAGAGATGCACAAAGAGTGTAGGTATGTTTAAGATTCCAAGAATATTCACCTCTACTGTTCTGTGCAGTTTCTTAATCAGATTGACTCTGAGGACTGATCATAGCTGTGCTGCTTTCAGCCTGAACTCTCTGGCCTCCTGTACTTTTTTATGGTCTGATTGTCTCATCTTATGTGAAAAACCTAATTTACTTCAAATAAATTATATTTCTGCTTAGATTAGCTGTCAGAATAAACAATCCTAACTAAAACATTCCTTCCGATACAGAGGGAAGGGGGAAAGAGACCCAGCATAGGGGGCTAAGGCAAGAGCGTCAAGTGGTCATGATCAGTTTTTAGTGATACATTAAAGTATAAGCTGAGTGTATTTGGGAAGACAATCCAAAAGTCCAGCAAGTAAATACTTGGACTACATAAATGCTGAAGAGTATATGCAATATAGGTTTATAGAGAAAGGGAGAAATCAAAAACCCTGTCAGCTTTTCTTCATTTCTAGATGCACCATTCTAATAAAAAAAAAAAACACCTCTCTTTCTCTGTGTATGTATATATATATACTATATACTATATACTATATACTATATACTATATACTATATACTATATACTATATACCATATACCATATACCATATACTATAGAAAACATATATACATACACACATGTAATGTGTATACACAGACAAGCATAATATATATACACATGCACAAATGTGTATGCAATGCATATATATACATATATCTATAGATATATGTACATACATATAGGTATGTTTATGTGTGTGTATAATTTTGAAGAGACATAAAGCGTAAGCTATAAGCCATAACGCAAAGCTAGCATTCAATCTTTGAGGATGGCATAAAGATAAGTTATTTGGCAAGCCTTTAAAATGGATTTATATTAGATAATAAAAATAATTCATATTCTGATATTCCACCAACAAAATTGATTTTATTCACCACTCTAGCCAGAAACACTATGGTCTCATAAGAATCCTATTCTGGGCACTGTATTTTCCCAAGAAAATATTTTTGACATGTGGTTGGAAAGACACTGACTGCAACTGTTGGCCAAGTAAACAGCATCCCAGAAACGCTCTGCACTCTGTCAGCTGTGCTTTCGGAGGACTCCCAGACAGACGAGGGACAGTGCCCCAGCTCCCCAATTAAAACAGCGTGAGCCACGGGCTAGGGGCTTTAGTCTCATTCACTCTTCAGCTATTTACACCCTTCACACTGCCCGAAAAGGAGCATGCAAGATTAAAATAGACAGCGCTCTATAAATTCACCAAAGCTAGTAAATTAATAAAATAAAGCACTTAGGAGTAATGGAAGATTGAGTTCGTGGCATGTTAATCAGATGTGGACACCATGAGGTGTAAATAACCTTAAGTATGTCACATGCCTTTTTAAAAACATTATAACTCAATCCTTTAAGGAAACAGACAAGAACATTGAATAACTGTATATTTTCTCAGCATGACTGACTGGCTTATGAATAAACTGAGGGCCCAGCCTCATGGGTCCCCAGATGTACTCTGAGCAATTATTTGCAGCAAAGCTTCCAGTGTCTGTTATTTATACAGCTTCTGAGAGAGGGGACCAGATACAGGCAGCTTAATGTACACTAAAGTAATCCCAAATGGGTGGAGTTTTAAACAAGCCAGTGCTTCTAATCAGGTAGCTATACCACAGAGAAAGTAGTTTTAATTTCACAAAATTTTGTATTGAACACAAAGTGTGTGGGAGAAAACAGAAAATGTATTTTCAAACTTTCGCAAAAAAAAAAAAAGATAAATTACGCTTCATCAAAATGAAAAACATGCTTTTTGAGAAATATGTTTAAAAAATGAAAAGGCAAGTCACAGAGTGGGAGGCAATATTTCCAATACACATATGTGACAAAATATTTATATACAGAAAATACGAAGAATGCTGATAATTCAATAATAACAATATTAATAGCCCATTAAACTTGTGAAAAGATTTAAAGACTTACAAGAAGATATGTGAAAAGTAAACACATGAAAAAGTGTTCAACATAACTAACCATATGAAAAATGCAAATTAAAACTACAACAAGATACTACTACATGCCCTGGAAAAATGACACGTTAAAAGTTTTGCAAAGATCTTAGTGACTGAACTCTCATGAATTACTAGTGGGAGTGTAAACTTTTATAACCATTTTCAAAAAGAACTGGGCTGTATAAAATGTAACTTATATTTATCATATGGCCCCATCATTTAACTCCTACTAATATATCCGAGAGCAATGAATTCATACATCCTCACAGAGATTTAGACCACATGTTTATAGCAGCTTTATTCATAATGGTCCCAAACGGGACACAACTCAGAAGTCTATGAAAAGGCATGAACAACTGGTTTACCCAAAAACATGCTTATGCTGAGTGAAAGAAGCCAGACACAAAATGTTACATCTTGTTGTATTTCGTATATATAAAATTCTAGAAGAGGAAAAGCTAATCAATGGTGACACAAGTATATCAACAGCTCCGTGGGTTTGGGAAGGGAGGGTACTGGCTTGCGAATTTAATACATAGGAGTACTATGAAATGCCTGTGATATTCTATATCTTGATTAAGATGGTGGTTAAATGGATGAATACATTTGTCAAAATTCATTCAACAGTACATTTTAAATGTTTGACAGTAATACTATATTTTTTAAAACAACTCAAGATAGTTTAATATGCTATCATGCAGCTAGGGATGAATATCATTAAAGAAAAAAATGGCAGAAAATTGAATTTAACACACATACACACATACAAAGAAATCAACATAAGTGATTTAAAAAGATACGTTTGAGAGGAAAAAAATAAAAGAGCAGCATACTTGAGAGAAACACAAGATATAAACTCGATTGTGAATAAAAAATACTTCTGACCAAAAATATTTAATAGTGTTTTATTTAGAGTAATGACTACTATAATTGAATTAAAACTTGGTTCATAGTCATTTTTTTAAATATCAACTTCAGAAATCATTGTAGATTTACAGAAGTGTTACAAAGGTAAGACAGTTTTGTATAACATCTTGCACAACTAGGCTACATTTATGGAAAGCAACAAATTTAAAATGATTCAATATTGTCAATTAAGTTAGACACTTTATCTGGATTCCACCAGTTTTTCCATTAATGTTCCTTTTTAGTTCTAGGATCCAAAACAGGATAGCATATTGCCTCTAGTACCCCTTTCCTTGGCCTCCTCTAATCTGTGATGTTTCTCAGTCTTGTGTTTTAGTACCTAGACACTTTTTTGAAGACGTTTGGCTAGAATGCGCATCTATCTGTAGAAGATCCATCAATGTGGGTTTGTCTGTTTCCTCTTAATTATATTAAGATTCTAAATTTGTGGAAAAAACTTCACAGAAGTGATCTGCCCTTCTCGTACCGTTTCATGGGGTGTGTGATACCAACATGCCTTATATTAGTGATGTTAACTTTGATTATTTGGTTAAGGTAATGCTAGCCAGATGACTCTTTTATAAAGTTACCATTTTTCCCTTGCCATACTGTATTAGTTAGAAATCATTAACAACATACTATCCATATGGAAGGATAGGGAATTAAGATCCACCTCTGAAAGGGAATCCACGTAAGAAATTGTGGACATAAGCTAAAACAAATTATATAATAAATATCTTGGGGGAGGTTTTTTGAAATTGTAAATATCCTATTTATACTTAAAGTTTCACCCACTAACTTTAAAAATTGTAGCATTCATCAGTTTTTATTATGGCATTCTAATGGTGATTTTCTATTTCCCTACTCCTTATATAGGCTTCATGTAGAATGATTCTTTTCATTTATTTATTCATTCAATCACTTATTTATGTCAGTATGGATTCATGGATATTGACTTCATTAATTGGTTTTAATCTATTTTTTTTCTCAAATTGTTCCATCTTTGGCCACTGGGGGCCCTTTCAGATTGTCTCATGTCTTTTTAAAATTCCCCACCAATTTGTTTATTGTTTTTGTACTTTCTTATTTTTTAGCACTACTAGATATTCCAGATTTATTTTACATTTTGTTTGCCCCAAACTTTGAATCAGACATTTCTCCAAAGGCCCAGTTTCCTTCAGAAACCAAGAGGGAAGTGAGCTCATTATTACAAGGATATCACAGTTTCCAGGCCCTCAAAGAAAATACATGTATGTATATTAATCCATGTATATGTACATGGCTATATCTATTTCTGTATTTATGTGATAAGTATGTTTACAAGTTTAATAAAATAAATATAAATTCACAGTTATAGCTGTGACTCTAACAATAGGAAACCTGGCTCCCATTCTCTACAATTCATATACCTATTCAGTCCTAGCATGCTGGTGGGAATGCAGACTGGTACAACCACTATGGAAAACAGCATGGAGGTTCCTCAAAAAATTAAAAATGGAACTGCCTTTTGACCCATTGACCCCACTTCTAGGACTATACCCTAAGAATCCTGAAACACTAATCAGAAAGATATATGCACCCCTATGTTCATAGCAGCACAATTTACAATAGCTAAGATCTGGAAACAACCCAAGTGTGGATGTATTTTTAAATGGGTGACATTAAAAGTTTATCTTTGTGACATACTCTTCTATGGGTTTTGATAAATTCAGTCATGTATCTACCATCCCAGTGCCATGCAGAATAGTTTCATCATCCTGTACACTCCTCTCTGTGCAGCACCTTAACTCTTCATCCAACAAAGGGTCATACATATTTTTGTCCTAAATATTCCCCTCTGGTTGCTTTCAAGACTTTCTGATTTTCCACATTTTGAATGCAATATTCCTAAGGTTTTATTTCTTGAATTTGGGGTTTGATGTTTACATTACCTTTGGAAATTAATTTTGTAAACTTTTTATGTATTTATTTTTAATCTTTACGAGAGGATATTTTTTCCCATTGCTTTACAGAGAGAGCGGGAGAGACAGACGGACATCAATGTGAGAGAGACACATCGATAGGTTGCCTCCCACATGTGCCCCAGTTGGGACCAGGGACTGAGCCTGCAACCGAGGTTCGTGCCCTTGGCTGGAATTGAACCCATGACCCTTCAGTCTGAAGGCCAACGCTCTACCCACTGAGCCAAAGTGGCTAGGGCAATTTTGTAAACTTTTTAGCCCTTGGATATTCAAGCATTGCTTCCTTCCCAGTTTCTTTCTCTTTTCTCGTGGGATTCCATTAAGCATATGGTGAATTCTCTAATATCGCCCCACAGTTTTTGAATGCTCTGCTCTCTGCCTTATTTGCTTGCTTGCTTGTTGGTTCTTCACACTTTGCAGTATTTGCCTATCAGCTGATGTGGTTTCTAGTGACCTATCTTCAAGGTCACTTATTTTTCCTTTGGCTGAGCCCCTGAAAGGCATTTTTAACTTGTTACTACTTTCTGTTTCGAGCACATTTGATTATTTCCGTAGCTTCCGTCTCCCTGCTGAAATCACCCGTCTCTACCTTCTTCTCAGGGACATTAGCACAGGTAGTTGACACGGTCACGCTGAATTCCGTCGGGTGGCTGCAGCACCTGTGTCGCATTCGAGTCCGCCTCTGACGGCTGCTTTCTCTACAGACCATGTTTGCTCTCACCTTGTCTCATTCCAGCTCGTCACTGAGAGTTGATTAAGTTGTATAGGTCTGTGGATACAGACGTAAATATTTGTTGATTGTAAGTGGGCACATCTTTTCTTCCGCTAAGTCTTTAGTATCAATATGTGATTCTTGTCAGGAGGTGGGATGGAATTGAAGTTGGTTGTTATGGTTACACAAATATAAAATTCTTTAGTTTTATTTCATTTTTCAGGTGGTTACTCTCAGCGTTGACTCCTCTTTGACATGAGTTTTCTCCCTGCATTGTTCACCACAGAAAAAGGTTATTTTCTTCAGTTTCTCAGATGTGTGTTAGTGTTATTCTTAATGAAAGTATGTTAGTGTGTTGGAGGGAGAGAAAGAAGGGCACTCTCTGAAATTCTGATTCAATCTCAGTCTTGGGCACTGTTAACCTGGGTCCCAGGAGTGTAGCTTCCGCGTGCGTGTGTTTCTTACCCAGCTCTAGTGACAGGTCCAGTACGCATTCCTGTCCTGCTCCTGGGGTAGAATTTTTTTCCTGGTCCTGTCCTCCAGCCACAATGAGCATCCACTAGTGGCTCAAAACAACTGCCTTCATTGCTTTTCCCCTGCGAATAAGACTTACTTTCTTTCTTTCTTAGGGGTAAAAAGGGAGTTGGGTCAGGATGAAACGTTGACAGTGGCTGCTGGGCCCCTCCCAGGCAGAGTCACTAAGGCAGCTTTTCAGAACCTCCCCCATCTTCGTGTGTGCCACGTGGGGTTAGTGCGGGACAAGCCTGACAGGCGGCTCGAGCTCCCTTGTGGCTGTGGCCTTCAGGGCCCACTGTCGCGGTAGCCCACACTCATCCGTTAGCAGGCTGGTCAGGCTTTTTAGCTGAATCCTCCCCATAGCTTATATTCATCCAGCAGCATCTGCCCCTGTGACACAAATGCTAGGGTTCTATATTTTCCTTCAGGCTCCTTTCTCTGCCCCTATTTCAGCTTGTTAGCCTTATGCCTTCCATTCTCTTATGGGTTAAAGAAAAGGCATTTATTTTCAGTTTCCCCAGTTCTTTCCTTCTTATTAGGGTAGAACTAACACTCTTTCCAGCTCTCTGCACCTCTGAGCTGAACGTGGGCATGGATCATCTTTGAAACTACTCGGGTAACAATCATATGCAACCAGGATTGAAAATCAAATCATTCGAATGTGCACCTCATTCAGAAAAGAGTCAAAACCTGTAGCGTGGCCTAGATGGTCCCGTCCAAGCTTGCCCCAGCCACATTTCTCTCACCCTTTCTTCTTGCCCCTCGCTGCTCTGCTGTGGGTTTTCGGGTCACAGGGAGCGCTGGTTTCTGGGAGCTGCAGCCTCAGGGCCTCCACTCCCACCGCTCGCCAGGCCCTCGGTGCTGGTCCTCAGGCTCCCAGTGGGCGCGCCCGCACCTGCTCAGCTGTCTTTCCAGCACCTCTTTCAAGAAGGTTTAATCAGCTTCTCTGTATAAAAGACAACGCCCTTCTGAATCATTCATCATTCCCTTTTAAATGTTTATTCTTTTTTCAGAGTTTGATGAGAGAAAAAACTCCAAGGTTTCTAGGTTGTGAAACTGGCAGGATAAAAATACTATTTTAAGAAATGGGCTTTAAAATAAAGGATAGGAGTGATTAATTTTCCACAGTTCTTTATTGACATCTATTATTATTGCCACTAGACACATTTTAATCTTCATTTATTTATCAGTCGTCTCCACTCATGACAATGAAAATTCTATGAAGCCAATGATTTTAGCTTACTTTCTTCTTAATTTATGTAAGATTCCCTGAAAGGAATCTTCAGATAAGCCTTAAGGCAGGCAATAGTGGCCATATGACAGATATACTTCCAACGATGTTTTCACACAAGCAAGTCAGGTTAAAATGACTATTTTAGCAAGATCATAAATCCTGATCCAAAGGATTGAAGTGTGGGGTAAATGTCACTTTCAAAGTACACCAGAAATGGGAATTTAAGTTTTTACTCTAGTCTACTAAAGAAACAGAAGACTGATCTGACATAAATTTGATCTCACCAAAGCTAACTAAAATACCTCATAGAATCCTTCAAAATCCAGAAATATCACACTCCTAAATTCTGGGTTCTCATACTCACACCCTCTGCCCCTGCTATGCTGCTTCCTTGGTCATCTCCCCACCCATGTCCGGAACGCTTCACCCTTCCTTACTCATAGCCTCAAAAAGTTCACCTAGAACTAAGAATTTACCTAAATCTTCTATAATAGCATTGTTTTATTTTCCAAATGAATTTTCCAACTTCCTGATAAAATCTGGAAACAAAACTGTAGAAATAGAAAAAGGAGCATTTAATTTGGTATTGATAACATGTCATTTTTTTTAGTCTATTCATCAGTGTGTATATATATATATATATATATATATATATATATCACTGAAAATTTTGAAGTAGCGTACAGATTTTATGACCCATAACTCCTAAAAATCTCAGTATAAATTTACAAAAAATAAGGATAGTATTTTTCATAACTTATTGAGTTATCATATACAATAATACTATTTTGTAATCATCTAATGCACAGTCCATATTCAAGTCTCTGCAATTTCCCCAAATTGTCTTTTATAGTTTCATTATGTGAACCATAATTTAAACAAGATTCACATATTGAATTGGATTGTGTCTTTTTATACCCTCCAGGTATCCAGATAGCTAGATTATATGTCACTGTTTTGGCAAAAGACAAACAGACTAATAGACCAAAATACAACATAAAAAAAAGTCTACAAATATTTTATTTATGAACATAGAGCAATGTAAAAAGATTTTTTAAGTAAGTGGTTCTTGGTCAATTGGCTAGTTTATGCAAAAAGCTAATTGATCTGTAGCTCACATCATACACTAAAATCAATTCCAGATACATTGTAGATATAAATGGAGTAGTGAACAGTAAAGCTTCTGAAATAAAACCTAGGAGAATTAACTACTGTGTTACTATATAAAATATTTTATAAGCAAAATCCCAAGTAATAATACTATCATAAAGGAAAAGATGGATAAAATTTACCATATTAAAATTATAAATTCCTATTTATCCAAAGACACCAAGAAGAAAGGGTAAAGTAAACCATAAAGTGAGAGAAAAATACAGGTATTTGCAATGCATACATCTAAGTGCACTAGATCCTGTTACATGCTAGCCACCAGTATTCATTTCACCAACTGCAGAATAGTCTGCTAGTCCCCCTCATGGCAACTGCCATCAGCTGAAAACAGCAATCCTGTTTAAGTTCTGATCTCTTCCAGGAGGTAGCATGCATCTAATGGCTTGATACAGAGGTGTAAAATCTTGGCTCTCATGTTCCAATTTGCTAATATTCTGCAGAGCCATTTCAATTCAAGAGGTCCTAAAGGATCAGCTAAGGCCTTTGCTTTGACCTAACCATACACAGTCTCCACCTGTCCTAAATCTTGCTTTCTTTACTCCTCCAGGGGTTTTGATATGAGACCACTTCACCATAAACTTCCTTACCACACTATCTCTAGCCCAAAGTTTATAGCCCAAAGTCTGCATGTCAAAGAATCAGGCCTGTGGCAATGAAAATGGACTTATAATGTGTAAAGACTTTCAAATCAATAAGAGAAAGGCCATTCTCTAGGAGTATGAACAATATACTGAAAAGGAGATAACCAACAGCTAAAGAAAATGCCCAGGATTTTTAATCATCAGAAATGCAAATTAAACCTTCAAACACAAATTTGGCTACTATAAAAAGCACAAGGAATATAGTATTGAAGAGTCTGTGGCACAGTCGGAGCCCTCATACACTGCTGGAGAAGGTATTTAATGGTGCGACTATTTTGGAAAACTGCTGAAGCTGTAACCC
This sequence comes from Miniopterus schreibersii, assembly GCF_964146895.1. Lineage (NCBI taxonomy): Eukaryota > Metazoa > Chordata > Mammalia > Chiroptera > Miniopteridae > Miniopterus > Miniopterus schreibersii. The sequence continues at coordinate 37,121,595 of NC_138103.1, forward strand.
AGCAATTCTTCTTCTGGAAAGAACTCAACAGAACTATGTGCACTGAAAGAAATGTTCAATGAAAAAATACTCATAGCAACATTACACAAAATAGCTAGTCTCAGTATACCTACTAAGAGAAGATAGGGTGACTTATATGGGGTGATTCTATACAACAGAATATTATAGAGCAAGAAAAAATAACAAAATACTGGCACACATAACAGTAAGAATGGATTGTCACAAAATAAATTACATGTTTCTTTTCATATAAAGTCCCAAAGCAGACAGAACTAATCTATAATGTTAGACATAATAGAAAATTTTTGTTCTTTCTTTGGTATACTCTCACAAACCTCAAATAAAACAGGAAAATTATCAGCCTTACCACCAGAGAAGGAAGGATTTGTTTGGAGTAGAGGACAAAATCCATGGCAGCATTGTGTGTTTAAACAGCAGATTTATTCGGAAAGGAATGGGGAAAACATACAGTTATGCCATAGGGTCACCATCCCAATGGGGGCAGGTGACACAGCATTCAGAAATGTAATGGGCTTTCTAGGAAATGAGAACCTATAAAAGGTGAAATAAGCCCCTCTCATACACCTTGCTGAGAAACATTGCGTGTGTACAATGAAACGTGGGCGGGCAGAGCAGAAGGTAAAAGCTGCCATGGATGGAATACAGGAAAGGATAGACATAATTAAAAACTAAGGAAATCTGAAGAAATTATGGACTTCGGTTAATAATCATGTATCAATGTTGGTTAATTGTAACAAATGTACTGTATGATGTTAAAATAGATAAGCTGGGTGAAAGTGTATGGGAATTCTCTGTTCAACTATTTGCAATTATTGTTAATACTGTTGTTTTTAAATAAGAGTTTATTTTTTTAATCCCCCCCAAAAGAAAGTAAAAGCTGAGAGAGATTCAAATACAAACTGAACTCTTAGTGAACTCTCCAAACCACTCAGAGGCCCAGCAGCAGAGAGTAGAAGCCATATGGATTCAAGGACTATCAACATAACTTCTGTCCAAATAATTGGCTGGCCTCTGATATGCAGACACAGGGCCAACTCCTGAGAAACTAAGCAAAGAATAAAACTAGTAATTAAAAAAATAAAGCACAGATATCAGCAACCACATACTAAGGGGGAGACAGATCTCACAGAATAAGTCCAGGAAACACACTAAATTTATTTATTTTTTAAATCAGAATCCACAATTGCCAGAATATATTCTCTAAAATGTGTGATCCATACTCAGGAATAACAGTTTTCCTGCTCTAACAATGAGAACAAGATAAATCATCTATGAATCATGCTCATTCGAAGCCCATCAGAGTGCTGGTGTTGCAAAGTAACCTAATGCACTAAATAAAATCCAACAAGTAACATCTCCCACAGCTCTGATGGACACAAGCTGCTTTCTTCTTTGGCAGACCAGCAAAAGGAGGGAATCACCATAGATGCAGAAAGACATGACGAGGTGAGGTTTCAATGAATTCGAAGGGGTTGAGTGTGAGCTCCCTTGATCCTTTAAAATCCCCCACATACAAGGGGAATTTGTAACCAACCACCTGCCAACTCCCTTCATGGGCTTCACTGAAGCTCAAAATTTGTGGGAAGGGGAAAGGAACTGAGAAAGACTCCCTCTGATCAAGTTGCACCAAGCATGACATTGTCAGAGGGTGGAACAGAAAACTACCAGGCAAATTTCTACACCTCCAGGGGATGACAGGAAAAGTGAGAGAAACCTCCTCTGAGAATTAAGGCAGATTTCTGTATGTCATGGGAGGGCAGAGCAAGAACACACTCCACACGCTAGGTCTTGCACTATTGTAGGGCATCAGCCATCTACAATGGGAAGGGCCTACCAGTCTGTGATGTTTGGTGACAACTGGCATAATTTATTTTGAGCGAGGGATGCCTCACAAAGGTCCCCCACTTGTCAATCAACGACCATCCACAACTAAAGGAGCGGTGGGAGAGTTGGGGGCAACATCCCTAAGGTGCAGTCATACAGGGCAAGTTAAAGTAGGAACATGGGGCCGAGAATCTGAGACAAACTTCCAGCCTCGGAGCTCAAACCCTGGTAAAAGGAAGCCTATGATCCTTTTCTAAGAAATAAACCCTTCAGGGTAAACTGAATATAACTAAAACAACAATAAAATCAACACAGGTAAATTACAAAGTAGTTTCACTCCAGTCCCCACTCTAATGGCCAAAAAATAAAAATTAAAAAAGAATAGGCAAACTCTGTCCCTCTCTAAAATCAATTTTTAAAAAATTGAAGACATAGTTGAAGAGATAATAAATCAATGCAAGAGACACCTAGTATGGCATAACCAAACTGCTAAACACAAAAAAAGGAAACAAAAGAACCCTAAAAACTTGGAGTGAAACAAAAAGAAAAAACACATTTGATTCTGGGAAAAGTACTTTAGAGACAATGAAACAATCTTAAAAATTATGGCTGAGGCAAGAAGACAAGAGAGTTAAACCTCTTAAGTAGTGAAACAAGTAAACTGCCTGTCAATCAAGAATTGTATGCTAGCCCGGCCGGTGTGGCTCAGCGGTTGAGCATCGACCTAGGATCCAGGAGATCGCGGTTCGATTCCTGGTCAGGGCACATGCCCGGGTTGTAGGCTCAATACCTGGTGGGGGGCATGCAGGAGGCAGCCGATCAATGACTCTCTCATCACTGATGTTTCTCTCTCTCTCTCTCCCTCTTCCTTCCCCTCTCTGGAATCAATAAAACTATATTAAAAAAAAAATTTAATCAAGAAATTATTAAAACAAAGAATTCTATGCTAGCAAAATATTTCAGAAAAAATACATTTGAAATTAAATAAATGCATTAATTAAAGGTATCTGAAAACTGAAAAATACTTGTGGTGCAAGAAACACTAAAGACTTTTTATGATGTTGGAGGAAAAATACAGCACTTTAGAAATCAATTTTTGTGGCAATAATGAACATGAGGATGAGTAAATATGCTGATAAAGGACTTTTAAAAAATCTCTTTTAAAAACTACTGACTTTAAAAAAATGAACCTAATAAATAAATCATATGAGCAACAGCAGAAAGGAGGGAGGGTGATCATTTAAGCACTAATATCAAGTAACTTGACCTATCTGACAGCTATAAAACAGTCGACCCAACATCAGAATGTAGATTCTTTTCAAGTGCACATGGAATAGTCAGGAACTTTTTAGGTTTTAATCTTCTAACCAGATGTTTTAAGTTCTCTTTAAAGTATTCTTAACTTTAAAAAAATATTGGTTATTATAGGTTAGCTAGCAACATAGAACATTATCTTCAGTCTTTCCCAGTATCCCTGTTCCCAGATGTAATAGTGTAATACTGACACATTATGGATCATTTACCATTTTGAAAGTCCTATAATACTCAAGTTTATTCTTCCTAGAATAAGTTACAAAGGGCCACAGGAACACCTTGACACACATAATCACAGATACGGATGCACTGCCTTCAGCGAATTATGGAATAGCAATCCTCTCCATCAAATATAAGTGGCTGAAGACATGCCCTGGGAAACCTCTGACAGTTTTTCTAGAGCTCCCACTCACCTCCCCACCCCCCAGGCATCCCTATCAAGATCTTGGGAGGTACAGGAGATTGATTATATGTCCAAATGATTATTTCTCTCCTTTGCTTGATTTATGCCTCATGGTTCTTTTTTCAAGGCACTGCTGAAATTATGAACGTTAGATAGTCTGGACTTCAGTTTGAATATCCATTAAATCATTTTTAGAATTAAAAAATTATTTTTAAGTGTCCAAAACGTATAATGTATACATACGAAAGTTTTAGAATAGTGTGCTAGAGCAGCCATTTTCAACCGTTTTTATACCATGGCACACATAAACTAACTACTAAAATTCTGCAGCACACCAAAAAAAATATTGTATGTTTTGCCAATCTGACAAAAATGAGGTATAATTTTGATTCATTCACACCTATTGTTGTGTTGGTTGTTGTCATTTTTTCATTTGACAGTCTAAGGGAAAAGAGGTCAGTGCCCCTGACTAAATAGTCAGGTATTGCATGTCTTAAAAATTCTTGCTGCACACTGGTTGAAAATCAGTGTGCTAGCAAATAATGTCAAGCAGAGCAGTCATTTTAAAATAATCAACAATTTTACTGTTCTGAAAACACAAGTAGACTTTTTTTTAACTTAAAATTGCCGGAATATATGGAAAATGCTTTCCAAATGCAGCAATTTTCAGAGAGCTTTACATCTTGTGCTTTGGTGAAAATTTGTGCAGCCAATGCCACATCAGCTCTAATACCCTGGAGAGCATTCCTCTCAGTGAGAGTGAGAAATGGGAACTAATATGAAATAGCGCACACAGAAAACCTGTACAGTGAGGTGAAGGTAACGTGCTGGGTCTCACGTATCATTCTGCCCTTTAATGTTCTTAAAAAAGGGTGCAGTGGTTTTCAATAATTATGCATTTATTCTTCAGGGTATCATAATAGTTGATAAAAAGCCTGTAACCTTTTTAAGACTATCTGTAATTAATCTCAAGCTTGCCATAAAAAATCACTGTAATCATTTTACTTTGGATTAAACAGATATGAGTTTTCCTCAAAATTACTGAGCAACTCACAGAAGGATGACCTTATCATTTCTTTTATGTAAGAGATGACCCACTGCTGCTTTTTCTCTGTTGAGGAGAATTAGTACTCAGTCTAGGTCATTCCCAAACTTTCAAGAAAAAAAATGAGATGTAAATAAAGAATTAGTACCAGTCAGCGTAGAAATGCTAAATTGATAGCACTGTCCTTCCTTAAAATATCACAGTTAAAAACATGTTTTCCTTAAAAGAGAGCAAAGTTATTATATCATCATGTATCTTAAGCCATAATCATGTTTATTCATCAATTCAGCATTTATTTATATATTTATAACATGATTTACTTTTAAGTGTCACAAAAATGTAATTTTCTTTTTGCCCTTCAAATATAATATGGAGCAAAAATAAAAAATATGTTAATATAAAGAGTAGATATTAAATAATTTCCCAGAATTGCAAAATAACTTCTAATTTTATGAGAATTACAACATTTTTAACACTGAAGGGAAAAAAAGGCATGCAATCTACACTATGAGAAGACACACACAAAATGTAAGTATCATGTATTATGTCATTCCGTGAGTTAAATCAAACAACCCAAAATACCAGAGGTTCTTTGGGTGAAAACTGGGCACCCAGCTAACAGACTATGAATCAGCTCCTCCCAACTACCTGCAACTTTGAACGAACAAACAGGTAAAACTGTGTTTCTACTCTTTTGTTTTTCATAGTATTTATTAATACACTTAGGAGTAAATTAATCCTTTAAGCTGGGAAATAGTTTATACTGGTGGTCTAGTTCCCAAAGTCAGAGGTTTATGAACAAATAGAGACAAGAAGAACTCTGCATTAATACATTCTGGAGATTTAAATTTTCCAGTACATCAAGGGATAACATGTTCAGAAAATGGAAGCCAAAAATTACCTAGATACTTCATCTATAAGAAACAGAGTAGAGCTTGCTAGACAAAGAGAAACATGTTGGATTTAGGGCCTTCAACAGCATCGCATATCTCAAACGGTAAACAAGTGGACAGTGAGAGGAGCAACACACCCAGGCTGGGGATGCTTGCACTTTATATATTAATAATCGCCATACTGTGACATCCTTTGCCTCATCCAAAAATGAGTGTATATAAAAACAATATAAAAAGCAGGGTGCACCAAAAAAATTATAGCAAGCCAAGCAACAATATTTTCATGAAGAATTAGAGATTTTTTACCTCTAAAAATGAGTACTATCTCAGTCCAAAACAACACAAAAATATGAAATTACCATTTTGAATTATAAACAGAATGCAATAAAGATATTCTACTTGGTTTTCATAACCACGACAACTCTATTTTATACTTGATTGTGAATATAATAATACTTGGAATATAAAATATAACTTGATTTTTATGTATTTAATTAAATGTATTAGTTAATTACAAGTCCTATAGGCATAAAAGCTTTTAGTGGAAAAATTTATTATGGGTGAACACAGAACTCAACTTCTATAGTGGAACTGCGCAGGTATGCTGAGGAGTAGGCGATAATCATGATAATCAATTATCGCTGTGTTTGGCATTAGCATGTTTTGTAGTGGAAATGGAGAATGCCACTTAATCTGGCCATTTAGAAAGAGGGTAGTTAAGAGTCTCCCTCCCTCTCTCTCTCTCTCTCTCACACGCACACACATTTTATATATAAATACATGATTTATATTTATGTTTTTATTTATGTGTGTATTTGTGACTTATGTCATAGGATGAGAAATGAAGGTGAGAAGAGAAAGCGCCCAGGAGTAGTCTTATGTGACCAGCGCTGTGGCAGAATCTCACCACGGAGCCTTCTCGCCTGAACTTCTCTGACATGACTGATGCATAAGTGCTGGACCACTTCCAACTTCTCCTTCGGTCCCTGAATTATCTGTTATTCTCACCAGTATCTTTCCTCCGCCATGTCTTTACCCCTCCAGGAAACCCTCTCACAGTTAAAAACAAAAACTCCCTCGCCTACATGTGGTCCAATTAGCTGCACCTTACGCCAGTGATTTGTGGCCCCGCAGGTGTAGCCACATAGCTCAGCAAAAAAAGTGCATGTCCTATTTACCTTGGGATTACTGAGTTACTTTGGTGTTTCTTTTCAAAACATGTATTTAATCACTTCAGACTATTTTTCCTACCCTAAATTATGTAAAGCACATTAAAATATTCCAAGCATCAATATATTTTAGTAACTAGGATAAACTAAAAATCACAAGATCCTCAACTGGGTAAATTTTTTTCCAACTTGACACCAAAATACAGGAATTAAAAGTAAACCAAATGTTTCTTTAAGCGAGGGCAAAAACTAAAGCAAAATAGAACAACTGAGATAAGCACAGTCTTCTTCATTAGGCACACATATAACGCAGAAACCAATACTTACAGAAAAGACTGAAAACACTTATAAAACTAAACAGTTTTATCCTGTCTCAGGTTCCAGAGACGTGCTTGTTGCACAGGCGTCTCTGGGCCTTCATTGCAGACTCCTGGGGACTGTGGAAGCCCACTCTCTAAACCGGTCTTTTCATTTTTTTTAACCACACACCTTATAGAACTACCATGCTCACAAAACACTGAATCTGAATTCGCTTCCACAAGACTTATGTGATATATTTTCCTACATTAAGTGCATCTGCTTTGTCCATTACCAGTCTCAGTTATTACGTCCCGCTTTAAAAGCCTACGGTGCATCCTGGCTTTTATTTAGAATTGCGAGATGCATGAGACAAGTCAAGGTGGGCAGCAGGAGCCTGTTCCTCTTACCTGCGGAGCAGTGGGAACTGGGTCCTGAGGCCGAGTGTCACGGCGCCTCCGGGCCAGCGCTCGAGCCCGGCGGGTGACGGCCGCTGGGTCGCCTGGAGGGCCCCTGAAGGAAGCCACGGGCGCATCCCGCGCCTCCCCTTCACCTGGCCTGGCGGGCCCACCCCTCTGCTCGTTTCCCTCGATTGCGGATCCCCGGCTCTTGGCTTCAGATTTTCATCGTTGCTTTGATTACCTTCACTTTGGGTGACTATTGCCAAAGTGTTTTTGGCCCACGATAGTTCAGTTTCTCAGGCAGCTCTTGACTTCGCTTCCCCCGACTTTGGACCCTCCCCTCCATACAGGTTTATCGCCAATCTCATCCCCAAAGTTTGTTAAGTAGAAGTTCCCCAAACAGGACAGCGAGGGGAAAATACTCAGAAATGCAGCAACATTATTTAGAATATGCCTTAAATCTCATTTTTTCTTTTAAAAGCTCTCCCAGATAGCCCCTACACACACACACACACACACACACACACACACACTATTTAGTTAACATTTCAATCCCGCCTGTCACTCTGTAGGTTATTTGTATGTGTTTGCAGGTGGGGTGGGAGGGCTCCCACACGAGATTATGAGTTCCTGTGGGCTAGGGCCTTCAGTTTTGCTCTCCCTACAATATTATGTGCCTAAGTACTACTACATACATGTGGAATTAAGTTGAAGGAAAATGTCTGCTTTTTTAAGGGAGAGGCAAAAATCTTTTTACAGGGTATACCTCCCACCTACGTAGAGCGCACAATGCCAAACCACAGCTGGAGAAGTAAAGGATTCCCATACAAAAACACACTCTCATGGACTCAAATGTACATTCCTGGCATGCAAGCTGGTGTTCTAGCACTGCTACAAAATCCACTCGTGTGGATTCCCGCCGATTCCACCCACTGAACAATCTCTGCCTCTCCGGGAGTTGAGAAATTTCACTGCTGCTAGCATTCTCCAAAACAAACCAAAAGAACATATTCCAGAAAATGTTCCCACAAGGCCCCGTTTCCAGTTCACTGCTGTTTAGCCTCATAATGGATGAAGCCACGTGTGCTGTATCTGTCATGGTCAGTCCTCACTGGAAACACTCCTTTATATAAAGAGATTCATTTAGGAGTGAATTAAATCATAGTAAATGGTGTGTGTGTGTGTGTGTGTGTGTGTGTGTGTGCGTGTGCACCTGTAGGCACCCTGGTGCTTGCACTTGCACGTGCCAAGGACAGTTTCTTAACATCCCTTCTTTTTGGACTAACGCTGAAAACCCATCCCTAGTCCATGTACTCCTGGAGCGCCACCAACCTCTGCATTGATTCACCCCACTGTCGGCCAGGCTTGTAATCCAGGCTGGGTCACCTGGAGTCCTTCCCATAATTTTTGAATTAAAACTGGCAAGATTCCAATTTTCTTGGATCTTACATGTAAGATTATAGGATTCTCATTAGTCATTTCTCACGATGTGGAGCTTTAGGTAAAACATGGAAGCCAGTAAAAACTAGCAGAGGTAAGAGAGAGAGCCCTGCCACCACTGAATCCCAGTGTCAGGGTCTGAAGCCTGCTTGTAAATTTTTCTACTTTGGCTTTTGTGAGCAGGTGTACCTCCGAGATATTGCGGGGTCGTTCCAGACCACCGTGATAAAGTGAGTATTGCAATAAAGCGAGTCATAATCTTTCAGCTGCTGGAGAGTCCTGTCCTCAGTTTATAAAAAACACAACACCTGTAAGACCCAAGAAATGAAGCGCGAAATGAGCGAGGTGCTCCTGTGTTCTTTCCAGCTGAGAAGCATTCCTTTCCCTTCTTCTTCTTCTTCAGGTGACCAGAGTTATAACTCTTAGCACTCACATCTAGAGACAAACCACTATCACTGTAACAGTATCTTGGTAATCTCAGAGTTTATCCTACTTGCAGTCTACTTCAATCTTGAAAAGCTCAGAAAATGAACCTTCCACCCTTGGAATGTTTAGATCATCTCACAAAGTGGTGGAGTCCTTTAAAAATATTAGAGGTATTTTTATGAGACTGAAAGCTATTTTTCTAAGTCAAAAATGTTTCAAAGCCAAAGATACTGTCCTTTCCAACTCTTTGTAACATGTGCACAAAAGGACCAGTTAGCAATGAAATGTTCATCTTCTTTTTAGTGCTAGATTATAAAAATATATCTCTCCTATTTTAGTCCTTTTGGGCCTTAGAGATAAAATTTTGCACAGTAAAATTTTACCTCCTGGCTCTTACTTCTTCTGTCCTAACATTCTTGACATACAGATGAAGAAAAGACCTGTGGGTTGATAAATTTGAAGGTTAAGAAGAGAATATGAAAAATAGATTGTACCGGCTGAGAGCAAATTATGAGTAGGTGGCACTTTAACATAAATGTATTAACAACTAGCATAAAGTCAGTTGAGCCTACCTGAGCATGAGAACTGTGAGCAATCTTATCCTCCTAAAAGAAGGTGCACTTGGAAGTGGATTTTTTCCAGTCCCAGGGATGAGCAGGTAATGCTAGCTCAGTTCCATCTGGGCTGCATATGCCTGGAGGGGCATCAGTGTTTATGGCTCACATGGGCTCTGATTGGCTGATGCCCATAAAATAGCAGTTGTTATAATATCTACATACCAAATTTTGTTAACCATCACTTATTTCCCCACAATAGTACTAGAATTGTTAAAATGGGAATGCTTTTCTTTCCTCCCTTCTTCCCTTCTCCCTCCCTCTTTCTCTCTCCTTTCTGATCTCCAAAAGCTGGGAGGGGGAGGCAGCTATAGAGAGGAGAAGGCAAAATCTGGATTTTTTTTAAAAAGGGATTGGCCCTGGGCGGATAGCTCAGTTGGTTAGAAGTTGGTTAGAACATCATCGCGATATGCCAAGGTTGAGGTTCGATCTTAAGTCAGGGCACATATAAGAAGCAACCAATGAATGCATAAATAAGTGGAACGACAAATCCAGGTTTCTCTCTCTCTCCCTCCATTCCTCTCTCTCTAAAATCAATAAAAAAATTAAGTGGGATTGAAGTCTAGCTTGGGACACATCTTGGTGTTGGTCTGGAGTGGGCACTTATGTTTTTCGCCTGCCTGTTTTTCTCTCATTTACAATATGGGCATACTGCAGTTTATACCAATTGATTTTGGAAAATTACTTTGTAAGTCTCCCCCCCCCCCCCAATTATAAGCTATCTTTGAGACCCACATCCCCAAAATAAACTCCCTGGAGGAAAGGTAGCAAGCAAATAATTTATTTTTTGCATATCTAGAATTGAGACCAGAAATATAGTAAAATGTTCAATAAATAAATATGCATTGGAATAAGTTTGCTGACATTCCAAACTTATTTTCTTCTTTAAAAGAAAAATTTAAAAAGTATGAACTCTCATGGTGCTTGTTGATAGTACTTTTATAATCTTGCTTTCCTTTTCAGAGTCATTTGAAATTCTGGAAAAAACAGATTCTGTCTGAAAACAATATGTATTTTTCTGCTTTAAGACTGTACTCAGGACTGGCCAGGCATGGCTCAGCGGTTGAGCGTCGGCCTAGGATCCAGGCGATCAGGATTCGATTCCCAGTCAGGGCACATGCCCGGGTTGCGGGCTCGATCAATGACTCTCTCATCATTGATGTTTCTATCTCTCTCCCTCCCTCTCCTGTCCTCTCTCTGAAATCAATAAAGATATATTTAAAAAAAAAAAAAAAAAGACTGTACTCAGGAGAAAAACAGTAGACAAAACTCATTTTCAAAAGCTGAGTGAGTTGTAAGCCTTGACTGAATTTAAAGGAGTAACTGAAGTGTGTGACTTTCTTTTTCCTTAAACAGAAGGAATTTTTTTGTGTTGAGGGAGCTTGTTGAATGGTCTTTATTAACAAGAGGGATATCCAAGGCCACTACATTGAGGAGGGGTAGGGGCAGGGAGGGAACAGGGCTACTCTCTGCTCACACTACATACAGATGCAAGCAAGGGGGTGTGGAGAGCAAGAGCTCCCTGCTCTAGGGTGTGTTTTTAACCCACAGAAAGAGCTACTTGAGTCACTGGAGCACTCCACACTTGCCAGTGACTATGGCAGGTCAGCATGTCAACACACTCTGCTAGAAGTGGCACTGCTAGAAATATTTATAGTCAAAGTGCTCAATTCATTTTACTTTCTCTAACCCTGTAAGAGCACACATCTAGAAAATAGAGTACCTTATTTCATTTCATTACTTAAAGGAAATGGTTCATTCCTTTTGATTCCTATACTTTATTTTAAAATTAGAAATATCGATCCCCTCGCAACATTCATAGTTCATATGGGAATATGTCTTGATCATATGTTTTGATCTAAAAGTAAAGCAAGCCTGTCATTTAAATAGGCATGGCTGTTTGAAAAACAAACAACACATTAACAAGGACAGCAGTGTAAAAGTACACCGACAAAAATTCTAATCTTTTCACTTGCTGCGTTTTGGTCTCAATATTATTTATTATAATGTATATTAATTAGACCTTTTTATTTACTATGATTATATGATCAAATAATTACTCAACAGTGATAAGAGAACAAATGAAGACTCTAAACTTGAAAAATGCTGGTAATTGAACCCTTACCGGTTTTGCTTAGTGGTTAGACCGTCAGCCTGTGAACTGAAGGGTCCCGGGTTCGATTACAGGGCGGGAGGCAACCCACCCCTCTCTCTCTCCATTCCACTCTCTCTGAAAAGCAATGGAAAAAATGTCCTTGGGTGAGAATTAAAAAAAAATGCTGGTAGTTAAAAATTAATGTTAAAAATAACATTAAAAATGAGGGGAAAAAATATATATATATAAGTTCTAAAACTATGAAAATTGCTTTGTCTGTCGATCACTAAAAGCTGAGGTTGGTATTTAGGCTTTACAAGGGTTTGTGATTAAATTGGTTTTCCACAGGCAGGGGAAGAGTTGTGTATGTAATGTGTGTGTGTCTTTATGGAGGCTTATTTAATATAGTCTACTATTAATTCAACAAATATCTGTGAATATCAACTTTCTGTGAAGTTATTGTGATATACTTTCTTCAGTCAAGGACTTTAGAGTTTATAAAAGAAAAGACATTGAGTTTTAAAATTATAATTCAAGATAGAATGTGAGAGTTGTGGAATTGGGAATTCAGAGACAGCATGGTCCAGGGGATGCAGTTCATTTTCTGTGTCCAGATCTGGCTTTCAAACTGGCTCCATCCCTTGTTATTGGGAATTGGTGAACAGGTTAATGTTATGTTTATATTTCTGTGAAATAGTGATTAAAGCAAACTTACAGAACTACTGTGAGTAGCCTTAAACATATATTGATTGAATGCTACTTTCAGTTAACTATGTGAAAGACAAAAATCAAGAAAAGAGTACAAATATTTTGGCAAAAATTAGGAAAATGCATAAATACACTAGCAACTTGAAAACATGTACATATGTACAAAATAATTTTTACCACCTTTTCTTCACATATTTCACAGGTACTATGCCATAAAACTGGTCAGATAAAATTAACTTACTTCATAAATTAATGTCTCTTAAAAGTAAACAAAATTTCTTTTATAAAATCTAAAACTTAAAAAAAACACTTATACATATTTCATCAAGTTATACTATAATCATTACATTTTCCATCACAGATCCCTAAATTACCATGCTTTCTTTAATTCTTTGATAAAATTAAAATTGAAAAGAGCTATTATTTTTCCATTTTTGAAAATGTATTTTCAAAATGATTGATCCAGTCAATTATGCAATTTTAACTGTAATTTGTACAGATGTTTGGAAAATCCCCATCAGAATTGCACAAGGGTTGTCTTTTCTTCATATCCACACCAACACTTATTTCTTGTGAAAAGAGCTCTTATTAAGTAGACAAAAATTATCTACTTTTAATGAAATGTAACACATTATAAAAAGTAAACAAATCACAGCTATACAGCTGATGAACTATCATACATTGAGGTGACCCCTCTAACATCCAGATAAGAAACAGAACAATATCCAGCACTCCAGCCCTTCTTATTTCTTCTTTGCTATTTACTTCCCTGCCCAGAGGTACTATTACCTTAACCTCTAAGACTCTAGATTAATTTATCTATTTTTGAATTCTATATATATAGAATCATACAGATAATTTTTTTGCATCTGGTTTATTTTACTAACCATCATATTCTGTTCATACTTTGGCTTATAAAAATAGTTGGTTCATTTTTATTGCTATATAGTATGCTGTGTTATGATTCATCCATGATGTATTTATCCATTCTCTTGTTGATAGACATTTGTGTTCTTCCACTTTCGAGCTATTATAAGTACTGCTGTTATTTACATTAATGAACATACATTTTGGTGAACACACACTTTATTTGAGCCTATATCTTCAAGTAGAATTTTTGTATACATACATTTAGCTTAAATACTTATTGCCAACACATTTTCCAAAGAGACTGTACCAATTTACATGCCACAAACCAGGTATGAAAGCACAGTTGTTTTTATATTCTCAACAGCACTTGGTGTTGCCTATCTTTTCTAATATGTACTGCTATTTACTGTGGTTTTTATTTGAATTTCCCTAATGACTGTTATGGTTTAACCCTGTGTTCTCAAAATTCACATGCTGAAATCCTAAGCCCCAGTACCTCAGAATACCTTATTTGGAAGCAGGGTCATTGCAACTATAATTAGTTAAAATAAGGTCATACTGGAGTAAGGGTGACACCTAATCCAAAATAACTTGTGTTCTTATAAAAAAAAAGGGGAGGGGGTTTAGACACAAGGGAGAATGCCATTTGAAGACTAGAGTTTTGCTGCCACAAACCAAGGAATGTCAAAGATTACCAACAAACTAGTAGAAACAATAAGAGAAGTTTGGAACACATACTCTCTCAGAGCTCTTGGAACAAGTAAACCTGGCTGATACCTTGATTTTGAACATCGAGCCTCTGAAATGTACAAATAAATGTCTGTGGTTTAAGCCACCCAGTTTGTGTTCCTTTGTTACAGCAGCTCCAGTAAAGCAATATAATGACTACTATTAATTTGTATTTCCTTGTTTACTAATGTTGGCATTTGGATATTTTTCTTTATGACATGCCCATGCTAAGGGCATCAACTGACTTCTTTCCTGATTGAGTACTAAGGATATATTAGCTATTTGGCTAAAAGTTGACTTTCAGTTACATATATAAATATCTTCTCTGCAGTGGATTTTTTTTACTGGCTTAATAACATATTTTGATAAACACAAGTTCCTAATTCTGATAGAGTGTGGTTTATTAGTGTTTTCCCTTGTTTACTTCTCTTTATATTTCTAGTTGTGTTGTTATATCTTTTGTATCTAGTTCTACAATATTCCCAGAATTGACTTTTTATATGTATGGTGCTTAGTAGGATGCAAAATTCATTTTTCAAATAAAAAATATAATTATCCATGGTCTTCTTTTATGACACTTAATCTCATTTGAAAAGTTCTCTAGAAAAATTTAACTAATTTTGTTAAAAGTAAATTCTCATGAGAAATGTGTTCACGTTTGGCATGTATAAAAAACTGAATCAGTTTGATATGTAATTGATTTTTATAATGGCCTTGAGTTCTGGATACCTTTATTCATAACAATCTAAATAAATAGAGAACATGTTATGGTTTCCATATTTGCTTTGCCAGATGAGGAAGAATTTGTGTCCAAAAATGCCATAATTTATAATAACCTTTTCTATTTCAATCTTGGTTAGTGTGAGTACTCTTTTTGAAAATGAGTATGGGTTTTGTTCCTTGCATTTTTGAGTTTATGACCACAAAGTTGTTTGACTTGGAATATATATCTGCCTTACAGGAGAGAGAAATTAGAGTGTTAGAGAAGAGATATGAATAGAAGTAGTCTTGCAATTAATAGCGTTTGCACTGAGAATGATTTTCCAAATTCCTCTGTTTTATCAAGGGCAAGGCCAGAAAAGCTAGACCACACAGTTTTATGCAAGAAATAACCAAAACCAAAGAGCAATCCAGGAGCCTGTTCATTTGACCCTAGGAAAAAGTGCAGGAATGATGTGGGAGAGAGGTGATGAGCTGATTTTTAATAAGTTCACAACCTGACTTCTCTTCTTTTGACTTTAGCTTAAAGGAGAACTTGCATAGACAAGTGAGCATTATTAACGCAGAAAGTAGATCTTGTATATCCCACCCTTCTGTGGGTCTCTGGCAGGAGATTATGCCATGGCTTCTCCATACAGTCTTGGGCAGCAGCCTTGGCAGTGCAAAATGGTCGGGAGAGGGAAACTTTGAGGATCATTTTATCTCCCTAATTGCTCACATGATGTAAAATGTTCTCAGAAATAGCCAAGTAATTTTCTGAGAAGTGTGACAGAGATTGTTAACGTAGGATTTTGCCTTCTTCATCAGTTTCCCTAGTCATTGTCTATGTCCAGCCATGTTTGAGTGACCTATGATCATTAATTAAAATGTCTTAGAATTCTCTCATAAATATAGAATTAGATTAATAATAAAAGTTGGCTCACTCTCATTGTTGGTCCAATATGATGTGCTTATATTTATTGTATATACTTAGTTAAGTATTTTCATGTATGTAGCAAGTACAAGTGAATCCACCAAACAATTTAATCTACACCTAACCATATGTTCTTGTCTATCTATCACATTACCTTGCTTTCTCTTTCGTTATATATTCTTATCTTTCTGAAGTCTGTGTTCATCATTCAGGCTTTCCTCTTTATATTTTTTTGTGCATTTGAATATTTCCCAAGAAGTATATGGTTGTTTATTATCGCATAAAATGCAACTGATTATTTCAATTTTAGTTATTTCACTTTATTAAAAGCATCATGTTTTATATAGTTTTGGAGTTGTGGTGTTCCCCCCCCATTAAATATTATCTGCTGGGCTTCATCTATATTGGGCATGTCACCATAGTTAATTTATTTTGACCACTTCATGATAATCCATTGTGAATATACCATAGTTTGTGTTCTCATCGTGAATATTTGGAGTGTTTCCAATTTGTTTTTCTATTGTGAGCAATAATTCTATAAACATTGTTGCATGCCTTCTACTATACATGGACAAGAGTTTCTTCTGTATATAAATTTAGGAGTAGAATTACTTCCTTGTAAGATATGCAGTGTTCAGCCTTAGAAGATAATGCTAAACTATCTTGAAAATATTTGCATCTATTTATACTCTTAATATAAATGTATAAGAAATTCTGTTTGGCCATATACCTTCTAACATTTGATAATGTCACATAGTTCTTATCAATTGAATAATGTAAAAGGGTACCTCATTAAGATATTGATTTAAATTTCTCAGATTTTTAATAATTTTCTTTCTTATGTTTCTTCTTCAGCAAAAATTCCTATTCATATAATTTGCTATATCTTTTCAGTTGAGTAGTTTTGCTTTTCTTACCAATTTATACCTATTTTTTTAAAAAGTTGATACTATCCCTTTTTTTGGGGTTGTGACAATGGTAAATATTTTCCCCCATTTATAATTTGTCCTTTTACTCTTTTTTTATAAAAAAACTTCTTAATTTTAATATAGTTAACTGATAAAAAATGCAAAATCCAGTTTTATCAATCATTTCCATTTTATTTTGAAGATTAATGTTAACATGGTGACACTTTGAAAAGTATCCTGATTGTACTGTGCTTTACCTATCTTAAAACTCCATTTCTATACATTCTGATTTTACTTTCACTTCCTAGTAAAAACTTTAAGAACGTGATATAGGCACAATCAATTGTCCCTATTGGATCATAAAAGGCTCCATCCAATGGGGCAGGTTCCAACCTCTCCAGTAATGGTTTATTCTAATCAGAAGGTCCCTAACCAACATTATATATCCATCCATATGTCCTTAATATTCAGTTAAGTCTACTGCTAATATGTGAAAACTGAACAGAGGGCATATTGTACTATAAGAAAATGGATTGCCAAAGATTATACATAATATTTTCAGAGCACTTAACTGGCCATATTGTTATAACCTGTTTACCTGTTTGTCTTCCCCATTAAAATAAACTCCTTGAAAGTAGAGGTTGTATCATTTCAAGAACTGAATCACCAATTCCTAGTGAGTGTCTGGTACCCTGTAGAGATTTGTTCACTAAATTAATTAATTCTTATTATCATATATGATGTTATATGTCTTCTTAACTATAATAATCTGATTTAAAAGTTATGAAAACAGTCATTTTGATGCAGTAACAAAATACAATGCTTCCTCAAAGTGAACTTGAATGGTTGTAGTGAGAGAGCGTACCTTTACATGCAATGCAAATACAGTGTTGTCACAAATATTTGAGAATGTAAAATGCTATTATTCCTGAAGAGTAGCCTAGAGGCTCTTTAGAGCTCTTCAGACTCTTTAGAGTTCTCCTTTAATTAACCTGGTTATTGTTCTCACTCTATTTCAGAATTATGTTCTCTATCACTCAAACGCAGTAGCTATCACAGTGCCCTGAATAGCTCCCAGCTTGGCCACTCTGTTTTGGCAACTCTTTTTCTGACAAGGAATGAGGCTTCAGGCAGAGATAATTTAGTTAAGTAGCACAACAGTGGATGATCACATACATGCACACACTGAAGAGGAATAGAAAGGGGTGAGATGGATTGGTTAAAGGGCACCAAGGAGCCTCAGATAATAGGACTGGATGGTAGAATCCAAAAATGATGAAAGCAATACCACCAACTTCACAAGAACAATATAATAGTTAATGAGAATGGAAGCTACACAATCCGGGTAATAACAATTCCTTTGGTTCATTTGTTTCTCTGCAAGTACTTAAGTCTTTAGCTTAAAAATGTTTTATGCAGTATTACTATCTTACCCTATTAATTCTTATGCCCTCCTTAGTGAAACCTAATAATGGGTGTTTTAAACTAGGGTGTCTATCTTAGACATATGGTTAGCAGTAAGAGATGACCAAAACTTTCTCTTAGGTGATATATAGGGATGACAAGAGCCACTAAGTTATTAGGGAAATCTCAAATATCATGAAGAAAGACAAAATACGGTAACCATACACCAGATCACCGGAGCCTACGCTCTTTGATGCTGTTCACTCCTCCTTTATTCATTAAGTGCATCACTAAATTCTCTAAGATCAAAAACTCTACATTTATAATTTAGGTAAAGAAGCCTTGTAAAGAAAAGACAAATGGGAAGCAAAAAAAAAAAAGTTCAGGTGATAGAGAGCTATTCATTTTTTTTTTTTTTTTAATATATCGTTATTGATTTCAGAGAGAGGAAGGGAGAGGGAGAGAGAGAGATAGAAACATCAATGATGAGAGCCACTGATCGGCTGCCCCCCGCACGCCCTCGACTAGGGATGGAGCCCACAACCCACAACCCAGGCATGTGCCCTGACTGGAAATCAAACCCCGATCTCCTGGATCCTAGGTCGATGCTCAACCGCTGAGCCACGCCCGGCTGGGCGATAGAGAGCTCTTCAAGCATGAAGGTAAAAATGCCTTCTCATAGAAACCTAGAGCCGAGATAAAACCAAAAAGACACTTTAAAGAGTCCAGTGCTAAATAATAAATGAATAACACTGAGAAAAGTAGGAGAGCCTGGAAGCAACAAAATACTCTGAACATGTAATTATTTAAGGACACCTCTTTTTTTGTAGTTTCTTTTACTTTTTATTCAGTTTACTGGGGTTACATTGGTTACAAAATTATATAGGTTTCAAATGTAGTTTTATAATACATTACGTGTATATTGCATTGTGTGTTCACCACCCCAAGTCCAGTCTCTCTCCATCACCATTTTCCCCCTTATACCTTCCTCTACCTCCTCTCATTCTTCCCCTTCCCTCTGATATTCACCATGCTGTTTTGTCTATCAGTTGTTTTTGTTTGTTTTTCACTTAATCCCTTCACCTTTTTCACTCAGCCCTGCAACCGCTCTCCCCTCTGACAGCTGTCAGTCTGTTCACTCTTTAGAGTCTGTTTCAATCTTGTTTCTTAGGTGTGTTTTTTTCCATTAGATTCCACATATAAATGAAATCATATGGTACAGATACATGTATCATATGACCGGCTTATTTCATTTAGCATAATGCTCTCCAGATCCATCCATGCTGTTGCAAAAGGTAAGGTTTCCTTATTTTGCATGCCCAAGTAGTATTCCTTCATGTAAATGTACCACAGCTTTTATATCTACTCATCTACTGATGGGCACTTGGGCTGCTTCCAAATCTTGGCTATTGTAATAATCCTGCAGTGAACACGGGGGTGCATATATTCTTTTGAATCAGTGTTTCAGGTTTCCTTAGATATATTCTCAGGAGTGGAATCTCTGGGTCATAAGGCAGAACTCTCAGGAGAGTGGAAAGAGAGGGAACATACCTCAACATAATAAAGGCAATATATGACAAACCCACAGCCTACATCATACTCAATGGGCAAAGAGTAAAAGTACTTTCGATCGGGAACAAGATAGGGGTGTCTGCTTTCACCACTCTTATTTAGCATAGTACTGGAAGTTCTAGCCACAGCAATCAGACAAGAAAAAGAAATAAAAGGCATCCAAATTGGAAAGGAAGAAATAAAGCTGTCATTATTTGTAGCTGAAATGATACTGTATATAGAGAATCCTAAAGACTCTACCAAAATACAACTAGAACTGATAAGTGATTCAATAAAGTAGCAGGATACAAAATTAATATTCAGAAATCAGTGGCATTTTTATACACCAATAATGAACTATCAGAAAGAGAAACTAAGAAAACAATCCCATTTACAATTGCAAAAAAAAGGGGGGTACCTAAAAATAAATGTAATTGAGGAGGTAAAAGGCCTGTACTTGGAAAATTTTAAGATACTAAAGAAAGAAATTGAGGAAGATACAAATAAGTAAAGACATCTATTTTAAATTTGAAACCTAGAAGTTTGGGGAACCTTGGCCTTTGGTAGGAAATGTTTATTTCTCTGCCAGCCACACAGATTAAGATATGCATCCACACATAAAAAAGTGAGATGGCAGTTTGGTAATAATTTTCTATTAAATTTATTGGGGTGATATTGGTGTATAAGATAATATAGGTTTCAAGTGCACATTTCTGTGATAGATGATCTGTGTATGGTACTGTGTGCCCAACACCTAAAGTCAAATAATCTTCCATTATCATATATTTGACCCCCTTTATTACCTCCCACCTCCCTTCCCTCTGGTAACCACCATACTGTTTCCTGTGTCTGTGAGTTTTTCTTATTTATTGTTTGTTTTTCTTATTTATTTGTTGCTTTTTGTTTTATATCCCACATATATGTAAAATCATATGATTCTTAATTTTTTCTGTCTGATTTATTTTGCTTAGCATAATATTCTCAAGGTCCATCCATGTTGTCACAAATGGCAGTATTTAATAAAAATGTAAATTATGACCTTAAAAACAAACAAAAATCAGAGACTGTGTTTCCACAAAACAGGCACAAGAACCTTACTAAAAGGACGTGAGCTACTAGAGGAAAAGCCAGAGAGAGCCAAGCCTCAAGTACTACAGTAGAACAGAATCATTTTGTTTGTAAAGTAGCCTTAACTAAGTTTCCATATAGTGGGTAAATTGTAATTATGAAAATTCAAATGAAATATCAAAAGTATAAGGAATGAGTTCTAAACTGAGGTTTGGGAAAAGTGAATAAAAAAATACTATAGGTAGAAGAAAAATGAGTGAAAAGAAATGATAATATCCAATCAATAATACATTATTTTAATATATCATATATAAAAATCTATAAAGTTAAATAAGATAGAGAAAAGAACACATGGAATATAACAGGTCAGAATAATAGCATTCTTAGTATTATTTTTTAGTGTTGTCTTCAAATAGGTGACACTTGAGGGCTAACGTATGTTTTCCAATGTGACAAAAACTTCTGCATCTCAATGACCAAAATGAAAGAAGAGCACGCTAAAGCAATATGATACTTAATGCTGAATAAAGTGATATGTTGAACATTTGACATATTAATTTTACCACTTGATGGACAAAAGAGAATACTATGACATAGTATTCAGAATAGATGGATTCATGATAATATGTAATAAAGATTATGGCTATCTGCAGTCATTCATAAAGGTGGTTTGTGCAACCAAATTAGAACTCCTCTTTTTATAAAAAATAAAATAAAAGAGATTTAACTGGGTTTATGTTTTTAAAGTAGTTTCACGTTCACAGCAAAACTGAATGAAAGGTACAGAGATTTCTCATATACCCCGTCCCAAAACTCACATAGTCCGCACCATTATCTGTGTCCTCCATCAGAGTCGTCCATTTCTTACATTGACGACTGGACATTGACACATCTTTATCATCCAAAGTCCACAGTTTACCTTGAGGTTCGCTCTTGATATTGTGCATTCTATAGGTTTGGAAAACGTGTAATGACATGTATCCAGCATGATAGTATCATATGCAGTAGTTTCATTGTCCTAAAGATTCAGTTCTCTGCCTATTCATCCCTCCCCTGGAAATCAGTGATATATTTCCTATCTCCATAACTTTGCCTTTCCCAGAATGTCATATAGTTGAAATTAAACAGGATGCAGTCTTTTCAGATGGACTTCTTTCACTTAGTAATATGCATTTATTTCCTCCATGTCTTTTCATAACTTAATAGCTCATTTCTTTTTAGTGCTGAATAATATTTCAGTGCCTCAATGTACTATTGTTTATTTGGCCATTCACCTACTAAAGGACATTTTGTTTTCTTCCAAGTTTGGGCAATTATAAATAAAACAGCTATAAACATCCATGTGCAGGGTTTTTGTATAAACATACGTTTTCAACTCCTTTGGTAAATACCACAGAGTGTGATTATATGGTAAGAGTATGTTTAGTTTTGTAAGAAACCACCAAACTGTTTTCTAAAGTGAGAATTTTTTTTTAATAACATGAATAAGACTATCCCAAACGTCTCCATGATTCATTAAGAACAATGCAGGCAATCAATAAAAAACAACTCTTACAATGTCTCACGTATATTTTGCTATACAATTCTTTTTATAAAAGACTTATAGAGATCAAAAAATAACACTGCAACACTTTCCCAGAGAATAAACCACTTCAGAAAGTGGTGGAATATTTTATATTACTCATGCAGAGGAGTCTAAAACTTAGAATTTATTTTCTTGTTTAAAACTTACATATCTGTATCTCAAAACTTTTTCAATAAAGATGTCACATCTATATGAACAATGTGATGTGGACAACTGAATTTCACAAATTATTGAGAACAAATATATTGACATAATAAGAAGTTATGATTTGACTCATAACTTGGTTTATAATCTTATCTGTAGCTAATTGGAAGGGCCTAACACAAACTATGAGTTGATCCCTTTCATTTGTCTCAACATTGTTATGTGTGATAGATATCCTGGCAGCAGAGCAAACTAAATCAAGTGTGATTAAAGCAGATGCTATTCCTCCTTGCCTGTCAGACAAAGTTATTTTCATTCTAAAAGAGAACTTAAATATTACCACTTCTGTGAAGATTTCTGGGGTCTTTTTTCTCTTAAGTACTCCATCTGTGCTTCAAGAGCAACCAGTACATAGGTCTGTTTGCACTTGCTGCATTCCTCTGGTGGTTTGCCTGCTTGTCCCTCTGTGTTCCCCAAGAGTACCTCTGCACCCAGAAATCTCTATGAAATGCCTGTGCAGAAAGAAAAGTGAACAATGCACTTTGCTGTGTTAGGATCTGACAAATAAATTGTCAAGATCCAAGATTTTCAACCACATTGTTGGTTTTCTGATTACAGAGATCCCTAAGTTTCTGAATGAATAGTAACTGAAAGTTACTTTGATCTATGATCTGTCCTTCAAACTGATTGTTCCTTTATGTCATCCAAATTTTTCACGATCGATTTCAATGCATCATCTATTATAAAACATTCTTTGTTTGCTCCACTGCTTTATGACATACCATGTGTTTTTTTAACAATGTTATCTCCTTCATGAAATACTTAAATTTTTTTCTCTTTCTCATTTCTTTTCCAACTAAATTTTGATATCCTAGAAGGCCTTGGTTTCTCTCTAAGAAAGAGTCCCGTTTGCTCACAAGTTGTGCCTAATGCTTTACCCAGAACTCAATAACTGCCATTTGTTATTCATTTAATAAAGTGACTATATATTTAGCATCCAGAAAAACCAAACAAAACTGTCTGGAAAGAAGACATGTGCACAGGAACCTCTAACTCTCTTAAGAATATGAATGCACACGCACACAGAAGCACACACACACAGATGTTCCTCGACTTGCGATAGGGTTATAAACCAACAAACTCATAGTAAGTTGAAAAAAATTTTAAGTCAAATATGCATTGACTACTATACACTAGAGTGTCAGTTGTTTACCCTTGTGATCACGTGGCTGACTGGGAGCTGCAGCTGCCTAGCATCACCAGATAGTATCATACCACATATTTGCTAGACCAGGAAAAGATCAAAATTCAAAATTTGGAGTATGGTTTCTACTAAATTGCTTTCATACCACGGTAAAGTTTAAAAATTGTAAGTCTTCAAATCATTAGTCCATGAACTGTCTGTATATATACACATACTTATACATGAAAATAAGTGGTTAAAATGCTTTCTCTTTATTTTCTTTGGTTACTTAAGAAATGTAGGAATTCCCTGGCTGGTGTGGCTCAGTTGGCTGAGTGTCATCTCATGCACCTAAAGGTTGCTGGTTCGATTCCCAGTCAGGGCACAGGCCCAGGTGTCGGGCTTGATCCCCAGTAGGGGACATGCAGGAGGCAGCCGATTGATGTTCCTCTCACATCGATGTTTCTCTCTCCCTGCTCTCCTCTAATGAAGGTGGGTATGAGGTGAGGTAAGATTTACAAGGAGAGATGTTTGTTTCTGGTGGGAGTTATTTCCTATTAGCTCCCTGACTAAATCTCTGGTAAGAAACACCTTTTGTATTAAATCTTCACTGAAATATTGAGGTCAGAATCTCCCTAGACTTCCTCGAGATAAATTTCACTAAGCCCTGTGATTATATTTAGACTCAGCAGCCACTGGGAATTTACTGCGCAGCATGAAAAGCATTAAGATGCTTGTTGTACATCACATTTTTCAGATTAAAAAACAAACAAAAAACAATCACATCTTGTCAGGTTCAAACATAAAGGTGACCCTTAAGTTTCAACACCAAATTGTGGAGGATGCAGTCTAGTGATTACTTTGATTTTTTTTACACAAGATCTTACTTTTGCCAACTGATTTTTTCTAATGGCACAAAACTGAGGTGAGGGGGTGGGATGATACCACAAAAGTAGAGTGTACAGTGCTATTCTCCAAACTCAAAATATAAAGGTTGTAATCAATGAAGACTTAAAAAAAAGTTGACAAAGTGAAACAGGCAATGTCATGGAAAAAGAAAAGATGGTTTTATTTATTTATTTATTTATTTATTTATTTATTTTTATTTTTTAAATATATCTTTATTGATTTCAGAGAGAGGAAAGGAGAGGGAGAGAGAGAGATAGAAACATTAATGACGAGAGAGTCATTGATCGGCTGCAGCCCGCAACCCGGGCATGTGCCCTGACCAGGAATCGAACCCTGATCGCCTGGATCCTAGGTCGACGCTCAACCGCTGAGCCACGCCGGCCGGGCAAGATCGTTTTATTTCATCAGTAGGCACAGAAGCAGGTCAGACTGTGAGGGCTGCAGTATCACCCTTAATTTCAGGCAAGAGCACTGGAGACAAGGAAAATTAAGAGTATCCCCTGGGGCATACGGGCCGAAATGAAAGAGCAAGAGTTTAAAGCCTTGAGATCAGTGCCATATGTAAACACAGCTCCGATACCTGGCTTAGGTATTGTACGCGTCCAAAACTCATTCATCCTTTTGCCTTCCCTTTCTCTTTTCACTGCTGTGAAGGGTATTGTAACAGCGATTAAGAATGTGATTTCACAAGCCAGGCTTCCTGGGTATGTAATTAGCATTCTGTTACCTAGGTGAAGGGTAGCCTTGGGGAAATTACAGAACCTCTCTGTGCCTTGGATTCCTCATGAGTAAATAAGGATTGAAATATGACTTTTATCATAGTGTTACTGGGAAAATTAAGTAAGTTAATAAACACAAAAATGCTTAGAAGAATACCTGGCACATAGGACATACTAATGAAGTTTACCTATTAATATTATAATAATTATGGTTATTATATGTAAGTTTTAAAAATCGCACGAAGTAATTTAAGTGATAAATCCCAAGTCATATTAAAGTGACAAGACTGAGAGTGTCTATTTAAACCTTTCTGTATGCAGTAACCAATCTAGAAAAGACTACATTCTGGGAAGCAGGGAGAGAGATGATTAGCTAAGGAATTCAGGAAGCAAATAGTGGCCATGTTTATTTAATGACAATCCAGAAGAAAGGGGATTTGAGATAATGGGTGTTGACTGTTTCTATCTCATTGGCAAAATGATTGCTCTCTTAAACTAGGAGCTGTAAATGTGTAATCATAAAACTCCCATATTTTCAAATAGATTTCATCAACCTTGGAACGTAATTATATCCGACTTCCCATGATCTGATATGTTAGTCAGGCAAAGACTGGTATTCTGGCCTTGATGAGAGTCACATTTCCCACTGTACACTGAGTGCTTGGTTAATGTGACTGGACCTCTGGGAAAACGCTGTTCTCAGTTTGCAGATATACATGTGTTTTGAGTCAGAACCAATATTATGATACATTCGCCAAGGCGATACCGCAGTGTGGGTCCTGTGGGACAGTCAGCTATACTTCCTCAGGAGACCCAAGATCTCCCCATTAACTGAATGCTTGGTTGTCAATGATTCGTTTTGAAAACGCTGCATGTATAACAATTATGTCTGATGAATGCCACACACCAAAGTGTGGGAGGCTAGCTGCGAAATGTCAGGAATGAAAACAGAAATAATAACAATCAAGGGTTGAATGTTTACTAAGGGCTTTACAGGGATTATCTCATTTCATCTTCCTGACAGTCTTATGAAAAGAGTATTATTATTATTATTATTCTCATTTTTTCTGACGAGGACACTGAAACCAAAAAGGCATAAATTAATTTGCAAAGTCAAACAGCTACATGGAAGAGGTTAGATGTGAAAACCAGGCCGTCTGACCAAGGGCTATGCTCTGAGCCACCACGCTATATGGATTTATTTTGTTTACTAAGAAGGAAACCCCATTTAAGATAATGACTTACTCATCTTATTCAGCACCTGACACGGAACTTTGAATCTGGAAGCTTGATAAAGATTAGTTGGAGTGAGTCAAAAATCATTCAATATCTATCGTTAGGTCTATGAACTCTGAATGGAGAAAGCTGACTAAACACTTTAAATAAATAAAAAAGTTCCGCTAAGATTTTTGTGCCCTTCAAAGTAACCAAATAGTTATAATACTAAATTCTGATGTCTAATAAGCACTTCCTGAGGTGTACGGTATTTTTTCTATTTCTTTTATGGAGAGTAGTAACTATATTTGCATTAAAAGAGCTAGTGAAAAGGACTTTCAGTTACTTTCAGTACTTCTAAATCTCATTAATGTGTCTGCATATTTTTTTATCTTATCTTTCCGTAATTTAATAGACCATTTTAGATAATACAAATATAAACTGTCCACCCCATTATCAAAAGAATATAAACATTTATTTATTAACAAATGATATGTTATTATTTTCTTAATCAAAACTGACAGTCCCACCAGGGAATTATTTCACAAAGAAAGAACACAGAAAACGATTCCAAAATCTAATTATTTCTAATAGATGCTTCCTGATATTAAATAATATTAATTTTGACAGTGGTGGTATCGTGCTGCATGCCTTGCAGACACTTTATCTTCTAGGATCGGGAATTTTGACAGGCCTTCTATGAGAGCTGAACTGAGGCAGATGTTTGGCTATAACAACCTTAATGTTTTGGTCCAGATTGAAAGTCCCCCTCGCCATGCTGTATAGGACATAGAGTTTTATAACTTTTATCATAAATTCAGCTGTGCATTTAAGCAGACTCTAACAAATTACTTAAGGGGAATTAACTATATTCTTTTTACCTCTGTACAGACATCGTCTTCTATTTAGTACAAGCCTTTGCTGGTCTCCAGCTCTCAGAAGGAATCACTGATCTCAACTCCAGTCAATCATCTCATCTTATCCAAGGCTCAGTAAACAGAAACTACATTTAAAGTGGATCCCTTGCCCGGCCGGGTGTGGCTCAGCGGTTGAGCGTGGACCTAGGATCCAGGAGATCGCGGTTCGATTCCCAGTCAGGGCACATGCCCGGGTTGCGGGCTCGATCCCCAGTCAGGGGGCGTGCAGGGGGCAGCCGATCAATGACTCTCTCATCATTGATGTTTCTATCTCTCTCCCTCCCTTCCCCACTCTGAAATCAATAAAGACATATTTTAAAAAAATAAAAATAAATAAAGTGAATGCCTCAAAAACCTTTTACCTTTTACTTATTCAGACCAGCACAAGGGCAAGACTGGCATTCTCAGCCCCCTGAAGCATTACTTATACTAATTTCACTTTGATATTATGCCACTAGCTTAGGCTGGAGGTCAGAATAAGAAATGGTGCGGTTAAATTAGTACTTATACTATATGGATTATCAGGGTCCCCTCCCTATCACCCCCTCTCCAAACCGATGGAAAAGCCAAAGCCTGAGAGTGTCTGGGGAGGGGATCCAGAGCGCGGGGAAACCTCTGTGCTCCATCCTCTGGCCTAGGCAGTGTGTACAGGGAGAGTACACAGGGAAGGTGGTCAGCTGACTCCACCTGCACAGGATATGGCACTGGATGGGTTACATGGGGAGGAGGTGCCTGATGCCAGCTCTTTTCTGGGATTCACTGGGGGGCGGGAGGTGGTAACCAGGAGGTGCTGTCCAGCTTGAGGCCAGGGACAGTGCATGGCCTTCTCTTGCTGGTGACCATCACTCCTCTCCTGCTGCTCACTGCAAGGCCCCACCTGCCACATCTTGCATTTGATCTCCTTACTTGCAATACATTTTGTTTATGTAGACCACTAGGATAAATTCCCTCCATTAGGAACAACAAATAAGAATTTTTGAGCAATCACTTTGTTTATATCTTACAGACAATTCTATGCCTGGACAGGTTTCCCCTTTTTGACTGCCTGTGAGAATGTGAGAGCTAATTTTTGGCTCACACATCAGAGCATATGGGTCATTATGGCATGGGTTTTAAGCATTACTCGGGACTTCATTTTAAACAGCCATACGATTTTTAAAATTATTAGCTTTCACTTTTGCAATATTGCATGTCATGAACTCTTTTAAAGTGACATTCTCCCTGAATATGTACATAGGGTATAAATAAAGTCAAGTGCCATATGATCTTATTTACAATCTGCCAAATGATCTGACCACGCAGGTCTCATCAATCTAAGCTCCCTAACCTCACCCCTACAATGGCTGTGCATTCTTTCCTGAGGCATCTAGATATATTTGCATGATGCTTTCTCAAATTACTACCAAAAGGTGAAAAGATTCATGATCAGAGGCCACCTATAAACTTCTGAGCTTCACTCTCATTTGGTAGATGTTAATTCCGAGGGAGAAGGCTAGAGGAGTAGAGTCTGTCATTAGCAGGCAGAAAATATATTTCTGACACAACTTGCTGAGCTAAGCTCATGATGCCCAGGCTGAAAACTACATATCCTGCAGACAAATCTGAAAGAGAATCACCGTACTGTGCACAGATGATTTGTTGTAGAATTGTACCCATGAAACCTGTATAATTTTGTTACCCAGTGTCACCCCAACAAATTCAATACAAAGGGAAAAAAAGAAAGAGCCCCGGTCAGGTGGCTCAGTTGGTTGGAGCGCTGTCCCAGGCACCAAACTGTTGCTGGTCGATCACCGGGTGGTCAGGGCATATACCTAGGTTTCAGGTTTCATCCCCCCTAGGGGCGTACAGGAGGCAACCAATTGATGTTTCTCTCTCACATCCATGTTTTTCTTTCTCTCTTTCTCCCTTCCTCTCCTAAGCACATCCTTGGTGAGAAGCAAAGGTCTCCATGATATGGCCCCCAGTACTCATCAGTACTCACACACTGGCCTGGGGAAATTATGACAGTATTCAGATCACCTTTGGTTTTGCAATCATACACTTTCTCATGATAGTTTTATCGGTATTGTCCTTTTAAAACCAATAACTATTAACAAAATTAAATACTCAACATTTATCTGCCATTTTAAAATTTGTGATCATTGGGGTGGGAGGGTAAATCCAAGAAGACAAACCAACAGGGGCCAGCAAGCTGATGAAATAAATAAACTTAGTAGACTTTGTGGTTCAGTGGAAAGGGTGCAGGCACAACTTATCTCAGGATGACTGATGCCATCTGGCAACAGGAGCCCTAGCATGTCTGACTATATATACTTCCAGAAATATGCCAGTTTTAAAAAGATATCCGATAACTGTAAAAGCATTTTAAAAATTAAAGTGCTATGCAGGTCAAAGAAAACAGCCTGCCAGTTTGTGATTTTTAGTGTAAAATGTATATAAATGCCTCAAAAGACAGCTCGTGTTTTTTAAATAAAACCTAGGAGGACATTTTGAAAATAGCACTTGGGTGTAAATTGCACAGCAAATTATGTAGAGTTTAAGATGTGTGTTTTTGTGTAGCAATACGTACATACAGTAATTCATTAGGTTATATAAATTATGCAATTTTGAAGGAAAGACTGAAAATCAACTACTCCAGAGAATACTGAAAAATTAAGTGAAAATGTTGATGATGTAAGTATAAATGTGAAAAAAGGTCATTAAGTTCATTTGGCACATTCTGAAGAGCAGCTTATGAATCTCAGATATTGATTAAAGTAAATATTGATCTTGATTGAAGCCTGGATGTCTCATTCAACAAAAGCACAAGTATAATTGACTGGGGGCAGGTCGCGTTGTTTGTATTGTCATTTTGGGGCATATGTTACTAAATTCCACATGACTAGGAAATCTGTCCCCAAATTACCAGATGATTTCTAGATCCAGATTTTTGGTTTCCACTTTATTACATGGGCTCTGTCTGAAATCAAATCATATGTTGATTGTATCCAGTTTTTCTCATGTCATGAACTTGTTCTATACCATGTGATATTAAACAATACATTTTGTACTTACATCTTACATTTTTATGTTATTTATCAATAAATGCAAATGCTGTGAGAATGGGGTTTCTTTATTATTATTATTATTGCTTAATTAATTTTTAAATTGCACATTGTTTTAAGAATGATTCTTGAAAATATATTAAAAAATACAGACAGATAGCCCTGGCCAGTGTGGCTCAGTTGGGTGGGTGTCATCCTGTGCACTGAAAGGTTGCTGGTTCAATTACCAGTCAGGGCACATGCCTGGGTTGTGGGCTCGATACCCGGTACGGGGTGTGCAGGAAGCAACCAATCAGTATTTCTCTCCCTCTCTCTCTTTAAAATCAATATAAAGATTTTAATCCTCATGGATATTATTTTGAAATGCACATTGGACAGATGATATAGGACATGAACACAACAGAATAACATGGTAAAGAAACGAAGAAACAAATAGCAATTCATTGGCATAAGAATTCTAAAGAGAAGAGTTACAATACTAAAGTTCATTATTATCACTACTCTGAGTCAAGGAATGGTCACGTTAAAGCAACTGACTTAATTCTTAGGACCCATGTCCTCTATGAAGCCTCTATAAACTGATCCCTCTGCCCATCTTAGTTACTTACTCGTGTTTCTCACTGAGCCTGTATCAATTACTAACTTGGAACCACTCAAGCTGCAGTTGGGGCCATAGGTACTTTGTTTTGTCTGATAGCGTCTAATGTATGCTCTCCAATTTAGAAATTGAAAAATAAAAATAAAATAAACTCAGAGAAGAGAGCTTAAGTGTGTGTTTGTCGGGAAGGGGACTAGGAGGGCATAACCTTAGATATAATACTATATCTTGCTTGCCTTCCCTCAAGACCTTTGACAACCTTCAAGTACATCTACCACTGATATTGTCAAGGTTGTATGAATTGTCTTCAGTCTTATCATTTATAAGTCAAGGTCACCTTCCCTGAAGAACCCACACAGTAATGTCCTCTTGTTCAGCTTGCCCACTGGGTCCTGATCAAGGAACGTGTATCAAAAACTCCTGACCCTTGCTGAATCAGGCTATGCCCAAATTCCTTGACAGTCATTCCTATAATAGTGATGAGAAAACTAGACACACACATTCAATGGGAAAGTATTTTCCAAACAAAGAAATAAGCAAACAGAACATCAACTTTTCTGAACATTAGAAAGAAACATTAATACTGCCACAAATCAAAGTGCATACATGCCTAAACCCAATATCACCACCAGTTGAAATGGGAAGAGAAAATCAACTAATTCCCCTGAAGATCCCAACTATATCTTTTGGAAACAGAGGCTTTAGAAGTACTCTGACCTGTGCTACTATTAATAATGGCTATCTTTGCAGAATGAACTGTCTTAAATAATTTACTATAGGCTAATTGATACAAACGAGATAAGTCCGTCCTTACAGTATATTTCTTGTCACAAAAACATCACCAAACTTCTAAACAAAGACCCAAAATACTTCTAATATTAATATTGAAATAAATGTGAGCTATACATACACTTCAGAAAGATGAATTAAAACAAGGAAGATCACAATTTTCCAACCTGCTTGTTTCAGTTGAGCATTGCAGGTGGCCTCAGTCTGTCCCAGCAGCTCAGGGTGCAAGACAGGAGCCCACCTGGACAGGACACCCTTTCATCTCAGAGCTCACACACATACACACATATCCCACACTCATTCACACTAGAACAATTTATACAGCCAATTCACCACTCAGGCACATCATTTGGATGTGGGAGGAAACCTGAACACGGAAAAACCCCATGCAGATGGGGAGAACATGCAAATTTCACACAGACAGTGGTCCCGGCCAGGAATCTATATATTTTTCTCATCAATGTTATAATAATTATATAAGGACTGTGCTTCTCAAACTTTGATGTACATCACCTGGGCAAGTTTTTATATTTCAGATTCTGGGTTGGACCTGAGAGTCTGCATTTGCAACAGGCTCCCAGGTGATGGCATTGCTGGTGGTCTTCAGAGTAGCAAGGGATTAATCTTGATAGATTAGTTTTAATAATCCTTAATTCTATTTCCCCATGTAAGACTTTGATAACTCAAATCAATAACACCTGTCCCAGAAATACCTTCAGATATTTCATCAGGGACTATTGCCTGATCCTCAGCAGCCATGCTTCTTCCATACATTCTTCACCCAGGTGGCCCAGGCTAAGCCAGGACAAATATGGTTACACTAATCTCAGGACTCCAAACTGGCTCTAGTATTCCTGCTGCTTAGCCTCTTGTTGGAACCCTTCTTCTGCCTTAGGTTGCTGACAGAATGAGCTCCTTCAAACCTTATCAAGTGGATCAAGAATTTAAAAAAAATCACTTATAGACCTGGGTACCTTCTCTCACTAATAAAAAAGAATCAGCAGTCTAAAGTAATTAGGTATAACAGTTCTTTACAATCATTAAAGCCGAACAAACAAAACTCAACCAAACAAATGATTCAAACAAAATTATGAAACTACTACAAATAATTTCTATTATCTTTTACTTTGCCCAACCTGACCCAGACCATTGCCACCTCAGGAAACTATATTCCAGTTGCTGGATCTGTGCCAACAGCTAAGCTAAGCCCAGATGGATCTAGTTGCATCTGTCTTCAGTGTTCCTGCCAGGCTATTTGTCTAATATCTCACCATCTGGGTTACATAAAGATATTGTTCAGATTGAGACTTACCCTTGGAATTTGCTGGTTTGAGCTTGGAGTGTGAGCTTCCTCAGCTGATAGTGCAGAAACCGATATACGTGTGTGTAGATTAAATAACTGCATCCATTATAAATGGAACAAAAGGAGAGAAGCTGTTTTCTCCTGCATGTTGTACTATATATAATCCAGAGTTTGCTGAAATTTGTATGTTGCAATTTTGCAGGATATTTTCTGTCTTTATGAAACAAAATGCAGAAAGTTTTCCTCTGATTCAAAGTCAAAACTAATGTCAGGTACTGATCATGCACTTCTGAACTTTCAGCTTCTAAAATGATTCAAAGTTTCCACTACTGAATTTTCAATATTTATGTTAGAAATTTTTGTGTGCTACATGTCTGAGAAGTATTGTCAATAAGGGAGAGCATCCCCTGGTCATTCTAAATAAATACAAAACAACAAATTTACAAATATGAATACAATGTGTTTGCTACCACAAAACAATATTTGTTTATTTATTTTAATATTATTTTTGTTATAATTATATCATTTTTAACTTTTTGTTTTTGTATCCATTTCTCGTTCATTTATTGGTCTTTTCAAACAAACAGCTCTTAGATTTACTTTTCATTTTCACTGCTTTTCTGACTCAGTACATTTAGGTTTTATTTTTATGATTTTCTCCATTGTTTTCTTTTGTTTATGTTTCTAAATTTTTCAGTTAAATGATGACTTCTTGGTTTTAATTTACTTTATAATTTTTTGTTATTGTAAAGGAAATGGATTCCTATTGTAAAACTTTGAGAATATAGAATAATATAGAGATCCCCCCAACCACCTTTCCTTCACACAACTAGTCTCTATTTTAGTTCATCCACTTGAGGTAAGTATAATATATTATATATATATATATATAATGGTTTTAAAATTAAAACTCAAGATAGATAGCTAGATATAGAAAGATATACATAGATAGGTGATAGATCTATCTAGCTATCTATCCAGCTATCTCCTTTTTAAAAAATATATATATCTTTATTGACTTCAGAGAGAGAGGAAGAGAGAGGGAGAGAGAAATGTAAACATCAATGATGAGAGAGTCAGTGATCGGCTGCCTCCTGCACGCCCCCGACTGGGAATCGAACCCCGATCACCTGGATCCTAGGTCGATGCTCAACCGCTGAGCCATGTCCAGCTGAGCTCCTTTTTTTTTCTTAACCTTCACCCAAGGATATTTTTTCCATTGCTTTTCTTTAAGACCATTAAAATAGAACTCTTAAAAATATTGCATATGCCCAATATACATACAGAAATAGATAGGTTTCCCCAAAGTAGTCACTACAATTCCAAATAACCCAAAAGTTCACCCATTTTCTAAGATTGCAGAAGATTTCGGTATATAGTATATAACATATATAGGAAGCAGAAGTTTTTGAGGGAGGTGGAGAGTTTTAGACCAGGTGGAACTCATCTTTGCCTTTAGATTCCTTAAGATGTTTTAACTATGAGGATTCCTGTATCTTAACAGCTATTTCAAACTACAACTAATCACATATTCCCCCCTTCTGAACAAAATAGGGTGACTTACCAAGATGCTTCAACAAACGAAATGCATGTATGCACAATAGAGCGCGGACCTGGGATCCAAGAGAGACTTACCTGTGAACTCCATGGCTCACTGAGAAAGCCGGGGCCTCGACAGGCTCTGTGCCCACCGCCAGCACGTGCACGGTCACCATCCTTGGAATCATTAGGAGTTTCCTTTGGACCACACTTCTGATACAAAAAAACTGTCAAAAATTCAGAAGTAATAAAATTAAAACTACCAAATTAATAAATATCAAGATAAATACATAATAAAAATAACTAAATAATAAAGAGTATTTAGGAAGAGTTTATTGTGCATATAAGGACAGTTTGTGAACTGGAAACCTTCAAAAATAAAAACTAATATGAAGCTCATTCAGGGGCATGACCTTACAGATGGCTTAAAAAGTGAAAATCAAGTTGCTTACCCTTTACAATGGTTGGTTATTACGATGGGGGTTTATAGATGGCAGGAGATTGGTTAAAGTGATCATCTCATGTCATTTTTAGGAAGATGATGTAAGTAACTTTTATGATTTTCAGAGGCATTTACAAGAAATAACCTAAGTAAAGTTTTGCTTATTTTCATAAAACCAGGTAGATTTAGTTTTT
Source organism: Miniopterus schreibersii (assembly GCF_964146895.1). Classification (NCBI taxonomy): domain Eukaryota; kingdom Metazoa; phylum Chordata; class Mammalia; order Chiroptera; family Miniopteridae; genus Miniopterus; species Miniopterus schreibersii. The sequence continues at coordinate 37,156,989 of NC_138103.1, forward strand.
CTTACATGGCTTAAATGGTTTTATCTGCTCAAGGAATCCTCAAGTCCAGTCACCCTTTTATATTTAATTTTAACATCAGTAAACTGTAGTAAATTTTAAAAATATCTAAGTCCTGTTCTTTGATTCAATTTTCTTGTTTTTATCTTTATTATTCTTAGCACTCCTAAAATTTTCTGTACACATTTCTTTTAAATAAGTTTGGTAATATGTTTTCAAGGAAACAAGATAAAGATCATGATTCAATTATAAAGTCATGAATAAAGTTAATGCTGAACAACAAATATCTTACTCTAATTACTAATTATCTCGAAGTAACCACAGAAAATATATGCCCATAATAATTCCTACTTGTAGAAAGCCATATTTTACATGTCCCTTTAACATTTATCAATTAACTTCTTGCATTCCTGTGTATGTTTATCTCAGAGCAAGGCAGAGTTTGTCACATATTTTGTATGTTGCAGATACTTCAATACTACAACAGAGAAAACAACTCATATTCCCTATGTGGAAACATTGCTGAAAATATGTTCCAATCACATCATGTTAAAATCATTAGCTTGCTTGGAGATATATCTGTGAGTTACTTATGAGATTTGCCAGTCCCTTAAAGTAAGTCTATGCATTGGCATATTTGTCTCTGTACTTTTGTGTTTGCTCCTGAGAAAACAACCTGGTGAAGTGATTTCATACTTTAAATTGTGTTTCACAGATCTTACATTGTTCCATTTTAAATTTGTCCATATTTTATTTTTTTCTAATTGAGAGCTAGTTTCCTGGTCACCAATAAAAAAGACAAAAAGGATTCCAAAAATGATTGTTTGGCAATTTTTCCCCATCATTTCAAAGTAATTCTAAGAAAATAAACCAAATACATGCTCATTTTTTGTTTATTAATAAACATAATTTACAGTAGTAATTACTACTCTTCGAAGAAGTATAATTAATTTTAGGGAAATGGGAGCTTATAAATGTAAATAATTTTTATATTTGGTTAAAATTTCTCTGTAAACAATGTCAAGTAAGCTTATTGAGAAAAAAACTAAAGTAACACAAAAAAATGATCATTTGTCTTTGTTTTTTGTTCGCAATAGCCATTCGAATGTGGACGGATGAGAACATATCTATGTTACCTTCCAATAACTTTTTGTGAAACCAAAGAATTGCTTTTTCACTATAGAATTTGTTTTCCAGTCATTCCAGTCTTTGTATATGTTCCAATAAGTCTTACTAGTTATGTGAATATACAAAAATGAAAGGGAAAGAAAGAATCAAAGATGATTCTAAGGTTTTTGTGCTAACTAGCAGACCCATTGTTCTTGTTTGAAAATATAGAGAATGAGAAACAAGCTACATGAAAGGAAAGATAAGTTAAATTTTGAAATGAAGATTTTCAACTAACTGTGTTGTATGCCTGCGTAAATCTGTGCACAGCATAGATACGGAACTACAATTTCAGGTAAGAAGTTGGGCTCCTCACTATAAAGTAAGAACTGAGATAATATATGATCTGTTCACCTAGCGAATGTATATAGAAAAAGAGCAGCTGTAATTCAATGACTCAACTTGGTGTTTGCTCATAATTAAGGAATGAGACTTGAAGCCGGCAAGAGAAATAAAAAGTGTCTAGAGAAAAAACTGTAAATAATAATGAAACTCATATGAATATATAACATTACACTATTCTGTCCTTAAAAATTCAAAAATAATGCAATTGATTCACTATCAATGAAACACAATTTTTCAGGCATTTTTTAATTCTAGTAGTCATGGGAAATATATAATCATTTTTACTCATGATCCAGAAGCAAGATTTTTTTTTTTTTAATGACCCATATTAGAAGTGAAGGTGAGGTCCAAGAGTAAGAAATAAACCATCTGGCTTTATTATTCCCCAATCAATGTGGTTCTGCAATTGCTGGCTAAATGTTCAATTTAAAGGACTGTGCAGAACAAAGAAGCAACAGACCCAGTAACTACTCTCAAAGATATTAGAAGCTCAATGCAATAAGGAGACACAATGTCAGGTTGGTGCTATAATGAGACAGTGTGCTATATTACAAGGGCTGGAATTAGGGACATGGAATTTAATTTGGGATTTGAGAAGACAGATGATTGTGTCTTACTCTGTAGGAGCAAGGTTTATTTAAAGCAAGGACCTAGAGCTGGGCATGAAGTGCGTGTGGCCCAAGAATGCAGGAGTGTTTTAGTGGCTTCCTGCTCATTCTGTTGGTGAGAGAGGAAAACTCACCCTGGGGAGATGGGGATGACCCAACACACAGCATCCAACTCTGGACACATGAGATCAGTAACAGTCTGTTCATCACATATACTGACAGCCTGGGAGAGAAACACACAGCCACACGGGGTCACGTTTGGGATCAGAGTAAACAAGCCGGGGGTGCGGGAGGCAGGCTTTGTAGCATCAAGAGGGTAGGGTCACCCTGGTACCTGAGGGAGGAGGTGATTGGCTGGTTTGAATAATTTTATGGGTTGACAGAAAACTGAACCCACTACTTGGGAATAAGTAGAAACTGTGTCTGGTCTCTTTGATAAGGAGGTCATTTGACTATGGGCCTTTATCTCTGGGAGCAAAAGGGGGGGGGGTGAACTTGTAGTTAAGCCATTTGAGGCCCTCCTGATTTCTCCAGGTGTCAAAGCAGCACATAATATTGGGCCTCAAAAGCATTACACCACTGCGTGGAGACAAACAAAGCCACAGTATGGAGATGGGAACATGCATGGCATGTGCAGGAAACACAGAGGCAATGTCATCGGACACGTATTTTAGGAAAACCCAAAGAACAGTGGAGTAAGAGCTGGCTAAGGCTGCAGACTTCTGGACACCCCGGCAGAAAGTGTGAACCTCGTCAGTGACTGAACACCTTGCTCATTTTCATTATGGGTTAAAATTTCTTCAAACACTTTTAAGCAAATTTGTACAAGTATTCAAGTAAATAGTTGGATTCCTAATTACAGTGCAGATTAATTTTTTAGTTTTAAAATTTATAAAATGATACCAAATTGAGTCTATGTTAGTGTACTTTACCTTAGCACCTCTTCTTTATACAACTTTTTAAGTACTTCTATAAATTAGATTACTTTTTCACTCGGTTGTTCTGAATGTGTGAATTTATTGTATTTTAACACCTATATAACTCCAATTAAAGATTGTAATATAAAATTAGCCTATCAGATATTGTGACTTAAAGAAAAAGGATTGCCTACATTATCTTTATTGATTGAAAATACTATTCTAACCAAAAATCACATTAAATTAGCTAAATCTTTTTTTGTCTAAAATTGTGAGGCAAGAAGCAATTTCTTTTGCAAAAAGAATATACTGAGTTGTAATTGAGTTTTAGGAATAATATTAAGAAAAAAGTTATATATATAGCGTTGCTATAATTGGTATTTTTATGATGACTATGAAGATGAACAAAATCCTTGTGGCTTCCCTATACCGGGACACCCCTCTTTCTGATTGATTCTAGAAGTGAGATGATATTGCTGAATTCTGTCAGATGTCCCAGCAAACAATTCTGAGCACTTTTGGAACCTATCCTTCTAGCCAAGCCCTTTCGCAGAGCCAGTAGGAAAGGGCAACAGCAAACCAGGCGAGAAGGCAGAGTGGTGAAGGAGTCCCAGCGAACGGGAGGAACCTGGGCTTACTTGCCTTGTCATCTACTGACAGCAGCAAGCCAGGCCCTGTCAGTATGAGAAGAGGGGTCCCGTCCCACAGAGGCAGAGTTATAAACTCCCTGCCACTCTCCGTAATAGCTGGAGTAAAGGACTGAGAGGCTGCCACTTAATCTGTCAGACATCACCACCTGTTATTTACCTAATGCCAAAGGAACGCGCTAATCTTCATCTTTAAAAGGCCTCGAGGGCTGGTTTGCAGTGACTGTCATGCCAAATTTAGTCTGTCAGTGAGAGACCTTAGACACCTGGAAAGCATCTTCGGAAAAGTATGAAAGACTCCCACAAGCTAGGGTTCTTGTTGCAAAGCCAGAACTCAAATAAATTCCAGAATATATTTTTTCTGTTAATATGATATGATGGCCATCAATTGTAATCTTCATTTAATCATTTTACAGTTTTGTTACTACATTTCCCATTAAAAATAGTAATCTGTGGTCAGTGTGTATTGAAACTTTGTCTTTTATGCTAAACTGAAAGTCTTAATACCCATGCTATAGAATCATGGGTGTGGGGAGGAACCTCTGAAGATTCTTCATTTTCACATTCTCCATACATTTAATAAAATATGTCCCATGTGTTGTGAATTATATTTTCAAATCCTCTCCTGTCAAGGGATCCATATGAAAGCAGTGAAATCCTTTTGTAGAAGCCAGTTCTCTAACCTAATTCTAAACACCATCTTAATGCTCACAAACAAAACCCTTCAGTGCTCAGACTTTTATGCTTGGTACTAAAGGCCCCCTTTTGTCTCTGAATTAATAAGAAACATAAGGTTTGTTGTTATTTTTTTAACAAAAGGCATGTGTCCAAAAAAAATTCATTTTAAATATTCATATTATCACCTCTTGGCCTCATCTTTAGCCAGTGTCACTTCATTCTACCCACAGAGTCATCTGAGAATCTACAATGCTTTTGTTTTTTACTTGATTTGAATTTACTGGTCACAAAGAATATTGGCAACATTTAAAAACTATAACACTATCCACTTATAAGACACCACTTCTTTGATTATGCAGTAAAGACTGTTTAAAAATGGAAATTTTGTATTTGAAAGAATAAAGGTAGATTAACATATGGGAGAGTTTACGCACTCTGCCTCCTGCATATACATATCACCATCTTCTGGCCTCATCTTTGGCCACTGTCTGTTAGTTCTACACACATACTCAACTGAGAATCTGTGGTGCAGGCAAATCTAGAGGACAGAGGGATTTTGGAGAGAGAAAAAAATCTAATAGGAAAGCTTATGCTCATTCCTGCACAATGTATGACATTTCTTCTCTAACTTCCCTTTGAAACTTTCAGTAAAGACAATAAATAGTAAGGGCCTCTTTTTCATAAAGAGTATATATTAGATATCGTTGAAATATACCCTCAGAATAAAACAACTACTAGCCTAGATAAAATGTCAAAAACATTTTTTACAAGGAATGATTGAGTTAAGGGCTACTAAGAGAAATGCTGGAGTACTGAAACCACGAGAAAATAGGAACTCCAAGAAAGCAGTGGAGCTGGCATTCCTGTCAGGGAACCAAAATTTGGACTTGATAGGACTAAAACCTCACCAGGAGCCGGGGGTAAACTGCGCTGCACCCCCAGAATTTGTCAGGCCAAGGAATTTACCATGAAGCGTGAATCTACAGTGGCGCCTATTTCAACAACTGAAAGAAAAACCTAATTCACAGTTAATGGTCATCTTTACTTGCCTCGGACTTAGCTCTAGCAGAGCATAGCCATGGGGAGAAAAAAAGTCTTGTCTGATAAAAATGTAACCACAAACTTACTCCTGTCAGGGGCTAGAACTCACTCCATAGGTATTAAAAACAAGAAAACAAGCCAAAACAGAATAACAAAGGAAAAACAGGAAGAGTTTGGTTGGTTTATGTTGGTAGTGTCCTTAGTTGGCAGGGATGCAAATCGTATTTGGAGAAATAAACCCTAAATTCTCAAATAATTCCCACAGTTTAAGTTCCAGAACTGATAAGTTCTAATCATGAGCTCAGAAACTGTCAAAAATTAATAAATACATGAAGAATCACAACTCCTTGACACAGTATTAGCAAAACTGGTATCAGATTTTATATAGGAAACTGCAAATATTGAAATGATCAGGTACAAAATATTTAAAAAGGCTTGTAAATGTGTTAAAGAAAATATTCAGAGTCCTTCATAAATGAATAAGCATGAAAAATAAGCAATCTAACCTGAGAAAGAGTCCCTACAAATTGTAAAAATGAAATATGTAATAATTAAATTAGAAATCCTACGAAACTAGCCGAGGAAAGACAATTTAGCATACTCAGGAAACAGTTGACACATCTGAAGAAATTATCCAGACAGAGGCACAAAGAGACATGAAACTTAATAAGAGGGTAATAGATCTGAGGGAGAGTATGAGCCTTTCTAATATACGTCTAATCAGATTTTTCCAAAGGGCAAATAAAAGGAATGTAAAAGAGGCAATATTTAGGATAATAATGTCTGAAATATGCTTAGAATTGCTGAAGATAATTCTGATAAATCTCAAATGAGATAATAAAAGGAAATAGAAACTTAGACAATTTGAAACAAAACTACCAATACTAAATGTAGAGAGAAAACGTTAAATGCTATCAGATGGAAACGATAGATAAACCACTAAATGACAATTATCTAGGCTGATAGCAGATTTTCTACAGTAGTATAGAAAGCTAGAATGCACAGGACCATCATTTGAATTCAGTTTTCAGTACAGAAGTATATCCCTAGTGAAGCAGTATTTCAGAAATGATTAAGCAACTATATTTTTAGACAAACGAAAGCTGAGGAAATTTACTACCAACAGAGCTTAGCTAAAGAACTTCCAGTTTTGTACTTCAGGAAGAAGAAAAAATCATCTGATAAAGAAATTCTGAGACTCAAGAAGGAAATGTGAGCCAAAAAAGTATATCCAAGCAAATTCTGATTGATACGATATTAAACATGCAAGACAGAAATAAAATCATAAGCATAAACTAGAGAGAACTCAAGTAGGGATAAAAGAAAGTGAGTAATCGCAGTTATAGATTTTATAAGCTTTAATATATTTTTAAAAGAATTTAGTAATATCTTGATCAACCTTAGACATGGTTAAATATTAATTTCTAAATAAATTTTAAATTCTAAATAAAATTTAGATTCTAAATTCTAAATAAAATTCTAAATAAAAATGGAAGTGTAAAACCCCGGCCTGTGTGGTTCAGTTGATTGGGCAACATCCCATGCACCCAAAGGTTGCTGGTTCAACTCCTAGTCAGGGTTCAGGCCTGAGTTTAAGACTCGACCCCCGTTAGGCGGCATGCAGGAGACAGCTGATCAAAGTTTCTCTCTCTCTTTCTCCCCCTTCCTCTCTATCTAAAAATCAATAAAAAACCCTTTAAAAATAAATAAAATGAATGTGTAAATTCCAAGAATATTGGCTAAAGCAATAAACAAAATGTATAACTTCCAAACCAATATAGAGGGAAAAGAAGAGGGACAAGATATATTCAAAGAAGACATACCTGCCCTGCCCAGTGGTGCTCTGTGGTTAGAGCATTGGCCCTCACACCAAAGGGTCCTGGATTCCATTCCTGGTCAGGGGGACGTACCTGTGTTGCAGGTTCAATCCCCGGCCCTGATCAGGGCACTTGTGGGAGGCAACCAATCATCTGTCTCTTTCACATCCATGTTTCTCTCCCTCTCTCTTTCACTCTCTCTTCTTCTCCCTCCCTCCCTGCTCTTTCCCTCCTTCCCCCCCCCTCCCTCCCTTCCTCCCTCCCTTCCATTCTCTCTAAAAATCCATGGAAGAAATATCCTTGGGTGAAGATTAACAAAAGCAAAACAAAAAACAAAGAAGCCATACTTCTCAATAAGAAAAGCAAAAAGAACACTCAAATGTGATTTTTTTAAAAGCTGGAAAAAGTAGCTCTGAATGCAAATAATAACAATGTTGATTTCTTTTCTTTTTTTGTGCAGTTTTATAACTTCAATTTCTTTTCCTTATCTTATTGCAATAAGATACAATTCGGTATAATTTTGAACAAAGGTGCTCATAGAGGGCATTCTTTTATTTGCCTTATTTTCAAGGGAATACTTCTACTATATCACAAAAGCATAGAGTAAGCATTTGTAGATAGATACCTTTTATTGGACTAGAGAAGTTTTCTTCTATTGCTGATTTTAAAAATAAATGTATGAAAAGTTTTTGTCAGTGTATGTATAATTTATTTCCTTTAATCCGTTAAAGTGTCTGGTTATATTATACCATACAGCATTGAAAGTATATGAACTGATTGCATATAGCAAATAAATAAATCTCAAGATGTTAATTTTTCATGAAAAACCACTTTGCATATCTACAATATGATCCCATTTATTAAATGTCTATAAACAAAACGAGCCCTGGCTGGTATGGTTCAGTTGGCTGGGTGTCAACCCCTGTCCTGAAAGACTGCCAGTTTGATTCCTGGTCAGGGCACATGCCTGGGTTGCAGGAGGCATCAATAGATGTTTCACTCTCACATAGGTGTTTCTCTCTCTCTCCTTTCCCTTCCTCAAAAAAAAAAAAAAAAAAAAAAATCAATAAAACATACAAAACTAAATAGTATTTGTTTAGGGTTAAATTTATGTCCAGGAAAATGTAATGAAAAGCAAAAAATAAAATAAAATAAACAAGGACCTAAATAGTGGTTATTTTAGTTAACACAGATCCATCTTTCATAGCTTTGTTCTCTTTCTTGGGCTGAGGTTTGCTTTATTATTCTTTATTTTATAATATATATGTATGTGGTATATATGGAGAGAGATGTGCATAAACTCACATTGTATATATTATTTAACACTAATTGAATAGTTCATTAGTAAAAACATGTTTATAAAAACCAGCCTTTAAACTATCTGTGAAAAAAAGTAATAAAAATTTAAAAACTAAGGTGTTTCTTTTGGTTTACAAATATTAATATAACAATTTAAAATGGATAATAAAAGGTAAATTTTATTCAGAGCTTAATATGTACAATGCTTGATACTAAGTGATAGATTTGTAGTACCTCATTTAGCACTTATAATAATTCCATAATATACGTATTAATTTATGCCTGTTTTGCAGATGAGGAAACTCATAAAGAGATTTACTAACTTATGCAGATGACTCAGGTCCAGGCTTTGTATGCATGTGATTAGTGGCTAAACTATACTGAAGCACACACACACACACACACACACATATACACATACATAGTCTTTCTTTCCCTAAACACATACTGGCATGCACACTCATACACATAGAACATCTCTATAGGCCTAACATTCATGTATTTTCAATTAAGTTTAATTTGAACAGTGTTAAAGCCACATAAACCAAATGAAATGTGTAGTAAAAATAATTTTTCTGGGCCTTCAGCCACAATATGATCTAAAAAATGTTAATAGAGCCTGAATTAACTATTTAATGTAGAGAAAATGCAAACCTTTGCAGATAGATAGAGTTTTGTACTAACAACTATTCTTAAGTCAGATAATATAAAGACTATGAAGAAAACATTCACACAAAGAATATACCATCTTATATTTGAGAACCACAATTAGACAAATAACATCTTTTTCTCAAATAAGTCTACTCTAGCAACATTTACAATGGGACATTAAACTCATCATTGACCTAAATTTCCATGTAAACACAATCTTCTCTGAAGTTATACAATGGCTTTGTAAACTTCCTAATCAGATAATACTTGCTCTCAAAACAACAGCTAACATCATACTCAATGGGAAAAAACTAAAAGCATTTCCCTTAAGATCAGGAACAAGACAGAGATGCCCATTTTCACCACTCTTATTCATCATAGCTCTGGAGTTCTAGCCATAGCAATCAGACAAGACAAAGAAATAAAAAGCATCAAACTGGAAAGGAACAAGTAAAACTGTCATTATTTGCAAATGACATGATATTGTATACAAAGAACCCTAAAGATTTCACCAAAAAACAACTAGATCTGATAAATAAATTCAGTAAAGCAGCAGGATACAAATTAAATATCCAGAGATTAGTTGCATTTTTAGACACCAATAATAAACTAACAGAAAAGAAAACTAAGAAAACAATTCCATTTGCAACTACAACAAAAAATAAAGTAAAATACATAGGAATACATTTAGCCAAGAAAGTAAAAGACCTGTACTCAGAAAATTGGAAGACACTGAAGAAAGAAATTGAAGGATATACAAATAAATGGAAGCATATACCATGCTCATGGATAGCAAAAATAAACATCACTAAAATATCCATACTACCCAAAGCAATCTATTGATTGATTCAATGCAATTCCTATCAAAATACCAAAGGAGTATTCCACAGAACTAGAACAAATAACCCCAAAATTTATATGGAAACACAAATAGCTACAGTGATCTTGAGAAAGAAGAACACAGTTGGAGGAATCACACTACCTGATATCAAACCATATTATAAGTCTATAGTATTCAAAACAGCATGGTACTGGCATAAAAACAGACATACAGTCATTGGAACAGAATAGAGAACCCAGAAATAAACCCATGCCTATATGGTTAATTAATATTTAATAAGGGAGGCAAAAACATACCATGGGGAAAAGATAGTTAATTCAATAAATGGTGTTGGGAAAACTGGAAAGATACATGCAAAAAAAAAAAAGTAAAAGTAGACCCCATTCTTACACAATATACAAGAATGAACTCAAAATGGATTAAAGACTTAAATGTAAGACTCAAAACCGTAAAAATCCTAGAAGAAAACATAAGCAATAAAATCTAGAACATTTCTCATAGCAATATTTTTTCTGATATATCTCCTTGAGCAAGGGAAACAAGAGTAAAAAACAAATGGAACTACATTAAACTAAAAAGTTTTTGCAGAACAAAAGAAACCATCAACAAAATGAAAAGACAACCCACTGAGTGGGGAAACATATTCACCAATAATACATCTGATAAGAGATTAGTATCCAAAATTTATAAAGAACTTATACAACTCAACACCAATAAAATAAAGAATCCAATTTAAGAAGGGGAAAGGACCTGAATAAACACTTCTCTAAAGAGGACATAAAGATGGCCAATAGTCATGTGAAAAGATGCTCACCATCACTAATTATCAGAGAATAAAAGAAGACCTATATGTAAATGATAAAATATTTTTATTTCCTGAAAATATATTATTTAAAATTTATTAATATAATAGAGATCTCTGGAAATGATAGGACAGTAATCATCATTTTTTTGTTACAGTTCTCTCAAGATATAATTTAGATATAGGAAATATATCTATTTGAAGTGTGCAATGCAGTGATTTTCAGTAAATTTATAGAGTTCTGCAATTGCCATCAAAATTCATTTTTAGAACATTTCCATTAGCCCAAAGGATCACACCTGCCCCTTGATAGTCATTCCCCATTTTCATATCTAGTGCCAGGCAAACACGATCCATTTATATATTTGGCTTTTGTGGACATTTAATATAAATACAATTTATACACAATATGTGGTTTTGTGATTGGCTTCTTTTACTTAGCTTGTGTTCAAGGTTCATTTATGTGTAGCATGCATCTGTACTTCATTCTATTTATTGACAAATAATATTCCTTCATATGGATATAACATGTTTTGTTTATCCATTCACCAATGAATGGACATTTGGATTGTATCAACACCTTTTGCTTTTTAAAACATTTTCTGGACATATAATATATATCTGTCTTTGGTATTCATGAATTCTGCTGCAATGTCCTGTCTTTCTACACAGGAAGGGGCACTTAAATGGTTTTGAATATATATAATAAAACTTTTAATAGAATCCCATAGAGAATTGCTCTCAATGCTTGATGCATAGTACAGTCACTTAAGAAACCCTTATAACATATCCTGTAACCTACTCCCCAAAGTTTTAGTTGAAATGGTCTAAGGTGCAGCCCAGGCATCAGAATTTTGCAAAAATATCCAAGATGACTTGAATATGCAGTCAGATTGGCAGCCATTATTATAGAATATATCCTTTTATCTCACTGCTGTTTTGACTTAATGGACACATATCTCCAGAATGTAGCTTGCAGTACTCCCAGGCCCCTTTATGCATGTGGATGAGGAGTGGAAGAATTGGTTAGATGAAGAAAAACTTAAGATCAAACAAGGGGCAGGAAAATATCAAGGTCTCAGCCTATCAGGTGACCGCTTTATATAGCACATTTAGTGTCGCATGTGGGCTGCCTGCTCTTTTGGGAAAGCATCTTTCATTTACGTAGATCAGACTCCCAATGAATACAGCTGAAAGCAAATTATTTTTAACTAAATAAATCTACTTATTTTTTCCATAAGAGGAAACAGATGGATTTACAGAGGAAAAAGTCCTTAATTTCTTCCTGATTGACTTCAGAGAGAACAAACCTTTTCAATCTTATACAAGAAAACCTCACTTAACTTCATTCACAGGTTCTTGGAAACTGCAACTTTAAACAAAAGAAAAGGGCTTATAATGAAACCAATGACAGCGTAGGCTAATTGACATAAACAAGAGTTCACTTCCTAGGCATATTTCTGGTCATAAAAACATCATTAAACTTTTTAATAAAGACCCAAAACAATTTTAATATTAACATTGAAATAAATGTGAGCTACATGCATGCATTTAAGAAAGATGAATAAAATCAAATAAAATCATTCTTTTCCAATCCACTTATTCCAGTTCAGAGTCATGGGTGATTGCAACCTCTCCACCCAGTTCAGGGCACAAGGAGGGACCCAATCCTGGACAGGATGCCCTTCCATCACAGGGCGCACTCATCTACACCCCCACTCACTCAGACAGGGAAAATTTATACAAACCAACAAGCTAACTTGCAGATCTCTGGGATGTGGGAAGAAATGGGAGTACCCAGAGAAAATCCATGCAGACCTGGGGAGGAGCTCTAAACTCCACACAGACAATGGCCCTGCTGGGAATCATTTTTCCCCTCCTTAGTTTTATAATGAAATGACATTGAACAAGATGATGTTATTAGAGGATCTGGTATGTATCACTATTATATTTCAGACATCACTTTAAATGACATCTCTTAAGAGAGAGTTTTTGACATTCTACTATAAAGTGTTTGTCCAGTCACTATCTATCATATTACCCTATTTTTTTAAAAGTCCTATATGTAACTTAATTCTATATGATTTTTATAATTCATTTATATGGTTTCAGTGTTTCCCTGTCTTCTGAAACATAAGCTGCAAGAAAGGAAATATTCTGTCTTGTATATCAATATTTCCTCAATGCTGAATGAACATAAAAATAATCAGTTCCCACTACCTGTGAGAATGAATGAGAAAATGTTGGTTAATTCTATGGCTATCCTATTCTGGAGTAGAATAGATGTTGCTTAGAATTTCATCATTGCCTTTATCAGTTTTCTTGGAAATAAAAACTCTGGGCATTGGTGGTTAGGCTAAAATTCATTTGCCATAAATCATTGCTGATGGGCTACTATTGAGAACTCATATTTACTGAAAAAGCTTTTTTAATAGGAAAAACAAATACCCCTGCCCATTCAATGCAATTACTTGGCATCTTTTCATGCTTTTCTCTAGTTTCCAATGGCTTAATATACATTTAAATATCTCCAATCATCTGTTCAGTATCACTTGAAAGGGAAACAGGAAAACCAAAGACAAGCTACATGCAAGTAATTTGGCATCTGAATGTACAAATATTGAGAACCTACAGCTCTAATTTTAGTTAGAAAATATTTTGAAAGACAGAATTAGATAGCTTTGAGGTTTTTAAAAATCAATAGGCAATGATACTGTTAATAAGTTATTATTTCTATAGTGTTTACTCTCCATCGGAAACTCTTCAAAGGTATTTACATTCGTTCATTTTAATATCAATAGCTACCCTATGAAGTTGGAACTACTGTTACCTTTATTTTAGAGACAGAGAAGCTGAAGCACAGAGAAGAAATATAATTCACCCAAGGTTAAACAATTAATTAGTGTCTGAGACAACCTGAATCCAAGACCTGTGGTTTTAGCAGAATAGAAAAGATAGGATGGGACACCTTTGCCTAGCATTAGTCACACTTTGGCTTAAATTTTTATGTATTTAATGTTCAAATAAAAATATACACATTATTATAATGAACATATTACTGTAAATTAGTTGATGTAATAAGTATTACAGCCATCCTTAATGTGATAGTAACATTTTATTAAAAGGTATGTAGAAGGGAAACATATAAAATAACACTAAATAGAATAGTAAATCTAGCAGGATCCTTGACATACTGTATAGTATTAACATTGAAATTCTGGTAATTCAGGTAGAAGGTTAGAAAAAATAGGACAAAAAAGAAATTTTACTAATTTACATTTCTTATGTAGGCATAGTAGACTATATTTAGCTGGCCATCACCATTTCTTCCTGCGAATTTGAATAGCATATTCAGGAAGAAGATACCAGGAGAAGAAATGAAATAAAATAAGCATCTATATATTCAGGTTTATGATAGTGTTAAAACCTTAAAGGTAATTTGACAATGCATATGAACAGAAAACTCATACAAGAATATACATATATATACACATATATATGTGTATCTATATATTCTTCATATATTCTTCATATATAGATACACATACATGTATTAAATATTCACTTTCTAGTAATCTTAAAAGTGCAAATTAAAACAGTATGATATGACTTAAAATATACTTGAAAAAGATTCAAAATAACCATGACAAATGCTTGACCGTTCAGCATTATATTAGATTCAGCATGCATGCTTTTTTTCTATCCCCACTAAGATTTTTCTAAAGTCAGTAAAAAAAATAAAAATGGTACAAAACTATTATAATCAAGAAAAAAGAGAGAGACCACTAGTGAGAGAAAAAATGAAGAGATATTTTGGCAAGATAAAAAGCTCTTGGAGGACTGGTACTGATTTACTTGCTGGAGGAATTAGCAATTCAATGTTCTACATAAGAGTTTCAAATGGAGGAGAGAGGTTCAGGAGTGATGTCACTGGAGTGATGTCACTGAACACTGTGAAGTGTATAGATTAGAAAGAGGGGGGAGAAGAAGGGGCTGGTCAGAACATCTACTCATAGAAAACATGATCCCTCTTCTCATGCCTAAAATATCAGCACATAGCTATCACTCTCTCTCTTTAAAATCAGGAAATAAAAATTTTATATAAAAAAAGAAAAAATTGATTGCATGGTACAGGAAATATATATATATACACACACTCAAATTTATGCATATATATACATATATGCATATATATATATATAGTAAAAATACTTATGGTATAGAAAATCATGTTTTAGAAAAATATTGATAATCTGTGGTAGGAAAAAACACTTTATTGGAACATATAAGATAATCTGCTGTATGGGCTCTTAGTTTCTTACAACAGTCTAAATGTTAAGAATTAGCAACATTGTTTTGAATACATGATTTTGAGGGTGAAAATTTTAATAGAGCTCCTATGTTTAATCAGATTCACTTTGTTCCTTATTATTTTTTTGGTACTTCTGCTGTTCAGCTTGATTTTCTGACTTAAACACTGCAGTTTAATTTCTCAATAGTAGTTTAAACACAGACCACCTTGTTTTGTTTACATATTTTCATAAATTCCAATGCGATAAAGAAATCTCACCTTTATTCATAGTTTTTAGGAAAATAATGGCTTTCTCCGAACATCAAGACCAAGGTTCAATTTTTCTTCATTGATTTCCTCTGCTCCTTGGAAGCCCAGCTTCTCTGCTAAGAAGCTATTAATGCATGTGCTTTAACTGAAAGGCCCTTAGGTGGGAAATCAGGGGACAAGGTTTATACTTCTAAATAGGATATGGACTATCTGTGTGACCCAGAAGAAGCACAGATTATCTTTGAGCCCAAATTTTATGATTTATAAAATAAAGGGATTCTAGCATAGCACTAATAAAGCTTCCAGTTCCAAAACTGGGTTTTAGATGACCAACTACATATGTGTTGCAGTAGAATCTCTTAAACTCTGCTGATGGGCACGTAAATTGCTAGGACTATTCTGGAAATGAATCTGGCTTTACCTCATAAAGTTGAAGATGACACACCCGTACACTGTGACTCAGCAATCCACAGCCTAGAGAAACTCTTTTAAGTGTGAATCAAGTGACATAATATAAGAATGTTCATAACAGGAATATGTTCTATCCCAAAGCTAAACACAACCCCATTCTCCGTAAGGAGAGCAGTGGATTAATAGTCTGCAAAAAGGACTGAAGGTGAGTGAGTTTCAGTTGGACACATCAGCATGGATGTAACTCAAAAACTTAATACTTAAAGAAAAATTACCATGTGATTTTACTTATATGTGGAATCTAAAGAACAAAACAAACACACAAACAAAATTGAAACAGACTCATAGGTATAGAGAGGTAACTGGTGGATACCAGAAGGGAGGAGGGGTTGGGGCACTGGGTGAAAGAGGTGAAGGGACTATGAAACACAAACTGGTAGTTACAAAGGAGTCACGAGGAAGTAAGTAAAGCATAGGAAATATAGTTAATAATATTGTGATAACTATGTATGATGCCAGTGGGCACTGGAAATATCAAGGGGAACACTATGTAAAGTATATGATTATTTAATCACTAAGCTGTATACCCGAAACCAATACATAATAAAAAAACAGACAGAAACAAGTCACATATAACCTGACCCAATTTCAATACAGATTAAGAAATTAACAACCACTATTTAGGGCACACAGGTATGTGATAAACTATAATCAGCACCAAAGAATACATAATACAAAATTTCAAAAGGTTTAACCGGGACGGAGGGAAGGGGATGTGCCTGATGAAGGGTGCTTCAATGTTTTCAGCTGGATGCCAGGCACAGGGGACGTTACTGTATCATCTCCTGAGTTATACCTAAATGTTGTATATACACTTTTGTATATAATCATGTATGTATTTTTTAATTTAATTTTTATTTTTTTAAATTATCTTTATTGATTTCAGAGAGAGGGAGGGAGAGAGAGGGAGAGAGAGAAATAGAAACATCAATGATGAGAGAGTCATTGATCGGCTGCCTCCTGCACGCCCCCGACCGGGGTTCGAGCCCACAATCCGGGCATGTACCCTGACCGGGAATCGAACCCCGATCGCCTGGATCCTAGGTCGATGCTCAACGGCTGAGCCACGCCCAGCCGGGCTGCATGTATTTTTTTAAAGCTTGAAAATTAATCTCTCTAAGATGGCTACATTACTGCTGACTGCAGAAGTCTCGTGAAAACACATGATGGATTGACATGCAGAATTGTCGCCATCCTTGTAAATGACAAGGGAAGAGTCATCTTCAATTTTCATTCTGTTGAGGTGGTGAAAGACCCACCAACCCTTCCCACAGCTTGATTTTTGCCTTTGGCCTTGCTGGTGATCAGAATGACACTAAATCTCTTCACTGCTGGTTTAAAGTGCTTCTAAATCCGTGTTCACAATAATTAATCCTCCTCGTTGGCTTACCTAAGGTGTCTGCCAGTGTCAGCAGAGGCAGCTGGGGTAATGGAAATTCTCAGTTAAGCAAGTCGACTGAGAAAGTCTCCCGCGCTGCCTGGTGCTGGAGAACAGCCCTCCTCTGCTCCCCCCTATCCGGAAAGGCTGCGAAGGCCCTTTTCAATTCTCGATTCATATCCATGATCACTGAAAAATGTCAGTTCCAACTCCAAAGCAACTTTTATTATTTGAAAGATAGTTTTAAAAGTCTTTAATCTGGGGACAGAAAGAGCCTGGAAATGTGAACAAAAGCCTTTAGCCTGAGTGGCATTTGAACACCACGTCTGTTCCATGTCATTCCTCTGGTGAGGTGTCATAGGCAGTTAGGGACCCCTGGTCAGCGTTCCCTGAGTACAGATCACCATGTGACGTATGTAGCAGAAATATAAGCTAACAATTAATTATGAATTTAAGAAAAGCTCTACAGATAAGAAACCTTTTCTCCCAGATACCATGTCAGACTTACTCTGTACTAGAATCCTGGTCCTGAAAGACCAAACAAATCTTGCTCTCACACGTACGTGACCATCAGCAATACTGCCATTAGCAGTAGTTTAAAAGAATTACTGAGACCTACAGAAGAGAATCAGAGATAGGAAGAAAGCAGAAATTACCTCATACATTCAGACCACAATACAAATCTTAATTGAAGTTTTAAGTTTTTATGCAAATAGATAATGTGCTTTCCAGAAAGGAAATGTTTTGGTGTTTTGTGTGATTGGGACAAACATACATATTGCAAGGTATCCAGGCCATGTGAGTTGGAAGGCTTACCTGAGCAGCACTGGGCAACACTGTGTCTCTTTTGCTAGAGTGAGACATGTGGCTAAAAAGATGCGTCAGAATCGGGTGACAAAGATTAGACAGGTCGTGGGAATAATTTCTTTTAGAAAAAGCAGAAGAATGAGGAAATCTATAGATAGATAGGTGTTTAATTTCCATTTGCCCAAATTTGTAAAGATTGATTTCAGTTAGAAGTTTACTCTCCTTGACCAAGATGACCGAAAGAAAAGAAATGTGTAATATTTGTGCCTTTTCTGCCATTTGTTAGCATTATAGTATGAAAGAGAAAATTGAGACTATTTTATTCAGTCTAACGCAATAGAGAAAACATTTATTAATGATGGACATCTCAGAGGAAGAGGGCCTGGGATTTATAGAGACAGGTAAACAAGGAGTCCTCTGGGAGACTTACAGGCATCATGAGGAATGGAAATGGCCCTATCTGGGAATACACGAGGGTGGGGGTGCTGCTTGCCCTCAGCCCTTTCCCGGAACACAGGGTGGGGATTTCACAATTTTTGCTGCTTTCTGGGACCGCAGGTAAAGTGCAGCAATGCCCATAGTGATGACAAGATAATCCATGTTGAGAATGACTGAATCCTCACTCCGAAGCGAGGACCACCTGCACCCTACTAGGCGCAGGGCCTGCGCTGTGGGCCGCTGGCGTGTGAAATGCGCCCCACGCCGCAGCTCCCCGGTGGGCGCCCTGCCGCTGCTGGGCCCGGGCCCTGTCCTGTGGCCGCGGGCGCTCCCCATGTGCCCCTCCTGAAGTCTGCAGCCCAGGATCCAGAGGTGCACAGAGGAGCCAACCAGCCCTCAACGGACGTGTCACACGTATCAGAATAAATGTTCGCTGTTGCGAGTGACTAAGCTGTGTGTTTCTTAAAGAGAACTCTTCCTTGCCCCATCGTTGTATTTGTGCATAGGGACCTGGAACTTCCTAGACCTCGTGGCTGTGCTTTAAATATGAGGAACCCTCAGGTCCTTATTCCATCTAAAAACATGCCTTTTGGTAGCACTCTCAGTGCGAGGGTTTTTCCAAAGCTATCGAACAACATATCTTTTGTAAAACATTGTTGAAATGTATTGGGTTATTGCTTTGTTGATCCATCGTTCTAAATGGAACATAGGGCTTAATGCTGAAAACAGCTTAGCAAAGTCCTCAGTTCACTTGTAAAAGTGAATATGTGGGCACTTAGGTGCTTCAGCAGAGGATATTTAGTGGAAGAGGCTTTGAGGCATTCAGATTATTTATTTGAGTCAACTGCCTTCGGTGTCTGCTTGTAAAGTCCATTAAAAAAAGTAAAACACTTGATTTAAAAGTGAACACTTTAGTATAATAAAGAGTAACAAAGTAGCATACATCTGGTGTCATGTTAAAAGATATATATTTTAAATCAAAATTGTCAAGCAAAAAATCATAATTCATTTCAGGTTATAACCATATAACTATACTATTGCATTTTTTTTACAGCATGGAAGTTGAAAAGAGGGATATTTTTACCCTCCAATTCATTACTCTCTTAGCACAGACCCAAAGTAACCAAAATATAGGAGGTAATTTGGAGCTGTCTTCATGATCACATCAGAAAAATATTTCCCAATTCTTTCATGATTGTTCTACATGTGATTCTTTTCTAAAGTTATTAGCACAGTTTAACCTCACACTGATTCATTCTTCCTACATACTCACAGAGGTTCTATCAATTTAGAAAGTTTAGCCCTGAAAATAAAAAGCAAGTGCAGCAAATCATACTGAAACCTCCATTATTTGTGGTGAAGCTCTTAATGTGTTCCTGGATATTTTTATCCCAAAGAGACGTCAGATGGGTGCAGGCAGGCCAACAGCTAGCTAAGCACAAAGGAACTTGGAAATACCTGTGAAAATACATCCTAATCTAGTTAGTCTTGACATTGTCAGAAAATTTCTTTCAAATACACTTAAAAAAATGGCCCAGTTTATGTAAAATACATGTAAAGAACATCACTTTCTTCTCACATATTACTATACAAATCTTATTACAAGTGTGAAAATATCTGACAAATGCCAATGAGAAGTTTTCTACATTTAAAATTTTTTGAATATCACCCTTAAACAAGTCTGCATATCCTATGTTCTCCCTAGACCCCAGATCTTTAATTCTGTGATCGCCTTTAGATTACTTTTTTATGCAGTATGATCATCTTTAACTGACACACTTCAGTGAACCCCCAAGATAAAACACAGAAATTAAGGCTAGTAAAAACTCATAAAATGAAATCCTTTCTGGAAGTCTGTAACTTTTTAACTTGAAATAATTTTAGACTTAGAGAAAACTGCAAAAACAATACAAAAAATTCTGCACATCCTTTGCCCCAATTTCTAAAATGGTAACATTTTAAAATTAATTAATTAATGTATTTACTCATTTACTTAGTGTTCACAATTTTATTTATTTTCAACATTTTATTACAATTCCACATTTGCTTTCCATTTGCTCTGTCCCCCATCTATTTCTATCTCCCTCTCCTCTTTCTCTCTCATTAATCATTCGTGAAATTAGTCAATTTCAAAAAAAAAAATCTTTTCAAAGAACCAAATCTTTAGTATTATTATAGTTCTGTAATGTTTCTTTGATTTTCATTAATTATCTTTCTTCTGCCTTTGTATATAGTGTTGTTCTTTTCCTAATTTATTAACATAGATACTTAGCTCATGAGTTTTCACCTTCTCTTTTATGTTAATATAAGTAATTAAAGCCAAAAATGTCTCCCTATTGATTACTTTTGATAACTTTTAATATCTTTAGATTTATTGTTTTACTTATTTACTTATTTCTTATATTTTTATCATTTCATTCATAGATCATATCATAGTATGCTTTTGATTTTCCAAGTCTCTTCCCTGTTGTATTGTGGCTTAATTTCATTTTGTTTGGAGATGGTGGTATGTGTAATATGCTATCTGTAAAATGTATTGATTACTCTGTCCAAGTACTCTATACTAGTATATAATTGATTTTGTAGGTTATTTAATTTTAAAAATGTGTATTATCTGGTTGTTGGATGCAGTGCTCAAATATGTTAATTGTGTAGTTCAGATTGGCGATAGTACTAGTAAATTTTTTGTCTGCTTTATCTATTTAGTTCTAAGAGATGTTTTAAAATAAACTACAATGATGGTGAAATTGTCAAATTTCCTTGTAATTCTATTAGTTCCTGCTTTGCATATTTTGAAACTGTGACGTGAAAGTAGGTTATAACTTTCATATCATTTTTGAAATTGTTTTTTAAAAAATATATTGCCTCTATCATCAAGAAGTATTTATGAATGCAGCTAATATTGCACCCAGCATTTTCAATGGTGCTATAATATGATAGATTTCTTTGCCTCTAGACTTCAAACTGGTGCCGAAATATCCCTAGTATGAGAAGACATTTCAATGGTTATAAATTTATTTAATATTTTTGCATCCTATTTTCACAATTGAGATTTGCCTAAATTTTTCTATATTGATTTATCTCTGTTTGGCTTTAGTGTCATGGTAAGTCACCCAATAAGATAATTTAAAATGCCTTCTTTCTTTTCCTTTTGCTCTAAAATAGTTTCTGTACCATAGATAGTATCATTCTTTTGAAGTATAAAGTCTTAATTATATAGGGACTTAATTAATTAGTGTTGTCTGATGTAAAAAGCCCTGAGGGTTTTTGTGTGTGTGTGTGTTTTGTGTTTTTTTGTTTTTTTTTTGCCATTTACTTATACATTTTAAAGATTCTTGGGTTACAATTAATATTATTTATTTTGAAAGTTAGTTTTAACTTTCCCTTGGATCATTTCTTTAAAAAACATTTACTTTTTTTCTTTTTATAATCAATAATTATTTGCATTTAACCAAATGTATTAACTGGTACTAACCACAATTTTTTTCATAATTTCTATTTGTATCCATTTGTGATCTTATTGCAGTACAACATGAAAAAATTATTTTAGAAAAGTTCAAGGTGGTGAATTACCTGTCTTTATCTAAAGTACATTCATTTTGCAGTTTTCATGAATGATTGTTTAGCCAAGTTTGGGATTCTACATGCAAAAATTATTTTTTTCTCAGCTTTGTGAAGTTCACTGCAATGGTAAAAGCATGAACACTGGAGCTAAGCTGATGAATTAGATCCCAGCTCTTCCAGTTTCTAGTGGTAGGCTCTGTGTTACTCACTTAACTTCTCTGGGCCTCACTTTATTTTGAACATGGCACTATTCATTATAGCCACCTCTTTTTAGTTTTGAGGCAGGATAATAAGAAGCTAGGAATATTCCTTGGCAAGTGGAATGGGGAAACTGAGACAGCTGATTCAAACTGGCCTCATCCGGCACCCTGACTTACCACCTTCCTCTCCCTTGCAAGACCACTCCCTCAGAACAAGGAGGTTCTGATCAGCATCCAATAATCTTAGGAACAAAGCCTCAGGTCTATGGACCCCAGAGACTGAGTTTTGGTCAAACTAGAGAGAACATCCAGACCTCAGTTGTTTCAGCTCCAGGCCCAGAAAAGCAGCAAAACCTGATGGAGTAATGCCATGGCTGCCTTGAGATCAGATGCAATGACCAATTACCCCTTACCCTAGTGCTGACCAATCAGTAGAGACCACGACCCTGACCCTCTAACTCATCTTGATGAATCAGCATATTAACAGAAACACCTGGAAAGCTGATGAATATTCTATTGAGATCCTCCCTTGAGACCTCCCCTAAAATTCCTGACTTCAGAAAACAGATAAAAACCCTTAAGACAAAGGACCCAGTGCTCGCTCTCTTTCTCTCTAGAGCATGCCCATCCTTCTTTCTTCAGGTGTGTATCTTTGCTTTCTTTCTCTTAAACTCTAAAGGTCCCCATTAAAGTTGCAACTAGGGGTTCAGCGGGCAGCAGCGGCTCATCCTGGGCTAACCCCCTGAACCTGTCTCCAAGGGTCCTTCTTCTACCTCTGTAACTTGTTCTCTAAGTCTACAAAGCCCAGCTGGCTCACTTCTTCTGCCTCTGTGACTTTCTTTCTAAAAGGCCAAAGTAGCTTTCTGAGCAGCCTGTTCAAATCTTCCCTTCGAGTGTACTTTCACTTTGCATGATAAATAAAATTCCTCTTGCACTATAGTTCTTGGCTCTGAATTATTTCTTTGCTAAACTCATGAACCATGAGCTGACATAGTAACAGTGTGAGCAGTAAATACATTCCTTTGAGTTTGTATGCAGACTCATCATGTAGCTTATTTATGGTCACCTGAACACTAAACTGTGTCTGTGACCTAGCTTTTTGTTTGCTCTTGGAATACTCTGTAAAAACAGACTCAGAATTTTAAGAGGTTCTGATCTAAATTCATGCAAACTAAAGGTACAGTCTTCATACTTAGAGAGTAAAAGAAAACTTAAATTTAGCTGACTACCCAGAACAGTAAAATTTAAGTTATTTTGAGTAACACACTTGCTATTGTTCAATATCATGTAATAGTCTTTGATGCAGTATAAGATTACTTAATGATTTCATTGAGTCCTCTAATATGTTCTCGATCACCATTTTTCTGAATTTTCTATGTATAACATTTAATTGAGAAAGACTGAGAATAATCAATTGTATACGGTCAGCGAAATGTATCCCTCCCCCCCCTTTTTAAATTCCGCACAGAATGCATGGAGTGCAAACATACCACTAGGTACTCTGCATATCAGAGCTTCCCCTAACCAGTTTACAGCTGGATTAAGATTCCAATTTTAAAAAATTCCCTAAAGACCAGCATTCTTTCAAGGTCTGCTGCTTTTGCCATTAAGCTTTGACAAACATGAGTAAGATGGCATTATCTCTATTAAAAAGACATATTCCTTGCCAGATAACCATTATTTTGTGCAGTTAGAAATACATAATCTAGTTTATTTCAACAACTTTTAATATAGTGGGACAATGAAAGGAAATGAGTTATGGCTTGGATATATAGGGTGGAAAAAACCCAGAGGCTTCAAGGTACAGTGGTGTTGGGTAAATTAATTCACTAACAACATTACTCTGTCGATTCAATTTACCTTGCACGTTTTGTACAGATAACTTTCCAATTTTATTAATGAGGAGAATTTTAGATAATATCTAAGACTATGTTCCAAATTATTCACCATTTGGTACATGTTAGGAAATGCAGTTAAAATAATGAACATAATGACTGATTGAAAAGAATATTTGAACTGTACTGGCATTCATTCCCTGTCTTCTGTGCATGGGGGCAGGGGAGAAGGTCTGTTTGTTTAGCCCTTAGATTCATTCATTTCCATACAAAGTAGGCATCCTAAGTAAGGACTCCTTATTTCAAGACTGCATTCTTCTATACATTTAGAAGTTGGCACACTCGGAATCACTGCATTAAAACAGCTAATGCCTTTGAGAGAATCAATTGCAGTCAGTTTAAAATCCCTAAAATATTTTAAAGGAAGGTAACTTGAAGGGGAAATGATTCATCATCTAACTCTTTCTGGAGGCAATATATCAATGCAGTTAGAAGACCAACTTTTTAATCTAAGTTTTGCAAAATCTTGTAAAGTAATGTAATGCATAATATGTAAGGTATTTTCTTTAAAGGGCCATTTCCACATTTCTTAAATACTCTGAGACAAAAGAATGTCAATTAATCTTACTTCTACTGAGCCAATAACTGCCATGATAGGCTATATATTATTATTTATTATTAATTTTATGCCCTAATTATAAAGCCGGTCTCTCACAGTAAAATGGTGCTATCATTTACACATGGAGGGACTGGCCCAGCACTTAATCTTTCTCTCTTCTCCCTAAAATAAGGTCTTTTACCTTGTTAATTGATGCCTGAATTTCTATGAACTTCATTGACTTCTTCTGTGTAAAGTTTTCCCTCCCCTAGAATAACATGTTAATGAAAAGCTACGAAGCGCTCAGAATGCAAATATAGTCATGTTCTTTATTCTTCTAAAGTAAATTAAAACAGACTAGCCAGATGAGCAGGGAATCCAGCATATTGTTCTGCAGCCTGTTGCCACTGCTTCTCTCCCGTGATGATCTGCAAAACCTCCAGACACTCAGGAATTAAAATCCAAAGCACAAGTCCATTCTTCTCCCTCCAGAGAGCACCTCTGTTACCTATTATCCAGCTATACTGTTGTTTTCCTTGCTGCTAGTGAAAATTAATAAAAAAGACCTCAATCAAGACTGTATTTCAGGAAGCTCTCATGCCCTTCCACTCACTGTCTGTGTCCCGGACAGGAAGAGACATGCCCTGCATCTCCAGCAGGATATTTTCTATTCTACTATGCCAGCAGGAGAGAACATTTTCCCCTCTGCTGACCAAAGCTCAGCCAACCATAGGCTGTCACAACCCACCAGTAAAAATCTATTACACTTTGAACTCTGTTTCCTCTATTAAACTTTTTGTTTATAACAGATCCTCCTGACTTCCCCTTTCTCATATACATACACAGCTATATCTGTGTCTATATATCTATATATAGAGATTAGATATCTATCTATCTATCTATCTATCTATCTATCTATCTATCTATCTATCTATCATCTATCTATCTATCTATCATCATCTATCATCATCTATCTATCTATCTATCTATCTATCTATCTATCTATCTATCTACCTATCTATCATCATCTATCTATCATCATCATCTATCATCTATCTAATCTCCTTTGTTCTTCAAACTTGCTTATGGTTTTGCCATAGCTTGCTTGTCCAAACTTGCAATTCTGTACTATTCATGAATAAACCCATTTTTGCTGGTAAAATAATGAACTGTTTTATTTTTAATGTCAACACATGATATTGTACCATTGTTGAATACCAGATGCTCTGTTATCCACAGAAGCCCCTGCAGGTCTCCACTGCAGTTAAATTTCACTGGCCAAATCTGCAGCAAACATGTGCTATACCCAAGCTACCTGCATATTTTCTAATTCCAGGCAACTTCCCACCTTAAATCCAAAGAGTAGTACTTCTTTTTCTCGAAAATACATCATGATGATCCCCTAATAGTGCTTTGACTTTGAAACAAGCACCACTGGCTACCATACCCTTTTTCTCCAGAAACGCTTTCCACTCCTCGGTGATAATTTTTATTTTCCACTCCTAAAGGCTGCTAAGTAGACTGTCATCATTCCCTTTGCATCACTTCCATTAGGAAACAAACAACCCCTCCAGACACAGTCAAAAGCATAAACTTCAGTAGGGCATGCAACTACAGATAACAGATGCAGTAGAGAGATTTGACACAGAGATAAATCAATCTGCTTGAGCAAAAGAATTCAACAGACCTTTTCATAAAGGTTTGAAAAAAGCTGTGGGACATTTACACCATGGAATAGTATGCAGCTGTAAAGAAGAAGGATCTCGTACCCTTTGGGACAGTATGGACGGACCTGGAGAGTATTATGCTAAGTGAAATAAGCCAGGCAGAGAAAGACAAACATCACATGATCTCGCTTATATGTGGAATCTAAAGAACTTAATAAACTGATGAACAGAATAGATTCAATGACATGGAAGCATCGATCAGACTGACGAATGTCAGAGGGATGGAGGAGGGTGGGGGGGTGGAGGGGGAGAGAGTAACCAAAGAATTTATATGCAGATATGCACAACCCAAGGACACGGACAATGGTGGGGAGAGGGACTGGGGAGAGCGATGGGATGGGGTGGAATGGGTCATTGGGGAGAAAAAGGGACATCTGTAATACTTTAAACAAAAATAAAATTTAAAAATTAAAATAATAAATAAATAAATAAATAAATAAATAAATAAATAAATAAAATAAGAAATTTGGAAAAAAAAGAAAATCAGGTGTGCGGAGACCTTATTATATATGAGTACTCTTGTGGAAAGTGTCATAGCTAGGATACTTTCTTTAGCTAACACCAATTACAGCTCACCAGATAAACATTCTTATCTTATTATTTGTATTTTAAATATAACAATGATGGCCAGAACACACAGAATTATTAATGCTATCAGACTGCCTTTAATTGTTTCATGGATTGCTGCTGTTTTATTTAAGTTAGGTACACAACTCAACCTTGATTTTACCAGTTTAATTTCTACTATACTTATAATTTTAGTTTACATTAATTTTTGAAATATAATTTGTGAAAAGAAAAATAAAGGCTTTTTGCATGAAAGTGAACTAAGTGCTTTGAAAAGACTTTAGAATGTTAAGTTACTTAAAAATAAAATGAAAGTATCTGTTGGATTACATGTCAATGTATAAATTTTACAAAAGTTAACAGCATGACTTTCATAAAAACATAAAATGAACATAAGCTACTATGTTATTTAACTTATTAATGAGGCACTAGTAATATAGTAAGATAAAACTGTTTCCTAGAATATTAAAAACAATTCTGTATTAAAAAGATAAAATTAGGATGACTGCTAGGTTTGTTACAAAACTGAGTCAATATCCTAAAGCACATTGAAAACATAAGCTTTTGTTAGAAATACCTACATTATTATGTAGTTTTACAATACCTATATTGTAATTAAATAATAAATAGCAAAATCGAAGCATATTTTCCTAAAAATTAAATAATGCTTGGGCAGGGCATATTAAATGGTGTCGTAGTAAGTTAGTAAAAAAACATGCCACCTCAAATATATTTTCAAAATTGCAATATATTTGCTTAAAATATATAGGAGAGGCAACTCTAAATTTTTGGGAAGGATCACATAACAGAACCATAGAAGGAATCTGCAATCATATTGCTTTGCATCAATTTTTAAAATCTTGCTCCATTTTAAAGAAACCCAAACTCTAAAGAAAAAAATTTAAAAACAAAAACAAAAATCCAAACTCAAAATTTTAAGCTCTGGTTTATACAATAAAGGCTGCTTTTAAAAAACTTCTTTAAAAGGAGGTGAAGAGAGCGGCCAAAGAACAGATGCCCATGGACACAGGCAACACAGTGGTGAGGACTGGGGGAGGGGGCAGGGGCTGGGGGCAGAGGGGAGAATGGTGGACATCTGTAATAGTGTCAACAATAAAAAATAAAAACAATAAAATTTTTTTAAACAGGAAAAGAAGTACTGATAATAATAAATAAATAAATAAATAAATAAATAAATAAATAAATAAATAAATAAATACTTTAAAGGGGCACATATTTAAATAATAGGTAACTGTCTGTACCAAAAGACTGGCAAATATATACTCTTCAGCTGGTGTAGGTGAAAGTAATTTATTTTTAAATATAGATGTATTAATTTTATGATTCTGCATTGGTAACTGATAACTACTTGTACAGACTACAAAGAGTTAAGCAACTTTCCACTCTATTAGGATAACCAAGAGTTGGGAGAATCTAAAACAGGTGACAAACCTATATTCTTTTTATTTTTCAATTTCTTGACATAGTTATGTAGCTTTGGCAAGACAATAGGGCCTTGCCATCAATTAGCTGCATGGATTTTAGTAAGTCATTTTATCTGAATTGGAATCTAGGGACTTGCCTAGATTGAATATTCTCTAATCTTGAACTTCTAGGTTCTCCAGTGTTCATGAAGGTAGTAAACAGGGTCTTTAAATAAAACTTAGCAAAGTATATTCAAAAGGACTAGGCTTTAAGCCCAAAGCTCATGATTTGCCTTTCACTTCCAATACTTCCTGGTTATTGGCTTGGTTGCAACACTCAGCATTTCTGAGCCTCAGGTTCCTTCTCCTTAAAATTGAGAAAATAATTATATGCACTGTAGATGTTTTGAAGATCATAAAAATGCATGCTAAATAAAGGTTAACTTTGGCAATTATGATTTAAATAGTTCAGTACTGTTATTGATGGATTAAAATAAGTAAATTATCATTACCAATGAATTCAGAGCCCACTCTGGGAAAAAGTATAGCATTTATATTTTTATAAATATTTTTCAATTCATAGTTCTGAAATATACTGAGCACTTCTTAAAGTCTGAGCCAAAAACTTGCTGGAGGCACTAGCTCCCACTCACTCTTGATTACTCAATATGAATAACCTAGGACTTGTTCTTTCTCCACAATATCAGATTTTCCCTTTCTAGAGGATTTTTCCTGTGGCATTATATAAGATAATTAACAGAAGAGAGAAGCAGAAGACAAATAGAATCTTTAAATGGATTTTAAAGGGTTCAGAATGATGAATTCTGACACTAGCCGGGAGTGAAATGGGAAGGACAGGAAGACAGATTAGGTAGAGACAGTGAATTGTGAAGGAGTTGGTGGTAAAATGATTTATTAGTTTGTCATTTTTATAGCATGTCTGTGAGTATAAACCCTCTTGTGTAAAAAACATTATCACCAAGGTATTTTTCTATTATTTGAAGTATTTTAGCATAATATTCTTAAATCATGTGGAAGATATTTGTTTCAAATCTTTTCAAATTATTTCAAATGAGTCTATTTTTACCTACAAAATGTGTGTATTACATACAATTCAAAGACCCAAATGATTTTAAAAAATAAACCTAGACTTATTTCTGTTTCCCATTGACTGTACACATTTTCTCTAAAATATCTCTGCTAGATGGTCAGACTGTGTGAATGCTATGTGTGACACTTCTCTGTTTTAGCAAAACACAACCTTTTGGTCATAATATTCATCCACGGATTCACATTTGGCTTCTGAGTTAGACCTACTGTCTTTACTACATGGAAGTCCATCAAGTGGTTTATGAGAGACAGAATCACAGCGTTACCTTAGTTGCCTTCTTTTGATAGACCAGGTTTATTTTCAAGTGTGTTATATAAGTTCATATTCAGTATTAAAAACTAAGGCTAAAAGAAATCTTAGTAGTCAATCAGACAAAGCTCTTCTGATAGAGGAAGACACTGAAATCCAGAAACATGAAACTACAAATCATGTAACTTTTAGAGCCACAAGTTAAGAACACAGATCTCTTTGCTCTCTCTTTTTTTTTTTTTTCAGTCCTCACCCAAGGATATGTTTCTATTGATTTGAGAGAGAGAGAAACATCAATGTGAGAGAAAAATATTGATTGGTTGTCCCCCACCCCTACATGTGCCCCAACTAACCAGGGATCAAATCCACAACCTAGGTAGTACCCTAACCGGGAATTGAACCCACAGCCTTTTGGTGGATAGGCCAGCACTCCAGCCAACCGAGCAACCTGGCCAGGGTTCCTCTCCTTTTAATGCTTATATTTACCTCTTCCTGCTATGTGCAAGGCCATTTAAAAGGGCTGTGGTTGATACACAGATGAAATAGAAAATACATCCTCAAGATCCCTGTAGGAATTCAGATGACACTTCTAGCTTGCAGTGAACTGAAATTTCTATGGGCTTTTTCACACTTTTATATCAGATTTATTCCAACTCCTGAATTTTATTTTTAACACCTAAATGTAGGGCTTCGTACTTATTCATCTAAAATTGCACCTTTTCGTTTTTAATCATTATTTTACTTGCTGGGGTATATTCAAAATCCGATTCTGTCTTCCATCCTAATTTATGACTCGTTTTCTAAAATTAGATCAGTATATTTTGTTTTAATCAAGTCTATGATCAAAAACTTAACCTTGAAGAATACCACCAAACCCTTTTACCAGAGGTTTCATAGAATAAGGGAATCAGATAGATTATATGCTCAGATAGAAGCCAAACAAAACAATGCTTTGACAAGCCAATGTATCACAATCAAGCAAACTTCATTAATACTTTTTGCATTGGATTTTTCTGGAAACATTCCAGAGTAAGAAAAACTCACATAAATATAAGTCAAAACACATGCTACGCATAATTAATATTAGTAGAAAACTGATAAAACCTTTAAAGAATCAGAATGATATTTAGCATGAGCTGCAGCTTTATAGAAAATTAGAACATTTAAACTAAGAACCACGGACACTGGTATGGGGAAGGCCTGGGGGTGGGGTGGATGTGGAGTGGATGCGGGGTGGAGGGGATCAATGGGGGAAAAAGGGGACATCTGTAATACTTTCAGCAATAAAGCTAAATTAAAAAGAAATAAAAATTAAAATAAAAACCATAAAAGAATTAAAAACATTAATATATGTTTGTATGAGAGATTCTTATTTCTAGACTCTCACACAGACATCTCAAGCCTCAGATTTCCTATTCAGCTATCAGTGGCAATTGGCTGTGTTAAGGGAAAGGTGGAGGAGCATAACCAATACTCAAATCAATTCAGCTCTTTTTAATTCTGAAAGATAAACTTTAATTATAGAAAACATAAGCCCCTCTTCTATTTAAGAATTCTTTGTCTTTCCTTCTCCCCCTTCTCCCAAACTCCACCTTTATTTTGCTAGTCTTGTTATATCTAATAAAAATGTTACAGTAGCAGAATATTTTAGTACATTAGACATTTTACTGAAGAAGTCCATTTATATAGATAGATGTGATATTCGTCTTTTGTTCAGAAGCAATGATTTTATTATTACTTTATAGTTTCCCTTTGAGGAAGTAAAATGTGCCTGTTTAAAATCTGTGATTATTCCTCAGAGTTTTATGTCTAGATTCTCTCCTAAATACAAAAGACACTGAAATAATGCAGTGTATTAAGTTGAATGTTACATTCTGTGTTTAAAAGCAAACTTCAGTGCCCTCCATAGTATAATGGATATTGAGTGGTGTCAAGAGAGAAAGTTCTGTCTATGAAAATGCAGCTGCAAATGTGCAACTGTCTACTTCCCTGGGGACAAGGGATTATTTATGCCTGGCAAGTGCTGCATTGATTTTACTATCTCTGCATCTCCTGGGAGGTAACTGGCAAGCTACAGCAGTTTTAAAAAATCACATACAAGTTTCCTCTGATCCATAGCCTTCCTTGTTTACTTTTTTTTCCTTCAAATTGTCAAATTTAAGAGCAAAGCAACTAGAATCTGAAATACCAAAGGACAACTTTTACTTTTATTTTGGATAAGAACCGAATACTAAATTACTATGTTCTCCTTCAAATATATTTTAAAAGGCATGCTTTTCAGGTCACAGACCCCACTGTAACAGTGTTTAAACATATCTGGCACATTACACATCCCCATCCCTTCCCCTCGACTGTCGTAACATCCCCGCTGAAATCCCAACCCGCTGCCGAGCGGCAGGTCACGTTATCAGAGATGCAGCCTTTGCGTGAAGTGGCCCCTTGGTTTCCACGTACAATTCAAATCCTATGGTTCTTGCGCCCTGATGGTACCTGTCTAAGCCCTCCCCATTCTACATTTCAGACTTTACTCTGTCTTAATATTGTGTGTAGTTACACATGCACACACATGCATACACAAAACACACATTGAATGGTTTGTGTGTTTGTTCTTTAGAGGATTCTCTACTTATATAGGGAGCTGACCTCAGTGTCAGGTTATCTCTGATTTAGAATTTATATTTAATAGTAGAATCAGAAAGCTCTACTATTCTTTATCAAGGTCAGTGAATAAAAATTGATAGAGTGAATTGAGAGATGAAAGCTACTCAGATAGTTACATCAGTAGGACATGATGTAAAAACACTAAAAGCTGTGACATTTAATTAACATTTTCAGTCTTGGTCACATGCACTATTTCCCCTCAAGGATGCCTTTGCAGTGATATACTTCAGTCTGGAAAAGTGGAAAGATAAAGGGTTTGCCTCCGTTTGTAATGTTTACAGCTACGGTTTATCAATATGTTACTTTACCTTCGAAGCTAAGCTTTCTAATCTCTAAAATAGTTATACTAACATATACTCTCTTGGGTTGTTATAAAAATTAGTGCTGTTTAATATAAAGAATCACATATAGTCCCTGACAAAAAATAGATATTCAATAAATAGTTGATATGATTGTTCACTGTAGCTTAAGGGATCAGTTTGACTGATGGCAGAATTCAGAACACTAAAGAGGCACATACAGAGATTTCCTTGAATGACTGTGGTTTATTTTAGATAAATTATTTTAAAAACTAAGTTAACACGTGGTACACAAAAAGGATAAGTGACAAGTTCCAATAAATAAAGAGAGTGCGTGCCCTGGCTGGTGTGGCTCGGTTGGCTGGAGCAATGTCCTGCACACCAAAGGGTGGCGGGTTCAACTCCCAGCCAGGGCGCATGTGAGGGGCAACTCGCCAATTTCCCTCTCATACGGACACTTCTCTCTCTCCTTCTCTCCCTTCCTCTCTCTGTAAAATCAATAAAAACATATCCTTGGGTGAGGATTTTAAAAATAATAATAATAAATAAAAATTTAAATAGAGAGAGTGCATGATGAAAACGTTGCTTTGCCTTGCACTGGGTGAAAATCTTGTTTCCACCCTCCCGCTGGTGTTTATGAGTAAAAATAAAATAAAATAAAATTTAAATTTGATGAAAATGTATCATTGAATTATCCCTGATAATGCTACCAGATGAGACTAGATAAAATAACATTGATTTATATGTGACTAAGACACTAATTAAAATTCTTTGATAACCCATCCAATAGTGAGATGTGATGAAATATACCTTTATGTTTAAAAAGGACAGGTAGTAAAGTCCAAGCTTTATTTGATAGCTTAACAAAGAATTTGCAAAATGATTTAGAGCTATAGGTGATATAGCTTCAATATAAATATAACATAAATATAACAAATTTAAGATGGCCAATGGATAATTGATAATAAATATCTAGACATGGGAAAAAGAAAAATGTGATCAATAATCTAGAAGTAAAATCATAAATATAAACAGCCTCAGAATACAAACTTTGAAGTTAGCAGTTAAAGACTTCAAAATAACTATGGTTAATATATTTAAGAAATTAGATTTAAAAAGTATCCAAACACTTAAGTTAACCATGCCTTGGGAAAACTGCAATACATTTGAAACTTTTTGCCAATTTGAAAACAGAAATTAAATGTACACATTCCCTGAACAAAACAATTTATTACAACACAAGTATAAAATTTAAATAGTTCTTTAGCTACTAAAAATATTGAATACATAATTCAAAACCTTCCCAGAATGAAAGCTCCAGGCACAAATAGTTCAGAGCATTATAGACTAATGAATTCTTCCAAACATTCATAAGTAAAAAATATTACCATTCTTACATAAATGCAAAAAAGCCAGACACAAAAGAGTATGTATTATAAAAAAATTTTCATAGAAAATTCAGAAACAAACAGCTATTCTATGGTGATAGACTTGATCTGTGTGAATCTACACATACATAAAAATACATACATTTAAAACCATGTCCAATAGAGCACATACAAAAAAATGTGGGTGTTAAGTACAGAACAAAGGATTTGAGGACAGCCCTGATGAGATCAGCAGAGCAGACTCAGCAACTCAGCATTTAGGCGCGAACTGACACTGGAGACCATAGACTTTTGTCATGCAATTCAAAAAGCTGACGCGGTTTCCTCCTGCCATGTTCAGCAGCCCCTAGGTAGGGGATGGAAGGCTAAGTTATATTGATACCAAGCTGGACAGGTAAAGGTAGGCGCTCTGAAAGCTTAATAGCTAAAGCAGACAAGGTTATGAAAGGGGTGAGGCTCAGCCAGAAAGGAAAGCCAGGGAAGTCTTGGAGAAGTCATGATAAACTGGGACAAGGGACAGTCATCTAGGGACAAGAGCTCTCAATAAGAAAGTACAGAAAAATGCTAGCAAGGCCTATGCGCCTCTGGAGTGGGGGTGCCGCCTTCCTCAGCACCTGTGCCTCTCATGGCACCTGGGGGCCTTCGTCCTGCTAACTGGCAAACTCGTCTGACTCAGGAGGACGTGCCATCCTGTTCTGAGCCTGTCCACATAGTTCACTCTTCATTGCAAGCAGCAATCCCCTCTAAAATTGTCCCTCTTCTGCAGCGATGACCATTTTCTCTCCTCTGCCTGGGACTGCGTGGGGGTGTAAGAGGCTCTGAATGAGCGCCTCCTAGGTGAGCGCATGTGCCTGTCTTTTCTCTGCCTCCTTCTCATTTCTCTTCTTTTTTGTGTGGGTGCCACCTCCTTCAAGTAACACAGTTAATATTTAAAGTGACATTTACATTTTCATTAGTGGATACCTACGAAACAAAAATATTTGGGTATAAACAAGAGAGAAATAAATGATTTCCGAAGCAATTTTGCTATACTTTGAGAACGTGTTTACATTTTAATTAGAGCTTACATAAAAGCCGAACTAGTAGAGCATTAGATATTGTAATTGCCACTCTCATTAAAAGAGTTATTAAGTTCCTAATTGCGTGGGTTTATGTTCTAGATATCAGCAAAAAGCAAAGCATTATCCTTAAGGACTGTGTCAGCTAAAATGAACTAACTGCACGTGTGAACATTCATGCCCGTGTTGCCTTTTTACGCCGCCTCATGTTCCTGGGACGCCCTTTCCCACGCCGTATGCTCAACTAAAGCCCTGTGCATCACTTAAAGTTTAGCCCTGATATCTGAAAATCAGAGTTTTCCCTGGCCTTCCTGTAATCTTCGTATTTCAACTCTTTACATTTTTCTCTTTTTAAATTTTACAGATGTACTTAAATATCTAGCACAACAGTGTCTGATATAGAAATGAGAAAAATAGCTAGGTAATAATTTAATTTTAGGAATTTCAGGTGTCTGTGTGCATGGCTTTAATCCATCTATATAATAATATCAATAACACCTAGCAGTTTACAAAGCGTAGCCATAGGTCCAATAAGAGCCCTTAAATTTACATCTCTATTCAGGAAATTACGAAACTGATTCAGAGAATGAATAATTTGCTGGCAAATGACACCTCTGGGGTCCAAACTTGCTGTAAGTGGCAGGAACGTCTATACATCTCATTGTTCCTCTAGAATCCACTCGTGTCTTCATTAAATACCTATACACACTTGCTTGTGAAACTGAAGTTTGGTAGGCATCTGTGATAGGATGGAGAATGGCCCCCATCACTGGAACGCAGGCATATTAAAACTCACATGGTTAAAGGGACTTTTCAGCTGTGATTAAGTTAAGGATCTTGAGATGGGGCAATTGGCCTGGATTATCCAGTGGGTCCAATGCAATCACAAGGGTTTTTTATAAAATGGAAGCAAGAGATCTAGTTTCAGAGAGAAAGTTTTGAAGATACTACATGCGGATGGAGAAAGTGGCTCCCATCTACAAAATGCAGGTGCCCTCTGAAAACTGGAAAAGGTAAAGGAGCCAATTCTCCCTAGAGTATCCCTAAGTAACTCAGAGGGCATCTTGATTTTAGCCCAGTGAAACAGCTTTTAGACTTCTGTCTTCAGAACTGTAAGATAATAAATTTGTGTTGCTTTAAGCTACTATGTTTGTAGTAAACTTCTATGTTGTAGTAGTTACAGTAGCAATAGGAATCTAACATAGATCCATAGGGGCAAAGAACTCCTAGAGTGAGAAGTTCCAAGATAGTAATTCATCTGTGCCTCATTATAATGTAGAACTAGTATGTGCCATTCACTCTCTCAAAGTAGAAACAAACCCAAACATCAATTCACAAACAAACCCAAGCATCAATTCAATGTTCAAATATTTCACTCAGAAACCCTATTTCTTGTTTCAAGAAGCCATTTCCTCTAACCTGTTACAACTTTCAACAGTTTAAGAACAAAAATCTCTGAACCACTTATTCAATCCAGAATATTTAGCTCTGACGATTATTGTGTCACATAAGTCTCTCAAAATTTGGGGGAGGCTGCCAAACAGCTCTTAAGGAAATATAAATTTGCTCTCACATCTTCAAGTTTCCACTGGGGAGCTGCAGCAATGCTTAGAGCAAACGAAGAGAGAAAGCACTGTCCTCAGCTCCAGGGAGTCACTCCTGGTCCCTCTCTTCACCTGCTGATGTGGCCAGAACTCAGATATGGCCCAAGGAAGGTGTAGGGCTCCACAAATCTGCTACCATCACTGGAAGGTTATTTCTAGTCCTGGTTTTCTTTCAGGTTCATTTATTCTTTCCCCTGTAACAGGTTCAATATACCAGTCCTCAGAGTACAGACTCAGAGGGGAGGGTAAGTACTTCCACTGCCA
The DNA here is from genome assembly GCF_964146895.1 of Miniopterus schreibersii. Classification (NCBI taxonomy): domain Eukaryota; kingdom Metazoa; phylum Chordata; class Mammalia; order Chiroptera; family Miniopteridae; genus Miniopterus; species Miniopterus schreibersii. The sequence continues at coordinate 37,194,003 of NC_138103.1, forward strand.
TAGTCTCAAGGCTTGCCTTGGATATGTGCCCCCGAAATCACCTCCAATGATGTGAGAAGACACTACAGTCCTGTTGCCACATGCCCCCAAACAAATAATTGAAGATTGGCACAGGCCTTTATTATTTTGTTACATTAATATGCATTGCACAAATACAAAAGCTCTCTTTCCTCTTTGACCAGAGTTTCATCTTTTCAAAGTTATTGGTATGTTTGTTAGAAGATGGGCCTTAGAAAACAAGTGAATGAAACTCTTCTGACTTTCACTGAAGATTCAAGTCACCAAAGTAACAATAGATATTAAAGGCAAATATGATCACAAAGCTGTGAACAAACTTGGCTCTTCCAATACTGAGAAAACTGGCTTTTCTTAATTAATCAAGGACCTGATTAACTAATCAAAGACCTGATAAAGACAACACACAGCACAGTAATTTATTTTCGTAAGACACAAAATCTTTGCTGTTGGTGGATATTACTTAAAAGGTCAAGAAAAGCCTTTGTTTACAATTTCATATTAAGGGCAGACAAATAATCTAAGAAAACTGTGTCCTGGTAACAGTGTACTTTTGATATTAAAACTCATTTTTTTTAAAATGTTTCATTTAATTCATTCCAATCTTAGCTAGCTTGACCACACATAAATTTTTTTCCCAGCCCAAGATTCCTTTTCCACAAACCATCTACAACCTTTTCATATCCACTCAGAATCTGTCCAATGTTTTTCCTCTTTCTCATTCTGGAAATCAATCATTTTACTTCCCTCACCTACTTTTCATACACAGTTGTTTCCTTTCACCCGTATTATTGCTAGGTAGTTTAAATTACATATATCCGTTAGAATTCTTAAGCCTGAGAATCCTTAATTTTTGTGAAAACTAAGAAGTCAGCAATTGTGGACTGTTACACTAGCATTCTGCAGACTGGCAAATTTATAAATAAATTTCATGATTTCTACAAGCCTATTCTTCCTCACAGTAAATTTTCCAATAGGCCCAATTATCTTTGATTCCTCTATAAAAAGAAGCCAAAGGTGGGTGAATTTCGCAGCTTTGGCTTCTGATATTTCCATTAGCAATAGACCTATTATTCCTTTCATGAGAAGATTCCTTTACAGTGGCAGACACCCTCATGGCTTTTTATAGTCTGACTTGGGCCTACTTAGATTTTGATGTACTGTCGTCAAAAAAGTCCAAATTTCTTGTAACTCATTTCCTCAGGTTCCCAGCAGCGGCTGCTCTGAGTACACGTGAGGCTCTGAGAGTCCCCTCACCGCTGCTGCATTTCCTTCTCGAGCTGGAGGCCCACCCACTGTGTCCCCGAAATAACCCTGCCTGACCCAGCCACACTCACCGTTTCAGGCCGGCTGTGTGCAGTTCCTGAGACCTGTGTGGACCTCCGGAAGGCACTGACCTTGCTGATGAGGTTGGCCACAAACCCAAATGTTGTTTCACCCGGAAAAACCTCACACCCCAGCTTCCACCCCAAAGGAGGGCAAACAGGGCTCAGAAGGCAAAATAACCAGAGCAGGATCCATGAGCAGCTCACCTGAGGTCCGGGGAGCCGGGAAGAGGCAGCAAAGCAAAGGGGCGCTGGGGGTACTTTCAGGGGAGGCCAGGAGGCGTCCCAGGAGTCTTCAGCAGCGGCTGTCTGGTCCCATTTAAGCCTCCAAAATTGTCAAGTGACAAAACTAAAACAACTTCGTAACGTGTTTGATACCGTTGTCTGGAGGGGAACGGTCCATGGCTTGGGGGAGCGCAGTGTCTCACACCCATAGTGTCCTGCTCCGGAGGGATCGGGGCCAGGGGAGCTTTGTGCGCTTAAGAGACAGCCCAGCCCCCGGGCATGAGTGGCCGGGAGGCAGGGCCTTCCCTGAAGGGCCAGCAGGTCCACTCTAGGCTGAAACAAGCTGGCTACCCCCAGGTGCTGAACTGTGGTTGATGCAGTTCCGTTTCCCTGACAGGTGTTTCCCAGTGAGCTCAGGCTGCTTGAGGTTGGGGATCGTGGGTGGGCTGGGCCACTGTGGATCCTGGTACACAAATTAGCTTTATCAAGCCGCAGGTGCAGAAGACCTGATGATTCTCAGAGCTCATTTAATCTCTAGCATTTGATTATTCATCCTAAGAAAAGACTGCAGTGCAGTTGGGGTGTATGTCTATCTGATTTTCATTGAGACAGAGAAATTTGAGAAAGCTAATGCATTATCAAAGTCTTAGGCAAATCCGTGTGATGTGCTCACAACTGAAAGGAGGCTCAGAGTTTCTAGGAAGCGTTTTCTCCAAAGGATACAGATATTAGACTTTTACTGACTGGGCCTGGTGATGCTTTGGAAGACTCAAATATCAAGGGAGACAGTTGAAACTGGCCTTTCAAGGATTTAGAATCACATTTGCTGACTTAATTGAAATTGCATTTCTGAGGACTCTTCAATTTTGAATATGTGTACTCTTGAAAGGATGGTTAAACACATTGTTAAATATTTCTATATTTTGTAAGAGGACCAAAAAATGTCGCCTGCTTTTCTAGGGCAAGCTTCATACCATGCAGAGCAATTGCAATATCAAGGCCGATCATCTGTCCAGAGACGACCATTAAATTCACAGACCAAATCTGAAAAACATTCGTAAGTATTTAGCCACTCCTGAATAGCTTTCAGAGCTAGCTAAATCATTTTCTCCAAGTGGTAATTGTTTCAATGTCCCCAGACATTAAAAGCTATTAAAGTCTAATGACCCAAGTCTTGTTTTTCCTATAAAGGTGGAAACTTTTTTTGATGCTCTAGCTTTTTCTTTTAGTGTTCAACCAGCTACCAGTTTTACAAAACACACAATTATGTCTGTGTATAGAGCACAAATCAAATAATTCAGTAAAGTCTTAGGTTTGGAAAAATTATACTTTGGGTTCACTATTGACTTTACTGAAAATGTTTTATACCCCAAATAGTGATTTTCATGTACCAATGAAAGAGGGAAGGGTGACGTTGGGTGCTATGAAACCCACACGTAGCTTTCCTATTTTTGTGGTGTGTTATACTATTAAGATTTGCAGCCTGTGTTTTACCAGAGATTTTTGGTTTTACCTCATAAAACACTTTGTCACAATCATGAAAAACTGCTATTCACTGGATACCTTTTATGATTTTCAAGTGATTATCTTTCTTATAAGAGGGCAAACATGGTACAGACTTTCTTTGCAATTTTTTTGCTCTATGGAACTCTTTGTTGTTCACCCCGTGAAAAGGCAGTCCTACGAATGGTACTTGGTCAATCAAACTGTAAAAGAAAACATGACAGGAAATGAGATGAATGGGAAAACCTACTTTGGTAATTATAATTATACTGGAAATTCAATTAAATGCTCTTTTTACTGTGGTTAACTTTAGATATTTTAACTTTTCATGTACCATAAGCTCAAATATTGTCCCAACTAAAAAGGAAAACTACTGGAGAAGTAGTAATAAAATCAACCTATTGTTAATCAAAGTAGGAAATAAGACAAAGCAGAAAAACAGATACAGGTACACGTCTGCCTGGAAAATAATTAGGAAAAATTTGCACATTCGTTCTTTTATCAGTTAATCACTTAAATTCTAATTAATAAAACTATTGAGTCAAGACAGGACACACTCTAGTTATACCTATTTTATTGTTATTAGAGAAGAGCAAACACCAAATCTGATGTTTAACCTGAATTGTAAGCTATAATTATATAAAATATAGTTACATCTAATTTTTTGAGCATTTTCTAAATCTTACTGGGTTGTTTAATTTGAATGCTTATTACATTGTCTTAAGTTTCTGTAGTACTTTTTCTTGTTATTCATTGTTTTGATGCTTGGAGAAAAAGAGCATAAAGAATATTACTTTTAGCCAAATGTATTCATTTTTTTCAATCACTTATTTTCATTTATTTAACAAATATTTACGTATTTTTTACTATGTGGCAGTTATCACATTAAGGGTTGTGTTGATGAAATAGTAAAGAAAATGCTGTCATTTAAAATTAGTGACAAACTTAGTATAATAATAAAGTAAAACAATTTCAATGCCATAAAAATATTTCAGTAATTCTAGACTAATTCAGTTTTCAGTTAGGAGTCAAAAGACACTACTTTGAACAAGTTTGCAATTTCATATAACTGGTTCAGCCTGTCATAATCAGGAAATGACTATCATTAAACGTGGAAACCCAAGTTTTAAATGGTGTCCAAAAAGTCAGATTTGCTTGCAATACCACATTTGTTATAATAATGTGAAAATTTCTAACATATGGTACAGTGCCTAAATATGTTAATATTAGGTTAACTATGAAAATGAATCCTAACAACTTCCATTTTTCAATGTATAAAAATCTCATAACAGAACCTGACAAAACCATACAAATTGAAGAATTACAAGGAAGGAAGTTTCCTATGTAACAATGATAGAGCCGATGACCACATATTTAATGGTCCTTAATATCCAGGTCCAACAGAAACAAATCACAAAGATTTTAGTGAAAGTTCCCACCATGTCTTCATTGGACTGTGGTTCTGCTAGACTTTCTGAGTTGAAAATCACAGCTGTATGGACATCAATTAAAATTAAGAGGATAAGTAGTTTGAAATGGCCTGGAAATCCCTAAATATTTAAGCATTTTTTTACTACCCTCTCTTTAGGTCTATATTCTCTCTAGATACAAGATGTCCCATGAGAAAGCTTAGAGCAATTAGATATGTATTTGGCCCAACTTTCAGTTAGACAATGATGTAACAAAATGCTCTTGTAAATACCATGATATAAATATCTCTATTTGCTGCTTCTATTAATCAGGAAAAAAAAGAGTTTGTATCTTATTGGTATACACACACACACACACACACACACACATATATGTGGCTCACTGTTTTATATATTCATATATTTATAAGTTTACATATGTTTATATATTTATAAATATAAATTTAAACATAGATATCTATATATTTGTGTCCATCCAAAAACAAATCTATAGGAGAGAACAAATTTATTTCAAAACTTGAATGTATTACCACTTCTCAACTCTATAATTTACCCAATAATCTTTTTGGCCTCCATAATTAAAGTAACTTTTGAAGGTATTATTTGGTGTGTGTGTGTGTATTTTTTTCTTGTATTTAATTCTTCAAATCTATAGCTGCAATCCTGACTAATTTAACTGAAAGGGTCTAAACCGCATGACCAGTGATATGGTAGGGAAAGATAGATTACCCTGGGGACAAAGTTCTTGTTTTCCCTGTTCCACCTCTTGCTAGGCATCTGGGGCTTCTTGCCCTGGTGAGTTTCTGTACCCTAATTTCTGTACCTGGGTTTTTGTACCTGGCCCATCTAACACAAACCATTTGCTCTCAAGTGTCCTTGGTTTAGGGAAGATAGGATTTACTAGGTGGCTGCAAATTGCTCTTTAACATCTGTCTTAGTTTCCCTATTCTACTTGTCCTGGAATTTTCCTAGATTTTGCTATGCTATAACAAATACAGCATAAAAAGGAAAGAATATGTACACCCCTATGTTCATAGCAGCATTGTTTACAACAGCCAAGATCTGGAGACAGCCCAAATGACCATTGGTAGATGAGTGGATAAAAAAGCTGTGGTACATTTACACAATGGCATACTACAAGCTGTAAAAAGGAACAACATATATAGACATGGAGATTATGCTAAGCAAAATAAACCAGTCAGAGAAATACAAATACCATATGATTTCACTTATATGTGGAATCTAACAAATGAAATCAACTGATGAACAAAATAGAACCAGAGACATGGATACATGGTACAAACTCATAGATGTTGGGGTGGGGAAGATGGGATGAAATAAGGTGAAAAGAATAGCCCCAGAACATATATGCATAGCCCATGGACACAGACAACAATGTGGTTAGGACCAGAGGGAGGAAAGCCTGGGACCTGGGTGGAGGGGCAGAAAATGGGGACATCTATCATAATGTCAACAATAAAAATAAGAAATACTTTTTTTTTTTTTTTTCAAAAGGAAAGATTGCCAGGCTACACACCACCAATATTGGCCATTGACCTAAATTTCTGAATAAGAAAGATAAGGTTGAATAGTAAGAGTGGAGAGTAGGTAACACCCTACATATCAAAATCAGAATGGCAGACCATAAGAAAGCCTTGGCTGGAAAGTAGATAAAGTGCATTTAAATTTAATTCTCATTCTCAAAGTGACATAAGGCACAGCCACTATTTTGTGGATGGAAATAAATAGAGATGTTCAACCAATTTTGATAGAATTTAGAGAGACTCAAAGAACAATTTCAGGAACTGCTATTAACCATATCCATAGGTTCTCCCCTCCCCTCACAGGCAGCAGAATGTCTGAATAATGACTATACAACAGACATTCTTCAGTAAAGTTTATATATAAACAGGACCCAGGTAAACTGGCAGAGAGTCAAGAAGAGCTCATATACATGGTTTTCAGACATAGCTTATCTAGATATTTGTGGTTTTGTGGTAGGCAGTTAGACAGACATGAGCAGAACAAGGAAGATGGGCCAGGTACAGAGGTCACCAGGGTGGAAAATCCCAGGTGAGTAGCAAGGACAACTATAGAATGGGACCTCACTTCCAGGGTGGCCTTTCCTCCCCTAGCATATCACTGGTCCTGTGGTTTGGATCCCCCAACCCTTCCTCCCTAGAGATAACATCTAGGTTTCAGTTATATTTCAGCTCCAGGCCAGACCAGCTGCATTGGATAATAACCCCCACAACCCTGAAAGGATACATCTAGAAAACTGCTGAATATTCTATTGAGATCTTCCCCTGGGGCCTCTCCTAAGATCTCCAGTCTTAAAACCCTTAGGACTAAGGACCCAGTGCACTCTCCCTCCTCAGAGCATACCCAAGCCCTTTCCTTCCGCCTCCCCCTTTCTCACTCCCTCCTTCACGCCCTCACCCCAGGCGAGTTACCATCAGCTTCCACACTCCCAAGCTGCAAGGACCCTTCCTTTACCTCTATAACTTGTTTCCTAAGCCAGTTTCTTCTAGGAATTACTTTTTCTACCTCTGTGATTTACCAAATAAATGTTCTCTTATAACTGGGTCTTGGCTCTGAATTCTTTCCTAGCCAGAACCCAAGTACCGAGGTTACTGAGCAAAGGTTTGGTCTGACCCCACCGGCCTAATACCTGGTGCCCTTCCCACCTCCCACAACAGTTTCTGATGAAAAAATGTATAACAACAAAATACATAGGAACTATAAAATCATTTCCTAAAAAAAGAGTAAAAAGAGAACAGAAAATGAAACAAGAGAAGGAGGGGAAAAGGAAGAACTATCCTGCAAAGGATAGATTTTAAACATGCATTAAACATTTTACTAAAAGTGACAAATTTCTAGGAATTGGACCAGTGTAAGAGAATTGGGGGGGGGGGGGCGGTGATAAAATTGTTCTTTATCATGAGTGTGGTGATGGATACATGACTATATGTATTTGTCAGAACTCATAGAACTCTAACAGCAGAGTGGATTTTATGTTTATAAAGTTATAAAAAAATTCAGCAAGGTATGAGGGAAACCAGAAATAGAATGCTATGAAATAACAAGATTTACTGTATTATAAATAAGTAGCCAAACCACATTGATAGATTTATAGGGGTGAGGAAGAAAGGGATTAACCTAATTTATTTAGAAAAATATTGACTGGATCCTGTGAAACTAAAAATAAAGATGCAAAAAAATAATAATAAAGAGTTAGTGACCTCTGAAACATGGCCTGTGTTCCTCTCCCAAAGTATATCCCAGAGGAGCTCCCTATTTGGAGAAAGGAAAAACTTTTTCAAACTTGTACAAAGGGACTGTCACTTGTCAAGATATGTTCTTGAATGATCAAAATTGCTCTGTGGGCAATGGTGGCCTTGCACAAGAATAGGAAGAAAAGTTAATAAATCTTTATCATGGTATAGAAAAAGACATATAAGCAAAAAAGTGATGGAAATATGGTTATAGGAAGATATCAGTAAGTTAATTATATACTAAACTGCAATTAAAAGAAATATTGTAAAAAAGGCCATAAAATTCCCTTACATATGTTTGAGTAACATGTTCCTCTCTTTGAAATTATCCATGCATACTAGCAAATATAATTCTAAGATTAAGAATCCACTTAATTTTAACTTGATGTTTCAAGTATTGTGTACAAAAAAATCTGAAATAAATTTTATCAAAATACTAACGGGTGTTATAGCTGAGTAAAGACTGATGGGTGGTTGTGATTGCTTTGCTTCTTTTGCTCTTTTTCCAAATTTTCCACAGTTTCAGACAAAAATGAATAAGCTGACAGGATTTCTTTCTAAAAGTATCTAATGAATTAATTTTGGAACAATATTTCTAAAATCATATGCTTTTTAAAAAGAACATTGTAAGGTAAAGTCTTAACACTGTTTTCCTTTGCCATATGTTATGGACTGAATGTTTGTGACCCCTCAGATTCATATGTTGAAACCCTGGCCCCAGTGTAAGCCCGGCTGTGTTTGGAGACAGGAACCTAAGGAACTGAGATTGAATGAGGTCATCAGGGTGGGGCCCTGATTCAACAGGATTAATATCCTTGTAAGAAGAAATACCAGAGAGCACACTTGCTCAATCCCTCTCTCTCTGTCTCTGTGTATGTGTGCCCATGTACTGAGGACATGGCGAGAAGGTACTGTCTACAAACCAGGGATACAGCCCATATCAGAAACTGATTTTGCAGGCACTTTAGTATGGACTTCTAGTCTTCAGAACTGTGAGAAAATAAACTTCCACAGTTTAAGCCACGCAGTCTGTGGTATTTTGTTACGGCAGGCCAAGCAGACAATTATACTATACATACAGCACAGGTCTTCATAATTGCTCATGCCTCCTTGCTGTTGCAAACAGTTGTTTATTCATTTCCCAACAACTGTTTCATTGAATAGGGAGTTCCAACTTCCCAGCAGTATCCTTCCCAGTAATATGGAGAGACATGTTCAGGTATAAGATTTTCAATAATAGTGAATAGTTTGGGTCATTCTTTTAGAAAATCACCAAAGCTATAACTATTTCTCGCAGAGACCCATCCATGATGGGGACAAAATTACCTCTATCCATTGCCTAGGCATTCCATGTTGTATATTTCAACGAATTATGTATTTATTTAAAACCAATGTTCGTTATGATTCTCAGAATTTAAACTTCGTCCCTGCCTATACTCTAATATATAGATTTACAAAATAACAAGAGGTAGGTCTTAATGATTCTGTGGGGGAATGAGTCAGATCCTCAGTTTAGCCTCTGACTATAAAGAAAAGCTTAAACAACCCTAATTTCAAATCTACTAGATTGTTTGTTTTCTTGTAGCATTCAAGATATTAGTTTGATACTGCCATGAACACCAGGAGATATCAATACTGAAACAAACTGCAAATAACAAAAAGGATTCCAAAACATGCTTTAAATAAAACATTAGGAAAATGATAAATCATAATGAATACTGTATACTAAAAAAAACAACATATAAGAATTTGCATCAATACACATATTTGAGGTATGGCAAATAGCTACGTATGAGAGAGAAGCATAATTGTAGAGCAGAAAGAAACTAAGATTGTCAGGTAAAGGCATCAATTTACAGGTGTGTTGGTCATTACTACTTGTCCCTTCATGTCCCCTTTCCAATCTTCTTTACCTTGTTCTGTGCTTCAAGAGGTTGTTCTATATGGACAACCACAAAAAGACTCTTTAGTCTTGGTTATGTTTGAACGAGTTTCTAGCCAGAGATCCCAGGGTGGGAGGAGAAGGCTGTCAGGGCACTTCCATCCCCAGCTCCCTCCCTGCTGATGCAGCTAGTGGTCAATGTGAGTGTTCGACCAAAGGCCACAAATCCTGTTCAGCCACCAATAGCTGTCGCCTCCCACCCCTTCAAGCCTACGAAGAGGAGCAACTTCCCACTATTGTCAGTCCTGGGCTAAGTCACCCTTCCCTATTGGTTTCCATTAACTTCTAAAAATCCCTTATTAAACTCATGCCAATAGCCCCTTTTCACTACGGTTTACTGCTGGAAAAAGGACTGATACGAAAGATGAAATCTCTAAGTCCTAGAAAGATACAAGTGCAAAGACTAATTTCTCCTGGGCACATTATCACTTGTGTGTGGTCTCACAAAAGCAAAGAGCTTTAGGACAGCTATAATAAATGCTGCCCTCACAGTGATGGATCAAAAATAAAGTTCAAAGTGTCTAGTGCATGATGAAGCCAGGAGTGTTCATAGTCGTTCCATTTCATTAAAATGTTAACCAAAAGGAAACTCAAAAACTAATTTGTCTATTCTTCTGACAAGAAAGAGTCAAGTAGGCTCATATGTTGCTTTTCGCCATGTACCTCACTTGGTGCCACAGGTTTAAAAGACCCGATCACAATGACAGGTTAGTGGAAGCACCTAAGCCAGGACTAAGCTCTTTCCACGTCCCCACTCGGCAACTGGATGAGGCTGGTGAGCACAGATGACAGGCTGGAGGCTTTCGAGAAACTAAATTATGTCCCCACCTACAATAGAGACAAGGGATGAAGAGAAGAGAAACTTGGAAAAGAGACATGAGGAATAAATGAGTTAAAGCAGCCCAGAGCCCTTGACCAGCATGACATTTTTAGGTTCAAGACCTCTCCTCTTGCCTGATGGTATCTGCAGAAAGCCACGGTGAGCGGGACTGAGGCTACAGGTTCCTGGTGAAGAGGGGGGGCCTGGGGCACCGTGGTACTCACAGCAGAAGTGAAACCACAACAGTCACGAGGTTCTCTGTGTTCAAGGAGAAATGGAAATGACAAGAGCACACTGGCTGCCTTCATTTTCCTACATCATTGCCAAAAGCCACACCATAAACCTGTGCACAGCCAGCTGACCCCTCTCTGGCAGCACTCCTGTTAACTATGTTTAAGCTAAAAGTCAGCATTAACTTGTTGCCAAAAAAACCCAAGTATTCAATCAAATTTCTGAACAACTAACAATGTCATTTTATAAACTGTCTCATCATTATCAAAGCAGAATAGTTCCATCTTTTAATCAATTCAAGTTATTTCCATAAGGACAGATTACACACAGTAACTATATTCACCAACATTTATGTAAATTGGTAGATGACTTGCCAAAACAAAATTTTAAAATCCCATTATATATTTTGCTTTTCTTGAGATATAAAGGTAATAAAACCCAGTTCCTTTTATCCCTGTTGGAGTTTCATGTTTCTGTATGAAGATTTTTATATGAGTACTCAGATAATTTCAGTTTTGTAACTATGCAATAGCTAAAGTAAACATTAGGAAAAATGTAACGTTTTAGTGGAAAGAAGAATAAAGACTGCTAAAATGTTGGGGGAAGCTGGGTATTTTTCTTTCCTTTCCCTAAATGAAGAATTCAGAGAAGAATGGGCTCTCAGATTTCTGTTCAGAAAGTCAGAGTTAAAGTCTAGGGGCCTAGAGTTGTTTAATCCATACCAGATGTGAGGAATAATAGTAGAAATAAAGACAAAGGATTTTGAATCATGTATTGCTATAGTTAAAAAAAAAAGGGGAAACATTTTTATTCCTTTTGTGCTGTTGCAAAATGTAATACATACTTTAAACTACACAAGGAAACTTCAATTTTATCACACTAACAATCACATAACTTAGTAATATATGTATAATCCAAACACAGGCTATTTTCATAGGGTTAAAACAAAAGCTAGGACCCCTAGAAAAATAAATTTTTAATGACTGCAGATTATTCTTTTGCTTGCTTTAATCACAGATGTTTAAAATTTTAAGTTTAAAGTTTTAGATATTCAAAATTCGGTCTTCTATACCATAAGGCCACTCTTCGAATTTCTTTTCCATTGGAAGAGAAACTCCTTTCATAAAATGTTAGTGTCCAATTGTGTTCTCAGATAATGTTTTGCATTAGCTATTTCTATTCAGTTCCAATGTCCTCATCAAACTTCAGCAGATCTTAAAATCTCAGGATAAACGCTTCTTTTTTTCTTGCATTGATTTAATTAAAGTGATGGAGAAAAATGGAAATTTGTAAAAATTAACTTTCAGAAAGTCATAAAATTAATTATTAACTTCATCTTATTGAGATTCACTTATCTCTTCATATTTTCACTCTATTTGCATTTAATATTCACACATTGTTGTCCTTGGCATCTGTGATAGACAGCCAAGGATATGTAGTTTATGACTCTTCTGTCTGGCTCAACCTGACAGTGAAAAAATTCACTGTTCTTCTGTTGGCTGCATCGACTTTGGGTGCTTTACTCTTAAAATATGAAATAAGCCGATTTCTGAGCATATCACTTAAGATGAAAAACAGAAGGTTCATTCTCAATAACTAAAACAGTAATATGACATGTGCAAACGTGTTTATATACAATTATTTATTTTACTTTATAATTTATTTTACTTTATTTGTGAATAAAATAATTTAAAATTTGACACTGCAGTGATTATCATAGTGAGGAGTTAGAAATGGCCAGGCAGTTTAGGGTTGGAGACCCTGAGGAAAAAGGAACCATGCAAAGGTGAAATGTTTTGGGCAAACAGGATATGATAAAAACAAGTTTGCCCTACGCCCCACCCCTGAAGTGGGCAGAGGATACATGGGAAATCGCTTCTCTCAATTTTGCTATAAACCCAAAACTACACTAAAAAATAAAGTCTTTTAAAACTTTTTTTTTTAAAAAAGATGCTGGCAAGAGTTTTCCCTGAAGTTGAAGATATAGCTCAGGTTAATTTGACTTAAGAGCTTGAGTGATTTGTAAAAGTAACTACTTTTACTGTTTAATGAAAGTAAAGTGGTCATCCATTTGGATGCCTTTCCAGTCCCTAAAAAAGGCCTAGGCACTTGAGGAAGAATTATCTATCCAACTCAGCTTTCATGGGTGGGTTACTACACTCTTGAAAACTGGCCACCTTAAGAGAAAGAATCCTTGCTAAAATCTGAGTGTTTTGAGGAATTGGTGAAGATGGAAGAGCTGAGGGAAGAAACTCAACTAAAACATAAGTTTTTGTACAGGATAAAAAAACAACCACCTAATAACATCATGTGGGAGAGGTTCAACCAGGGGCAATTTTTTTTCTCCCCAGGGGCACATATGGCAATGTCCAAAGATATTTTTGACTGTTGTAACTACAGCAGTAAGGGGGAGCACGACTTGCATGTGGTAGTTAGAGACCAGGGATGCTGCTAAACATCCTACCAAGGATGGGACAGCTCTATACCTTTCACCCCAGCAAAGAATTATCTGGTCCAAATTGTTTAATCGTGCCTGAGTTGAAAACTGCCAGAGAAGAATGAAAAATCCTTACATGATCAGAAAACAGCAGATGAACCCAGCAGTATATGACAAGGTCAAGGTCAGACCCTGAGGCACAATTCATTATTAACAGGAAATGTGGAAGAAAATGTAGTAAGTATACGAGGTAAAAAACCAAGGGGTGACTTCATTGTGGCACAAACAGAAATAAGAGATCTTAAGATCACTGTGTATGTTATAAGGTTATTATGAGCCCTACTATTCACCAAAATTACCCCAGATTTCTTGATAAAGTTTCAAGTGGCTTAAAGGTTAAAATTCTCATCACAAAACCAATTATTCCAGGGATAACTATAACACCAATGATGCTAGATATGACCAAACCCTAAATTTACCTGGGGATGGAGAAAGAAAAAGAGAGTCTCATGTCACTGGGTATTTTATTTGAAACTATTGCTTACCTTCTCCAAAACTATTGCTTTATTTTTTCTGAAAGACAAAGAAATCTCTAATATTTTGTTCAGACGTCACTATCTGTGAGTCATAAACCATGTTAGCCAGTGTATCACATCAAAAACATAGTTACTCTATTATACTTCAGCAGAGACACAGAACATGACAGATTATTGACAGTGAGCTGAGAAGCAATTTTGTCACAAGCAAAATGATTTCTCTTGTAAAAGTCAAGAGGCAAACATCATGTCTGCTCTTTTTAGAAAGCTATACATCTTTGCTACTTTGAAAAATATTTATCTATAGAGTTCCTATGAATTTATGAATAGAAAAAAGAAAATCTAGATAACATGAGAAAGGAGGCGAGAGCAGTGGCTAAGAACTATGTTAATGACAACACAGTAAAATGATGGACCAAAGAAGCAAGTACAGAGAGCAAAGCACCTGTATATGATACTTACATTTTAACAAAACATTATGTCTTATGTTTTAATCCACTGTCTCTCCAGTGATTATAACTAAGAAATGAGCAGAAGACTGTGATTTGGGGAAAGTGGTATTTTTCAGGGGTTGAAATCACACCCACACATTATTTTACTAATGGATAAAGTCAATACTGTGCTCACACATGCTCATAATAATGGGGTCAATATTTCTGGATCACCAATGCTACTGCATTATTATCCACTGTTCTTTACCAGCGGGGAGCTTTGCCTCATTACTTCCAACCATGAATCTTGAAGCATGAAAAACAGAGCTTTTGACCCTCAGCTAGGACTTCATCTGTATTCCTGGGTTCGCATCCCTGGCTAAGAGTCGATTTTAAATAAAGAATTTGTACAAGAAAGAATCACATTGGTGGCCTATATGTTACGGTGAGGCCCACCAGTTGACAAATCCTGCTAATGGTCACAGAGGCTCCAATCAGCTTTTTATGGTTCACTCGAAAATTTTGTGCAAGCCAAAAAGTAAGTTAAAAGTAAGGAATAAAGGCATTCATTTTCAGACATTCAAAGTCTCAAATACACTGTTTCTCAGAAAACTCCAGGAGGGTTTACTACACCTAAGCAAGGGAGTGGACCAAAAGAGGAGGAAGACCCAGGGCCCATTGAGTAGAGCTTCCAGTAAGAGCGCTGAAAGTGTGTTACCTCAGTACAGTGGTGCTAAAACCTAGCAAGTAACTATTCCAGATTATTTCAATAAGGGGGACTGGGGAGGCATAGCTGAAAATTCTTACAGGAAAAATTGATTGATATATTTTTCTGATATAGTTTAATATGTAGAAAGTGACATTCAAAGAAGTTTTACAGTACTGTTGAATAATTGGACATCAAACTAGATATGGGGAAAAGGGGCACCAGAAAAATAATAGTTGTAAAAGGAAAAAACTGTAATTATGTGAATCACATGTCTTTTTAGGGAAGAAAATTTATGGAGTCATCATAAACAAAGAACCCTAAATTAAAGAAATCAGGCCTTGAAACGATTAGAAAATATAAGTTTGCAAAAATAAAACTAAGAGAAATTTGTGTGTTTATGCAGGTGCATGTACACCCTAAAATGTTTCTGTACATATTGTGAGTGGTAAGAAAATGAATTCTCACCTTCCATGATAGAAAATAAAAATTTAATCTGAAAATGAATAAAAAGCTGCAACAGTTGCTCATCCTGGCCTGTAATCTGAAAATACACATTTACAAGTATGAAATAACATACGCATAAATTTATTTATAAAAGCGTTACTTATAATATCATTGGATAAGTGGATCATCTTTGATAACTGGCCTAAAAGCCAGTCTGCTAAAATCATGGGAAGTCACTCATCTGTCCAGCTGGAGGACACACAAAACAAATGGGGAACTAGACAGGCTTGCAGTCCTGATTCTAAATCCCAAATCCCAGGCCTGTCTCTCCTGATATAAAAGGAATAGCAGTTGTATTAATAAATCTTTCCATACAGTTCCAAATGATTCAATTACACAATTAATCTTAAAAATGCAGGAATATTGGTACCTGACCTTTCCTTTCCTTCCTGGCCCTCTTTCCATTTCTATGTTTCACCAGTTGGAAGGCTGACTCTGATCTTCTAGTGTGTCTAGATGATTCCTCATATTATATTTTTTTATTAGCTAAAATGGTATAAATTCTCTCCTGTTCTAGATGGAATGGCTGTGGCTTCTGGGAAGGAGTGAGGATGAGATGAAGATTGTTCCATATTAGTTTAATATTTCCAAAATTTTACTTGCATTCATGCACTTTGAGACACAGTGTAGCAGGCAGTACAGCTGTCATGAAGAGCCGCAGAGTGCTGCCTGAATCCAGTGTAAGGACAATGCCAGGACGGAAAACAGGTTGGGCCTTTTGTTTGCCTTTTTTCTGTTTCCCAGAATGAGTAATCAATCCTTGATTGCTAAGGTAATGCTCTATTTCTTGTAACTATTTTGCAAAAGTTACCATGGTAACTTTTACCCCAGAATAACTGAGCTGCTATCTGAAAAACTTTGTCTCCTTACAAATGTGGAGAAGATTAGGACTTGTAGTTTCATCTAAATATTCTCTTATTATTTGTGACTTTGAAATGAAGATATCAGAAATTGTGGCTTCATTCAACAATATTAGGAGATATACTTTCATGATCATTATCATCATGTGAGAAAAAACATAGTTTAGTGAAGTGATGTTAGACATTGTACTGTTAAATAGATTGATAAAAAGTAATATATTCTTAAATTTGTGCTGAAATATGTCAGAGCAAAAAACTGACAGTCTGGTAAAGAAACTCCTTCCTGGCATGAACTGTGTGAGCCATGATTATGCTCAGGTGCCATTACTGTTACAAAATGCACCATCTGTTGTGCCTTACATCATGTGGAAGAAAAGACGGGTTTTTATAAAAAGTAACCTAAAAGGGTGATCTGATCATAAATTACTAACTGGGTAGGTCATGGTGGGTAGTCATGCCCTAGGCATATAACATCTTCTGTTAAAGGTTTATGCTTGCCTTAAGCAATCCCAGTCCATTGCATCTGTGCATCTAGGTTAACTCACCTTTGAAATAAACGTTCAAGAGAGCACATAATCTGTTATCCCACAATCCATCCCAGCTTTGCTTTTTCCCACCTCCATGTAAACCTCCTTATGGTCCTCCCTTAAGTTCAAATGTATAAAAATACTACAAAACTGCCCAAGCTGGTTTTGCTCAGTGGTTAGCATGTCAGCCCGTGTACTGAAGGGTCCCAGGCTTGATTCTGGCCAATTGCATGTACCTTGGTTGCAAGCTCTATCCCTTTCCCTGGTCAGGGCTGGTGCAGGAGGCAACCAATCACTGTGTCTCTCTCACATCAATGTTTCTCTCTCTCTCTCTCCCACAATCTCTGAAAAGCAATGAAAAAATATCCTACGGTGAGGATTAAAAGAAAATACTGCAAAACTATTATTCTCTGGAGCTATTATTATATTAAACCTATTATTATATTTGAGATCTTGCTCCCCAGCATATGTCCTCAGCTTGACAGAAATAAACACTTACAAAAATTCTCTCCAGGTTTGAATGTTTGTTAACATTGACAAGCAGTAATGGGGAGGCCTGAATTACTGACTAGGTTTTATTATATTCATATTATTGCCATGCAAAAAAGACATATTTTTAACTTTATTAAAAACAGTAACCTAGTCACTAAAAGGAAATACAGCTACTTTTCAGGGACTTTTTATTGAACCAGTTTGACCTGGAAATAAAATTAAATCTTATTAACTGTTCTTATTTTCAGTTCAATTGATGACACAGCAAGATATCCAACAGGCTGGTTTTGCTGTTGTGGGAGTACATTATCAATGTGCCTGAGGGTACGAGTTCATGCAAGTTCTTTATTCATAAAGGATAAAACTATTTTTAAAGAGCACATTTGTGACATTTTCAAACAATATCCACAATATAATTTTCTTTAAACTCAACACTAATTCAGATAAAGTTTCCCTAAATAGGTCTAATTGTAAAAAGTACAGTAAATACATTATTTTCCTTAGGTTTCTAGCCTTCTTGGATATTTTAATATTTTTATTGTACTTTTTTTCAGATTCACAATTGGACACTTTATTCTAGTTGAAGGATAATTTTCTTTTCTGATTTTGTATTTATGGTTGCATTTTATTATGATCAAGGAGTGTTTGCTACACTACTACATAAAATAAAATAGGCTATTCAAGAAGTCTGAAAACAAAAGAAAAATGGAGTTTAAAAAGAAGTTTATCCTATGGTTCCCCACTTTCTGGACTCCCTGTACATGATACAACTCATACAAAAAAATCTGTCCTCTACATTCTAAGCTTATTCATTTATAGTTGTTAACACTTACCTCTGAGAATAATTTCAGGATACTCTTAAATTTAGACTACTGGCATTGCCTATCTATCAATCCACTACCTACAAACATTCAGACTAAACTACTTTATTTGATGTTACTTTTTCCTGCTTTGAAAGCACACAAAAGAAACACAAATTAATATGGTAATGCATTGGTAGAGTTACTTTTATGCAACTGTATACTCAAGTCCAACTCTCAGTAGCAGTGTGACACAAATGATAGAATATGCTGTTTTGGAAACAAGAAAATGCTAATATTTTAAATTCCTAAATATTAATAATAGTAGGATGTGTTACAACTTCAAAAACTTTTAAATCTGAAAAGTATATTAAACTTTAGAACATAAAGTTTGATTTAATTTATCAGATGACATTGTTTTTATATTTTTAAAATAAAGACTTTATTCTACTTTGAGGTTCCCAGAAAAACTGAGGGGAAGGTACAAATTATTTGCATACACCCTCCCCGCCCACACACTCATGCAAGGCCTCCCCAATTATTAACATCCCTCATCAGAATGGAACATTTGTTATAACTGATTAACCTACATTCACACAACTTAATCTCCCAAAGCCCATACTTTACCTTACCCCTTGGTGTTGTATATTCTATGTATATTCATTATAATATACAGAGTACTTTCACTGCCCTAAAATCCTCAGTGCTCTGACTGTTTTTCTCTCCCTTCTCTCCTTCACCCGTAGGAACCAATAATCTTTCTTTTGTTTCCATAGTGTTGCCTTTTCCAGAATGTCATAAAGTTGAAAACATAGAGAATGTTGCCTTTTCAGATTGCCTACTTTCACTTAATAATATGAATTTAAGGTTCTTCCATGTCTTTGCATGATTCAATAACTCATAGAAATTAAGGAAGATACAAATAAGTGGAAGCATATACTATGTTCATGGATAGAAAGACTTATCATCATTAAAAAGTACACACTACACAAAGTAATCTACAGCTTCAACAATTCTTATTAAAATACCAATTCCTTAAAGTCACAAATCTAGAACAGATACTCTAAAAATTTATGTGGAACCACAAAAAACCCCTAATAGCCTCAGCAATCTCAAGAAAAAAAAACAACAGAATTGGAGGTATCACACTACCTGATATGAAACTATACTACAAGGCCATATTAATCAAAACAGCATAGTATTGGCACAAGAACAGGCATTTAGATCAATGGAACGGAATAGAGAGCCCAGAAATAAACCCATGCATCTATGACCAATTAATATTTGATAAAAGAGGAAAGTACATACAATCAAGTAATGATAGCCCCTTCAATATATGGTGTTTGGAAAATTGGACAGACACATGCAAAAAAATGAAACTAAACCACCAACTTACACCATACACAAGAATAAGCACAAAATGGATTAGGACTTAGATGTAAATTATGAAATCATAACAGTCCTATATGAAAACATAGGCAATAAAATCTTAAACATTTCTCAAAGCAATATTTTTGCTGATATGTCTCCTGGGGGAAGGAAAAGAAAGAGAAAAATAAGCAGATTGGACTATATCAAACTAAAATTTTTGCACAATGGAAACCATCAACAAAATGAAAAGTCAACCCACTGAATGGGAGAACATATTTGCCAATGATACATCTGATAAGGGGTTAATTTCCAAAATATATAAAGAACTTATACAACTCAACACACCAAAAAACCAATCAATCCAATTAAAAAATGGGCACAAGGACCTGAATAGACACTTTTCAATAGAGGACATAACAGATGAACGATAGAAAGGTGCTCAAGGTCACTAATTATCAGAGAGATGCAAATCAAAACCACAATGAGATATCACCATACATGTCAGAATGGTTATCATTAAAACAACAAGCAACAAGTGTTGGCAAGGATGTGGAAAAAAGGGTACCCTAGCGTATTGTTGGTGGGAATGCAGACTGGTGCAGCCAATTTGGAAAACAGTATGGTGTTTCCTCAAAAAATTAAAAATTGGAATTGACTTTTGACCCAGAGATCATACTTCTGGGAATATATCCAAACAATCAATTTGAAAGAATATATGCATCCCTCAGTTCATTGCAGTGTTATTTACAACAACATAGATCTGGAAAGTCCCAATTTCCCATTAGTAAATAAGGGGATAAAAAATTGTGGTACATTTATACAGTGGAATACCACTCAGCCATATAAAAGAAAAAAAATCTTACCTTTTCAGACAACATGGATGGACTTGGAGATTATTATGCTAAGTGAAATGTGTATATCAGAGAAAGACAAATGCCATTTGATCTCACTTAAATGTGGAATCGAATGAAAAAATAATTTAACAAGCAAAAAAAAATGCAGAGGCATAGATACATAGAACAGATTGATAGCTGTCAGTGAGGAGGGTGATTAGGGGGCTGGGTGAAAAAAAGAGGTGAACAGATTAAACCAAAAAAATTATATATATACATATATACATACACACACACACACACACACACACACACACACATATATATATATCCCATAGACACAGAAAACAATATGGTGATAGCTCATAGCCAGAGGGAAAGGGTGCTAGCAGTAGGTAAAAGTGGGCATGGTGGGGGGAAGGACAAATGGGGATGGAAAAATACTTTACTTTGGGCAATGAGTGCATGATGCAGTGTGCAGATGATGTTTTATTGACTTGTACACTTGAAATCTGTATAGTTTTAATAACCAATGTCACCCCAATAAATTCAATAAAAATTAATAAACATTACAAAAAAATAACCAATTTCTTTTAAGTATTGATGAGTGCTTTGACTTTTCAATTTTATGAATAGCAAACTCCTCCTAAGTCATTCTATCTGTAAGAGAAAACATTCAAAAAATGACTATGCTATGAATAAGTAAAAGTTATACAATAACAAATTGCTATGAATTTTAAACAAAGGCACAATTCAGTAATATGTGACAGTGTTTTAACAGGGGACTCCATTTTTGACCTGTAGGAAAATGAAAAGCTAACTTTATTATACAAAACATAATTTTAGATGCTTTAATTATTAGAAAGTAGTAGACATTTTTTAAAAAGTATTTTATGGTGTACTTAATATCACATATGCTGCATTGAGGAAAAAAATGAAGAAAAGCATAGGGAGGATTTTGAATCTCAAAAGGATATGCACATGCACATTTTTAGACAAATGGGAAAAATATGACTTACTATAATACATACAGCTATTACTATTAGCCATCACATAGAAAATAAGAATAAGTAGTAAATGCCAAAAGTGGAATTGGTAGGATGCAAGAAATTATATTTGCTTTCCCATTAAACAAAATTCCCAGTGGAATTGATAAATATATATTAATTTGCAATTACATGCTATGCTCCAATACATGCTATCTTAAAGGCTACTGTCAAGGAAATGTAAGTGCAGGGGTGGGGTATTACAATCTGTACCATTAAAATTCTGTAGTGTTTACTCTCTTTTGGATCAAGCATGTGTCATGGATGGTATATGTGGGGCTATAATAAAGTTGGATAGAGCGTAAGGCAGTTTCTGGGATGGTGTGTCTGCCTTCTCCCTCAGGAAAGCGGTAGAGAGTATAAAGAGGGGTTGTCTGTTGAGAATGGTGTATGGTGGCCGAGATGGCGGTGGTAGATACCCAAAAAACGGTTGGGTACTGGGTCTGCTTAATGCACTTTCCTAATTAATCAAGGACATAGTGGATGGAGTACACACATACTGAATAAAAGTATATTCCTTACTGTTTCAATATAAAATGAGAGGAATGTAATATTACTCCTTTATAGGTTATATCATTTCAACTATTAAAATGGAAGAAATTGCCTGGCTGTTGTGTCTCATCAGCTGAGCATCAGCCTATGATCCAGGTGATCACAGTTCCATTCTTGGTCAGTTCACATGCCTGGGTTGCAGGCTCGATCCCCAGTGGGGTTGTGCAGGAGGCAGCCAATCAATGACTCTTATCATTGATGTTTCTCTCTCTCTCTCTCTCCCTCTCCTTTGTGTTCCCTGAAATCAATAAAGATATATTTAAAAAATAAAATAAAATGGAATTATCCTGTTGAAGCTAATTTGCATCAATTAAGGCACATTATGTTACAAACAACAGTAAATGGCTCAGGCTAATTGAGGAAACAAACAAGAATTTATTGAAGGGTTAGTGCCAAGGCTCAGTGACTTAGAGTAGCAGTTGAAACAGCCCGATCTTTCAAAAAAGAGGAATTGAAGCAAGCCCAGCAGTAGAAAAATCTTAATTTGAGTTACAGACAAAGAATAACTCACCACCTCCCCGACAATCTCTCTCTTCTGTTTTACTTTTCCAGGTTATCAGTACAGATTAGTCAAAGATGGATAGGCCTTTTCCCCTTGGTCGATGATAAAAGCATTTGGTGAAGTAATGACTTCACTTGTCCAGTCTGAATGACTGGCCACATATTTGGCCGGAAAATAGAGCCTTTTTTCAAAGGAAGAAGTAAAAAATACTAGTCAGATGAAACCAAAAGCAACTATAATCCGTCTCAGCATCTGTGAACCTGTGGAAGCAGAGGTGCACATACACTTCTTATACACACATCTCCATGGGAAGGATGGAGCACAAAATGAATAGTTTCAGGAGAATCTAATATGTATATATACAGGTGTGCAAAATGCCACAGTGCAGCTTTAAGCTCTAATAATTTCAGAAGGATAAATCTACAAATGATAAAGATCATCATTTAAAAGTGGAACTCTTTTAATTTCCCTTCTCTTGTACTTTAGTAGATTGTAAATAACACATTTTTTAATTTTCATATTTTGTTTCCAAGCCTCTGAAGGTTGCAGGGTAACAAAAATTAAAACTGATCTTTGAAATTACATAGTTAAACTAGTGTAAATTACACGAAAGTAATTAAACATTACAAATTGTTTTTCAAAAGTTGGTAGCAGCTTTTACCCTTCTAAAGTTTAAGTGTAAACATTCACTATGACATTTTGCACTGTATACATACATATCAGATTATCTTGAAACCATTCATTTTGTGCACCATCCTTCCCCTTGGAAAGGTGTGTATACGAAGTGTTTATGCACCTGTGTGTCCACAAGTTCATAGCAACTAAGAGGTGGATTATAGTTGTTTTTGGTTTCATTCATGCAGTACTCTTTTTTTAAAAAATATATATCTTTACTGATTTGAGAGGGAGGGAGGGAGGGAGAAAGAGAGAGATAGAAGCATTAATGATGGGAGAGCAGTCATTGATCCACTGCCTCCTGTACTTCCCCAATTGGGGAAAGAGGCCACAACCCTGCACAGTACCTTTTCTCTGTCAATAAAGTCTGTCTTCTAGCTAAAGAATTATGAAAATGAATATATTTGAGGACGATGCTGGAAAAGATATATCCTCATTTAAAGTTAAGGATATAGAAATGTGCAAAACTCTTCAGCCCATTTTGAGGGAAATGGGGTGGGTGCAGGGGAGGGGTATTGCAATCTGTTCCATCAGTATTCCGCAGTGGCCACACCCTTTTGCACGAACCATGTGTCATGGATGGTCTCGTGGGGGTGGTGAAGGTGGACAGCGTGTGAGGCAGTGTCTGGATGGTGTGTCTGCCTTCTCCCCGGGGAAGCGGTGGGGAGTATTCGAGGGGTTGTCTGCCCAGGTTGGTGGCATGGCTGGCTGCAGAGATGGTGGCGGCAGATCTGCAGCAGGAGGTTGGGGACTAGGTCTGCTCGAAGACAATGAAGCCTCCTCACTGGAGCCTAACCTGCTTCACTTCCTCTCTTTTAGGGGCTGAAAAAGTCTATTTAGTTGTATGAGGTGGTCTTCATGCCAAACTGTTCTTCCTTCTGGCATCTAAGCGCGGCCTTCTGGATTTTCTCCTTCATTCTTTTCTCACGCTTTTTCTGCTTTAGACGAGCCATGGCGAGATGGAAAGCGTGGCAGCTGAAGCCCTCCCTGGTCCCATACTCCACGTGCTCCTGCAGGACATCTAAGCTGGGGAAGACCCGGCAGCAGGCCATGCACCTGAAGCCACGGTCTGGGGCCACCAGCCACTCAGGCGTCTTGGCCCTGGGATACACCTCCAGGGCAGGGGGCTCTACTGGCCTGTCAGCCTTCTGGCTGTTGTCCTGGGCTCGGCTCTCTGAGCTGGGCTCACCACCAATTAGCAGTTTGTTCGAAGACATGTGAGAGTGGGGGACATTTTTATGGACCTTTTCAATGTAGCTTATTTCTTCCATTTTCATCTTTTTTGAGGGAGGCTCCAATCCTTCCTCTGTGTCACTTAAGACAGCCACGCCCCTTTTCATTTGCACAGGCATGTAGTAAATTGTTGTGAGCCTTAGATCTGTCCCATCTACTGAGGACATAAAGGGCTCATTGTTATCACCAGAATGGGAAGAAATGGAGGTAAGTGAAGAGGTGGAGGAATTCTTCGTTTCCTCGAAGTCCTGGGACACAGGCATCTCCCTGATTCCTGGGAAAGAAAGGTTCAAGCATAAGAACTAGAATGTGTGTGAAGGCTGTAGGAGGTAGGACGGACATGCCCTTCATGAGCAGGTGACGTAAAAGCACAACTGTATGTGATATTCCTGAATTTTGTGTGTGCTATGCTTTATGTGAGGTGTTTACACTGTATAACTAGGTGGCAATCAGGATAAAGCATCATATGCATGTTTCTTATGGATTTGTATGTATATTCTGGCACATATCTGGGAGTGTTTTCAATGTTGCTAAAAGGGGATGGTGAATGTGTGTGTGCATGTTGGTTATGTGTTGTCGAAGCACATGTGAACAGTGCAGGTGTGATATGTGTTCTTACTGTGAGACAGTGAGACTGAGAGTGTTGGAGGAGGTGTGGATGAGCTCTCAGAATGTTCAGATCTATGAACGTCTGAAGGCCTGGTGGTGGAAGGTCATATGGATTAGAGAGACAACAGAGGAAAGTTCATTTCCTTCAGGGCATGTGACTTGTTTAGAGTTTGCCCTAAAGAGGTTATGTGTGTGAGGGAAAGTGAATGATTTATGGAATTAGTGTGTAAGTGGCTGAGTCTGAAAATGATTTTGTGAAGGAATGAAGGTAAGGATGTATCTAGTTAATGACACTGGAGAATGGGAAACATAAATGTGAAATGAAGGCCTGTGCATTTGAGAGAACAAGTGAAAAGGAGAAATGGGGCCATACCTAATACGAAGGAGTACAGGTGTGTGAGTGTGTGAGGAACCAAATTTGTGCTCATCAGCAGGGGAAGGTTCTGAGTAAACTACCGAACACATATCAGCACTGTCCACCTCCTCGGACACAGAGTTCCCAGTGCTGCTTTGTTGGAAATTTTTCCTGAGGTCCTTGCCCTGTCCTTGAAGGCACATTCCATAATTGTCGCTCTGCAGAAGCCTTAGTACCAGTCCCTCTGCCCTGAAGCCCTTCCAGTTTTTGAGGGGAAAGGGAACTAAGTAGGCACTGGGCTAAGCAACTCAGCTGCATCTCCTGACCAAGCTCAGATCTCACCTCTGTATATTCCTTACCATCCTCATCAAGACAGGGAAGCCTGGATGGGGAGGAGACACAGGTGAAATATTCAGAGGAGGTAGAGTTTCCTCCTGGGTCCAGACTACAGGCTGGGAGCTCCCCACATGACTCAGGCTGAGCAGAATCCTCTTGAGTGTTGCAGGGTCCTGGGCAATTGAATAGAAAGAACATTGAGATGAGGTATATTCTGGGGTCTTTGTCAATTCAAAAACTACACGTAGAGTGGACACTACATGTCAGGCCTCATCACCACATATGACACTTGCTCTCCCAGAAATTAAGGTGACTTTCCCTTTTGAAATTCCATTTACTCCAAACTATACGTAAACATTTATTAAATGGTATGTTTGGTGGATGTCAGTGGGATTGGATATCTTACATGTGATATTTCTTGGGGATCTATACGGATTACCAAAACTTAGAATCATGCCTGAAAGACAGTATGCAGGAACTAAAAGGTGGATATCAGCTCAAATTCCTCATGGAAAATTATACAATTAGGAGATAAATGGTGTGAGCTTTTTGAAGCATTATGCATTAATATCTATTTATATTGATATTTCTATTAATGTGGCTTTATAGACAGAGATGTAAAATGATAAATTTTTATTTTTAAGAAATAGTTCTCTGTTATTACATCACTGTCCCTGTATCCAGTGTTAGCCATGTTCACTTCCTATTATTTACCTATGAAGATTATCCTCACATCTCATGAATGAGTGTGATGTATGCATTACTGACATTTGTAGCAATATGGTATGGTGAATGTAATGTGGTTGGTGTTTGAGTTTATAAAGTGTTGGTTAAAACTGGGTTAAGGTTCATTTGTGTGTTTGATTTGGTGTTTGTGAATCTGAATATGGGGTGAGTTTTGTGTGACTGAGGATGGTATATGTGTTTTGTGCCTGTGTCTTTTTTCAGCACATATTTATATGTGTAGCTTGCATTTCCCATAATGATGGATTTGTGTGTGTTTTATATACTATGTGTTTAGAAATGGGTTGTTATTACTAAGAATATTCTCTTTGAGGCTCTTGGAATTAGTGTATTTGTAAAATGTGATGGAACTATAAAAGAACATGAGGATGTGAAAACATGAGCATAAGAGAAAGAGTATGTGGGCTTTAAAAAAAATGGCACAGAGTGCAGAGAAGTGTGTATAAGTTTAGGTGAGTAGTTACATGTGATTTCATTGGAAAGTAAATGTATGAAAGACTGAGTTCTGAAGGGGTTAAGATAGAATATGGAAACTGAGGCCTAGCAGCCTACCTCCTAAGCATTCACCAAACAGAAATGTGTCCATGTTGAAAAATACATACAATAGAATGTCCAGAACATCACCTTTTCAAGGATTCCCAGATGGAAAGCAAACCAAAGGCTCTGAAATTATAATCCATGAAGAAATAATATTCATCCTGTGATATACATATACCCAGAATGAACAAAACTTAAGTCATATACAACATGGATAAATTACACAAATATAGTGATTTATGAAAGGAACCAGACACCAAGTATATATTGTGCCCTCTGTTTCCATAAAGTTTAACAACAGGGATATTAATCTAGTGTCTTAAAAGTCAGAGAAAGTATAACTCTTTGTATGGTAGAAACAAAAATAGAACGTGGAGTATTTAGATGCATGTGAGGACTATAAGGAAATGAATGGTGGGGAGAGTGAGTGCAGAGGGTCCGATGAGGGACGAATGTGCATGTGAAAACATTGGCCATGAAAATACATGGATGCGATGAGGTCTTTGGCTAGGTATCTCTGTACTCTACCTCAGTTGAGTTCTTGAGGACCCTACCACTTTTGGCCTGTTGTAAGTTATTATGTTTTCACACCTCCCTGGCAATATAACATGCACTTGTCTGGCTCAAATGAACATATTCTTCCACATTTCTCTGATAAAACTCTCATCCCCTTTGGCCATCTCTCCCATTATTTCCTCAAATAAAACACTGTTCTCCACTGATCTCCTTGGATTTCCTCCCGTCTGTTTAAGTACTTTTCCCTTGAAATTTATTGCTTCCACTGCTGATCACATTAAAGAAGATGCAGAAGCGTTTGAGTTTCTTTTTGTACTAGGCAGCCTTTTGTCCACTAATGGGTAGAACCACGCAGCTGAACTCTGGGATCTGTCTAGCTGCCAACCTCTCTTTGTATCCTACTCAATATTCCCCCCTGACCAGCACCAGTTCAGTTTGTCTTTAGAAGAAATGCTGGAAAAGTTGTCTGAAGAAGAAGCCTTTCATGCTTTCTGGCCTCAAGTTAGGGCCACTGCCTTGTGCCTATGCTGCAAAGCATCTTCTGGTAATTTCAGATTGCTGAGAAATTAAAGATAATAAAGATATTGCCCATTCTTGTTATTTGTGTATTTATTTGCCCATTAAACAAACAATTAGAGTCTATTATGTGACATGTTCAGTGAACATGGCCTCTGTCTTCATGGATAGTGTAATATGGTCCCTATGAAAATAAAAAATGCACAGAAACATTAAATATACAATAAATATCAGGGTAACTGCATTTTCACAAAGAAGGTTCTTTGTAAATGGAACAGCGACTGTATTATATTTTTCAGCTTCCTTTGCAGGTAGTTCTGACCATGTGATTACATTCTACAATGGAATATGAATGGAAATGTCATACAAACCTATGTGCCCCTCCATGCTCTTCTTCTTGCTGGTTGACTGGGATACAGGCATCTCAAGGGCTCCAAGACAGGAAACATTTTGATGTAACTGATGGATTCCTAGGAAAGAAATTTCAAACAGAAGAAAATTAGAGTAGGTGTGGGAAGTCTGTAGGAGTTAAGATGGCCATGCCCTATGTGAGCATGTGGAGTGAAAGTACATCTATATGTGATATTTCAGAATTCTGTGTGTGGTATGCTTTATTTGAGGTGTTTACAGGGTAAAACCATGTGGGAGTGAGGGTCTAGCACTGTACGTATGTTCTCGTGGAGTTGTATGCATGTTCTGGGACATACCCAGAGAGTGTTTTTGATGTTGGTAAAAGGAGATGATAAAAGTCCCAATGGATAGAGTGGTTTATGTATTAGAAATACACAGATGAAAGTTCATTTCCTTCAGGGCATATGAGTTTTCAAGAGTATGACCTAGAATGAGGGATTTAAATGAGATTACCTGTGTCATTGCATTTAAATTATTTATAGATTACGTGTGTAAATAGGTGTGAGTGAATGAAGGTAGGAGTGTACCTAGGTA
The DNA here is from genome assembly GCF_964146895.1 of Miniopterus schreibersii. Classification (NCBI taxonomy): domain Eukaryota; kingdom Metazoa; phylum Chordata; class Mammalia; order Chiroptera; family Miniopteridae; genus Miniopterus; species Miniopterus schreibersii. The sequence goes on from NC_138103.1 coordinate 37,222,835, forward strand.
ATGCTAATAGAGAATGGGAAAGACAGAGGTGGAACGAAGGCCTGTGTATTTAATAGAACAAATGAAAAGGGGAAATGGGGCCATACCTGATATGAAGGAGTACAGATGTGTGAGTGCCCAGGATATGAGTTTGTGGTCATCTGAGGGTGAAGGTTCTGATTAAACTCCCGTAAACACATCATCACTGTCCACTACCTCAGTCACAGCTGTTCCAGTGCTGTGGAATTGGAATTTTGTGCTGAGGGCCTTTGCCCTCTCCTTGAAGGTATGTTCCCTACTTGTCCCTCTGCAGAAACTTTAGGACTAGTCCATCTGCCCTGAAGCCCTTTCTTGCCTATGAGAGTAAAGTGAACTAAGTAGAGATGAGCTGAGAAAGCTCAGCTTCATCTCTTGACCAAGCTCAGATCCCACTTCTGTATGTTCCTTACTATCCTCATCAAGACTGGGAAACTTGGATGGGGAGGAGACACAGGAGAAATATTCAGAGGAGGAAGAGTTTTCTCCTGCTGCCTGACTATACGCTGGGAGCTCCACAGGTAACTCAGGCTGATAAGCATCCTCTTGAGTGTTGAATAGTCCTGGCCAATGGAATAAAAAAGAACACTGAAATGAAGCATTTTCTTGAGTCTGTGTCATTGAAAAACTACAAGAAGAGCGGACATTACATGTAAGGCATGATTAAAACACATGAACCTTTTTCTCACAGAAATTAAGGTGACTTTGCATTTAAAATTTCATTTAGTCCAAAATTTAAGTAAAAACTTATTAAAACTGTGTATTTGGTGGATGGCAGTGGATTGGTCTCATGTATGTGAAATTTTTGCAGATCTATACAGATGATCAAAAACTTGGAATCATACCGGAAAGACAGTATGCAAGAACTAAAAGGTTGATATCAACTCAATTTCCTCATGAAAAAACACACAATTAGAAGATATGTGGCACAAGGGTTATGAAACATTTTGCATATATTTCTATATATTGATATCTGTATTGATGTACATATACAGAGAGATAAAAAAGATACATTTTTATTTTTGAAGAAATTAAGCATTCATAGTTATCATGTCGCTGTCCCTGTTTCAATGTTAACAAAGCTTACTGCTCATTAAATTTAAAGATTATCATCATCTCTCATAAATGTGTCTGTTATATGTATTATTCAAAAGAAAGAATGCATAGGCTTTGAAAAAAATGGCACTGTGTGAAGAGCCAAAGTAAATGAGAGCGAAGAGGAGAATAAGATTCTCAAGCAGTAACACATGACCGCATTAAAAAATTAAGTGTGAAATATTGAGTTCTGAGGTGTTAAACAGAATATGGAAACTAAAGCCTAGCAACTTAACTCTTAAGCATTCACCAAACACAAATGTGTCCATAGCGAAAAATGTGTGTAATAGAATGTTCAAAAAATCAGCATTTCAAGGATTCAGCATTTCAAGGATTCCCAGACTGAAAGCAACCTGAATGCTCAGAAAAGTGTCATCAACAAAGAAATGATATTCATGCAATGGTATGTACATACCAAGAATGAACATAAAGTATATAATGTGTCTTTCCATATTCTTCCATGTTTCTGGGAAAAAATTTTCATCTCTCAGCCCTTCTCCCACTATGTCCTCAAATAGAACCATGTTCTGCACTGATCTCTGTGGGCTCGCTCCAGTCCTTTTAAGTGCTTTTCCCTTGGAATGCCACTGCTGGTCACCTTAGAGATGATGCAGAAGCCTTTGAGTTCATCTCTGTACTGGAGCCTTGTGTCCAGTGATGGGCAGAATTAGTAGGCTCATCTCTGCATTCTGTCTAGGTCACAGCCTCTCTTTGTATCCTACTCAATAGTCCCACCTGACCGGCACCAGTTATCCTGCCTTTAGGAGAAATGCAGGACCAGTCCTTTGAAGAAGAGGAACCCTCCCACGCTTTCAGGCCTTGAGTTAGGGCCACTGCCTTATGTCTACACGGCAAAAAATCTTCTCGTAAGTGCAGCTTAACTGAGAAATTTTAAAAAAATAGTAGAGAGATGGTCCATGTTTGTTATTTGTGTATTTATCTGTCCATTAAACAAACAATAAGTGTATACTATGTGTCATGGTCAGAGAACACACAGGGCCTCTATTTCACTGACAGTATAATACGGTTCCTATGAAAATACAAAACACACAGAAATATTAAGTGCACAATAAGTATCATGGATGACTGAATTTGCACAAAGAAGGCTCTTTGTAAATGGAACGGAGACTGCCGACTCCTTTCTATCTGGACCTACAAAATATTATATATCTCAGCTTCCCTTACAGGAAGTTCTGACCATGACATTACATTTATACAATGGAAATTGAATGGAAATGACATGTGCCACTTCCATGCATCTCCATACAAACCTCCTATGTGCCCCTCTATGAACTTCGGTTTTCTAGGTGACTTTGATACAGGCAGCTCAAGGGTTCCAAGGCAGGACACATTTCGATGTAATTGACAGGTTCCTAGGAAGGAAAATTTCAAACAGAAGAAAACTAGGATATCTGTGAAGACTGTAGGAGTTAAGATGGCCATGGCATATGAGAGCATGTGGAGTCAAAGTACACCTATATGTGATATTTCAGAATTCTGTGTGTCGTATGCTTCCCTTGGGGTGTTTATGTGGTATAACCACATGGGAATGAGGATCTAGCTTTGTATGCACATTTCTGTGGAGTTGTATGTATGTTTTGGAACATATCTGGTGAGTGTTTTTGATGTTGGTACAAGAATGTGTAGAATGAGTGTGTGCATGTTGGTTATGTGGTTTGAGGGCACATGTGAATAAGGGCAGGTGTGGTAGCTGTTCTTACTGTGAGACAGAGAGACTGAGAGTGTTGGAGGAGGTGTGTGTGAGCTCAGAACGTTCAGATCTATGAACGTCTAAAGGCCTGGTGGCTGAAGTGCCAAATGGATTAGAGAGACAACAGATGAATGTTCATTTCCTTCAGGGCATGTGAGTTTTCCAGTTTGCCTTAACAGGTTATGTGTGTGATGTGAATGATTTATGGAATTAGTATGTAAGTGGGTGAGTCTGAAAATGACTGTGTGAAGGAATGAAGTTAAGGGTGTATCTAGTTAATGCCACTAGAGAATGGGAAACATAAATGTGAAATGAAGGCCTGTGTGTTTGAGAGGACAGGTGAAAATAAGGGAGAAATGGGGCCATACCTCGCACGAAGGAGTACAGGTGTGTGAGTGAGAGACGATATGAGTTTTTGCTCATCTGAGGGGGAAGGTTCTGAGTAAACTACCAAACACACATCAGCACTGTCCACCTCCTCAGCCACAGCTGTCCCAGTGCTGCTATGTTGGAAATTTTTGCAGAGGTCCTTGCCCTGTCCTTGCAGGCACATTCCATAATTGTCACTCTGCAGAAGCCTTAGTACCAGTCCCTCTGCCCTGAAGCCCTTCCAGTTTTTGAGGGGAAAGGGAACTAAGTAGGGACTGGGCTGAGCAGCTCAGCTGCATCTCCTGACCAAGGTCAGATCCCTCCTTTGTATAGCCCTTACCACCTTCCTCATGATGGGGAAGCCTGGACTCAGAGTCGACAGATGTGAAATATTGAGAGGAGGAAGAGTTTTTTCCCGCTGCTTGATTACAGGCTGGTGGTGCCACAGGTGACTCAGGCCCAGGAGCATCCTCTTCAGTGTTGCACAGTCCTGGGCAGTGGATTAAAAAAGAACATTGAGATGAGGCATTTTCTGGGGTCTTTGTCATTTCAAAAACTACATGTAGAGTGGACATTACATGTCAGGCATCACCGCCATATATGACACTTGTTCTCACTGAAATTAAGGTGACTTTCCCATTTAAAATTCTATTTCCTCAAAACTGTAAGTAAACACTTATTAAAATTGTGTGTTTGGTGGGTCACAGTGGAATCAGATATCTTGCATGTGATATTTCTGGTGATTTCTATCGATTATCATAACTTAGAACCATGCTTGAAAGACAGTATGTAGCAATGCAATGTTGATATCAATTGAATTTTCTGATGAAAAGTTGTACAATTAGGGCCTATGTGATGCCAGCGTTATGAAGCATTCTGTATGCATATCTATTTATTTTGTTGTCTACATTGATATAGATTTATAGACAAAGTTGTAAAATGATAAATCTTTATATTTGAACAAAGTACTCACTATTATTACATCACTGTCCCTGTTTCAATGTTAGCCATGCTCACTGCTTATTATTTAACTATGAAGATTATCATCACATCTCATGAATTGTGTGGTATAAGCATTATTGACATTAGCAGTATGGCATGGTGAATGTAATGAGTTTGGTGTTTAAGTGTACAAAGTGTTGGTTAAAACTGGGTTAAGGTACATTTGTGTGGTTGATTTGGTGTTTGTGAATCTGAATATGGGGCGAGTTTTGTGTGACCGAGGATGGTACGTGTGCTTTGTGTCTGCATGTTAGTTTAGCACATATTTATGTGTATAGATTGCGTTTCCTATAATGATGGATTGGAGTGTGTTTTATATACAGTGAGGTTTAAATATGTCTTCATTAATTTCAAAGAGAGAAAGGAGAGGGAGAGAGAGAGATAGAAACATCAATGATGAGTGTCATTGATCAGCTGCCTCCTGCACAGCCCGTGCTGGGGATCGAGCCCACAACCTGGGCATGTGCCCTGACCGGGAATTGAACCCGGATCTCCTGGATCCTAGGTGGATGCTCAACCATTGAGCCACGCCCGGCCAGGCTACTATGTGGTTTAGATACGGGATATTACTGAGAATATTCTCTTTGAGACTCTTGGAATTTGTGTATTTGCAAAATGCCAGGGAAGAATTAAAGAAGGTGAGAATATGAAGACAAGGAGTATAAGAGAAACAATACCTGTACTTTGAAAAACCTGGCAGAGAGTGCGGAGAAGAGTGGGTAAGATCAGGTGAGCAGTTGCATGTGACCGCATTAGAAAGTAAGTGTGAAAGATTGAGCTCTGAAGTGGTTAAAATAGAAACTAAGGCCTAGCAGTCTATCTTAAGCATTCGCCAAGCAGAAATGTGTCCATATTAAAAATTATGTGTAATAGAATAATCAGAAAACTAGCTGTTTAATTAATACCAGAGTCAACGCAACCCAAATGCTCAGAAGAGTATAAGCAATAAATTATATTCTTGCAGTGTTTTATATATATATAAAGAATGAGCACACTAAAGTCACATGCAACATGGACATATTACACAAATATAAGGATGAGAGGGAGGAAGCAGACACAAAGTATACATCGTGTCTTTCTATTCCCATTAAATTTAAAAACAGGCATACTAATCTAGGAGTCAGTGACATTTTAACTCTTTGTACGTTACGAATAAAAATGGATGGTGGGGACTTCAGATGCATGTGGAGACTATAAGGAAATGAGTGATGAGGGAGGGCAGAGGGTCTGATGAGGAGTGAGTGTCAGTGGGAAAACACTGGCCATGAAAATCTGTGGATGTGATGAGGCCTCGGCTGGGTATCTCTGTACTCTACCTCAGTTCAGTTTTTAGTGTCCTACCACTTTTGGCCTGTTTTAAGTCATGAGTGCTTTCATGTATTGCTGGTAATATAACATGCCCTTTTTAACTCATACTAACATACTCTTCCATGTTTCTCTGATAAAATTCTCACCCCTCTGTCGTTCTCCCACAATGTCCTCAAATAGAACCATGTTCTGCACTGATCTCCGTGGGCTCGCTCCAGTCCTTATAAGTGCTTTTTCCTTGGAATTTGTTGCTTCTACCATTGATCACATTAAAGAAGAAGCAGGAGCTTTTCAGTTCATTTTTGTGTTGGGCATCCTTGTGTCCACTAATGGGCAGAATCACTAAGCCCAACTTTGGGTTCTTTCCAGCTCCCAACCTCTGTTTGCATGCTGTTCAACAGTCAGTACTTACCAGCACTACTTAGCTTGTGTTTATAAGAAATGCTGCTCAAATTATCTGAGGAAGAAGTGTCCCAGGTTTTTCGGTCGTGAATTAGAGCCATGGCCTCGTGTCTACGTTTCAAAGCTTCTTCTTGTAAATTCAGCTCTGCTGAAAAATCAAATAAAAATAATGGAGCTAATGTCCATGTTTGTTATTTGTGTATTTATCTGTCCATTAAACAAACAAAAATCTTCAGCATAACAAAAGAAACCATGAACAAAATAAAAAGGGAACCCACTGTATTAGATAACATATTCACCAATGATACATCTGATAAAGGCTTAATTTCTAATATTCATAACAAACTTATACAGCTCAATACCAGGAAGAAAAACAACCCAATTAAAAAATGTGTGAAGGACCTGAATAGACACTTTTCCAAAGAGGACATACAGATGGCCAATAGACATTTGAAAAAATGCTCAGTGTCCCTAATCATCAGATAGATGCACATTGAAACCTCAGTGAGCCCTGGCTCATATGGCTCAGTTGGTTGTATCTGATTCCTTGTCAGGGCACCTACCCAGGTTGGGGATTTGATCCCCAGTTGGGGTGTATTCAGGAGGCAGGCTATCGATGTTTCTCTCACACAATGATGTGTGTGTCTCTCTCTCTCTCTCTCTCTCTCTCATTTCTCTTTAAAAAGCCAGTTATAAGAATTTACAAGAAACCACCACAATGAAATACCACCTCATACCTACCAGAATGACTAGCATTAATAAATCTACAAACAACAAGTGCTAGCGAGGGTGTGGAGGAAGGAGAACCCTAGTACCCTGCTGGTGGGAATGCAGACTGGGGCAGCCACTGTGGAAAACAGTATGGAGGGTCCTCAAAAAATTAAAAATGGAGCTGCCTTTTGATCCAGTGATCCCACTTCTAGGAATATATCCTAAGAAATCTGAAACACCAACCAGAAATAACTTATGCACCCCTATGTTCATAGCAGCATTTTTTTGCAATAGCCAAACTCTGGAAACATTTCTAGTGGCCATCAGCAGATGAGTAGATAAAAAAGCTGCGGTACATTTACACCATGGACTATTATGAGGCTCTAAAAAAGAAGGAAATCCTACCTTTCAAGAGAGCATGGATGGACCTAGAGATTATTATGCTAAGTGAAATAAGCCAGTCACAGGAAGAAAAATATCATATGATTTTACTTATATGTGGTATCTAATGAACAAAATAAACTGATGAACAAAATAGAAACAGAGGCGTGGATACATGGAACAGACTGACACCTTTCAGAGGGGGGAAATGTGATGAAAGGAGGTAAAGGGATTAGCCAAAGAACTCATATGCATAATCCATAGACACAGATGACAGTGTTCTGATGGCCAGAAGGAAGGGGGAGCGAGTTTGGGGGGAGGTAGGTAAAGAGGGAGAGGATTGGAACACCTGTAATAGTGTAAACAAAACAAAAATTAAAGTTAAAAAATGATGTAAAGCAATAAAAAATATATAATGCTGATAATAAAAATAGTCTATGTGACAAGTTCATTGAACACACATGGCCTCCATCTTTATGGATAGCGTAATATGGTTCCTATGAAACTTTTAAATGCACAGTCATATTTATTGTGTCAATAAATATCATGGGTGACTGGGTTTGCACAAAGAAGGCTCTTTGTAAATGGAACAGAGACTGCTGAATCCTTTCTACCTGGACACACAACTATGTTATATTTATCAGCCACCCTTGCAGGTAGTTCTGACCATTTGAGTATGTTTCTACAATGGAAAATGAATGGAAATGACTTGTGCCACTTCTAGGCATCGCCCTACAAACTCCTATGAGCTCCTCCATTCCCCTCCCTTTCCTAGATGACTTAGATTTTGATATCCTGGGGTCTATTTGAAAGGTGCATGTTAATGATAACAAAGTTTACATCAGCTCAGGCCCATGGATTATCTCATGTAAGAGACTCGCCCTGGTGGCCTGCACATACATGCTGATTTGTTATATAAGCAAGAAATAGATTTAATTTCTGTAGTATTCACTAAAGCCTAATCTAATGAAGTAGAGATATGTGTATTTGAGAGGCAAATAATCACACCTGGTACATAATTAGTGGGAATTTATATTAGATTAATATCTATTTTTCCCTGGCTTTCTTATGTTCTATATGTGTGTATATGTGAATAGATGCAAATATATGTTTACATGTCTCAGAGTTTAAACTCACTCATCTAAATATGTATTCTTTATTTTTTGAAAGTGAAATGAAGACAACCTTCTCCAAAGCTCCACTGGAAGATGCAGAAATCCCAAACGAGTTAGAGATACCAGTTTTCTTTAGGAATGTGAGCCACCACTTGGAACTTTGAGGTTGGCTCCAATCAGTCTCCCTCCCACCACTGAGCAACGGTTCTTCCTCATAGTGGTTACTTGTTTACTTTTAATCTCCATAGTAACCAAACTATTTCAGTTTTCCATTTTTCCAGAAAGAGCCCAACTTTCTCCTTAATTTTACCATCAGTGTTAAAGGATGTTTGTGTGTAACCCATTTTTTTCTTACATTTCACATAGGAGCCCCACATTTACATTTTCATAGTCTAAAACAAAACAATTCGTTTTTACCCCAGTAAACAAATGCTTCCTGACATTATACTTTCATCCCTACACAACAAGTTTTAAGTGTTCAAAGTTCTCTTTTTCCACCAATTTTTTCCTCACCTCTATGAGCCAGACTTTCTTCCTGATTAACAGGAGGAAGTACTATTAGAAAACTGGTAACAACAACATTCACTTAACCAATGCCCTTAGGCAGAAATCAAATTAAGGGAAATACATTTTTGAAGAAACAGTATACTAATCAACCACTATGACTGTAACAGAATAACCCAGAGTGACACAGTATATGTAGCACAAGTCGTAACACAGTGACAAGGACCAGGACATCTGAGTTTATTCTCAGACTACCTGAGCCCTCCAAAGATGAGCATGCACGCATCCCTGTCAATCTTTCTCTGTCTCTGTCTCTGTCTCTCTCTCTCTCTCTCTCTTTCTTCTCTCTTCCACACCCCCTGTCCTTCCCCACCTCTCTCCTGTTCCCCCTCCCTCCCACTCTTTCCATCTCACTCTCCCTCTCTCCCTCCATTCCTCATCACAACTAGGAATTCTTTTTCTTTAGAAAACAGTACCTGGCTACCCTATTCACCAAGAAGGTGAACACATACCTCTTGAAATCCTTGCAGTTTTGAGGATATACTTGCTTTCCAGATGTCTTGTTTTTTTTTTATGCTTCATGGTTGAACTGTTGAAAGAGTCATTGAAATCAGGTATTTTTCTCGCCCAAACTCTACTCTCAGAGTGTGCGTTGACAATGACAAAGAATCAAATTACAAGTATAATCAATATAAATAAAATCTAACCAATAACAAGAAGTCACTAGAGAGACTCCTCTCCTCAACAAATCTCTGTTCTGGCCAGTGCTTAGTACACTACCAGGGCTGTTGTGATGCAAGTCGTCACTAAGGCTTCAGCAGTGTTCTGTGACCTATGCATTACATCAGTGCACCCCAGGCTCCCAGCTCGTATTCACAGGACTAGAGGACTGCCACTGACCAGCCCTCTGGCCAGTTGGTCCCTCTTATCCAATGGAAGCTCTACCATGACCTTGAATTCCTTTTAATTGCTTACCTGGTATCAACACTAGAGGATAAGTGACTTGAATAAAACAAAGAAAATTATCTTGTGTGTCTAGAGTAACCACATTTCTAAATCTCCCCAATGGTGAGGCTCAGGAGTACCTGGGAAAACTAGGCTTAGAACCATGCTTAGAACTCACAGAAAACAGTATTGTTATTTATCTCTTATGGGCAGTTATATTGAACTTATATGAAAACATAAATTATATGTGAGGTGTCTATTGGTGTATATGTGTGGATTTGAAACTATCTCATAATTCTGTACAACTCTAACATTTATCAAATATTTCCCACTATTGGGAATAGTCTTATATATTTTTACAATAAGCCACTGTCTCTTTGCTACTCTTTTCCTTAATTTCCCCAGAGGCTTGGGACAAGAGAAAGCCCCTGGCCCTTGTCTTGAATCCTGTTCTTGTCAAGCCCGAAGGTCTCTTTTTCCAGGCTTCTGTTCTAGGGCCCTGGCTGTATCTTCTGGAAACAGCTGGGCTCTGTACAGGGCTTGAACTCTATACAGTTAGCTCCATTCTATATTCTGCCCACCACAAAATACGCCTCCACCCTTGGGAGCAATACGTGTTTACTTCCCAACCTTAGCAGTTACATTAGAATCAGGCCGTGACTTAGCCTTCTTCAGGCTCCTTTCTCCCCAGTAGGCCCTACCTCAGGGTCTTTCCCCACTTAACCATGGATGGTATTTTTCAGCGCTTGAAATCATACCAATACATTATTATACTAATGCACGAAGTCAATACTATGCTCACAAATGCTCATAATGTATCATCATTTCTGGATCCCCAATGCTACTGCATTATTATCCATTGTTACTAACCAGTAGGGTGTTTTGCCTCACTACTTTCAACCATGAATCTTGAGGCATGAACAACAGATAGGATTCCATGTGTATTCCTGGTTTCACATTCCTGGTTGAGTGTCAATTTTAAGTACAGAATTTGTACAAGGAAGAATCACACTGGTGGCCTATATGTTATGTACACATTAGTGGCTAATGAATGCTATTGTCCTCAGTTCCATTAACTTTTAATAGACTATGATTAAAGATAGAATATTTCTCTGCAACAAGTAATCAATTAAGATAATTAAATTAAGATAATTTCAAACTTGGGATCAAATGTAATGATGAAGAAATGAAAACTATGATTTCAGTATGTTGTAGGGTCTCAAGATTTATTTTGAAATTGAGAAATCATGAAATATTTGACTTACATCAGACATGTTAAAAGCTCTCTTTATTTGTAAAAAACAATGTTGAGATGATGGACCAATTTGCTATCTAAGTCTGGGTCAAATATTGACTTCCCAAATGATACTGGTAGAGAATTTAACAAATATTGGAGATAAATTTAAACTTTTAGACATAAAAGAGGTAATAAAGTAAAAGAGATATTAATTTGTTTACTCTCTTTTGGATCAAGCATGTGTCATGGATGGTATATGTGCGGCTATAACAAAGCTGGATAGAGCGTAAGGCAGTTTCTGGGATGGTGTGTCTGCCTTCTCCCTCAGGAAAGCGGTAGAGAGTATAAAGAGGGGTTGTCTGTTGAGAATGGTGTATGGTTGCCGAGATGGTGGTGGTAGATACGCATAAAACAGTTGAGTACTAGGTCTGCTTAATGCACTTTCCAAATTAGTCAAACATAGTATACATATTGAGTACAAATATATTCCTTACCGTTTCAATATAAAGTCAGGCAATGTAATGTTACTCCTTTCTACATCATTTCAATTATTAAAATGGAAGAAATTATCATGTTGAAGCTAATTTGCAGCAATTAAGGCACCTTATGTTACAAACAACAATAAATGGCTCAGGCTAATTGAGGAAACAAACAAGAATTTATTGAAGGGTTAGTGTGAAGGCTCAGTGACTTAGAGTAGCAGTTGAAACAGCCCGATCTTTCAAAAAAGAGGAATTGAAGCAGGCCCAGCAGTGGAAAACCTTAATTTGAGTTGCAGACAAAAAATAACTCACCACCTCCCCCACAATCTCTCTCTCTTCTGTTTTACTTTTCCAGGTTATCAGTACAGATTAGTCAAAGATGGATAGGTCTTTGCCCCTTGGTCAATGATGAAAGCATTTGGTGAAGTAAAGACTTCACTTGTCTACTCTGAATGACTGGCCACATATTTGGCCAGAAAGTACCATATTTTCAAAGGAAGAAGTAAAAAATACTAGTCAGATGAAACCAAAAGCAACTATAATCTGTCTCTTAGCGTCTGTGAACCTGTGGACACACAGGTGCACGTATACTTCTTATACACGCATCTCCATGGGAAGGATGGAGCACAGAATGAATAGTTTCAGGAGAATCTAATATGCATATATACAGGTGTGCAAAATGCCATAGTGCAGCTTTAAGCTCTAATAATTTCAGAGGGGTAAAAGCTACAAATAATAAAGACCATCATTTAAAAGTGGAACTCTTTTAATTTCCCTTCTCTTGTACTTTGGAAGATTGTAAATAACACTTTTTTAATTTTCATTTTTTGTTTCTGAGCCTCTGAAGATTACAAGAATTAAAATTGATCTTTGAAATGTATAAAGTTAAACTAGTGTAAATTACATGAAAGTAATTAAACATGCAAATTGTGTTTTTCAAAAGCTGGTAGTTTTAGCCTCCTAAAGTTTAAGCTTAAACATTCACTATGACATTTTGCACACCTGTATATATACATATCAGATTATCTTGGAACCATTCATTTTGTGCACCATTCCTCCCCTTGGAAAGGTGTGTATACGAAGTGTTTATGCACCTGTGTGTCCACAAGTTCATAGCAGCTAAGAGGTAGATTATAGTTATTTTGGGTTTCATCCCTGCAGTACCTTTTCTCTCTCAATAACATCTGTCTTATAGACAAAGAATTACGTGGGTGAAAACATTTGAGGGAGATATTGGAAAAGGCATATTCTCATTTAAAGAATATGGAAAAATGTGCAAAACTCTTCAGCCCGTTTTGAGGGAAACGTGGGGGTGGGTGCAGGGGAGGGGTATTGCAATCTTTTCCATCAATATTCCGCAGTGGCCACAGCCTTTTGCACGAACCATGTGTCATGGATGGTCTCGTGGGGGTGGTGAAGGTGGACAGCGTGTGAGGCAGTGTCTGGATGGTGTGTCTGCCTTCTCCCCGGGGAAGCGGTGGGGAGTATTCGAGGGGTTGTCTGCCCAGGTTGGTGGCATGGCTGGCTGCAGAGATGGTGGCGGCAGATCTGCAGCAGGAGGTTGGGGACTAGGTCTGCTCGAAGACAATGAAGCCTCCTCACTGGAGCCTAACCTGCTTCACTTCCTCTCTTTTAGGGGCTGAGACAGTCTGTTTAGTTGTATGAGGTGGTCTTCATGCCAAACTGTTCTTCCTTCTGGCATCTAAGCGCGGCCTTCTGGATTTTCTCCTTCATTCTTTTCTCACGCTTTTTCTGCTTTAGACGAGCCATGGCGAGATGGAAAGCGTGGCAGCTGAAGCCCTCCCTGGTCCCATACTCCACGTGCTCCTGCAGGACATCTAAGCTGGGGAAGACCCGGCAGCAGGCCATGCACCTGAAGCCACGGTCTGGGGCCACCAGCCACTCAGGCGTCTTGGCCCTGGGATACACCTCCAGGGCAGGGGGCTCTACTGGCCTGTCAGCCTTCTGGCTGTTGTCCTGGGCTCGGCTCTCTGAGCTGGGCTCACCACCAATTAGCAGTTTGTTCGAAGACATGTGAGAGTGGGGGACATTTTTATGGACCTTTTCAATGTAGCTTATTTCTTCCATTTTCATCTTTTTTGAGGGAAGCTCCAATCCTTCCTCTGTGTCACTTAAGACAGCCACGCCCCTTTTCATTTGCACAGGCATGTAGTAAATTGTTGTGAGCCTTAGATCTGTCCCATCTACTGAGGACATAAAGGGCTCATTGTTATCACCAGAATGGGAAGAAATGGAGGTAAGTGAAGAGGTGGAGGAATTCTTCGTTTCCTCGAAGTCCTGGGACACAGGCATCTCCCTGATTCCTGGGAAAGAAAGGTTCAAGCATAAGAACTAGAATGTGTGTGAAGGCTGTAGGAGGTAGGACGGACATGCCCTTCATGAGCAGGTGACGTAAAAGCACAACTGTATGTGATATTCCTGAATTTTGTGTGTGCTATGCTTTATGTGAGGTGTTTACACTGTATAACTAGGTGGCAATCAGGATAAAGCATCATATGCATGTTTCTTGTGGATTTGTACGTATATTCTGGCACATATCTGGGAGTGTTTTCAATGTTGCTAAAAGGGGATGGTGAATGAGTGTGTGCATGTTGGTTATGTGTTGTCAAAGCACATGTGAACAGTGCAGGTGTGATATGTGTTCTTACTGTGAGACAGTGAGACTGAGAGTGTTGGAGGAGGTGTGGATGAGCTCTCAGAATGTTCAGATCTATGAACGTCTGAAGGCCTGGTGGTGGAAGGTCATATGGATTAGAGAGACAACAGAGGAAAGTTCATTTCCTTCAGGGCATGTGACTTGTTTAGAGTTTGCCCTAAAGAGGTTATGTGTGTGAGAGGAAGTGAATGATTTATGGAATTAGTGTGTAAGTGGGTGAATCTGAAAATGATTTTGTGAAGGAATGAAGGTAAGGACGTATCTAGTTAATGCCACTAGAGAATGGGAAACATAAATGTGAAATGAAGGCCTGTGTGTTTGAGAAAACAAGTGAAAAGGAGAAATGGGGCGATACCTCGCATGAAGGAGTACAGGTGTGTACGCGAGAGAGGTTATGAGTTTTTGCTCATCTGAGGGGGAAGGTTCTGAGTAAACTACCAAACACACATTAGCACTGTCCACCTCCTCAGACACAGAGTTCCCAGTGCTGTTATGCTGGAAATTTTTCCTGAGGTCCTTGCCCTGTCCTTGCAGGCACATTCCATAATTGTCGCTCTGCAGAAGCCTTAGTACCAGTCCCTCTGCCCTGAAGCCCTTCCAGTTTTTGAGGGGAAAGGGAACTAAGTAGGGACTGGGCTGACCAGCTCAGCTGCATCTCCTGACCAAGGTCAGATCCCTCCTTTGTATAGCCCTTACCACCTTCCTCATGATGGGGAGGCCTGGATTCAGAGTCGACAGATGTGAAATATTCAGAGAAGGAAGAGTTTTCTCCTGTTGCATGACTATAGGCTGGGAGCTCCACAGGTGACTCAGACTCAGGAGCATCTTCTTCAGTGTTGCACAGTCCTGGGCATAGGAATCAAAAAGAACATTGAGATGAGGCATTTTCTGGGGTCTTTGTCAATTCAAAACCTACATGTAGAGTGGACATTACATGTCAGGCATCATTACCAGACGGCACTTGTTCTCAGAGAAATTAAGGTGACTTCCCCATTTAAAATTCCATTGACTTCAAACTATAAGCAAACTCTTATTAAAATTGTGTTTTGGTATGTGAAAGTGGAATTAGGTATGTATTACTTGATATTTCTGGTGATCTCTGTGGATTATCAAGACAGAACCATGGCTGAAAGACAGTATGTAGCAATTCAATTTCATATCAATTAAATTTCCTGATGAAAAAATTATACAATTAGGATATATGTGGTGCCAGGTTTATGAAGTATTCTGTATGAATATCTATGTTTATATTGTCTATATTGATATATATTTATAGACAGAGATGTACAATGATAAATCTTTATGTGTGAAAAAATAACTCACTATTATGTCACTGTCCCTGTATCAGTGTTAGCCCTGCTCACTGCATATTATTTAACTGTGAAGGTTATCGTCGCATCTCATGAATGTGTGTGGTATAAGCATTATTGACATTTGTAGCAGTATGGCATGGTGAATGTAATGAGTTCGGTGTTTAAGTTTATAAAGTGTTGGCTAAAACTGGGTTAAGGTTCACTTGTGTGGTTGATTTGGTGTTTGTGAATCTGAATATGGGATGGGCTTTGTGTGACTGAGGCTGTTATGTGTGCTTTGTGTCTGTGTGTTAGTTCAGCACATCCTTATGTGTTTAGATTGCATTTTCTATATGATGGATTTGTGTGTGTTTTATATATTATGTTGTTTACACATGGAATGTTATTACTGAGAATATCCTCATTCAGACTAGCGGAATTAGTGTATTTGCAAAATGCCAGGGAAGAATTAAAGATCTTCAGAATGTAAAAATCAAGGAATATAAAAAAGAGTACCTGGGCTTTGAAAAAAATAGCAGAGAGTGCAGAGAAGGCTGTAAGATTAGGTGAGCAGTTACTGGTGACTGCATTAGAAAGTAAAAGTATGAAAGATTGAGTTCTGAAGGGGTTAAGATAGAAAGTAAGGCTTAGCAGTCTATCTTAAGCTTTCATACCAAGCAGAAATGTGTCCATATTAAAAATTATGTTTAACAGAATACTAAGAAAACCATCTTTTAAATTAATATCAGACTCAAGGCAACCCAAATGCTCGGAAGAGTAAAAGCAATAAATTATATTCTTGCAATGGTATATATATATATATAACTATGCCAAGAATAAACAAACTAAAGTCACATGCAACATGGACATATTATACAAATATAAGGATCAGATGGAGAAACCAGACACGAAGTATACATGGTGCCCTTCTATTTTCATAAAATTTAAGAACAGGCATACTAATCTAGGAGTCAGCGACATTTTAACTCTTTGTATGTTACAAATAAAAATGGACGGTGGGGACTTCAGATGCATGTGGAGACTATAAGGAAATGAGTGATGAGTGAGGGCAGGGGGTCTGATGAGGAGTGAATGTCAGTGGGAAAACACTGGCCATGAAAATCTGTGGATGTGATGAGGCCTCGACTGGGTATCTCTGTACTCTACCTCAGTTCCGTTTTTAGTGTCCTACCACTTTTGGCCTGTTTTAAGTTATTAGTGCTTTCATGTGCTCCTGGTAATATAACATGCCCTTGTTTGATTCATACTAACATACTCTTCCATGTTTCTCTAATAAAATTCTCATCCCTCAGCCCTTCTCCCACTATGTCCTCAAATAGAACCATGTTCTGCACTGATCTCTGTGGGCTCGCTCCAGTCCTTTTAAGTGCTTTTCCCTTGGAATGCCACTGCTGGTCACCTTAGAGATGATGCAGAAGCCTTTGAGTTCATCTCTGTACTGGAGCCTTGTGTCCAGTGATGGGCAGAGTCAGTAGGCTCATCTCTGGATTCTGTCTAGGTCACAGCCTCTCTTTGCATCCTACTCAATAGTCCCCCCTTACCAGCACCAGTTATCCTGTCTTTAGGAGACATGCAGGACCAGTCCTTTGAAGAACAGGAACCCTCCCACGCTTTCAGGCCTTGAGTTAGGGCCACTGCCTTATGTCTACACCACAATAAATCTTCTGGTAAATGCAGATTTTCTGAGGAAGTAAAAAAAATTAGTAGTAATATAGTCCATGTTTGTTATTTGTGTATTTATCTGTTCATTAAACAAACAATAAGAGTCTACTATGTGACATGGCCAGAGAACACGCAAGGTCTCCATTTCACGAACAGTGTAATATGGTTCCTATGAAAATATAAAATGCACAGAAATATTAAATGCACTTAATATCACCATAAATATCATGGGTGACTCTGTTTGCACAAAGAAGGCTCTTTGTAAATGGAACGGAGACTGCCGACTCCTTTCTATCTGGACCTACAAAAATATTATATATCTCAGCTTTCCTTGCAGGATGTTCTGACCATAACATTATATTTCTACAATGGAAATTGAATGGAAATGACATGTGCCACTTCCATGCATCTCCATACAACTCTCCTATGTGCCCCTCCATGATCTTCCATTTTCTAGGTGACTTTGATACAGGCAGCTCAAGGGTTCCAAGGCAGGACACATTTCGATGTAATTGACAGGTTCCTAGGAAGGAAAATTTCAAACAGAAGAAAACTAGGATATCTGTGAAGACTGTAGGAGTTAAGATGGCCATGGCATATGAGAGCATGTGGAGTCAAAGTACACCTATATGTGATATTTCAGAATTCTGTGTGTCGTATGCTTCCCTTGGGGTGTTTATGTGGTATAACCACATGGGAATGAGGATCTAGCTTTGTATGCACATTTCTGTGGAGTTGTATGTATGTTTTGGAACATATCTGGTGAGTGTTTTTGATGTTGGTATAAGAATGTGTAGAACGAGTGTGTGCATGTTGGTTATGTGGTTTGAGGGCACATGTGAATAAGGGCAGGTGTGGTAGCTGTTCTTACTGTGAGACAGAGAGACTGAGAGTGTTGGAGGAGGTGTGTGTGAGCTCAGAACGTTCAGATCTATGAACGTCTAAAGGCCTGGTGGCTGAAGTGCCAAATGGATTCGAGAGACAACAGATGAATGTTCATGTCCTTTAGGACATGTGAGCTGTCTACACTTTGACCTGAGAGGTTATGTGTGTGAGGTGAATTATTATGGAATTAGTATGTAAGTGGGTGAGTCTGAAAATGACTGTGTGAAGGAATGAAGTTAAGGGTGTATCTAGTTAATGCCACTAGAGAATGGGAAACATAAATGTGAAATGAAGGCCTGTGTGTTTGAGAGGACAGGTGAAAATAAGGGAGAAATGGGGCCATACCTCTCACGAAGGAGTACAGGTGTGTGAGTGAGAGAGGTTATGAGTTTTTGCTCATCTGAGGGGGAAGGTTCTGAGTAAACTACCAAACACACATCAGCACTGTCCACCTCCTCAGCCACAGCTGTCCCAGTGCTGCTATGTTGGAAATTTTTGCAGAGGTCCTTGCCCTGTCCTTGCAGGCACATTCCATAATTGTCGCTCTGCAGAAGCCTTAGTACCAGTCCCTCTGCCCTGAAGCCCTTCCAGTTTTTGAGGGGAAAGGGAACTAAGTAGGGACTGGGCTGAGCAGCTCAGCTGCATCTCCTGACCAAGGTCAGATCCCTCCTTTGTATAGCCCTTACCACCTTCCTCATGATGGGGAAGCCTGGACTCAGAGTCGACAGATGTGAAATATTGAGAGGAGGAAGAGTTTTCTCCTGCTGCATGACTACAGGCTAGGAGCTCCACAGGTGACTCAGACTCAGGAGCATCCTCTTCAGTGTTGCACAGTCCTGGGCAAAGGATTAAAAAAGAACATTGAGATGAGGCATTTTTGGGGTCTTTTTCATTTCAAAAACTACATGTAGAGTGGACATTACCTGTCAGGCGTCACCGCCACACATGATACTTGTTCTCATAGATATTAAGGTGACTTTCCCACTTAAAATTCTATTTCTTCAAAACTATAAGTAAATACTTATTAAAATTGTGTGTTTGGTGGGTCACAGTGGAATCGGGTATCTTGTATGTGACACTTCTGGTGGTCTCTATGGATTATCAAACCTTAGAACCATGCCTGAAAGACAGTATGTAGCGATGCAATGTTGATATCAATTGAATTTCCTGATGAAAAATTGTACATTTAGGCCCTAAGTGGTGCCAGCGTTATGAAGCATTCTGCAAGCATATCTATTTGTACTGTTGTCTATATTGATGTAGATTTATAGACAAAGGTATAAAATTATAATAAATCTTTATGTTTGAAAAAATTACTATTATTATGTCACTGTCCCTGTTTCAATGTTAGCCATGCTCACTGCTTATTATTTAACTATGAAGATTATCATCGCATCTCATGAATTGTGTGGTATAAGCATTATTGACATTAGCAGTATGGCATGGTGAATGTAATGAGTTTGGTGTTTAAGTGTATAAAGTGTTGGTTAAAACTGGGTTAAGGTTCCTTTGTGTGGTTGATTTGGTGTTTGTGAATCTGAATATGGGATGAGTTTTGTGTGACTGAGGATGGTATGTGTGCTTTGTGTCTACGTGTTAGTTTAGTACATATTTATGTGTATAGATTGCGTTTCCTATAATGATGGATTTGAGTGTGTTTTATATACCGTTTGTTTTAGATATGGGATGTTATTACTGAGAATATTCTCTTTGAGACTCTTGGAATTAGTGTATTTGCAAAATGCCAGGGAAGAATTAAAGAAAGTAAGAATATGAAGACAAGGAGTATAAGAGAAACCTGGCAGAGAGTGCGGAGAAGAGTGGGTAGGATCAGGTGAGCAGTTGCATGTGACTGCATTAGAAAGTAAGTCTGAAAGATTGAGCTCTGAAGAGGTTAAAATAGAAACTAAGGCCTAGCAGTCTATCTTAAGCATTCACCAAGCAGAAATGTGTCCATATTAAAAATTATGTGTAACAGAATAATCAGAAAACTAGCTGTTTAATTAATACCAGAGTCAACGCAACCCAAATGCTCAGAAGAGTATAAGCAATAAATTACATTTTGCATGTGAGTTCATTTTTGTATTGGGCAGTCTTGTGTCCACTAATGGGCAGAATTACTCTGCTCAGCTCTGGGTTCTGTCCAGGCCACAACCTCCCTTTTCACCCTATTTCGTAGTCCCTCCTTACCTGCACCAGTTAGCTTGTGTCTAGAAGAGAAGCAAGATAAGTAGTCTGATGAAAAATAAGCCTCCCAGGTTTTCCAACCTTGAGTCAGAGCCACGGCCTTGCATCTATGCTGCAAAGCATCTTCTCTTAAATTCAGCTCTGCTGAGTAATTAAATAAAAATAATAGAGATGTTGTCCATTTTTGCTATTTATGTATTTATCAAACAAAACCACAAACAAACAAAACAAAATAAAAATCTTTTGCACAGCAGAAAAAAAATCCTCAAAATAAAAAGGGAACCCAATATATTGGAGAACATATTTGCCAATGATACATCTTATAAAGGCTTATTTCCAAAATATATAAAAACTTACACAACTCAATACCAGGAAGAAAAACAACCCAATTAGGAAATGGATAGAGGACCTAAATAGAAATCCAACTGAAAAATTCCAAAGAAGACATATAGGTGGCCAAAAGACATTTGAAAAAATGCTCAACGTCACTAATCATCAGAGAAATGAACACTGAAACCTCAATGAGCCCTGGCTGGTGTGGCTCAGTTGGTTGTATTTGATTCCCTGTCAGGGGACATACCTAAGCTAGTGGTTTGACCCCGGTTGGGGTACATGTAGGAGGCAGCCTATCAGTGTTTCTCTCACACAACTGTTTCTGTTTCTCTCTCTCTTTCTCTGACGTTACAGTCAAGAACATCTCTATATATGCACTCTTATTTCTTGAAAGTGAAATGAAGACAACCTTCTCCAAAGCTCCACTGGAAGATGCAGAAATCCCAAACAAGTTAGAGATACCAGTTTTCTTTAGGAATGTGAGCCACCACTTGGAACTTTGAGGTTGGCTCCAATCAGTCTCCCTCCCACCACTGAGCAACGGTTCTTCCTCATAGTGGTTACTTGTTTACTTTTAATCTCCATAGTAACCAAACTATTTCAGTTTTCCATTTTTCCAGAAAGAGCCCAACTTTCTCCTTAATTTTACCATCAGTGTTAAAGGATGTTTGTGTGTAACCCATTTTTTTCTTACATTTCACATAGGAGCCCCACATTTACATTTTCATAGTCTAAAACAAAACAATTCGTTTTTACCCCAGTAAACAAATGCTTCCTGACATTATACTTTCATCCCTACACAACAAGTTTTAAGTGTTCAAAGTTCTCTTTTTCCACCAATTTTTTCCTCACCTCTATGAGCCAGACTTTCTTCCTGATTAACAGGAGGAAGTACTATTAGAAAACTGGTAACAACAACATTCACTTAACCAATGCCCTTAGGCAGAAATCAAATTAAGGGAAATACATTTTTGAAGAAACAGTATACTAATCAACCACTATGTCTGTAACAGAATAACCCAGAGTGACACAGTATATGTAGCACAAGTCGTAACACAGTGACAAGGACCAGGACATCTGAGTTTATTCTCAGACTACCTGGGCCCTCCAAAAATGAGCATGCATGCATCCCTCTCAGTCTCTCTCTGTCTCTGTCTCTGTCTCTCTCTTTCCTCTCTCTTCCATCCCACCCCCCGTCCTTCCCCACCTCTCTTATTTCCCCTTCCTCCTACTCTCTCCCTCCATTCCTCATCACAACTAGGAATTCTTTTTCTTTAGAAAACGGTACCTGAGTACCCTATTCACCAAGAAGGTGAACACATACCTCTTGAAATCCTTGCAGTTTTGATGATACACCTGCTTTCCAGATGTTTCGTTTTTTCTTTATGCTTCATGGTTCAACTCTTTAAAGAGTCACTCAAATTAGGTACTTTTCTCCCCCAAACTCTGCTCTCAGAGTGTCTGTTGAGAGACTCCTCAACAAATCTCTGTTCTGGCCAATGGCTTAGAACATCACCAGGGCTGTTGTGATGCAAGTCGTCACTAAGGCTTCAGCAGTGTTCTGTGACCTATGCATTACATCAGTGCACCCCAGGCTCCCGGCTCATATTCACAGGACTAGAGGACTGCCACTGACCAGCCCTCTGGCCAGTTGATCCCTTTTATCCAATGGAAACTCTACCATGACCTTGAATTCCTTTTAATTGCTTACCTGATATCAACACTAGAGGATAGGTGATTTGAATTAAACAAAGGAAATTATTTTGTGTGTCTAGGGTAACCACATTTCTAAATCTCTCCAATGGTGAGGCTAAGGAGTCGCTGAGAAACCTAGGCTTAGAACTATGCTTAGAACTCACAGAAAACAGTATTGTTATTTATTTCTTATGGGCAGTCGTATTGAACTTATATGAAAACATAAATTATATGTAAGGTGTCTATTGGTGTATATGTGTGGATTTGAAAATAGCTCATAATTCTGTACAACTCTAACATTTATCAAATATTTCCCACTATTGGGAACAGTCTCATATACTTTTACAATAAGCCACTGTCTCTTTGCTACTCTTTTCCTTAATTTCCCCAGAGGCTTGGGACAAGAGAAAGCCCCTGACCCTTGTCATGAATCCTGTTTTTGTCAAGCCTGAAGGTGTCATTTTCCAAGCTTCTGTTCTAGACCCCCGTCTATAACTTCTAGAAACAGTTGGACTCTGTACAGGGCTTGAACTCTATACAGTTAACTCAATTCTATATTCCTCCCACCAAAGAATACGCCTCCTCCTCCCTTAGGAACAATACATATTTACTTCCCAGCCTTAGCAGTTACATTAGAACCAGGCCATGACTTAGCCTTCTTCAGTCTTATTTCTCCCCAGTAGACCCAGCTTCTGGGTCTGACACCACTTTACCCTGGGTTGAACCAACTGTTATAGCCACTAAATGGCAGGCACATTTACCAGGGAATTTTCAGCTTGTAGCTATTAGAAAAGATAAAAACAAAATTTAGATCCTATTTTACATATAGCAAAGTATAAAAATTAGATCAAACTATACAAATGATTGTAAGTATCTGAGCGAAAACAGGAATCTTTATGACCTAAAATGAAATATTAACCTATGTAGCTAAACAGTCGTTGTTGTTGAACAGCTAGCCAACATTTTGTGAAACTAAATAAGCCTATAATGGATGAGCTTATAATTTCATTTCATAAATGTGTCTTTTTTTTTTCTATCCTCATGGAGGGTATTTTTTTCCATTGCTTTTCAGAGAGAGTGGAAGGAAGAGAGAAATATCAATGTGAGTAGACACATCGATTGGTTTCCTCCTGCACACACCCCAACTGGGGCCGGGGATCAAGCCTGCAACCGAGGTACATGCCATGGCCAGGATCAAATCTGGGACCCTTCAGTCTATGGGTAGATACTCTAATCACTGAGCCAAACAGGCTAGGGCTATAAATGTATCTTTAAAAAGATGATAGTCATAGTATTATTTATACTAGCAGAGATTTGAAATTTTAGTTTCCAATTTAAGGAGAATGGATACACAAAATATGATGTGTATATATTATAGAATTAACTTCCAAAGATAGAAGTCAAGTTCATTAAAATATATTCCTATAGGGAGGAATATCAAGAAGGGACTGGTGATCAGAAATAAAAAGAAAAATATTATTCAATGAAATAATTATAAGAGGTTCTTTAACCAGGCTGGTGACTAAGGAGAATGATTAACTCAATGGTCAATAATTTTTAAACAGTAAAAAAAAAAGAAAAGAATATTTCCTAAAAGTAAAAGGGCTGAGATTAGGTCTAGATCTGAAATCATTGTTCTAAAGATCCCTTACTGTCCTATTGCTGCTATAGCAAATTACCACAAACTTTGTGGCTTAAAATAAAAATATATCATCTCATAGTTCTGTAGGCCAGAAGTCCAATATGGGTGTTAAACCTGAAACCAAGGTTTCAGCAGGATTGGTTCCATCTGGACTCTAGGGGAGAATCTGTCCTCTTGCCCTTTCAGTCCATATAAGTGTATTAAAAGTAAGACTGAAAGGGATTTTTTTAGGGAGGAATAAACAAGAATAAAAGGATCAAGGTATGAGGGAGCAGGATGAACAGTTGGCATAATCAGATGGTTGATCTGGAAGTGATTTTCTTTGTTGCCCCAATTCTTGGGAGGGGACATAGAGAATGAGTTGTTCTGAGGTCCAATGTTTGCATAATATCAAAGGTAAGTCCCAGTTTAGAAGGAAGGAGGAAAGTCTAACCAAGTTTTTGGTTGAGTAACATTAGCGGGCATTTTGTTCAGTGAAAACAAATATTTTATTAATCATACATTAAACAAAGAGTGGGGATTTAGAGCATCTGTGTTTGGCACTGTCATAGGCAGTCAAGGGGATCTTCAAAAGAGGTCACCTGGGAAAGGATGGTTCTTTGCATCAAGCTGTTTCCCTGGAACACGAAAAGGTAAGAGCATTTCTTAATCACTGCTGTGCTTCAAGAGTACAGGAATCAGGTAAAATTCAACATCGCCAAAATAGATACAGACTTCTATTTGATCTCAAGGCTTATTATTTTACCTTATTAAAATGTTTCATCTTTCTGGCTTCTCTGTTCTAATCCATAATATTATCTTATCAGAGATCTTTGAAATGATTGCCCTGGATAAACAGCACTCCGAACTGATGCGAGGAAGCTACCGCACTTGCTCGGGTTAAAAGTGACATGTCATCCTTTTTTCCCTGCTTCTGTTACTTCCATAATCATCCTCAACTTTGGAGAACTACTATAAAATCTCCAGGAGAAGACTGGTACTCTACCAGGTACCACTCGGTATCCTTATATTGCTGTCTACTTGCTTTTGTCTGGTCCAGCCTCTTTACTTTCCTAAAACCCCTTCCTTGTGCCTTCTGGAATGCTCCATTACCACCCACTCTCTGTGTCCCCAGCTTCTTCTCAGCGTGTTCTGTCCATCACCTTGATGACACTGCTTGTCCTGTACTCTCTCAAGTGGAGGTTGCTTTCACTTTCCTACCCATTGTCCCTTCAGCTGGAATAGTTCCGGGGGTGGGGGGTGGGGGGGGGCGGAATGAAAGACCTCTGTTGGCATATATCAAGTTTACATGACATTTTTAAATTAACCTATGGATAACTGACATCTTATACTAAAGCTAAATATCCAAATATTGAAAGCATTTCATTTATTAAAGTCTCCTTTTTGTTCTTTCAGACACATTTTAATTTTCCTCATATAGCTTTTACATATTTAAGTTTATTCAAAAGTATTTTATTTTACTTTGCTTGTTTAAATCAGGTATATTCTTCAGTATAGTCTAGCTAGCTGCTTTTTTATGTGAAGACTATTAATTTATGTTAATTTCATGTTTAGCTTAACCCACAATTCTTATTCCACTTATAAAATTTAAATATAAAATTTTAAATTATAGAGGGGTTGTCCCAGTTTTTTCCCCACTAAGTATGTTGTTAGGTTTTATGTCAAGAAAAAAAATTTCATCATGTTAAGGAATATTTATCACTTTTAGTTTTATTTAATCATTTGTAAATCAAGAATGGATGTTACATTTTATTAATGCTTTTTCAGCATCTATGGAGATTTACCATATGGGGTTTATCTTTGGATATAATATGGCAAATTTTACTACTACACTTAATATTAAATAATATTTGTGTTCATGGAATAATCCCACCTGGTTATGGCGTGCTGTCTTTAATATGGGAGAGCTACCTGACCTTTTCTCTTAATTCATATATTTGTTCTTCAGCTGTATCCACTGTGCAATTCAATTCATTTGTTATTTTTCACTTATAATTTTTCAGACTGAACATTTCCAGTAAATACTTTAATGTCTTATTTTCCTTGATTCACGTCCCCAATATAATCCCCTGTATCTCTTCCCCCTGGTCCTAAAAATCCACTTTAACTGATTAAGATTGTCCCTTTTACTGTCTTTCTCTTACAGTGACTGCTGTGCTGAAATTAACCAAGACAAAGAGAGTGAGAAAATGACCCTGAAGCCATTACCGTACAACCAGGGGATATTTTAAAAACGAATCTCCTATTTTGGGCTAAAGAAAAATGAAGTGTATTACTACTAGGTACTTAACAAATATATATAATTCTCTGTGACTTTCTGGACTTTTTTTCTCCCTGTCTCCTTCCCATTTCAATGACAGGTTCTTCTCCTTCCCAGCACTCTCAAAATCTTTAAGAAGGAACAATACAAAATTCATGTCTGGAAAAAGATTTAAGAATCATAGAAACATAGTCCATAATAATCATCACATTCTTTAAGATGAAAGCATTTTTTTTTTCTCTTGGGCCAGGACCGCAACTGAATTTCAGGACCCAGCACTCCCTTTCCCCCGGAAAGATGAAACTGTCAGTCCCTCTGACAGGACCCTGCATCTAATACTCAGCTGACCTTGTGGCATGCAGTAGATTTACAGCACACAGTGAGTGGAGAAAGGGCCAACATCACTATGATGTAGTGCTGTGTCAAGTAAAGTGGGAGCAATGCTGCTCAGTCAGGATCTCAGGAAGACTTTAATCCTCACTAGACCGGAGCTAAAGTTTATATCACAAGCAGATGTGAAATCTCCTCTGGGACTTCAGCTGCCAGGGCTCAAAACACACAAACACACACACACACAGAAAAAGGAAAATAAAGCCCGCTAATGTGAGATATGTAATGGTGAGCCTGACAGGTTAATACAATTCTACTTGGTCTAGGGCAATCGCCCTGCTAATATGATTTGCTGAAATATTTCCTTCCTCTCTTAACCACATTCTTTCAATTCTTCAAAGTTAAGCTCAAGTCCAAATGCCTAAGTGAAGTTTTCCCCAATGACATCAACACTATTCTTTCCTTTCATGATTTTTTTTCTTCCTATTGGTGATCCCACAATTAAAAAATACACATACATATGTGTGTATAAATATATATACACACATATATATTAACTCTATTTTATTCTGTTGATAAGCCACTCATTTTATATTAGAAAATCAATACAAAATGCACATGGATGGTTCGATATATGTGTGTTTTCTCACACCAACTTGAATGCCACATTCCGTGGGCAGCACCATTGCACAAACCCAGTATAGTCATTTTGATCCTAATCATGCTGAATGCAATGTTGTGAAGCTGTCAGCCAACATTCAATAAAATTAGGCATTGCTGGATATATTAGAATCAGAAATAACTTGTCAATTCTGAATGAAGCATAATTTTAAATAAATATAATCCTTGAGAACTTGAAATAAACTTAGTAGAGGTAACATTTTTATTTATTTTACCAAATTTGAAGGTTTGCTTAGCTATGCAAAAAAGATTAAAAGTAGAGGGTGACAAGGAAATAGAAATTAGAAACAGAAAAATGCATGGCACTGTGTGAGGTACATGGAAACACCTTCTTCGGCTTTTGTACCAGTAATGTGTGGTGCATATCTCAGAAGCTCTTTTCTCTGTGGTGGTAGGTACATGTTTCAAACGTGTCTCCAAACACACAGTCCCTCAGAACAAAGAATCCTTATAAAAAGAAGGCAGATCTTGGGGTGGGGATTTAATATGAATCAACAAAACCTACCATAAAAATACCTTTACTAAATGCGATGAATCTACTTTATGATAAAAGTTTATTCCTCAGAGTAAAAGTGAAAACCAGGAGATAATCCAATTCTGTTCCTGATTTTAGCACAATAACAAATTTAGTAACCTGAGTTCTAACTTTTAAAAGATAAAATGCACCAATTTGTGACAAAGGAAATTTTGGTAAATGTCAGAGTTGTTTTCCTAACATAACCTGTGTATTTTTTAATTAGCAACACCTCTTCCATGGATTTAACATGAATATCCCAGTTAATTTTTCTTACTTTTATAAGTTCATGCAAAATATAATTCTCTTTTCCCTTAAATCATTCCAAGGGCTCTGGTTTCCAATTATCCCCATTACTTTTATAGTAACCATTACTTTTTTATTCAAACATACCTGTCATCTCTCATCTCTTTTGCACCTCCATCCTTAGCTTAATTCTTAAGCACAGACCAACAAATCCAGTTCCCTTCCTCCATCTATTCCACATGCTACAAAAAGCCTTACTATTACTTGCTCTGCTTTCCAAAAATAT
The DNA here is from genome assembly GCF_964146895.1 of Miniopterus schreibersii. Classification (NCBI taxonomy): domain Eukaryota; kingdom Metazoa; phylum Chordata; class Mammalia; order Chiroptera; family Miniopteridae; genus Miniopterus; species Miniopterus schreibersii. The sequence continues at coordinate 37,250,823 of NC_138103.1, forward strand.
TAATTTATAATTCAAGTTAACCTCTGGAAAGTCATCCCAATTGGTTCCTTCAGATTTTATCAATTTTGTTTAATTTTCCTAGCGATTTTCAGTTTTAGCTGCCCTGATACTTTCATAGAGAAAACATAAAGTCTTCAGCACAAAGGATCTCAGTTATTTATGCAAAAAATGATAGAGTAACAAATGAAGGACCATAGCCATCTGCAATTAAAATAAATTTGAATCTGTGGCTGCACAATTGAAATAAGATGGGTCAAGGATTCTGGCCTACAGATCAAGAGAAATTGCCCGTCCTCACAGTTATTAAACTACTTAGGATACACTTCCTTAGGACAGATGACTATCTAAACTCAGGATACCTCTATATTCTCATGGTTTATACCCCTAGGGTCTTCCAGGAAGCAAAGTGTACTAGTCCTCCATACCACTAAAATGCTTTGTTATACTCCTGTGATTACTTCAATTGCTTTACTTTGTTTCAATGATTTTCTGTTTACCTGACTTATCTCCTCTATTATATTAATATATCCTTTGGAACTGGGAGGTTTCAAGAATACAATACAGTAGTCCCCCCTTATCCATGGGGGATATGTTCAAAGAACCCCAGTGGATGCCTGAAACTGCAGATAGTGCCAGATACTATAAACACTTTATACATACATATCTATGATAAGGCTTAATTTATAAATTAGGCACAGTAAGTTTTGTAAATGCTGCATCAAGTGAAATAAGTGTTACTTTAACACAAGCACTGCAATACCTGGACAGTCAGTCTGATAACCCAGATAGCTACTAACTGATTAACAGGCAAGCAATGTCTACAGGGTGGACACTGTGGATAATGGGATTGTTCACATCCCCAGCAGGATGGATTAGGAGAGCCGGAGAATTCATGATGCTACTCAGAATGGCACACAGTTTAACACTTATGAATTATTTATTTCTGGAATTCTCTGTTTAACGTTTTTGGATCACAGTTGACAGTGTGTAACTGAAGCCCTAGGAAACAAAACTGCAGATAATGGAGCACTACTATATACATTTACATAGTTTAGAAATTGTGAATGCAAATTTATTACCTAGTATGTTACTACAAATTTTTTTTTAAACATATCTTTATTGATTTCAAAGAGAGAAAAGGTAGGGGGAGAGAGAGAGATAGAAACATCAGTGATGAGAGAGTCATTGATCGGCTGCAGCCTGCAACCCGGGCATGTGCCCTGACAGGGAATCGAACCCCGATCTCCTGGATCCTAGGTCAGTGCTCAACTGCTGAGCCATGCCCGGCCGGGCCAAAATTTTTTCTAATGGAAAAATTAAAATGTTTAATCAATCGATCATTTAGCTTGACAACAGTAAGCAGTAACTGTCAATATCTTCAACTCAATGAAATGAACTATTTTAACTAAATTGACTGGTCACTTTGGTAGTATGGTGAAAAACTAAATTTGAAAGTCAAATTAATATCAAAAGAAAATTATTTTTAAATTTAAATTCTATAAAAATATGATGTTAAAAAATAAAGAAGTAACATATTCTGTTACTATGGGATTAATTAGGAAATGGAGTGCTTTGACAGTTTTGACAAATACAAGAAAGGCATCCTTAAACATATGTCTTTTTAAGACACAGTTTACAAACTACTGAAAATGCACAGAAAATAACTATATTAAATAAATATAAATGTAAAATGATAAGTATTCTTGTAATTCACAAATTTCAAGGTGTGTAGATTAAAGTATTTTACATGTACATAAAATCAGAATAAAGTAATGATTCCATGTTGAATATTTCCAGTGGAAAAAATAAAATTATGTTTATTTGGCTTTTGAGTTTTCATGATCACTTCCTTAAGCTAAAATATGAAATATAAGTAAAATAATTTCTTAACAGTGATCAAGTTAATTCTGAATATTAGATAAACTGATGAAAGTAGTATTAAATGTATTTAAAATACTTTTAGAGTAATATAAATTAATAAAGTGAGACATTCTAAAATTTAACATTTATAGTCTAAAATTATCTTCTTCAATTAAATATTCTGTTTTGAAAATGTCAACTTTTAAAGAAACATACCATCATTATGCAGATTTAAAGCCCTTTACTAAAAATTATTTTTTATTAGCACTTTATTCCCTTTGGTTACTAAACTGTAACACTATTGATTCCTGGCCTTTCAAAAAGAGTTCATAATATAAACCTGAGACTCAAAATCCTAAGCTAAGGGGACATACAGACACTTAAAATGGTCTTATGCACACCACATGTAGAATCAACAAGTAATTTTACTTAAGAAAAACAATCACATCAGTAACTCAGTCCAAAGAGATTGCTTTATTATAGCAATAGGAAATGATTTTTAGAAAATATTTACTGCATTTGTTTTGATTTAACATAATCTCCTGGCATTCACTTGATCCACCCTACTGATTTTTCCTTAAGGCTACCTATATAATAATGTGGTCCTTTATATACTGTTTTACCAGAAGGCAAAAAAAAAAAAAAAAAGAGTAAGAATTTACAATATGTTTTATGACCAAAAATTCCAAGACTCTTTGAAACACTGCTTCAGGGAGACATAACCATTTTTGTTTTTGTGGTAAGAAATGGAAGCATGTGTTGCTTTTCCTTCCCACAGAGCAATGAAATCCATAGTTCTTATGACCTTTCTCTAAGGTATTTTAACTGACTTCCAGAAAACCCTCTACCAGTTATCTAGAACACACAAAATAATTCCACGGGGGTCCAAGTATCAATCTGTCATTTCATTCTCTGTTGAAATTGTTTGCTATTTAATTTAGAATGTTTTTAAAAAACATGTACAGAGAAGAAGCTACTGAAGTTCTAACAAAAGCAGCTGTTACCCCCATGGCAGGCACTAAATAAATGTGGTGAAAAGGTGGAAGCCACCCAAGTGTCCAATGACAAATGACTGGACAAATAAAATGTGGTATATACATGCAGTGGAATATTAAGCAGTAAAAAGAAAGGAAATTCTGACACATGCTACCACATGGATGAACCTTTCAGAATCAAGTAAAATAATCTAGTTACAAGAAGACAAATAATGTATGATTCCATTTACATGAACTACTTAGAGTGGTCAAATTCAGAGACAGAAAGTGAAATGATGGTTGCCCAGGCTGGAGGAAGGGGAAACGAAGAGCTCTTGTTTAATGGGTCGAGTTTCAGTTTTCCAAGATGAAAACAGTTCTGTGGCTAGGTGGTGGTGATGGTGGCACAGCAATGGTAATGCACTTAATGCCACTGGACTGTCCACTTAATAATGCTTAAGATGTAAATTTTATGTAATATATATTTTATTACATTTTTAAAATTATTCTTATGACCTTTATTTTTTTCACAAGTTTTAAAAAATTGAGGAGCACTGAAAATAAGTAAATGAATATGGTGGATCTCATGAATATTGCAGTGGGATTTAAGACTGATCTTTGGGGTCGAACAGCATTGGCTTTGGATCTGTCTTACTACCTACCGACTCCATGCCCTCGGCCTTTCTGGTCTCCAGAGGGCAGGAAATACATACGTGTTCATGACTGTGTTGTTCTGACACATGAATAAAAAAAATCAACCGTTTCACCTGCAGGGTAAATTTTTACAAGGCAAATTGATTGTCATGTGACCTACTAGGAGATGAGAGGTCAAGATTTGCTTTAAGCACATGTCTCTTGCTTTGCGTCAAACCTGATCAATCATTCCTGGCCAAAATGAACAGTTGTGGCTGCATTACAGATGCCAGGTATGAGTTGTTTGTACTTGATCCTAAAATGGACAATGAAATGGGAGCCTCTTTCCTTCCGCCCTTTCTCTCCGAGGTGTACTGTATAGTATACAATCGGGAAGAAGCATAAAACTCAGAGAAGGAAATAAGACTAGTTTGAGGAGGCACTGAATACAATGGGGAACATGAAGCATCCAGAGAAAGTCTGTGGTTGAAGCTCGTGACTGCATGTGGCAGATCAGGAGACAGCTCATAGGGTCAGACTGTTCTGAAGAAGCCATTGGTTACATTGGATAATTTCTGTCACGTAACCAGGAGAATTTTATAAGAACAATATATTTTATATATATAGTTAATTCTCACAATTTGAATATTTTAAGTTCAAAATATTCTGAATAAAATACCATTAATACTACAATTAATACTGTAAGACGTTTCTTCTCTGGAACTAAAATTGCCTTACAGACATATACTATCAGTCATTCTCTCAATATACTGTCAGGAAAGAAATCAATGAACAAAAAACAAAAAGAGGGCTGAGAATATGGTGAGTGGGAGAGGCTCCTAGGTCACAAAATTCAAGGAGGTGCATATTTTTAGAGTCCTGCAAGCCCACATCTCTTTGAATTCTGTGTCAAAAGGTGACGCACCCAACTCCTGGTGGTGAAAGAGAGGTTTGGAGATAAAAGCTTGTTCCTGTGAGGAGAAACAAAATGAGTAAACAAGAGATTAAAAAATAGAACTATCCACTTTAATGAAGTGTATTTACATTAATATGTGACTTACCAACTATTTACCATTCAACTGTAAATTAAGATGATTTCTAAGAAATATGATTGACCTGAGAATTTGGTCCTAGACACTTTAACCTATTTAACCTAATAACTTAAATAAATTAAAACTAAGTATGTTGGGTATAAATGGAACTACAAACTTTCTAATTCCATTAAATAGCTATGAAAAAAAACACTGCAAACACTAACTGGAAATAGCTGAATGTTGGCACTGGGATCGCAGTTTTCACACACTCGCATGGTTTCAATCACATGAGCCTCTTTGTGCCTAAATGTGGATGAAAGTTCACTTTCCAAGAGAAAAGCCCAGGGATAAAATAGAGCACTAATGACAAATAGAGATGAAGATATGAGAGATTTCGCTAAAGGTTACAATGGAGGGAGAGGAAGAATGGGGAATAACAGCACAGACACAGCATTTCCCTGTACTTATTACGGCATGAGGAAAACTATGACTCTCAACATACTTATTTACAGTTATTAAGTGAATCTACACTTCTATGGTGTCTGTTTTTATGCATGTATAAAATGGCTACATTTAAATGTATCTTCCAGCTCACTTTCCCCCAGGAAATGCAAAGATATACCAGTATTATGTGAGAGATACCAATGTCCTATAGGAGGAAGATAAATGCTTCACAGCAAAAGCGACTCAGCATATTCATTGTGCACAGAAAAAAAGGGAAAGACAAGTTTAATAGCGGAGCCAGTTGCTGAAGAATCCTGCAAAAATGGGAAGTGTTTGAGTTACTGCTTCTGTGAGTACCCCTAACATTTTTATTAACTTCCAAATACATAATAATGACATTTCAGGAAAATCACCATACTTAAATGAGACAGATTTTAAGACAGAAGTTGTTCTGAGCCCTGCTCTGCAGCTATCATGATAATAGGAATTTCCTGCCCATGGCAGCATTTAGCTGGCCCAATGTTTCTACTTTTTCAATTTGACAGGCCCAAGGACACACACACACACACACCCCACACACCACACAGAGTGAAACCTGAAATTCCTGCATTGGCGTTGCAGTAAAAGTGTGTGTGTTTTTAATTTATATGGCATTTTCTTTTATACACAAAAAGAGAGAATACTAAAAGCACATTTTTATTTCTATATCACACAGTTTTTTCTCCTTTATAATTCTATCCCATTCATTATTTCCACTGAGAAATATCTTTTCAGAAGTGTGACTTTAAAAGTTGTTAATATAATGTATCCTGGTATATATTACTATTTGGGGAAGGATCATATTTCCTTATTCACACATACACTATTCACATATATACTACAGGATTATCTTATTTAGCTTTAGAATACACATAATTTCTAATTTTACATTTTCTTTCAAATTACCAATAACCACTGACAACATTCTTGCTTTTTATGCTTTCCTTCATCTGAGAATTTAGAAAAGCAATGGATAATATTGTCAAGAATTAATATATACAGAGGTGCTTCCCTCTCTTCATGTCTCATCATGCCCAAATAGCCAGCTCCCCATTCAGCTTGCCCTTTGCTCTAATTTACTAGTTTTCCTAAAAGGATTGCTGAACATGAACTGTATTGGCCCAATTCCTCGAAATTGTTTTCAATAAAGCCCAGGTATCCTGGTTGACTCTCAGCAAAGTAATCATAATTAGCAGCTCTTGATAGGTCTGGGAAATTTTATAAATAATGTAAAATAATATTTATTTCTCCTAATTAGAAAAAGTAAAACAAATTCTATGACGAGAAGTCTTTTAGGTATGAGAATCACAAAGGAAAATATATCACTCATCCCTTCACTCTCAATCTCTCTAGCTCATGGGTCTATTCTTTCACTTAAGAGCTTTTTCCTGGCTTCTGGCTTTGGAATGTGAAAATTAACTGTACGAAAAAGATGAGGTGGCATGGCACTGACTCAATCCTGCCTGTGTGGTCATAACTAGATGGTACTAAATAATATATGAAACTTATACCAAACAAACAACATTAGCTCCTGAGGACCTCTTTGCTGGGCGTGGAGGGTAAAAATTAGTTTCTATCCATGGGGTCTATGGAGCATGGAATCCAGTGAAATTCAATATTAAGGAATGTGTATTTCCACATACCACCCAGATCATACATTGCTTATAGACTCTCTTCTTTTCAAAGCCACCTTTGACACTTCTATGCACATACTTTTCCTGTTTTAAAACTTTCTGTTTGGAGAGAGAAATGGGAAGCTGGTATAAGGCAGTGAAAAACGTGCCACATTCTGACTGCCTTCCTCAGTGTAGCCATGCACCTGCATTACCCTAGCAAAGACGCTGCTTTCACCAACAAAATATGTTGATATATACAGAGAGAAGTCTCTATGTGTTAACCCAGAAAAAATATGCTCAACATTTTTTAAAATATTACTTTTTAAAAATATATATATATCTTTACTGATTTCAGAGAGGGAAAGGGAGAGGGAGAGAGAGAGAGATAGAAACGTCAATGATGAGAGAGTCATTGATCGGCTGCCTCCTGCACGCCCCCCACTGGGGATCGAGCCCGCAACCCGGGCATGCGCCCTGACAGGGAATCAAATCACAATCGCCTGGATCCTAGGTCGATGCTCAACCGCTGAGCCACACCCAGCCGGGCTCAACAGTTTTTTTTCAATCCTCAGCGGAGGATATGGTCCTTTTTTATATTGACTTTAAAGAGAGAGGGAGGGAAAAAGAGAGAGGGAGGGAAGGAGGGAGAGAGGGAGATTTGTTGTCTCCCATACACACCCTGAGTGGGAATTGAAGCCACAACCAGGTAGGTGCCCCCTGACCGGGAATTGAACTCGCAGCCCTTTGGTGCACAGGACAACACCCCAGCCGATGAGCCACCCAGCCAGAGCAAAGCATTCTGCTTTTTTATTTTCATTAGTAACCATCCTCCTTTCTCTCTACTCTGGAAATGTCTTCCTTTCAGCATTCTAACTGTATTTTCATTTGAAAAGTAGATCTAGGAAACCCTAAAAGTTAGAGAAAGGAAAGCCACTGAACTGAGCAAATATGAAATTTATTACACTGAGCATGGATAAATTTTAGTGGGCATCCTGTCTTTTTTCTGCTTCCCTATGACCTTTTTAACGTTCAATTTCTGTTAGGCCGCTTGGTTAGACTTGAAATGGTCATGGAAAATCATTTCTTTTTAAGAACACAGAGAAAGTTTGCTGCTTTACAAAAGTGAAGGCTAAGGGAAAAACAATTGGTTGTTGCAAAGCTGTCTGTAGCAAAACTGTAAAAGCAAAAGTGAATAAAATGAAAAAGGCAGGACTTACTCAAATCACATCCCTTGAACCATATGACAGAAGCAAACAAGAATGTTCTATAACTTTGGTGTAATAATAAGCTTGTGTGTCCTGAAATCCACTAGGATTTATTTAAAAATTTCAAAGTATAAAATCACTTTATAACTATTCAGGCTTTTTAGCAATTTAGTGATAAGTTTCACTTATGCTCTGGCTGGTGTGGCTCAGTTGGTTGCTGTGTTGTCCTGTATATGAAAAGGTGGCTGGTTTGATTCCCTGTTGGGCCAGATACCCAGGTTGTGGGTCAATCCCTGATCGGGGTGAAACCAATCAATGTTTCTCTCTCTCCCTGTCCTTCTTCCTTACTCTAAAATCAAATTTTAAAAAGTTTCATTTATGGTTTGAGTTACTTAGATGAACACTTAACTTGCAAACCATTAAAGAAATAATAAGATTGCCAGGATCCCATTTTTATATCTGTTATAGATTTTAAGGTATTTTTTCCCAATTTGAAAGCTAGAATGCATTATCTAGACAACTGTGTCATGAGCAAAATGAACATTTATCATTTATAAATTTAAGAACTTTGATGTAAAAACATTCTAAATCACAAGTTTCTTATCCAAAATTCAGAATCTAATTAGTTACCTCATAGACATTTAATGAAAATGAGGTTTATTGAAGCATATTAATTCCGAATCTATCATTTTTAGTGCCATTCTTGATGAAATTTATGGAATCCATTACATGCTTAAAATTATGCAGGACAGAAATCTCCCAAGTGAGTATAACTTCCTACAGAGAAGAGCTATATTCTGGTAAATTATGTCATAAAGCACATTTATTTTAAGTAAAACTAAAGCCCTCCCTCCCCAACCCTGGTGACTAGTTTTTATTATACCGTTGAAAATATTTACTCTTGAAAAATATTGTTTTTCCTCTGAAAGAAACAAAATAGTTCTTAAAGTTAAGAAATCACTTTATATTTATTAAATCACTTTATATTATATTTAATTGGCAAATGATAAAATTCTAAGAAAGTGAAAATGCTAAAGTATTTATTTCTTTACTTCAATTCTGAAGATTGAACAGTTTTTAATGTTTTAGTAAGCGTTCTAATTTTCTTCAGCTACCATCTAAAATTTCTGATAACATATTGTCATTGTGTAAGCTCTCCTCTACTACATGTTGGTAGTGTCTTTTAAGCAGATAAGTGAAACTCAGGATTAATGTACTGAACCAGTGCTTAAGAGTGACAGAGTGAAGTGTCTAGAAGACCGACTAAGCTGTGTGCAGCTATTGGTGAGAATCTAAGCTTAATTACGAATGTAAGATCTGGGTCAAGGTAGACATGGTTGATCTATCTGAATGCAGTGTACAGGCCAATAAGACAAAATGAAACAGAAGAAAAATACAATAAAATAAAGGAAGTAAAACGACCACCACAACAATAGTGACAGAATCCTGAATGTGTCACAGTTTGGAACAATACAGCTCAGGTCTCAACAGTACCGTTGAATTAAATTTCACTGTGGCCCAGCCGGGCGTGGCTCAGCGGTTGAGCGTCGACCTAGAATCCAGGTGATCGGGGTTCGATTCCTGGTCAGGGCACAAGCCCGGGTTGTGGGCTAGACAGCTGATCAATGGCTCTCTCATCATTGATGTTTCTATCTCTCTCTCCCTCTCCTTTCCTCTCTCTGAAATCAATAAAGATATATTTAAATATATAAATAAATAATAAATAAATAAATTTCACTGTGATCTTGAGTAGTCCATATCACTATATAGGCTTATGTTTCCTTATGTTTCCTGTGAAAAGAGGAAGTTAGGTCAGTGATCTTTAAGTAATTGTCCAGCTCTTAATGATTTCCATAGTCAACTGACAGACAGTAACTTCAATTGGGTCTGTGAGTGCAGCAAACTTTTGCTAATTGAGTTTTATTAAATTTCTCCAGTATTGCTATACAGAAGAAAATTGGTGAAGCTCGGTCACAATACATGTAATGAAAGATAGAGTCTTGATAAAGTGGCAGCACAATATAATCAATTTACAAATTTGAGGAGTTGTTCAATAAAATCTGTGCTAAAACACACAAACAATGGCATCCTATTTACATTAATAAGAAGCAAAATATTTATTCTAGAATGAACTTAGAGACCAGTTACCTAAGCCGATCAATTAAGGAGTAAAACACTGAGGCCCAGGAAGGTAAAGAATTGCCTAAGGACAGAGGTAATGGCATAGTCATAGTTTATATCCTGGCCTTTTGACATTTTAAAGTTACACTGTTTTATCTACCTCCTTGTAATAACTCCCGTTCTTCTAAATAAAGCATATGGGAGATTAAATGGCCCAAATTCTATTGTTCTAAAATTCTTGTCTAAAATTTATTAGGCACAAGGGTGTGAATTCCCAGCCATTTCTACCTGAAGCAGGACCATTCTAATAAGCAATCCTTCCTCCTAAACTCACCACTAGTTGGCTATGACTTCAGAAGCTAATTATCACAGTTCAGCTTCTCCCTATACCCAATCCTGCTTTTCTTCTCTTCGTTTCATAGATTTTAGTCCCTAATAAATAATCTTATACTTCAAATACCACTTCTATCTGATCCAGAAAACTTAATCCATTATAAGGTGTACCAGAGAGGTCCAAATAAGGCAACATGGTGAATCTTCATCTTGTCTACAAGTTCATATACACAAAAAAGGTCCAAAGTAACCAGGTGGCAGCCATAGTTCAATGGGACTTTTGATGTGTCCCTGGAAAAAGATTATCCCCTGGGGAATAGCACCTTTAACCATGCAGAGTAGAGAGTTTCAGAGAAAAGCAGCAAAATGTCCCCCAGTGGGTCATTGGGAGTAATGCTAAGTGAGGCCCACCCCTGTATTCTTCTAATTAGGGACAAAGTATAGCATTAAAGTGTTTGTTATAATTTATATTCTGTATACTAGAGGATGGACTCCCTAAACCTGTAGAGTATTGCTAGCAATCTAGCATTTCAATAGCATATTTGGTTGGTTATTGTAATAGTCTACCATCTGAGCATCTTCTGAATGGTGCCGTGTGCAGTAGAAAAAGTGGATACCATGGTCCTAGGTTCACTTCCACACTTCCACTGAGGAAAAGAGAGTCCCCTGGTTTGTTTTGATATGTGATATCCCATGCTGGTGGACCAAACACCCTATTAAGATAAAGGTGCTGATTGGAGCCCTGCGAGAATAAAAAGCAATCCCATACTCAGAATGTCTTTTTCTGTCAGAATAAATATATTACCTTTTCAGAATGGATGGGATCCCATAAATCAATTTGTCTCCCCGTGGACAATAGGAATTCCTGAGGAATAGTGCCATATGGTATCAGCAGTAACTAAAAGAGCCTTGGTAAGAGGGAGCCTATGCTGTTTGGCTCCCATACAGCCTCTTTCTCTGCCACCATAATCACTTCAAAGAGGTGGGTATGATTTTCTAGTTGCTATTCCTCCTACGCAGGATACATTAGCCTCTTTGTATGCTAACAAGAAGGACTTCAGGCTTTCACACATAGCTTGTAATTGGCAATGAATCATTCAGTTTTGGGGGGGGGGGGGCTTTCCCAAAGCATCAAAGTGAATGGTAAATGTGGGTGTCCTTCACAGGCCGCTCCTGCCACCCCAGAATGTTCATTTCTACTTATCTCCTGTCTGGTCAAACATTTTAGAGTTCCATTTATTTCCCTATCAGGCCTTCACTGTAGTATAGGTGACATGGAAGGCTATGCACTTCATCTACTTTACAGCCACCACTTTTACGATCAAATCCTGGTCCTAATTTTTTGCACAATCTTCTCTCCTGCTTCAGGAGATGAGAGTATCTTTCAGTGCTGCCATAGGTATCTTCTGGCTTTCAGAGCATGCTCTGAGTAAAGACTTGGCTGCTCTGATCCTCTTATTATCTTTCTTCAAAAGTTTTGGGGCAGTTAAAAAAAACAGCCATGGACACAGTCCTTACAATTACCATTGCCTTACATCTTTCAATTACTAGATCCACTGCATAAATTTCTACTTACTCTTCCATCTACACATCATGCTAATTTATCATTCATGAGGTTCATGGCAAGGAGGATGCTGTAACATCCAACAGTTATTACCTCTCATTCCACTTACTACCAAAATGGTTTCCCTGTTGCCATTTGACTGACAAGTAATTGAATTCCAGAATATTATTCCATGATTTTGTTTTCATGGGCCATTTCTATTACAACCTCCACAGTGTGGGAGAAAGCCCTCAGGCAGAGGAGCAGAAAGATGCAGGAGCTGGATGTGGAAAGCTATCATTCTGTACAATAACTATCCACAGTGGTTACTCGGAGTTGAGCTGAGGCTATATGGCATCAGAAATGCCTCCCATAATCATTCCTCTTTAAAGGATAATTCTAGTGAACTGCTTGATCTCTGCCTACTCTATAATTTACCAAACAGTACATCTAAAGGTAAGTTGTATTATTTTGAATATGTAGTCAACCCATTGCTTACATCTGTCTTTATGATCAATTCAACAGCAGAGGCAAATCTGTGTTATTTGAGCCAACACATAAAAAAAATGCTCTATGACACTCTGATTGTTGCAGCCTCTTAAATGATTTAACCTAATGTAGTTTTTAGTTATATTTTATCCTAAAATGAGGTTTAAATGAAAATGAGTTACATAAAAGCCAATCTACTTGTTTCAAAACGTAGTATCAAATATGATATACAATGACTAACACCCTTAAATGATTTTTCACATTTCTAATGGAAAATTAATAAAATTGAATAAAGGGGTAAAAATCTAAATGACGATATATGAGGTAAGAGACAGTGAACCTTAAAGGATAGTTAAGGATGGGGAAAAGTAAGCTGGCCTCATCATTCTTAGCCATTACATTTCAAGCCATTCTTTTCCCAAAGTTTCAGTTCCTTTCCTGAGACAGACAAAAATGAATAAAGATATCACTAGTATCACCATCTAAAGGGCATATAATCTTAAGTCTGTATGTAAATTATAATAGCTTTTTCTTTATAATGATTTGAATATAGAACATATATTTAAAAGATTGCACCAATATTATAAAGTCAGATAACTTGCAATAACAAGTATAGAAGAGTTATCAATATTCTCTATACTGCCCTCTTAGCTATCCTATATTCTATCCTTTTGTGATAAAAAATGGCAGACATCTATTTTTCCAATTGACGTTACATTTGAAAGGAAATTCCTTCATTATCAGTAATAAAAAATAGTAGAACTATTTTTAACTTGTATAACCTGTTTTATAAATTAATAAGATAGAAAACATTAGAATTTATAACTTTTGCACTATTTTCTTTAACAAATACTTTAAGAATATGAGTGAAATAGAACAACACTTAAGTTAAAATTTAAACTGAAAAGGAAATTCACAAGAGCTCAATAAAAATAAAAATCCTGCTTCCTAAAAATATGACTTTCTATTAATGTAATCTCCACAAATTTATTCCTTCACTTTCTGCTATTTCTTTGTATTTTATGTTTTTCTGATTTCTATAGGAACAGTACACATTATCTCATGCTAAGATAATTGTCTCACGTTTTGTTCACTTGTTGAGTTTCCCATCAATTTGCCATCTGTTCAAATACAGTGTTTTCATAAAACTTTAGAGAAGAGATAAAAGGAAGCATTTTTTTTTTTTTTTTTTTTTTTGCACTTCTCAATAATTCCTCAGAGTCCTATGATTTAGTGAGTCTCTAATCAAAAGAAAAGAGAAAAGGGTATTTGGGTTCAAATGAAAAGAAACAATGGATCAGAGATGATTCATGATGTCTTTAGAGAAACACTTAAATTTAATGACAGTTTATGAAGAACTGTGAAATATCTAAAAATGTGAAATATAAGTATTAAAAACACAGGCAACTGCTCTAAAACTCCAATCCTCCTATTGTACACATCCATCAGTAATACATGATTTTGGACCATTCTCCTCAACTATGCGTCTCATAAACTCATAATAACGATGATACTAAATCATGATTTTTATAAATCATTGCAACAAACCTGTTACTCCTATTTTACACATAAAAAAACAGACTCAGGGATAAAAGCAACAATGCTATGAAATCATGAAGAAAAGAAAAGCAGAAATCAGATCAGTGGTTGTGAGGGGTTGTTAGTAGGGGAGAGGTAGTGAAAATATTCTATATTTTGATTGAGATGATGGTTACATAACTATATATGCTTTTCTAAACTTATCAAGTGATTTACCTAAAAAGGGTAGATTTTACTGTACTCTATAAATCTAAATTTTGAAAAGTTAAATGACCTGAAATAACTCATATCATTCTTTTTGTAAACATGTTTGAAGTCATGAATTAAACAAATGATATTCTAGTAAAAATAAGATAACCAAAATTGATTGATGAAGATGTAGATAATGTAACTTTATTCAAAGAGCATCATTTTGTCAAATTTGCCAAAAACAAAATGGAATCATTTCTAGCCCCTAGAAGTCTTATATATATTTGACTAAAAATGATTGGGATACTCAATGGTTGTGCTCTTCCTTTCCAAGCTGACTGGTTAAAATTCTGTGAGTCCCACTCGTAAAATCTGCTTGCATGGGGACACCTCACACACATGTAATTTTTCTTCATTTAGCTCTTGTCTGTTTGCAATAAAGACTTGCTTGTATTTGAAAACAAATAAAAAATAAAAATGGACAGTGTTTGTTTTGAACTTGTTTAAAGTGTTTGATAAAGGTTACTTAAATTTTGCAATATTTTAAACCAAATGAAAAAACAGTAAAATACTTTTCAAAAAGAATTTTATTGTAAAAATGTAGGCTTGATTATGTTATTAAAAATATGTGTATAAAGGCAAATCATTAAGATTATTTATAGATAGCATATACTATTTCTCTTTCACATGCAGGTACATGCAAACACATAATTAATAATTAAATATTTTACTACCATGATTCTCAGGGGGGCTCTTATAAATGTCTACAGGAACATACGCATTTTTAAAAGTTGATTGGAAATGTTTCTCTACTTATGAACTGCTAAGAAAATATTTGAAAACATTTACTCGCAAAAATATATGCACTGCTATGTTCATTGCAGCATTATTCATAATGGCAAGACAAGGGAAAAAATGAAGTGTCCTTCAGTACATGATTGGATAGGAAGATATAGTACATACATACAATGGAATACTACTCAGACATAAGAAAAGATGAAATACTTCCAAGTACGACAACATGAATGGATCTTGAAAATATCAAGCTAGACGAAATAAGTCAGAGAATGTTAAGAGTCATATAATTTCACTCACAAGTGGGATATAAAACTGAAAGCAAGAAGTGAACAAACAAGAAAAATAAACAAAAGCTCATAGGCACAGACAAAAGTGTGGTTACCAGAGGGAAGGGGGTGGACAGGGTAGTAAAGGTTAAAAGGGTCAAATATATGGGGATGAAAGGAAATTTGACTTGTATGGTGGGCACATTATATTTAAACATCACATTAAATTAGGCAGATTACACTGTGTTCTGGCTTTGGTGATGCCCCAAACATTTTAGAAGCAGAAAGAATGAATTTTATTTAAATAGATTAGTTCAGAATCAATGGTGCCATGATCTTCTTTCATGGTATTTTTACACATTATTAAATTTTTCTGAGATATGTAGTTTATCTAGAGTTCAGTTCCTAAAGCTGGTGGTTAGATGATGATGATGATGATAAACAGAAATAATAGTCCTGGAAACATCAACTAAATTCAGAGAAATGAACAGCAGACGCTGCAAATGAAAAAGCTTCAGAAATTATTTCAGTTGTTCCTAGTGTTACATTTCCAAATTAAAAAAAAAAAAAAAGCATGCCTTTGTTTGTCATGAATATACCAGAGTGTAAATACCCAACTCCAACCTCTCTAGTCTGCTCAATTTTCTTTAAATCTAAAACAGCTCTAAAAGAAAAGTCTAAAATTTTTAAAATAAATAAAAATAAATGGTTTCCCTAGATTCCCTGTATCTCTTTTTGTAATTCAACAAGTATTTCTTGGAAATAGTTATTGAATTATAATGTACAGAAATCATTATATAAATATGTTTCCTCCATGGTTTTAATCAGGTCTGGGTATTTGGAAAGAAATGGGAAGGACCTGATTTTACAACGTTTTCCAAAAGAACTTTCATATTACATTTAATTTTTATAAACTATTTTTTTCTTGTTTAAAATTTGTGCCGTTTATTAAAACTGCTCCAGGCTAACAAATCATCGGTTCACATTGTTTCTGAGCAATTTATTTAAAGGAGTATATGGTATTTAGTGCTCATCCCATGGGACAAACATGATTCCAGGCAAGTTTTCCATTAAAAAATTAAGGTGAATTATGAAAAGATAATGCAGGCTTATCCAATTTTAATGAAATTTTAAAATTATACCTATGGACTTATGAGAAAGCTGAGGACAGGTTTATGCCTTTTAGCTTCAATAGGTCTACTGAGGTCGAGGACCATAAATTTTTGTGCCTCCAAAAAATAAGAAAGGCTCCAGCAAAAACATGTTGTTGTTTTTTAAAAAAATTCACCTAAATAGCATGAAAATGCCCAAAATGATATGGTTACCTACATCTAGAATTAACACACACAATTCAAAGGAGAAAAGGAAATTTGTGCCAAGAAGTAAAATGGGCCACTTGTTTTTGTGAATATTCTTGGCGCATCTGGCTTGTAAAGAATCACTGAGAAAATTATGATTACCAAAGACACAAGAATGTAAAAGTATTGTGACAATATTGCTTAATTTTACCATGAAGAATGTCAGTAACTGGCTCTGGAATATATTATAGTAACTTAATAACACATTCTTTCTTGAGTTGTTTAATTTTAATGTTTAAGCAATTAAATTATGCAAAGGAGAAAATACTGTGAAGCATTCAAGGAATTTAAAATATTATCTTAATAGGTAACTAACTGACCTTTTAGAATATTATAATTACTTTATTTGAATAATTAATTTATTTGAATACAGTAAAATAGAATTGAAATATAATTTGCATTCAGTATGACCCTTAATTATCTTCAGTAAACAATAGATTTTTCATTAAAATAGTTTTTTTATTAATGTTTTTGCTTTTTCTTTAACAGCAATGGTGGAGGGAATATTTTTATTTATTTTTACTTAAAGCATTAAACCTTATAGAGGAATAATATTCTTACAGAGGAAAATATATTGGCATAAATTATTAAAAGAGAATTTTATGAGTAGCTATTTAAAACTACTCAAACAAGGTTGCATGAAATCCTGGAGTACATGCCAAGTGTATGTGAATAAACTCTTACAGGACAAAGCAAGCGTATACAACTGGAACACCAGTCTTACTCAAATATTTATAGAGGAAACGCTAGTTAATGTACCTTATAAACAACTCTTGATGGACCTTTTAAGGTAATAAAAACGTGGTGCTCTTTGGGGAAAAAATGCAAAGATCAGTGTGGATTTTTAAGTGTAAATACAAAAGTACAAAGAAATTTTATTCTCAAAGCAGGTCACTTTCAAAATCAGACCAAGCCTCTCGCTCTGTCCTTCAAGGTAAATGGAAAGAACATCTGATAAGCCCAGCTCTGGCTTAAGTGGATAATAATATATTAGTATTATATAAATAATGTACTGGTCCCCTGCCCTCACAAGGAACCCTTAGGAATGAGAGATCGCGACGTCTAACATTAAGAAAGGATGATGGAAGGAGGGGGTGGGTGGGGAGAGATTAACTAAAGAATTTATACGCATATATTCATAACCCATGGACACAGACAATAGTGCGGTGAAGGCCTGGGGGGGGAGTGGGTGCAGGGTGGAAGCCGTCAATGGGGGAAAAATGGGACATCTGTAATATTTTCAACAATAAAGATAAATTTTTAAAAAAAAGATGACAAAATTGAATGCACTCATTCAATCATTTTCATGCACCCAATGCACAGGCAGTGAGAGCCTACAAGGTGCCCTGGGGATTCAGCATTGAACAAGTAATCTCAGGATCTCCTTTCATGGAACTTACATTTGAAGTGGCCTGTGCTATGGCATAAATACACACAACCACAGGAGATTTTCAGGCAATAAATGTAACTTCAGAACATAATTATATGGGACAGGATAAGTACCTCAAAGATGGCTGTCTCCAATGTTATTTATTAACTGGACTTTGCTTGCAAGACTCCTTTCTGCTTGGATACATGCAGTACCCAGACTGAGCTACATCCATAGTCAGGTCATTTCTAAACAAAGCAGCCAGTAGGTTACAAAATCAAACCCACTAGCGACTGGGGTTCAGTTATTTCTTGCTACTGCTATACATACCATAATTCATGAGGTGGTGTGCTGGGGAATAGTTAACAACTGGCTCTCATACCTCTAGGTATAGATCTATATAAATGAATATATAGATAGATATAAGTTTATCATAAGTTATACTAATAAAAATGATGTGTGGCACACAATTTATAAATAATAAAAAAATATAAATACCCATTATTGTCATTTCTAGAGAGCCAATTAATTCTCTCTTTGGCCAACCTCTTATATTTATTGCCAACTTATAGTTTCAATTGATGAACCACGTAGTTATAGCATGAATGTTGTTTGATATCTTTGTTTAATGAGTAAAATGAAAGTGAGATAATAAGAACATATTGAAACTTCACTCATTTTTCAATGACGTGAGCTACTTTTAGCTGAGAAGATAACAGTTCTCAAATATTGAAAAATATTTCTTCTTTTTTGTGTGTGCTATACACAGTGTAACAGCTACGGACACCATATACTCTGAAGTTTAATCTTCATAATTGGCATTTTCCCTATCAACTTTCTAGACAAACAACAAAACACCTTATTTCCTATTTTAAGCTATGATGTTACTGAATGCACAGTTGGGAAAAGATATGCAGTAGCTCACAATTTTGTAGTTTTTCTACCATATGAATTGATACAATAAACATAACCTCAAAATTATAGATGAGAGAAAACAATCCCAAAATTATAAAGTGATGATTTTTGAATATTTATTAATATTTTAATATAACTAAGTGTAATTTATATAAGTTAATTGTTAATAATAGTATCTACAGACCCATAATTTCCCTCCTGGTTTGCTAGAACTTTCCAGGATTTAGCATTGAAAGTCCTATGTTCTAAGAAATCATGGCAAACCAGGAGATTTGGTTACCCTACTCTATTCTCTCTCCAAAATATTTATGTAACTACCTAGTTACTGATAGAGCTGAATCCTCTCTGAACCTAGAGCCCATGCAAAGTCCTTTCCCCTTAGGGGCCCTGTCCTCTGCTCCAACTGTTGATTAAGATAATTGACTGAAAAAAAAACTATTGGCACAATCCCAGTCACTGTCAGGCTTTAAATAGCACAGGTTTGCTATTCTCCACTTTGAATTTGTACATACCGCCTAAGTTCATCATCTCCTTTTGCTTTATTGGGACCAAGCCTTTGGCACTATTGAGCTATCTTTTCCTCTCCACATAATGGGGATCTCAGTATTTACTTCAAAGAGTAACTCTGAAGATTAAATTAGATCATGTTCATACAATGCCTAGTATAGATGTTCAATAAGTAGCAACTATTACAATAGTGTTTTTTATAATTAACCTTAGTCCCTTCATAAATCAACCATTTCCCTTCCCTGCTGAGAGACAGCCTGCCTTTCCGCTGAGTATGTACAAGCGGATACACAGCCTATCTCCATTATACAGGACTGAAGAAGGGAGTCCTGTGGCTGGCACTTTACCCTGGAGTAATGAGTATTAATCATGATCTTGAACCAATGACTCAGTTCCTGTTTCTGAACCGCTTTTCAAGCCACCTCTAACCATAGCTAATTCTTACAGCCAACCTCTCCAAGCCACGTTTTACTTCAAGTCATTTATCTCACAGTTGCTTTTCAAATTTAACTCACATTTACACCTGGGAAGAATACAAGAATACTGGACTGTTCTTGCCAGAGTGACAAATACTTCCCATCTTGGTGCTGGTTGGAAATCAAATCTAGGAAAAAGAGTGCAAACCGCAGGTAGTGAAGAATTCTTCAGTTTTCTCAGGAAATTGCATTTACATATTTTCAATAGCTGCTTTTGCACAACAACAGCATGCAGAGCTGGATAGTTCTGACAGATACCAAATGGCCTATAACGTCTAAAATATTTACTTTCTAGCCGTTTATTAAGAGAAGTTTGACAATCCTTGCTCTCGTATCTAAATGAAGAAACACTTATAAAGTTTGTGCCAGTCAAAGGCAGATGACTTGGGAAAGGAGACATGCTGGCCTCTAACTGCACCCTATAATGAAGAGGATGTGCTCTTGTTCCTTCCCCAAAATAAAGGCACAGAGCCTCTTGCTGTGAATACCTTTATAAAGAATGTCTGGAGACCAGGACTATGGCTATTGTTTGCTGTGACAGAATTTCCTAAAACGAAAGCTAGAGAGTGTCCTAAGGCCTTACATTGTCATGTATTGATATGCTTATTCTAAAAATATAGGGTTTGCTACTGTCTGCCATGCAGCTTTCAGAACACCATCATCATTTTCCAAAAGTTTTGTCTAAATCCTCTGACAGTGAAGGATTAACAAGTTCTGTTTCTCTGGGACAAAATTAAATTTGCTCTTTCGTGAAAACAAATTTCATCTTTTCTATAGAAGAATGATCAGGAGTCCATGATACCAAATTCTTAGCATAGGCTGGGATTTATATAGCAAAATCAAGTGTAGTAATTTGTCAGTCAAAGAAATGTCTTAATTGCACTGTTATTGTGCTTCACTGGAAAATTGTTTAAGTTGAAGCCACTTCCTTTTCAGTTCTTACATTGTTTTTCTCTATACATTTTCATAAACTAAAACCAAATCACCATGATCACTGAGTTTTGTGACATCTGCTTCAATTGATACACTACCAATCAAGTCAGACCACCTAGATTCTTATTCTTCAATAGTCTTTTTAGTCTTTTTAAACAAGATACCACATTATTTCCTAAAGTACTTGACATAAAAGGTGTTAGAACCAGGAAGCTTTTTCAAGATTAGCATGACATAACTAACTTTTAAAAATAATGTTGTAAGTCTTCCTAGTTGAGCAGCTGTTCTTTAAGGGCTTCCTGGTAGGCGTGATGGAATTACTGAGTCAGGCCCTAGAAAGTGGTACATGTCTACCCTTCATAGAGATATGAAAAGAGAGAAAGGCTGAAATAGAAGGACAATTTACCACATGAGCAGATCTTTTTTTCTGCTGCATTGCACAACTATGGAAATTAGGGTATGGGAGCAAGTTGGTTGGGGTACTGGGCCAGGCCTGGATAGCTGCATAAGTAGCATTACCACTGCCTCCTTTTCCAGGGCTCTTCAACTCATGGCTATGTCTACCCACCACAAACACAGACACGTACGCACGCTTGTGCACACATACACACACACACACACACGCACACACACACACAGAGCCATTCATGGTTTCAAGAAAATAAAAAGTTAGATAAAAGTAGTCACCCCA
Organism: Miniopterus schreibersii; assembly: GCF_964146895.1. Classification (NCBI taxonomy): domain Eukaryota; kingdom Metazoa; phylum Chordata; class Mammalia; order Chiroptera; family Miniopteridae; genus Miniopterus; species Miniopterus schreibersii. The sequence goes on from NC_138103.1 coordinate 37,272,155, forward strand.
CAATTTGAGCTCAATGCAATAAGTACTGACTCCACCTAATTTTCCTTCACTGTTTCTTACATAAGCCCAAAGCATGATCAGAGTAGAGCAGACATTTCTATACTGTGAATGGGCTTTAAACAAATCAGTTTTAACTTATAGCAAAATACTGGGGAGTGGAAAAAAGATAGGGACTCATGATAATCATGAAGAAAATGGATCATATCCTCCATCCCATAGATGTGTTTTCATTTGGTAGTAATGGAGGGAAGAGAAATGCATGCTCTCTGTTGGCTCCATTGTTAGAACCATTCCCAATTTTTAGGGAAAATATTGTACTATTTGAAAAGCCTTCCTTTACCACAGAAGCAAAATTAACCACTCTACTGAAGTATTCAAGAGCTTTAGTTACAGCTTTACCTTAGCAACTGTTACCCAATATGACTGATACATAATGAGGCATACACATGAATTTACTATGAGTGAAAGTGAGATAGGGTTGGGAAACCAGGGGAAATACTTTTTACAATGTATTTGTAAAAACTGAACTGACTAGCTCTCTTCTATTTTTCTTCCTAGAAATATATATTTTTCACTCTTTCCCTCCAAGAACCCAACTATATGCAAACTATTTCCAACAAGCCATAGATTTCTGAACAAAGCACTAGTAATTTAAGGAATTTACAAGAAATGTTAAAGAAGAAGAAATGTTACAAGAAAAAGAAGAAAAACCAGAAGAACATAGTTACAAAGAATAAAATGGCAATAAATATGTATCAATAATCACTTTAAATGTAAATGGCTTAAATGCTTCAATCAAAAGACTTAGGGTAGCTGATTGGATAAGAAAACAAGACCCATCTATATGCTGTCTACAAGAGAAAACTGCAGGATGAAATATACACACAGACTAAAAGTAAAGGCATGGAAAAAGATATTTCATGCATATGGAAATTTAAAAAAACTGGGATAGGAATGCTTATTTCAGACAAAACAGACTTTAAAACAAAGGCTATAATAAGAGACAAAGAAAGAAACTATGTAATGATAATGAGAGCAATCCAATAAGAGGATATAACCCTTGTAAAGATTTATGCACCCAACATAGGAGCTCCTAAATACATGAAACAAATCTTGATGGACATAAAGGGAAAGATCAACACTAGTACAGTCATAGCAGGGGATTTTAGTACCCCATTAACATCAATAGGCAGGTCTTCCAGACAGAAAATCAACAAAAAAACAGTGACCTTAAATGATACACTAGATCAGATGGATTTAATTGATATCTTCAGAGCATTTCACCCCAAAGCAGCAGAATATACATTCTTTTCAAGTGCACATGGAGCATTTTCTAGATCACATGTTAGAACACAAAACAAATTTCAATAAATTTAAAAGGACTGAAATCATATTGAGCATCTTCTCTGACCATAGTGGTATGAAACTAGAAAGCAACCACAAGAAAAAACTGAAAAACACACAAAGACATGGAGGATAAATAACATGTTATTAAATAATAACAATGAGATCAAGGAAGAAATCAAAAGATACCTTGAAACAAATGAAAATGAGAACATAACAACCCAAAACCTATGGGACACAGAGAAAGCAGTCCTAAGAAGGAAATTCATACCATTATAGGCCTACCTCAAGAAACATGAAAGAATCTCAAATAAACAATATAACTTTCCACTTAAAGGCATCAGAAAACAACAACACTAAACAAAGCCCAAAAATGAGTAGAAAAAGGAAATAATAAAGATCAGAGCAGAAATAAACCAAACAGATTTTTAAAAATAACAATACAAATAAGCCGGGGGAAGACAAGTATCACATGATCTCACTTACATGTGGAATCTAATGAACAAAATAAACTGATAAAATAGATCCAAAGACACGGAAGCATGCAAGAGATTGACAAATCTCAGAGGGAAAGAGGGTGTGGTGGTGTGGGAAGAGATTAACCAAAGAACTCATATGCATATGTGCATAACTCATGTAAACAGATGATAGTGCAGTTGATGTCCTTGTAGTAACCTGGTTATTATTTAACAGGAAAGGAGGAAAGGGAAGACTAGATAATATAGGCATGCCATTTATACAGCTTTTCCAAAAAGCTGCATTTAACATTCTCCAAGTCTGTTACACCCTGCAGATAGATGGGGGAAGGGACTAGACAAGGCAGTTTAGACCCATGCCTAGTAAGGTCTGAGTAACATGAAAAGTGCCTGTCTGTCATACCTGGGAACAAATTAGTGGCCAGGATGGTTGTAGTCATTGCAAGCACAGGAAACCTGAATATTTAAACTTCTAAAGAAGACTTGCTCTTGCTCTCATACATTCCAGGCCCTCTTGGAACTCCTGTCGCAGGGGACTGTGCTCCCCTGCGCCCACATGGCTCATGGCCATGTGGATCACTCACAATGGACTAATGGACTTTAATAAGCTTGGATGCTTAACTACATTTGACTGCAACATGGAATGGAAGCTTTGGACAGTGGCCTTGCTTTTGGCTCTATTGGAGCTCCAGCTGTACCTTTTTCAGAGCTGGCTTAAAGGGTATGGGACTTTGGGACCTGAGGAATGTAACTTCATGCAAATAAAGCCTTTTACCACATTTTATTCTCCCATGGGGGTTTCTGAAAATTCTTATTTCAGGGGTACCCCAAAAACCTCTACCTCACTCCCACAAGCAACAGGGAAATTTGATTCTCTGGTAACATAGTTAAGGCCTGGGGAGGGGGAGAAAATGGGGTGGAAGGGAGGAATGGGGCAAAAAGGGGACACCTGTAATACTTTCAATAATAAAGATAAATTTTAAAAAAATACAAAAGATCAATGAAACCAAGAGCTGGTTCCTTGAAAATATAAACAAGATTAACAATCATTTAATAAAACTCATCAAGAAAAAAAGAAAGAAGACCCAAATAAAGAAAATCAGACATGAAAGAGAAGTAATAACTGGCAGCACAGAAATATAAAGGAGTGTAAGAACAACTATATCAACACATTGGAAAATCTGGACAAAATGGATAAATTCTTAGAAACAGACAATCTTCCAAAACTGAATCAGGAAGAATCAGAAAATCTGAATGGACTAATTACAACTTATGAAACTGAAGCAATAATAAAAAAAAAAAACACACCTCCAAACAACAGTCTTGAACTGAGTGGCTTCAAAGGTGAATTAAAACAATCACTCAAAGAAGAACTAATAGCTAATCTTCTTAAACTATTCCAAAAAATTCAAGAGGAGGGAAGACTCCCAAGCTCATTTTACAAGGTTGGCATTATCTTAATTCCAAAACCAGATAAAGATATGGCAAAGAAAGAAAACTGCAGACCAATATCCCTGATGAACATAGATGCTAAAATCCTCAACAAAATATTAGCAAGCTGGATCCATCAATACATTAAAAAGATTGTACACCATGATCAAGTGGGGATTTATTCTGGGGATAAATATCTGCAAAATAATAAACGTGATATACCACATAAACAAAATGAAAGATAAAAGCCACATGATCACATCAATAGATGCCAAAAAAGCATCTGATAAAACCCAGAACCCATTTATGATCGAAACTCTCAGCAAAGAGGGAATGGAGGAAACATACCTCAACTAATAAAGGTCATATATAACAAACCCACAGCCAACATCACAGGATGGGCCTGGAAAGTATGCTAAGTGAAAAAAGCCAGTTAGAGAAAAACAAATACCATATTATTTCACTTATATGTAGAATCTAATGATAATAAATTAACAAGCAAAACAGAAACAGACTCATAGATACAGAGAACAGACTGACAGCTGTCATCAAGGTGATGTTTGGGTGTCTGGGTAAAAAGGTGAAGGGATTGAGCAAAAAAACAAAAACCTATAGACACAGACAACAGATGATTACCAGAGGGAAAGGGGTGTGCAGGTAGGTAGAAGAGGGTAAAGGGGGGATAAATGGTGATGGAAGGAGACTTGACTTTGGGTGGTGAACACACAATACAATATTCAGATGACGATGTATTATAGACTTGTATACTTGTAACTTACACAGTTTTACTAACCAATGTCTCCCTAATAAATCAATAAAAATTTAAAAATCTGAGCAGAAAAACAAATACAAAATGAGATGCACTACAATTTGTATTACAAATTTTTCAATATATAATGTTTATTGAAGTAGTGAATGTTTATACACTTAAGTAAACTAAGTTGACAAAAACACTATCATTTGGATATGTTTATACTATCATTCCATTAATGTTTATGAGTCAACAAATAAATAAACTATTATATGCATGACACGTATTTAGTGATGTCAAGAAGTTCAATCAAGTCCGGCTGGGCATGGCTCAGCGGTTGAGCATCGACCTAGGATCCAGGCAATCAGGGTTCGATTCCCAGTCAGGGCACATGCCCGGGTTGTGGGCTTGATCAATGACTCTCTCATCATTGATGTTTCTATCTCTCTCTCGCCCTCTCCTTTCCTCTCTGAAATCAATAAAGATATATTAAAAAAAGAAGTTCAATCATATGAGACAGATCCTGTTCAAGAGATTACATTTTAGGTCCCAAGCCAAATATATAACCTGTGAAAAAGGATAATAGTTTGAACATTAAATTGAGGTTCATTTTTCTTGTTTAAAATATTATGAAAACTTATAAACATGGATAAAATAGATAATAATGTAAAAAAATAAAAAAAATAACATGAACTCATCATGTAGCTAAAACTATATTTGTCTCTTCATAAACATAATTTCACTAAACATTGGACATTGATATATCTATATTAGAATAAAAACATATAATGTGAAAAGTTAAAGTAAGTGGAGTGGAGCCATTTCAAAGTGGACTTGGAGCTGTGATACCATAGGAACTGCCGTGCCTGAAAGTTTGAAATATTTGAACTGGGCAAAATAAGCTATGGACTAGGCCAAACCAACATGTTTTACAAATAGTTGTTTGGAAAGTAAACAGCAAAGCAAACATCCTGTCCACAAGGACTAAGGATTATGGACTTTCTTTCTGAAGATAGAATCAGTAACCTGCCATGTATACATAGCAAAGGAGTAACTGGCTTTTTAGCACCAATAGAAAATTCTTTCTTCTGTTCATATTATTATTCCCTTTCCTTTCTCATAAAAAAAAACCCTTGCTCTCATCCTGTAATTGGGATACTACTTGGGCTTCTGCTTGAATCTGTGCTTCATAAAATACAATTCTTTTTGACCCCCAATAAATACTAGTTGCCTCTAATTTTGGCTTTTTATTTTTAGGTTAGCAGTAGATAGATGTGTTTCGGTCATTTTAACTGTGGAATATATATAAAAATTTATTTTTCATTCCTCTATTGGATGATTTCCACTGAACAACGTTATTAATTTCCAGAAAAGTTTACTGCTGTAATGTGATCTCTGAACACATAGAGCCAGTAGTATCCATTGATCAGGAAGGAAGAAAAAAGGACTGCCTAGGTTTTTTTAAAGAAGTTAATTCCTTGAACTTGACCTTCAAAATAGACTTTTAAAAGCTCTTATCAGAAATAATAATCTGAAGAGCAATGCATTCATTTGCAAGACCCAGATTTTATTTTTTTAAAAGAAAACACTCATAGGTTCAACCCTCAAAAACAAAAATTAGAGAATTGAGAAGAGAAAAATTACTGAACTGTAGGAGAGGGCCTTGGAGAGGACTTGGGAGAAGTATAGTTTGCACTTCAGTGTAGAGCCTGAACCTGACCTTTCTTTCAGGGTTTTATATCCAGGAGTGCAATAGGAAAGCCCACTAACTAAGTTCAGCACCCCAGGTTATGCGGTGACTTGGCCAATGTTTTCCAGAAAACCATAACCTGAGGAAGAAATAAATATTGATGCTTTCTTGGTGTGATATTGTGATTTATAATAGAAAAAATATATATTAAGTCTTTGTCCCTATTTCTGGCTCAGAGTTGCTAAAACCTTGGAATATCCCAAGTGATGAGAACAACAAATATGTATTTTGTTGTGTTAATTAGGTAACTTTTGGACTACAGCTGAGGTTGGGAGCTAGTTGTCAGGGCAGCCACACAGCTAATTAGAGGTTGATACTTTCAATTCCATACCCCTGAACTCAGGGGAGGGGTGTGGGGCTGGAGGTTGAATCAGTTGCCAATGGCCAATGATTTAATGAATTATGCCTATGTAATGAAGTCTCCATAAAAACCCAAAAGGACTGAATTTGGACAGCTCCAGGGTTGTGTACAGGCGGAGATGCACAGAGAATGGCCCACTTAAGAGGCCATGGAAGCTCTGCCCTTCTTCCGAATACCTTGCCTACCTATGCATTTCCTCCATCTGGCTGTTCTCAAGTTATACCCTTCTATAATAAAACTGGTGATCTAGTGAGTAAAATACTTCTCTGAGTTCTGTGAGCTTCTCTAGCAAATTAATCATAGCTAAGGAAGTACGGGATTGTAAGAGCTTTGAGTTAGCAGGCAGTCGTAAGCCATAGATAGCTGAACTGAGCAAACATTCACAGAATTGGTAGGCCATGGCTGTAACTGAGGCTAAGCAAACAGCTATGGGTTGGGAGGCAAGGGATTCCAAAAGAGTCTAAAGAGGCACATAAGATATAACACTTACACTGGGTTTATTCTCTTACTTCCTCCTTAGAAAGCTGAAAGGAAGTGACCATGCATTTGGATACATGCCATTATTAGTCTATCACAGTACAACAAACACAATAATAGCACTATCCTTATCTCGACTTTCACACAGTTCCAGAGAGCCATGGAAGAGACCTGAAAAATTTCCTGAGGCCTTTCTTGGTATGAAAGGTGGCTGATTATTAAGGAGCAATAGACCCTTCATCAGAGGAAATGGAAACTCCAGAACTTCGTCAGTTCTAAGCAATAGTAGTTTTTGTGTTAAAAATATGTATATAAAAAAATTATATACGAGCATATTTTGAATCATAATTGTAAAGTGTAACCTGCTTTAGATGCAAACCAGTAAACAAACAACAAATAAAATGCAAATCAGTGGGTGTTACATGCCACATGGATGGCATAAGAAATGCATGTAACTATAATTCCCATGAGAGAAGATTAAAAATGGCTGGAGCATTAGGGAAAGTTAATGAAGATGGTGAGAATAAAACCGGGCCTGAAAGAATGGGAAAATCCTGAAAGGCAAAAAGGAGCTCAGAAAGTGTGCCAGGAAAGAGGAATAAAAGCAAGAAAGGAAGATTATGGCAGTGCATTTGATGTAGATGAAGAAAGGAGAGAAATGAGTCCAAATCATTGAGCTCTGACGACTGGACATAAGCAATTGCTATGCTTGAGTTATAAGGAAAAAAAACAACAATCTTAAGCAAGGGAGGGACATGAACGAAGGTAAGCTGTAGGAGGAATACTCGAGTGGTCACAGCTATTATCTGGAGTAGAAACAGGAAGAAAAGTAAAGAAACAAAGGCAATACTCTAGACATGAAATAATAACCTAAATTAGAAGCGATATCAGTAGAGTCGGTAAGAACAGAACAGAACCAAGTGTGCTATACTTAAGGGCTGTACTTGATATGGGGTGAAAGGAAGAAATACTCCAAAGATGACTGAATCTGGGGAATGAGTGACTAGGTGATTGGTGGTCCGAACCAGAGAAATAAGAACGTCAGGAGGGCTGTTTTGAGAGGGGAAAAAAAAAAAAAAATGAGGCTAAATTCAGTTTTTGACTTATTGAATTTGGCCAATATGGCAAAACATATTAGGGGAAATGCCAAGTTGGCAGATACAAAAGACATTATAACTCTAGCAAAAAAGGAACCAAGGCTCTGATAAAGATTCTGCCATTCAAACCATATCACATGAATAACAGAGGTCAACAGAGAATGATGGTGACCAACATGATGGCTATGATGATAAAAGTAAAATATTAAACCTGAGAATAATAATATGTTAAATATATGTTCTCCTTAGAGCATTATTATGGACTGAATGTTTGTGTTCCCTTAAAATGCATATGCCGAAACCCTAACCCTCAATATGATGATAATTAAATGTAGGGTCTTTGGGAGATGATTACATTTAGATGAGGTCATTAGGGTAGTACCCTCAGGATGGGATTAATGTCCTTATTAGAAAGGAAGATGGGAGAGCTCTCTCTCAAGGAGCACATATTGAGGAAAGACCACTGTGAGCACACAGAAAGAGGGCAGTTGACTATACAGGAGGAAGCAGCTCTTGACAATGAATATTAGTACCCCAACCTTGTAGTTCCAGTCTCCAGAACTGTGAAAAACCAATGTCTGTTGTTTAAACCATCCAGTCTAAGGTACTATTTTATATATAACAGCCTGAACAGCCTAAAACAAGCTTTTTTTCCAAATTGCGATCTGAATTCCTCTGTCTTGCTATTATATAGTTTTAAGGAATCTTTTTACTTTATTGCTAACATTGTTTCTAGAAAAGAAAGAACATTCCCCTTGTCTAAGTCTTAGAAATATGTATTTTGATGACTTATAAAAAAAATCTAAGCAGGGTTTGGCGACTAATATCCTGAAAAATTCATATTTGTCTTGTTCTGGTTGCACATAAAAACATTCCCCCCTTTCATTCCTTCTCTTCAGAGCAGCCACATTTTTGTTCTTGGATATCTGGGCTTCCCTAGACGCCGAAAGGAGTATCTGGTGTTCTGGAATGTCCTAGAGTGTCTTCAAAACCTCCAGGGAAAAGGGAATAATCCAACTACAAAGATAAAGGGAACTGGATTTCAAGAGTAGGGGAGAAGAGAAAGGTTCTTAGAAAAGCAGGTACCTTAAAAAAATTCCTTCACTGCACCCAGAGAACAGAGAGTACTTGTGAAGGAGTGACTTATAAATACCTACAGTCTGTGTACTATGCCCATTAGCCTTTGGAGGACACAGCCATTAGGCAGCACCCTGACTCGGCAGTGAGGAAGTAGGCATTAAGATTTATGGGGTTGCCTGCTTTAGAAGAGATTACCTGGGCTTGAGCAATGAACAGCTTATCAGTGACCATAATGGAATAAACAACTGAAGTTCTTCCAAATTTTCTGCCTTACTTAATTCCAAGGTTCATGTTCAGGAAAAGGCCCTGAGAAACTACTAATATTGGGTATTCTGCCAAATGTGATGAGAGGGATGTGAGCTGGGTTCAATCTGAATCTAGAAGTAAACAAAAATTAAAATATTATCACTTTATTTTACAGTAGCACACCTGGTTCACAGTGTCTTTAAGTAGAGATTGGCAATTATGAGAGAAACAGGACTATGTCTAGCATCTTGCTTTTCACAGAGATTCCCAGACTTGATATTTAAATTTAAATATTATTTTGTAACTGGTTATTTTCCTTAAGAGGAAAGGAGCGAACAGCTTTTTTATACATGAAAGTTTATATAATCACTGTGTGAATTATAAGATTTTGAAACTCATTATTTTATCTAATGCCACCTTACAAAGCTTCTAGTCACATCATTACGTACTTACCAAAGCTATGTCATTCTAAAACAACAAAAAATTCTAATCATAATCTGAGCTTGCAATCCTGAAATATAAAATACCCAGAAGTGCAAAGAAATATAAAAGAAATCAAAGCCTTAGGTTGTTCCATGTAAATAAACCTATACTGAAGCACTACAGAACCTCTTCTATGCAACTACACTACAGGGCTGTGGAACGCTTATATTTTCCTTTGACTTGGGTCCTTTGACTAACATCCCTTACTGAAGGACATTTAGGAATACGAAAACGTATAGGCTTCTTCTGCATTATAAAAGAATATTCCTGTGAGATAATGTAGTTGGTTCCATTTTCTTCTCTTTATTATTTCAAGTGAAAATATAATATTTAACATTTATTTAAAATGTTAAATTTATGTCTACTTTGTTTCAATGTCTAAAGCGTTTCCAAATTATAGTTCCATAAATTATATATTTATTATTCAAAATGGCCAAACAAGCCAGCTTACTAAAACACTTGTTTTTTACTTTTAGGTTAAGAATAATAGAAACCACAGAAATATTTGATGTAAATATTTATTTTAATGTTAACTACTCAAACAAGACAGGGTATATTAAAGTCTTTGTCTATCTATTTTTCACTTCTCTCTCATTTTTTTCCTTTGTAATAGAGCAGGCAAAATTAATCAAATAATTCTTTTATATAACGCCTAACACCTACATTTCCTTATAAAAACAATTGTAAGACTTTGGTTGCTAACATAGCAAGAATTTTTCTCTCTGCATTCTCATGATATCTTCATGGCATATATTTATGTCTTTATATATGTAAAAATCTTATAATAGCATATGGCTTCAAAGGAACTCCAAAGGCAGACAATTCCTTTTCATTACATATTTTAAATTAGTTTTCATTATAATAGGCCCTAATCTATACATATAAGGAATTCACCAGAGTGGTACAATTTTTAATTTTTTTTTTTTTTTTACCAAGAATGAACCTACACTGACATATCAAAATAACCCAAAGTCCATAGTTCACTTTAGCATTTATTCTCATCATTGATGTTTCTATCTCTCTCTCTCTCCCTTTCTTTCTGAAATCAATAAAAACATATTTTTTAAAAAATCAATCATTTTATTATCATAGTTTATTGTTCTATGGTGCAAGTGGATTTTTTGGAGAATTTTTTTTTTCTGTCTCTATGGATTTGTCTATTCTGGACATTTCATATAAATAGAATCACATAACGTGACCTTTTCTGACTGACTTCTTTCATTTAGCATGTTTTCAGGGTTTGTCTATGTGGTGGCCTGTATCAGAACTTAGTCTTTTGTATTTTCTTTGTACTTTAAGGCTTATAACCTTAAAATTAAATACAGTTTCTCAGGGATGACATTTACTGAGGTTTTATGTCCAAAACCTTTTCCTATAGTGTCTTAAAATCTTCTTATAACCTCTCAACAAACTTAAGAGCAATTTATTATAATACTCATTCTGTAGGCAAGGAAATGAGCTCAGAGACATTACCGTTTGCCTGAAGTCATACAACTAGTAAATTCGTTCATCTGTTGAACTTGGGCACACCTTCACCAAACTCATTGTACAAATAAATAAAGGAAAATAGGTTTGGGATAAGTATTTTTTCTATCAAGTAACAAATATATGATTATTAACTTGAACTACAATCTTGAGTTTAGTTTACTTTCCCCAAGTAGGCAGCACTTAAGTTTCTCAAAACTCTATGAACCTAAAACAGAAGGAAAAAAAAAAAAATGGATACTGCAAAGGGAGAGGAGAGAGCTGTGACCTATCTTTGGCTTTCTCTTCTGTTTTCCTTATACATGTAATCCAAACTACATTTCAATTTCCATTTCTTTTGTTTAATGGTGGCTAATGCATGGTCTGTCAAATATGTAATTTATGAATAGACTGAGCTTTGCCTAAAGGGTTTAAGTTCCTGAAGATATTCTGAATCTATTACTGTTCCTAGTGTATCTCATTTTACTGGTAGACTTGGTGTCACTTTCCATTCAAGTTTCCAGGTGACAATACACATTTAAGTTTATCAAATCTTAGACTGCCATTTGCTAAAGTAAATAGAAAATAGTATTTTGAAATTCCTTAAGAAATTACCACTGAAAACTGGTTAAAGACAGAGTTTATATATTCCCACTCAAAAACCCTTTTCTGCCTTCATACTGTCCCCATAATCTATCAGAATTTTTTATCCCCATTTTTCTAACAAAATCCAGGTATATTTATTCAGCTAACAGATATTTCCTGGGTTTGACCCTGTTGACCTATATTCTCATTAAAAAAACAACAACAAAGAGAATGGATGGGAAAGAGAAAATTTCACTCCTTCCATGGGTACTTGATTTTTCTAAGGTCCAGTATATACTTCACTTGATGGTGTGAGCCCAGGAGCTGGAGCCACTAAGGATTAAGTCATTACAGCATCATTTGTTCGTTTGCTATTTTTTTGCTAATTGATTTAAAATTATGTTTCTAAAACTTTCATTTGTTTTTTCCTTCACAATTTTGTTCCTGAAGCTTAATCTCTTAAAATAAGGCAAGTGCCACTTGAGTAGTTCGCCTCTGTTCCCAAGGCGAGGGCTACTTGGGCCAAATCAATTACAATAGAATCATTTAGCTTTTAGATGCCTACCTACTTCTAACTTGTTCAGCCTGTCATCCCAAAGTCTGTATAAAACAGGCAGTAATGAGCCAGGTATTGCCTTGAAAGAACTCAGAAAATTAAATTCCATTTGAATCAAAGTGTTAGTTACTTCTGCTTTCTAAGCAGTATTTCCAAGGAGGAAATGGTTGAGAATATATCTAGTCCTCAGGTTAAAACAAACAAACAAAAAACACAAAAAGAACAGCAGAAAGCAGAAGATATAAATTATTCCTAATGATGAATGGCATCAGCATCAAACTGCTATTGGTCAAGAATGAAAAGTTCTTTTGTGAATAGAAGCCCTGAAAAGAAAACAGAAAGAATAAAAGTAATTTAGGAAAAGTAGCCCTTAGCTAGTTTCTTCCTTTACCATTCACCTCCTTTTTAAATGAGGCCACTTCCCACCTTACTTTTGTTCTAATTTTCTATGCTTCCTGCTTAAAATTCTAACGTAATACATCCCAAGGCAGGAAAGCAGTGTTGAGCTGTCGAGAAAGGAAGGGGAAAAGTTGCTAAAATGCATGGATCAGCAGTTGAGCATCTACTTAGGATCCAGGAGATCAAGGTTCGATTCCCGGTCAGGGCACATGCCCGGGTTCCGGGCTTGATCCCCGAGGGTGGGCATGCAGGAGGCCGCCCATCAATGACTCTCTCATCATTGATGTTTCTATCTCTCTCTCTCTCCCTCTCCCTTCCTCTCTCTGAAATCAATAGAGATATATTTTTTAAAATTCCCATTGGTAAATTAATAAAACCATAATACATCAGTGAGCCTATCACTGTGGAAGGGCCCTAGGGACCAGAGTCTACAGAGGCCGAAGAGATAAAAGACCTTTCTGAAAGCAAGAAATGACTTTTTTGAGTTTCAGAAATTCTTATGGCCATTTAGAAGTCCACATTGAATCTTTACAGCTATGAAGGTGACTATCAGATAGCTAAGATGTTTCTTACCCTTGGAAAAATTAGGGGTCCTGGCTTTAAAGATTGCTAAAAAAAAAAATCTATTAAATAAATAAATAAATAAATAAATAAATAAATAAATAAATAAATAAATAAATAAAATTTCAGAGATAAGTAACCAAATATATGTCTAAACTCTTCTGGCTGATGCCTGAAATTTCTCAAAAATAAATCTATTGTGTTAACTTAATGCTCTATAACATTTGGGGTTGTTAAATTTTATTCAAACTTTATCCTGAACTGTGAGTTAGACCCATTTTTAACAGCAGGTCAATGAAAGACAAAAAGGGTGACACTGAATATCCAAGAGATTTGGAGAAGGGGACTCCACTAAAATGAGGAAAAGACAACAAATTTTCAGAGGGTTCACTACTTTCCACGTTGATTAGGAGGAAGAGTTAAATCGGAATTATTTTCTATACTCCAATATTCTTTTATTATTCCAGAATTGAATACTTCTACTTAATTTTTTCTTTGAAATTTTTTATTTTATTATCAAATTTATTGGGGTGACATTGGTTAGTAAGATTATATAGGCTTCAAGTACACATTTCTATGATACATGACCTGCATATGGCATTGTGTACCCACCACCCAAAGTTCTATCATTTTCTGTCACCATCTATTTGACCCCGTTTACACCTTCCTAGCCACCCACACCCTTCCCTCTGGTAACCACCATACTGTTGTCTGTGTCTATGAGTTTCAGTTTTATATCCTACGTATTAGTGAAAACATATGGTTCTTGACTTTTTCTGTCTGATATATTTTGCTGGGCATGATATTCTCAAGATCCATCCAATTTGTTGGAAATGGCAGTATTACATCTTTTCTTACTTCTGAGTAGTAGTCATTTTATATACCTGTTGGGCATCTGTTGAATTGTCCTTTGTCCATTTTTTATTTTATTTTTTTAGTTAAAAAGGATCCTTTTATATTTTGTACACTAAGTTTGTATGAAATACATGGTTTTTAAATATTTCTCCCAGAAATATTTGGGTTGGCTTTTCATTCTGTTGAATGTTTGCTTTGTAGTGTAAAAGCTCTTTAGTTTAATGTAGTCTCATTTGTCTGTTTTGCTCTTGTTTATGTTTTTGGTATCATACCTGAGAAACCATTGCCAAGACCAATGTCATGAATCTTTCTCCTACTTTTTTTTCTAGTTTTATAGTATCAAGTCTTACATTTAAGTTTCTAATAAATTTTGAGTTAAGTTTCGTGTATGGTGTAAGGTAAGAGTTTAAGAAATAAATGAAATAGAGAATTTTTTTTTTTAAATCAATAAACTACGAATTAGTTTTTTTGGGGGAAAAATTGATATTTAGCTAGACTAAGGAAAAAAGAGGGGACATTAGAACTGATGCCAAATAAATAAAAAGAATCATAAAAGACTACTGTGAACAATTATATGCCAAGAAATTAGATAACCTAGAATACATGGATAAATTTCCAGAAACATACAACATACACCAAGGAAAAATAAAAACCTGAACAGACCAATAACAAGTAAGAACACTAAATGAGTAATTAAAAACTTCCCAATAATGAAAAACCCAGATGGCTTCACTGGTAAATTTTATGAAACATTTAAACAAGAGGTGGGGAACATTTTTTCTGCCAAGGGCAATTTGGATATTTATAACATTATTCGCAGGCCATACAAATTATCAACTTAAAAATTAGCCCACTATATTTGGTCAAACATTTAATTAACTCACCCATAATGTGATGGCTGGAATTGCTTCTCTTTGGTGAGGCCTTGGCAGGGCAAGACCAAATGATTTCATAGGCCATACATGGCCCACGGGCAGGATGTTCCCCACATCTGATTTAGAAAATAATTAATGTTAACCCTTCTCAAAGTTTTCCAGAAAATTAAAGAAAAACAAACACTTCAAACGCATTTTATGTGGCCAGCATTATTACCCTATTACCAAGGCCAACAACACCTCAAGAAAATGACAAACTGATATCCTTGATTAATACAGATGCAAAATTCTTAGCAAACTATTAACAAACTAAATTCAACAGCAATATAAAAGGATCATGTACCATGACCAAGTGGGATTTATCTGAAGGATGTAAGGATGGTTCTATAGACACAATAAATCTATTAATGTGCTATACCACATTAACAGAATGAAGAATAAAAATCACATGATCATCTCAAAACACACAGAAAAAGCATTTGACAAAACTCAACATTGATTCATAATAAAAACTCTCAACATACCAGATATAGAAGGAATTTACCTCACATAATACAGGATATATATGACAAGCCCACAGCTAACATCATGCTCAACAGTAAAATGTCAAAGCTTTTCCTCTAAAATTAAGAACAAGGCAAGAATGC
Organism: Miniopterus schreibersii; assembly: GCF_964146895.1. Lineage (NCBI taxonomy): Eukaryota > Metazoa > Chordata > Mammalia > Chiroptera > Miniopteridae > Miniopterus > Miniopterus schreibersii. Next base: position 37,287,593 of record NC_138103.1, read on the forward strand.
CCATGCTTACTGCTTCTATTCAAGAGTCCTAAAAGTTCTAGACAGATAAATTAGACAAGAAATAGAAATACAATGCTTCCAAATCACAAAGGAAGAGGTGAAATTATCTTTACTTTTAGATGATCTAATCTCATATGTAGGAAGCCCTAAATACTCCACAGAAAAAGTTGATTGAACTAATAAACGACTTTGAAAAACTTGCAGGATACAAAATCAACATACAAAAATCAGTTATGTTTCTATATCATAACCAAAAAAAATGAAAAGATAATTAAGAAAATGATCCTATTATGATATCATAATATAAAAGAAGTTTAGAATAAAGGACATGAAAAACGTATACAACGAAAACTACAAAACGTTAATTTAAAAAATTTAAAATACACCAAAACTTTCTTTTTAAAATCAACATTATTTCACCAGAAATAACTGAAACTCTTGTTAAATACTAATGCCTATTGTTTTATATGAATATGCTTATTTTCCTCAATGACTACTTTAACGCTACTATAATTGATAATTCTAGGGAAAATCTAAAAAAAAAGAATACTCTAAAAGTAAGGAAACATAAAAGTAGCTCATAAAGAAAACATTTAAGTAGACTCTACTTCCAAAATAAATATAAAATTATCCATTCTGAAAACCCAAAGTCAAAATATAATTAGAGTACAATTTATTTGTGGAAACAAAATAAAATTGACTCTTAGACCTCAAAACGGTTTTTCTTTTTGATATCAGACAAAATAAAATTATATATTTTAAGAGCATTATTGACAAATTTGAGGAGGCAGGTCGTGTTGCTAGGTGTTAATTGCGTCATTTCAATACTATGTTTGATATTCAGGGAAAAGAGGAAGTATCTAAAAAGTATTGAGAGTCCACTGTGTTTTGGAAGTTCACATACATCTGTCCGGTTTAATCATAGCAAGCATAACAATAATTCTGAAGAAATGCTCATGAGAAAATAATCTGAGAGAATGTTACTCAAGGTAACATAGCCAAACAGAAGCAGACAGTGTCAGAACTCATCTTTGAGGTGCTAGGATGTATGTCTATTATTTGCATGATCTTTAATATCAGGCACATAAGAGGTAATATTTACACAAACATTTCATTGAATCCTAAATTACTGACTGTTCCTCTAAAACTCTAATCCTCAGACTTTTTTTTTTTTTAAGCAATATCTAGCCCACACAGATTTATAAGCTTCAATTCCCTTCTGAGAAAGGTGATAGTTAAAATATGTAACAACCTGCATGGCTTCAGTGCTGCCCAACCAGAACTGATGTCTGGCGCCAACAACCACACTCTGAACAAACACTTGATGGATGAAGTTAGTATTGCTTTAAGGCATTTTGGTCCTTGGCTTTTTCTGCCTATCCCATTCATACTTCCCGCTCCAGCCCCTCTGTTTACTTACCAGGCTACAACTCTAACATACACAAACTGGGGAGGGGGAGTATGTAGGCAAAACAAGTGTGATTAGTAGGTTTAAAGCAATACCTTAAAGGACACAGAGAGTTTTCTTGATCTGTATCTCTAATTTAGAAAATTGCTAACAGAAGTAGACACTTAAGAAACTAAGATAGAAATAGATTATGATTTAATTCAAATATCTTAAATTGGAATCAACTAAAAATACCTACATAGGACTTTGTCTAGTAAAGAGAAATATATTTATTTTCAACATAGGTTTAAGTGATCAAAGCTAGCGTATTCCAAGAAAGACTAAAAATTAACCTACTTCAAAGTAAACACTGAAATTAGAGGGGAAGCTTCAGAAAGAAAGAATAAATCTTACTTAAGATAATGAAAATGTTATTTTTATACCCAAAGTGGAAGAATTGAAATGTTTAATCTGAATTGTGTTCTATGTATTATGCCAAGTATTTTTCATGGGCTATTTATATTTTCTCCTACTGTTCCTATATTAAGGTAATTACTGGTTCTCATTTTACAGTCGAAGAAACTAAAGCCAATAGAGTCCAAATAAGTTTCCTAGAAATTAAGTGCAGGAGATAAAGTGTGTTTTCTTTACCCCTCACAGTAGAGTCCATGTGAGAAATTCACCTAGACAGGAACTGTTTTTCATGTCCCATAGGGGTTGGAAAGAAAAAGCCAACATGTAAATGTATCTACCATCTGAGGGTTTCATTTGGCTAAAAAAATGGGCCCCCAAAATAGTAAACACAGAAATATCCTCACCTACAATGTTCCTGTTACACTATATACTTAATCCTGAACTTTTCTCTGTAGGATCTATAGTTTCCCTTGTTCCCCATTCCCTGCATGTTATTGAAATTGCTAGCACTAAAAATAACTGGATTCCAAGGATTACAAAATTTAATGACTTACCATTATAAAATGAAATCCTTATATGTTGTAACACTTTACTTAACCAAGTTGTGTATATGTGTGTGTGTTTCTGAGAATCCTGATTTCTATGGGAAATTCTGAGTTTTGCTGTATGTGTTCAACATAAAATAATAGGTAGTTCCCCCAGAGCAAAGTGGCCAAATCCCACAGATAAGATTCTTCCATTTCCACCCATTCCTCTTTTCAGATTTTTAACTCACAGACCTCCAATAATTAAAAACATTATCAACATCTTGGGCAAAGGCCTTGAACCAGAATCTTCTTTGGAGTCATTCTCTTTGAGCCCAAACTCTCATGAGTCCAGTCAAAGGCCTTTAAAGAACTTTACACCCTGAAAAGTTTCTGGCATATTTTGGATAGTAATATTTATAAGCTGTACTGATAAATGGTAGTACATTGGGAAGCAAGGCAGCCTACTTAATACAACTAGTCTATATCTGGCATGTCTGGAGTGCAACCTTCCTAAAAAAAGTTTTAAAGCCAAGTTCAACAATAAGCCTAGTTCTCACCTGTATCTGTTGCATGTCCAAATTATTTTTCTCTTGGCCTTCTTAAACTGAAATGTTAGGAAAATGCTTTTTGGTTTTTATTTAACTGTAATTCTTTGAAGTATTTGATGTTATTTGTCCAATTTCCTTTTACCCTGCTAAAAACTGGAAGACTGAGCCAGATGCTGGCTGAGTGAATGAGTGACCTAGAATTGTACCAGTTGATGTTACCACCTGTGAAGAGCTGGAATGGCAGGATCAGTGTGAGCAGGAAGTGGAGATCTGTGAGCAAAGAACTGAACTTCAACTGCTGGGAAGGTCCTAATTCAAAAGGACCAGAGAACTTAAGTAAAAAAATTATAGATCCAAGAGTTTAGCAATGGGGAGAATAAATGAAAGTAAAAGAAGCTGAGAATTAGCTAAGATTAATTCTAGGCAATTTCCCCTAAAACTGAACTCAGCAGCTACCATTTTGGGATTCTTCGGTGATTTCAACTGATGTAAAGGGTCAAGTTTTTGTTGTAGATCCTGTTCCTTGGCACATGTTCTAGAGCTTCCCTATCTTTCCTGGGAGAAAAAGTTAGGTATGTGAGAGTTTTTAGGCTTATCTTAAATGCCTTCTAGACATTTCTCTTTTCAGATACAGAGACAGGTTTTTGGTGCACATGGGCCCAATATATGCTCCACTATGCATTCTGGTTTCCATCATGGGTGACTGGGGATGGATTCAGTGATAAGGAAACATGAAACTATTAGCATTTCAACAGAGAAGCTAAGGAACAGGAAAGAAGATGCAAAATCTAGCAGAGGGTATCAATAATTTGGTCTGGTTTCTCTGAAACATCCTCTGCTTCTCCTGATGGAACAGGTGGTATCCTGGATGGAAGTTTAGGATCAACACAGTCTAGACCCTTAAATGGAGGCATTTTATGTTTTCCCAAATCATCCTGATGCTTACAAATCTACCATAGTGTAAAAACAAAGGATCAAATGTCAACCACACAGTTTCCAAATCACACATCCATTCTTTTCCTGCTTTTACACACACTTGATTTAGAGATGAGGTTGATAATTAATGGACATGACTAAGCCAAGCCTAGGCCCATTTACACATAGGTTGAAAGCAGTGGACATTACTACTAGTGGTATTTGGGGTCATGATAACCCCTTACAGGTAGTGGCTTCAGAATTACTAAGATTATCACCAATTTTAAGAATAGTAGTCTGGTTTCTATTATTGAAATTGGAAATCAATAATAAGGGTTGGGAAAGACAAAAATGCTTAGGGCAGCCATTTGTCCATTCAAGGTAGAACTTGAAAGCCAAAGAGACTGTCCTCTAGGGTTTTAAGGAGGTTCTCATCTCCTGAATGACAGACTGTGTTGAAAATCAGTCCAAGATATCATCATACTTATGACAGAATTGCAAAGGAGACTGTTTTAACAGGTCATTTGTCAAATTCAGATCCTTGACAGGAAAAGAGTAGAACTAGGAAATCTACAATGGCCATATTTGTTAGATGAGCCTGAAAATACTGAAACCCCCAATTCTCTGACTCATGCATTAGTAGGAGGAGCCTCGTTTCATCCAGAACCAACAATTTATTGACTGGAAATTGTCCAGTGACTTCAGATGAAGTGGAAGCCACTTGTAGTGATAGTTGTCCCCTTCTAGGTCTGCCCCAGCTCCCCTCACTGCCTTCAGAGAAACAGTGTCATGTGTTAGCGCAGCTGAAGTAAAATAAAGTACCTTCTCCAGTAAGAAGTAGCTAACATGTCAAAGAAATTTTAGTACTTGGCTATGTTGTGCTGGCTGGAACCAAGGGAACACATGTATGAGTGAATCTTACAGAGCTGGATAAGAACATGAAGCAGAATATCAGACTGGACAAAAAAGAATTTATTGTCATGAGTCCATTCACTCATAAATTAATATTTAGTGTTCTTACAACATGTGGAGCAAGTCCTAATGGTCTTTTGGTATAACTCCTTGAAGCACATACAACAAGGACTTACCAAAAATAAGCGGACATACTAGTCTCCCTCAGTATGGATGAAAATAGGGGGTCAGAAGACTGGGAGGTGGCGATGTAAGGCTAAGACACTGAATTTGGAGGATGTACTCTCTCTGAGTGGATCCTTCCACATTTATAAAAGAGATATAATATCCTAGATTTTAGACTATAAACTCCTTGACAGCAGAGACTATGTTTTATTTCACTGTCATAACTCCTCCTCATTACAGGACACCATAAACATTTGTTGGTTGAACAAATGAAGACATAGGGTTACTGAGAGCATTCAAGTGACACAATGTACAGACAGACATAAAATATCTGGCACTTAAAAAAGATGTTCATTCCATCAAAGATCTCCCTTCTTCATCTTTCTTTTAAATCTGACCCTTAATATCTCTCCATTCCACTCTCTGCAAACAGAATTACACTCTCTGCTTTGTTTGGGGCAATTATTATCTTCTGCCTAGTCTATTAGAGTGACCTTTCATCTAATCATCCCTGATTCTCTGCTTTTATTTACCAGGCAGACTGCTAGAATTATCTTTCTCAATCTGAGATTTAATTATGCAAGTACTTGCTTTCCACCACTTGCTTTAGGACAAAGCCAAAATTCTATAACCTAGAAACCAATGCCCTTTACTGGTATAGTGTTAACAGTATGAGTTAGGAGTTAGCAATTGCTTGGGGCATGGCTATTCTTTAGTGCATATCAAATTTAATCTCTTAAATTCATTCCCTTATCTGTAGAAGTTATTAACTAATACGGAACATAGCAGTATTGTGGTGAAAATAAGAGAGATAAAATATAGGAAGTGCCTATGACATGATGGACACTAGAATAACTTTAAATATATATGCACCTATTTTTCTAGCTATACCTCCCATTATTTCTCCTTCAACTTAAGAATCACTCCAAGCATTCCATTTGGGGAGACTGAGTTAATGATGAGGCCAACCAAACCAATCTAGTTAATATCTATAAAATTACTGCTTCTAGGCATTGTTTACACTATTTCCTCTAGATGTCCCAATTACTTCTTCTCCCGGAAAGTTCTTATATTTTGTCTGAGATCATTCCCTAGCTGCTCTGCATAAAAGTAGTATTTTTTTTTCCTAATTCTATAAAACTTTCTGCTTAACTCTGTTATAATACTGATCCCATTGTAAAGAAATTGCATGTGCCATTGCCACTCATCATTAGACTATTCTCAGAAGAAAATGTCTATTTAGACACTTCTGTTCCCCCAAGTCTAAGCAGATTCTGGCTCACATGCTTATGCTCAATAAATACAAGAATGTGACTGAGTGAATGAACTAAAAACTCAAAATTTCATCAAATTGGAAAAAAGTTTTAAATGTACAAACATAAAGATCTATTCAGCTACGACATATGGATGAAACACCAAGTATTCTCCATAAAATAATAAAAGGAAATTAATGCCATGAGGTGGGAAGAGTATCATATCAGAAAATATGGTAAATAAATTGTTTACTTATGTATCTAGACACTAATGAATGTTTTTCCAAAAACCTCATGAAAAATTTAGCATTATATAAAAGTGAAGAAAAGTATAAAGTTAAAAGCAAAGAAACTTACAGTAAATATGAAGCTTTAAAATGGTATATTTTAAAATATTTATGTTTGCCATTTTGGAACAAGAGAGGGTTACTCTCTCTTGCTATCTCAGTGCCTCACGTCCGTATGTTCATATTATGGTTAACAGGTTCCCCGCGAGAGGAGATAAGAGAAGAAGCAGGAGTTAAAATTGAGAGTTACTGTCTGTATTGAATCCCAGTCCAGAAGGAATAGGGAGAAAAAATAATATTAGGAATAGAAAATATCAACTAAAGTGACATACATCACTACCCCTTAAAGTTTTGCTGCCCTGCCACTTGCTCAGCAAGCTTTCTCAGAGTTTGACAGTCACGAAAAGAATTCTTTTAAAAAAAGCACTTCATTTGGTGGTGGAATAAATTCAGTGCTGAATTATTGTGTGGGACCATCAATATGCAGAAAGTGGAAGATAAAAAGATACTTTGGGGATTCAGTTAAATGTGTGCTTATTAAAAATTGTACAAAGGATTTTGACACAGAAAAACTCAGTGGGCCTCGTTAGATCAAAGCATGATAAAAAGTTTTCCATGTAGGAAAATATGAAAAGAAAAATGTAGTTTAAAGTAAAGGAAGCAGATTGCAAGTGCTTAAAGCATTATCAATTTCAAAAAATATACAAATAGAGCCTTCTGGGTTTTTAGATGGTTAACCCCTACAAGTCTGGGCAGTCTGTAGAATAGACTATGTTGGGCTTCACACTGCACTTCAAGGAAAAAGACTTAATGCAATATTTTAAACACTAATAATTAGGAATGGTAGGAAACAGAACTTGCGTACATCTTTCTAGGGAAAGGCTATGCGGGTATGAGGTCCCGCATCCCTGAGCAGGGAGCACAAAAGCTTGGCCTGGATCTCTTTGTCTCTTATCACTAACTTGGATCTCTAAGTCTCTGATTACTGTGGAAAGTGAAAGTATTTCCACCTTGTTGTGGTCATCCATAAAAGATTGGGAGGAACTCTATGAATCACTTCTTGTCGAGAATTAAAACACATAAGACATGGAAAATTAATATTTAAAATATTATTAACAAAATCAGAATTTTTTTTGGTGTTTCCAAATTTCTATTGACTCTAACTTTAATGACAAACTAAATATTGTTTTAGAATATTCTACCCCTGAAAAAAAGAACAGTAGTATAAAAGGATAAAATATCCTAAACTTACTTTCTTCCATAATCACACTGAGAAAACACAAAAAATTTAACAAAAAAATACATACAGAAATTGCAAGTTTTCCTTCTTCATTATTACCAATTCCAGAAGTAATAATTGGGTTGGTTCCATGATTAAAAGAGAAGGGCAAAAGTAGATTGGTGTATTATCCTGTGCTTTCAAATTATGATATAATTCTAATTTTAATTAGAACTCTTTGAACATATTACACAGACTGTACTTTGATGTTCATTATAATTTTAGAAAGTGTTGCTTACATTATGCAAATACTGACCTCTGCAATCCTAATAACTCAGGTCCCAGATTTTCCTTATATATGGTGTTTTGTTTTATTTTATGACATATGATAAAAGAATAAAAGAAAAAAACCCTTATTTTTTGTTTTATTTCCACTGACCTTTATATTAAAACCATGCATAGAAATCTCTCTAAGGCAACTGATTGACATTCAGTTATCAACTTTTCCTACTAATCCACTGCTCAGTAAGTCCATCAGTGACAGATATTTATATTCCCTCTTTTCTTGTTTTTTTTTAATTTATCTTTATTGTTGAAAGTATTAAAGATGTCCAATTTTCCCCCCCATTGAACCCCTTTACCCCAGGCCTGCTGCCCCGTCCCCAGGGCTTTGCCACACTTCTGTCTGTTCATGCATTATGCATTATATGCATATAAATTCTTTGGTTAATCCCCACCCCCTTTCCTCTGAAATTCATCAGTCTACTGCATGCTTCAATGTCTCTCGATCTATTTTGTTGGTCAGTTTATTTATATTCTCTCTACTTCTTTAGTAAACTAATCTCAACCATTTTCTTCAGATCCTAAGCCTTTTGGAAAAGGTACATAGTTTCTTTGGCTCTTAAAAGTTATTAAGGTCTAGGTACATCTGGAGTTTCACACATAACAAATAGATCAGCATTTGAAGTATGTTTGTGAAACCAGTAAGCCCTGAGGTCTGTAGCCTACAACACAATCTGATCTGAAGCAGGTAAACCCAGCTCCAGAAAGTATACTTTGTTCCTGTCCTTTTTGAAGGTACAATTGAATTACCCTGGGCTATTTAACTTAGATGTTTGTAGAAAAGAATTATCTGTGAAAGTAAAAGTGACAAGCAGATCCATTTTAAAGAGAAAAGATCTCTTAAAAGATTTGGTGATTCTTATTTATCTTGGGTCTGTGAGGTGCCTGGTATTATAAATATCAGTGATACAAAGAGTAATAATACAGCCACCCACTACAGAATTCATAACAGTGGGTACCCACTGACCTCACTCAACTGTGTGCTAGAACCCCTAAGACATTCTTGGGTCTCCTGAATAACCGTGGAGATATAAAATATTGAGGAAAATCTAGTACACCACAGATCTCTGCCTAAACTTATATTTAAACCATAATCCTGGGTGGTTGACAGTATTGGACTTCCACTGACTGTGCCTGAGACAGTTAGCTTTCACAGACTTCTTCCTTCCCCCCTACTTACAAGCCTTCTGGGTCTTTCATGCTCTAATAATGATGTTTAAGCAAAAGAATTGGTCCACATGAGTTCCATAAGGAGATATACAGACTTCTGGTCCAGATACAAAGAATTGTGTTGGTATGTGTGAGAGGATACGCCCAAGTTCACAGACATAGAATTGTAGGGCATCGATGATTCAGTAGTGTCTCTCAACATATCCTTATTTCCCCGAGCCTGCCAAACTAAAGAACTCACAGGTTATTAGGATTCCAATTTGAATCAAATCATGCAGAATACTTCATGTATGAAAACATAAGTAGGACAAGGAAGAAAGTTTTTTGGCAGTTTCTCTATTAAGGTTATGAGCCATACTCCAGAGACTATAGAGGGCATTGTGATTTTCTCACTCTTTAAACTGAAGAGACAATTTCTATTGTAGTCATAAAGTTTCCAAACCTGCTGTCTTCAGAACACTGCTGGACTGGTTTACTAAGTAAGGAGTCTCAACCCCTTGCATAACGTGCATTGCATACAGTTTCCATTCTCTTTTTTCAACCTTATTTTTGGGCCATATTGAAATATACTCCCTATCCTTCCATGGAATTACAATTGAGCCCAACTCTTTCTAGTTATGTTAGGTTAAAAAAAAATTAGTGTATTGGTTTAAAGCTTCTAATCTCATAGTCAAGAAAAAGCTCTCCTATCATTCATGCTCCCTTTTATAGATGCTTGCTTTTCCTGGTTGTTGAGAACAGGATTATCAAAGGGTAAAAGTCTCTTTACTTCACTGCTTTTGGAAAGCCACTGCCTCTCAGGCCATCCCTCTCTGCAGCCAGCATTAAAATACTTACTCTCCTGTGGGATGCACAGTTGGCTTCTCTGGATTGCACTATGGGAACCTGCAAAATTTCTCAACATGAGTTATCTGGATCCAGCTTAAATTCTTGGCATATAGTCCCTTACTGCTGGAGTTGTTTGTTCAGTGAGAAACCTGTCTGGGTGGGATGCTGGCAATATGGCTCCTTTGAGCTGTTTTTTATGATGTCTGCTGCCTAGGGAAACCTCTCATGTTCTAGACCCAAACGCCACAGCCACCCCTTCTGTCATCTCTCTAGTCTTTTTCCGTGGTTCTACTTGGAGCTGGGCCAGATCTAAGCAGATTTTAAAAGAAGAATCAGATCCTAATGTTTCCTATTTTCATATGTTCCCCAAATGTTTATAACTAGTTTTCTTAATGTTCTATTTTCCCACTTGGCTTCAAGGAGAAGGGAAAAAACCACCTTCCCTTCTCCTGATTGGAAGAAAAATTCTCTCAGCAATAATCCTATTCAGTCCACAAGACTCAAGAATCTCCCCCCAGGTCCTTTCCCTTATAAATCAAACCCCCTCCTCCTACCCACTGATAGAAGGGCTGGGATAGTGCTGAAATTCAGGAGCACTGTTGTGCTGCTTCTTAAGAACTTCACAGAAGTCCTGAAACCCACTTTCTGACTGCTATGACCTTTTTAGAGTTAAGGAAGGCATATTTTCAAATGTGGGTCCTGGTAGCCAATTCTAGGCCTGTAGAAGAGCCCCTAAAAACAGTTACCTAGGTCTTAGGAAGAAGGACATGTTTACCCTCTCCCATGGCACCTCTGAATTAACCTCAGTGATAAGAGTTCTGCCACCTTTCATCATAGTAGCAGAGCAGTATAAAACAATTCCAGGTCTGATTTTAAATTAATATTTGTATCAGTGAAGGCAATGCATACACTATCTTGTTCTACTTAATTAAACTCCATTAACTGTATTTCCAGATTATTAAAAATCTCTGTGCTTTATCCCCCTGGGAGCAATAGCGACAAGGGTCATTATGACACAGAACACCGAGCCTGGGTCTAGAGATCATACAGTGAATCTTGGCACTAAGCCTCTGCCTGTGAAACTGGTCATTTTGTTCTGTTTTATTTTTAAACCTACAAATTTCAAAGATATGTTTGAAATTTATTGGACTAACCCATCTTCCCTGTTAAAACATAGAAAATAATCTGGTTTTTAGGTACCACCATTCATCTCAGGTGGCTCAAAAAGAGTCATTCAATGCTTATATTGTGGAACTTTATAATAAAAGCAATCTTAGGAACAAATCGAAATGGTCCTTAACATATTGAGGGTTTTTCCCCCCTCAATAAATAGAATAAAAGCACATTGTAGAATATATTTTCATTTTTCAGGTAATACTAAATTGTATTGTTTTTTTAAAGCACAGGTATGAGGTTCCTTAAGAGGAGACTGACTGCAAATCATGCTGGTGGAAGAGGAGACTGCAGCAGAACCTCCACCATGTATGCACACTGCTCTCACCTCTCAGAGCCCAAGCCACCCCTCTCCACTTCTTCCCTGCCAGCTGACACTTCTTTTCCCTGAGTTGTTTATCACATGAGGATGCCAAATTTTATAGAAAAGTCAGACCTGTCCTGACTCCCATATGATGTGTAGACAGGTGCAGAGATTCTGGGTCTCCCTGATGTAGCCAAGAGGAGGGATCCCTCCTATAATTCCTGCACCTGCACGTGCAGACCTGGACACGCTCCAGCAGAGAATGTGCATACACATTCACCAGCACGCCTGTGTGTGGGAGTCCTGTCACTGCCATACTCTTTATGAACTCTGAAATGGATATTTTTCCTCCCAAACCTGAAATGTCCATCCCCACCTTGGAGGGATAACAGGATATATGCACAGCTGCTAAGGAGATGGGATATTTTATAGCTTTGCCTGATCTTTAAAGGTCCAATGCACATGCTCTAATCATGGATTTTTTAAAGGTTTTCATATGTGGGACCACCTTTCACATAAATATAAGCTAATTGTTGCCAAGTAAACCCCTGAACTCATGCTTCCTCAGCATCATAAGTGAGCCATAGTGTATGGTCAGATTCTGCAATAGCATATACACTTCTTTTTGAGTGAGATGGGAAATACGTTTGTGTAACTCGCAAAGGAACTTATGCAGAGCCTTAGCAAAGTCTATGCTTCAGGAAGCCTGAGTCAGCAGGACCTAATGAAGGCAAGTGTCTCAAGAGGGAGCGATGCATGGAATTTTCTGAAGCCAAGGATTTAAGGAAATCAGGGAAAACCGGTGGCAGGAGACTGAGAGACAAGGAATAACACTCAGTGTTCCTTCTGCCACACTCAGTACCTTTTTGAAACAAAAGGTAATGAATGAGTTAGATCTCAACTGGTACTTCTCTTTTGTGCAGCTTTGAGATGCTGATATGGCCATTTACTTATAAACAACAGAACAACTTTAAACCTCTTTCTTAGTAAATGGAGTGTTTTCTTGGGGGAGGCTGGGAAAGACATAGCATCTGTCTTTAGTCACCCAGCGAGGGAGGGCCCATTCCCACAGGGCTGTGTCTATCCTCCGTGATGCGCACTCCCAGGCAAACACCACAGCTCCAGACAGCTTCCCAAGCTGGAGAAACCACAGGCCATTTGGCTTTGACTTCCTCTCATAGTTCACCCAGGACATCCCACTCTGGGAAAGAGAGAACCACTCCTAACACCGTATCCTTCACAGAACTAACAAATACGTGGTTTCGAAAAGATTTGGAAAAAGTTATGTGCTTTCTTTAAGTTACTAAATATATTTAAATAGGACAACGAGGTTTTGCCATTTAGCAGGCAACAAGTCTCATAAGAAATAGAAATCCTTCTCAATGCTTCTTCCATCTTTCTAGCCACTGGTTCTTTTCCCAACATACACAAAATTCATTTATCTCCCACTTGGGATTCCTGTCTGTTTCTCTACCTAGGTCTATTTTTCTTGTGCTCCTGCTTCTTCCATGTTTCTTGAAATGATAGTCTCAGGTGAATTAGAACTAAAACTCATCAGAGGAGAAGGGAAAGGTGAGAATCATAACAAAATATTATTTTTTCCACCTGCAAAATTTATTTATATTAACTATTCTACAGAAATATTCTAATAATGGTCACCTAAAATAAGTTCTAATCCTACTATAATTATCAGAACATTTTTATTTAATAAGACTATTTCTATATATCATATCTTAATCTCAATATCAGTTTTAAAAATTTTTGATCAGGATAATGGCAACATTTTATGAAATAGATCAGATTACTTTTATTAAATCAATTTACAATAGCCATTTCAAGATCAAATATCAGACCTTAAGAAGACCACTGCCTAAATGTTTTCTACTTTTATCTAAAGAAAATCAAGTTAATTACATAGCAACTTAAGAACTTAGTAAGCAATCCATGTTTCTTGTAGCTAAAATACCAAACTGACAAATAATCTATTTAGTGATGTGGCTCTAATGGTTTCATAGTCTGAAATGTTTTATTTATATAAAATTTCTGGTTCATTTGTTGTGGTCAATAAATAACCTTGAAATTGTTTTCTGAATGATTGAGTAATTTCATAATCTTAACTATGATTATTTTTAAAAGGGACAGCACAAATGCAACCCAGGAGTAGGTCACACATAAATTATCTGTTTTACAGAAAAATTAAATAAAGAAAAGCTAATACTTTGACTGGTGAGCAAAGCCAAAATTATATTATTGCAGAAACCTATTTGTCACACTATTAAAAATATTCATAACTTCAGAATCCACCATCCAGGAGAGCAATTATTCACTGACATAATTTTATTTTATTTTTTCCATTTTCATTTTATTATTTTTTTAATCCTCACCCAAAGATATGTCTTCATTGATTTTTAGAGAAAGAGGAAGGGGAAAGGAAAGAGAAAGAAAAATCGATGTGAGAGAGAAACACTGATCGGTTGTCTCCCATATGCGCCCCGACTGGAGATCAAACCTGAAACCTAGGTATGTGCCCTGACCAGGAATCGAACCCACAACCTGTTGGTGTATGGGATGATGCTCCAACCAACTGAGCCACCTGGCCAGAGCCAGAATTTTATTTTTTAATATTTGCTTCCCAGAATAGACATAGGTCAAATTGCTTTGGGTTTAAAAAATAAAAGCAATTCTTCTATAGAAATAGCAGCTCAAAAGTGAAAGGTGTAAACATAGTTTTATAAGAATTCTTTTGGCGCCCAGTAAGAATTTAGCTTAGATATTCATATATCTATACAACACTGAGTAGCTGAATCACTGACTTTTATGAGTCACTACACAAAACAAAGATATGAAAAGCCATGATTTGCTGTAACCCAAATCCAAAATATGCTACATATATCCAGGTAATTAACCTGAGTTCCATTTGTGAAAATAAAACATTTTTCATGGCTAAAAACATAAAGCACATTTGATCACTTAAACCTTCTGACAGTGAAACTTCTTGAATAAAGTTATTCAGTGCTATATGGAAATCTGAGCACATTACAATCTGAGCGCTAGACAGAGTTAGAAGCTGCGAGTCACCATGGCAAATATGGCACAAGTTAACTGCACCTTAGTTTCCTTACAGACATTCAACAGCTCACGCTACACCATAGCCCAGTGTGCAAGGTCTATTCCATGGCTGGAGCTGTCAGATTTTCATTTCCTACTGTCTAGACAGCCAGTCTAAACACTGGATTCTGATGCCGCCATGGAGTATAATTCCCCAAAGACTTCTTAAAACTCCTGGTAGTATTAACTCTGATAGACACTCCCATTCTACTGCCTCTTTATAATAAAGTTTTGTCTAGAAAAAGAATATAGGTTTTTTTAGGAGGAAAAAAAGGATTCAGTCATTCTTTGACTTGCAAAATCCGTCACCCACTCTAAGTCCACAATCATCCTGATGGTTTTTAATGTGTCTTCAGCAGTCAGGCCGAGCAGTTTTTAGAATTAAAAACACCATATTTTCATGAAATACACAGAACATTCAATGCTTCCTGAGAGAGAAATCCTTGGAATAAAATGAATGTTCTCTATACGTTATTATAATATTCAACATACAGTAGTTCCCCCCTTATCTGCATGGGATACATTCCAAGATGCCCTGTGGATGCCTGACACCATGGATAGTGCCAAACCCTATATATACTGTTTTTTCCTACACATACCTATGATAAAGTTTAACTTACAAATTAGGCACAATAAGCGGTTAACAACAACTAATCATAGAGTAGGACAATTATAATAATACAATGTACTAAAAGTTATGGGAATGATGTCTCTCTTAAAGTATCTTACTGTACTATATTTACCTTTTCACTTAAAGAAGCGCTTTACACCTTCACTCTGGCATGTCTGAATAGCCAGCATCACTACTCTTATATGTGGGAGGCATTATTAATTAAAATAAGGCTTACCTGAACACAAGTATTGCAATACTGCAATAGTCATTCTGATAACTGAGGTGTCTACTAAGTGATTAGCAGGCTGATAGGGTATAAAGTGTAGATATGCTGGGCAAAAAGATCCCTGATGTACTGGGCAGGATGGTGAAGTTTTCATCACACTACTCACAATGGTGATCAATTTTAAAATTTATAAATTGTTTATTTCTGCAATGTTTCCATTTAATATTTTTAGACTACAGTTGGCCACAGGGAATTGAATCTGTGGAAAAATGAAACCATGGATAAGAGGGAACTCCTGTATTGATACGCCCAAATTCTATGTTTTGTAAAAACATAGAAGAATATAAAATAACCTTGTCTTCAGTTTTAATACCATAGGTAGCTATAGTTTATATATATTATAAAATATGGTTGACCAAATAATCAGTTTTAAACCAAAACTGGCAGAAATGGGTTAAATCTGATAACCAAAGACAATCAAGGACAGTCATCCAAATTCAAGATGGGCTTGGAAGAAGAAAGGGCTTAAAATAAGAAAATAACTTAGCAATCAGGAGGGAAAATCAACATGGAATCGAAATACAGAGAAAGAGAATGGGTCAGAAAGAATCAGAAAAAAATCCAGGCAACTGACTCTGTCAAAAAACATTAAGAAAGTAAGAGGACACTGAAACATGTGAGTAATAGTTTGACATTAAGAGAGCTTCTAAAGCTGTATTGGAGCAAATTATATGGAAATGATTAGCTTGTATTGGCCTTCCTACAAAGTCATGATCTTCTTACATGCAGCAATGTGTTTTGTTTTGTTTTTAAATCCTTATTATAAACCACAGTTCCCGGAACATAACAATATGTTCAGAAAAAAAGTTTGTACGATATTAACTGAAAAGAAATGAGAATGGCAGATATAATCACCAACATGATGCTTGATTGATACTTGTTTCAGCTCTCTTGCTAAGGTTTAGTCTTACAAATAAACCTTAGCCTGTACCCTGAAAAGAGAAGTAAGTATGTAGGAGATTGCAAAAATAGAAAATCATCAACTTGGCAGACCCTGACATAGATTCATTTCAAGTAAAATTAAAAGGATGGAGCACATGTTGCTGGGTTTCTGGTATATACAGTACACTAGTTCTTTAAAACACTGTACGGGCTAATACTATACATAACCTCCCTATTAGAAGCTACAGCATAGTCTGTCATTGTCTGTGTGAGTTCATACTACATTTTCTCTCTCCAAATATAAGTATGCCATTGGCTTTAAGAATCCAATATCATCTATTGCCCCTAGTCCCAGAGAACCAAAGTTTTTAGATCTTAGAACTTATTATGCCAGAAAATTTGGGATAAAAATCACTGCATTACTTATAAAAAGCAATGTTTTAAAAAGTGTTCCTCTTCATTTAGGTATACCTTACATAAATAAAATGTATCAATTTTAAATATACAGTTAAATGAATTTAGCCAAAGGTATACACACCTATGTAATCATATCAGCAATTAAAAAATATTGTTTGAGTTTTCAGTTTATATGTCTTCAGTGCAGAACAAAGCATTCATATTTTGGGATGCTATTATAAATGGAATTGTTTTCTTAATTTCATTTTTTGATTGTTCATTCCCAGTGCATAGAAATAAAATTTATTATTTTAATCAGTTAAATGTATTAAGACTTATTTTGTGGCCCAAAATATGGCCTATTTTGATATGTGCTTAAGAAGTATTTACATTCTGCTACTGTTGAGTGGGAGGTTTTACATATATTGGTTAAGTCATTCTGGTTGACAGTGTAGTTCAAGTATTCCTTTATCCTACTAAATTTTGGATCATTTTTCTATCAATTTCTAAGACAAGAATGTTGAATCTTCAGCTGTAATTGTTCATTTGTCTATTTCTCCTTTCATTTCTGTCAATAGTCACTTTGTGTATTTTGTACATGTATTAATTAGGTATACATATGCACACGTATGTAAGACTTTCATGTATTGATAAATTGAAACTTTTATCATGAAATATCTCTGTGTCCCTTGTCATGAAATCTACTCTAATATTAACACAGCAACTCCTTCTTTCTTAAGATTAGTGTTTACATGATATATCTTTCTTCATCCTTTTAATTCATCTCTGTTTTTAGATAATTTTTGTTGAAAGTATGCAGTTATGTCTAGCTTTTATCCACTCTTATGCTTGATGCCTTTTAATTGGAGAGTTATACCATTTACATTAATATTATTTATTAATATGACTGGTTTAAATCTATCATTTTGCTTTGTTTTTTCTATATATCATATTTGTTCCTTATTCCACACAAAGTTTCTATCAGGTCATGCAAATACTGTTAAATCCTGCTACTTTGGCCCTAGTCTACTACTTAGCTGCTAAGTCCCCATAATTCTGAAAAGACTGCCAATATGAACCAGGCACAGGTATCTATGAGATAAAGAGAAGATTCCCAGCCAGCATCCCAAGGAAATAGGACAGGATCAGGATCACACTGTGAGCCAAAGGAGGCTCAGCCACAGCAAATATAGGTCCTTTATGACTATTGTCTCTTTTCTGAGAAAGAAATGATTGGAACATAATTTTTTTTTGGCAGATAAAAGGGGTTGCTTGCCATTGAAAACATGAAGAATATGAGAATGACTATCCTTCCCAGGCAGTCCGTGCAGCAGGAATCTGAGCGAGCGAGAGCTGCTCAGTTCAAAGTAGTACATAGATGGAGACCCTGGAGCTGTGGATGAAATGTTGTGTGTGGGGTGAAGAGCTGCCTCTGTGATTACCCATGAACCTTCAATAAATCAGTCAGAGGAATCATGTTATTACTGATGTTGTTTGAGTTCTTGGGGAAGCTGACAAGAGACAAAGAATGGTATCAGTCTGCACTTGGGGCAGAGGTTGTAGGAAGGTAGCAGACCTGCACAGGTTGAGAAATTATAGTTACAGGACTCATCTCCCTAAATCTCCAAGGGTCACAAAAGCCTCCAGGCTTTTTGGGCTGCATAAAAAGTGGTCTATATACTAATCAGGTTATCATATAAATACATATTCAGTGGCATGTGAGGGCAGGAGAAGCTAAGAGTAAAGTTTGCTTATTCAGATTTTCTGTTTTTCTAACAGTGAGTGAAGAATTTTTGAAATTTTGCTCACATGCATTTTGTGTAATGAAATTATTGAACATAACTGAGTAATATCAATATATCTTACATTTAACATACACATATACTATCACAAATATATACTTATGTATTTTTACACATGGATATTCATACCCATATGAGATACATTTATACTTAGAGGGAACACATACAATAGAGTGTCATAGTGTCATTTTATGATGAATTAGGTTCTGCAATGAGGAGTAAAGGCTCTTGGAAATACCTTAGGGAAGTACCACATTATAAAACATAGACTTTCATTATTTACAAAATGTTTCCTAAAATAGGAATAAATCATAATTTCTTAGATTGAGGACCATATAAAGTTGGCTGACATCCTTGCATCTTTAAATAGGAGAATTACACTTAGCATGGTGGGTTTATACTAAGACATGATTTTCAGAACCAAGGCTAGCAGATTCACAGCATCCACCCCTCCCTCATCCATTAAGAGGGATAGGAAAAGAATAATCTGTACTACTTAAATTGTAATCACTTTTCTTTTTATAGGGAAAGTCTGGAAATGTAGATTCACATAAGTTTAATATATATGTTTAACTATATTCCATAAATATGTGTTTGTATGTATGGATTCTGTCACAAATCAAAGTGTAGACTAAAAATTCATGAAGAAACCCTTTTAAAAATACACCAGGAAGAAAATTATTAAGAATAAGAATTTTACCCCATCACCAGTCAATTCAACAAATAATTATTTTGTGCCAATCCAATACTGTACGCCAAGTAACATAAAAATCTCTTTCCTAAAGAAGTGTTTTTGATATAAGAACACCTTGCTGACCAGCTATTTCGAGTCAGAACTCACCCATGCAGCCGGCTACTTTTCTGCACTTGAATACTCATGACCAGTCAGCAAGGTGTCTAAAACTATTTAAATTAATGTAAGTGCAGGCACCAGTTAACTAGTGACCTGTCGGTAATGTTCAGACACAGAAACAACCGTATACTTGTAACTGGTCAGCAAAGTGAGAGATAGAGAAGAGCAAAGGAGGAAAGGAAGCAAACCAAAAGGAAAGAAGTTCTATTTTATAATTTTAAAAATACATCTTATCTTTGCTTTATGATATTTATAAATTATATAGATTTTTTAAGTCATAGAATTTTTATTAATGCAGTAAACCTAGATATTATGTAGGTTCATTAGGCATTGATATATATAAAAAAATCTGAAAGAAAAAACCCACATTAGAAAATTGAAAGCCTAGGCAGTGAGTTAAATCATAAATTAAGTAGGATTAGATTGAGCATGTTTGAGTATAGAATTGAAGAAATTCATTGCTAAAAATATAGTTGTGTATGCGTAACATAATATCCACACTATCCATGCAGCTTTGTATATTAGAAATATATGTCTTTGAAACCGAACTATAGAAACAAAAACCTTATTTCTTATCAGAAAACAAAGCAATGAAAAACAAAACCCCAACTTGGAATGCTCTCTGAAATCGAATTCATTTCTTTTTCCTTCCCCTGCAGGCCCACAGAGCAATTCCCCCACTCAACGGCTCCAATGCCAATGTCTGTGTAGCAGCAAGTGACATTACTTAGACTTGGACAAGTTCTTCTCAGAGCAGATGGGTGGTCATTAAATCACTGCTGAGTCTCATCCGTGTGCATCTTATAGAGATGCAGAGACAAATGCTCTGGCCAATAACTGTGTGTAAGTTGCTGGCTTCAGTTCAGTAATTCCACAGAAGTTAAATCTATCTTGTCTCTTGGGGAGAATACCATAAGATAAGCAAAACTCTGCTGCAGCAGGTCTGCCTACACACACATACAACTTAAATGTTAGCTAGGGCTTTTCCAGCCCTTGAAAGCAAGGTAAGATTACTGTGAAACCTTGTGTAAAAAAACTTAAGCCTCCTCTCCAATTTCTATAGTATACATATGTTTGTCTTTCATATCATGTTTTTTATTCATTCCAAATATAGGTGTCCACAAAGTTCTCAAAAATCATATAATGAATTTTAGTCAAGTTTACTGGCAATGAAAAAGTATGGAGAAAGTAGGCCCACAGCCACCTGCCCTCAAAATACACATATTCCTCTCTGATCTCTCTCTTTCCTATACCCTTCTTTGACCCAGGATACAAAACAAAAATTCTTATCACTTAGAGGGTAGATTCATGACCTTTCCCATAAATGCTGATATTATCTGACACTCAGGCTCAAAATGAGTCATATCCTATCTTAAATGAGCTTATCAAGAAATCAACCTCAAATAAATAGTGTCTACTGCAGGAATAATTCTTGCAAAGAAAATGATCTCAACCTTAGTATCTATAATTATATATATTAATTATATATTAATTATTAATTATATATATAATATATATATGGAAAGTCACATGAACTCAGTACAAGTATAAAAATCTTGACATACATGACAACTACAAGGCATTAGCTGGAAAACCAATAGATCTCACAAGGGGCTGAGGAGAGTCAAAACTTACAATTTCTGCCTTAAAGAACTTACTGATATGTTGGGGTGACAAAACTGGGCTCAAGCTTGGTGAGCTGCTTTTCCCACTATATTTATTCCTTTTTGAAGCTAAATTTACTCAGCCTGCTACTTCCAGGAATACTGCAGCCTAAATAACATGAGAACATTCTCTCTGGACAACATCTACTTGTAAATATTATTAATGCATGACTGAGCTATGATGTTCAGATGCCCACTCTGACATTCAAGTGTTTATAAAATATGGTTTCAATTCATCTCCAAGCAATGAACACTAAATAGAATGAGGGTGATGTGGGTCATTTTACAGAGTGATCACCATTTCCCTGGAATCATGCTTTCAGATTTCTTCTAGAATAGCAGTACTCGCATCTCTCTGCCCTACTCCTAGACTCTGCCCCAGGTTGGTAAATTTGAAGGAGGGAAGGGAATATGCCCTGGATGCAACTAAGAACCCCATGCAATCTCTGCTTCTCCACTGAGGTGCTTTCCAGTTTTCTCTCCTTGGTGCAGTTGGTACAAGCAGCCTGCTCCAGAAGAGCAGACTTGAAATAACCTAGTCATGTGATCATTTGAATATGTTTAGAAAGAAGATAAAGCACTGGGAAGCCTGCTGTTAGTGCACATCAAAAACCATGTTCTCTAGTTGGCCTTCTATGTATAAAATGAATAATGGCTATACCTCTCTCTCTCCCCCTTCTTCCCCCCTCCTTTTCTTCTGTTTTATTTATTGATATGTTCTAAACTCTGGGCATCAGAGTAGAGTATGAAGATAAGAGTTAGTTATTGCTCTCTCCAAAATGCCAACATGATGTACTGTAGATTCATGAAAAACACTTAATTTACTGTGACTATGAACTCATCAGTGAGCTGATGACTGGTTCAGAGTATCCTAGAACCTCCCAAGTCTATAGGCTCAGTAAAGTATCTTTTATTTACAACTCAGTCATAGCTCCATATGATCTTCCACTACAAATTACTCTTCAAGTGGATATTTGCCATGTTTTAGTCAGCTAGGGTATTTACAAGATCCACTTACTGTTTAGAGAATTTCATAAATTCTAAGCTCTGGTGTTAGTAGGCTCTTCTTTGGTGAACCAATATCATCAGCCTCTAAGCCTGGCTCTTTAACTCTCCTGAAATGCTGTAACTTTTGCAGTATCTTTTAATTAATTCATTTGCTACTTAAACTACAGTGGATTCTGTTCAGTACAGCAAAGAACTCAAACAAATTCTCCAAACATTTTCCTGGGAGAGTTGGGTATAACTACCCCACCCCCACCAGTTCCAGTGGTCTTCATTAACCTCTGGCTTTGCTCCTTATAATATTAAATTCAAGAGCAACCTTTAACTAAAGTTCAATGTACATTAGATATTTTACTTTTCAAGTATTAGTTTCCCATCTCCTACTAAAACTTCTAAATACATCAATCCCTTAAGCTTATTTCTTATTTGAACTCTGAAAATACAAACTGTCTCTACAATGCAAGTGCCCTTACTGAACACAGATAGCTCGTCCAAGAGAACAAAGGGAGCTAATCTTTACTAAGTATGCGCTATGGGTTATACACTGAGATAAATGCTTTATGTACATTATGCCCCCTGACTTTACCATCCTAACTCCAAAAACTAATGTTGTCTAAATTTTTATTTTACAGATGAAGAAAACAAGGCTCACAGAAATTATGTAACTTTCTGATAGTCACACAGCCAGGACCAGCACACAAGTCTGTATGATTCCCGCTGTTTTCTTTCACTACACTATGCAACATAAATCTCATATTTAGACTCACCTTATAAAATATTTAATACTATGTCAGGTATAATATGTTGTATTTCAGGCACAAGCCTCAGGGCAAGGTGGGTCCCATGGGAACACAAAAGAAAAGAAAAAAGGAAAAAAAACCTGAAGTTTGAATGAGCTCTCATACTGTAGGATAGGATAGGATGGGATGGGATGGGATGGGATGGGATGGGATGGGATGGGATGGGATGGGATGGGATGGGATGGGATGGGATGGGATGGGATGGGACGGGACGGGACAGGACAGGATAGGATAGGACGGGATAGAACGGGATAGGACGGGTAGGTAGGTCCTTAGAAGCAAGCTCCTAGGTACACCACTCAACACGTAGCAGCCTCATTCACATTGAAGAAAATGGTTTGTATTATTTTAATGGTGGTCACTTGAGCAATTTCTGCAGTAGATAGCAGCAAGAAACTAGGATTACCAGCTATTCATAAGCCATAAGGATAATTATTATGTACATAAAATAATTTGTTGTTTCAGATATCTGGTCATCAGTAGCAGGGATCAGCCACTGAGTCTTGAGATCACGGTAAAATAAAATTTCTAAAAGGGAGGGGAGATCTAAAGAATCAAGAATGGAAAACAAGTTTTAACCTAATGGTAGGATGTTCAGCACAATATAGGCAAGAATTGGGGACAGTAAAATGAGCACTTGTAACCACATGAACACCAGATTCTAGATCTTGAACTAATTGGAATTTCAGTAATGATCCCTTCACTTAGTTCCACACTCTTAGATGTATCAGTTACAGAGTCTTGGATCCAAGAGGATAGACCCATGGTTCTCTGTGTTGTGTTGCATAACTTTCCACTAACCTCACTGTAAAAACATAGTACTCATGGTATCGCCCTAGCCGGTTTGGCTCAATGATTAGAGAGTCAGCCTGAGGACTGAAGGGTCCTGGGTTCCATTCCTGCCAAGGGCATGTACCTCAGTTGCAGGCTCCATCCCAACCCCTGTCGGGGCACGTGCAGGAGGAAATCAATTGATGTGTCTCTGTCACATTGATCTCTCTCTCGCTCTCCCCACAATCTGCAAGAACAATGCAGCTTAACTGTAATTAAATTTATAAGATAATTTTGACTAGGGCTTAAAGGTTCAAATAAAAAATACCAATAAATCCACATTTAAAGAATGCCAAACATAACTGGGCCAGGCACATCCCTGAAGGCATAACAAGGGCCAATAAAATCAGATCTACTTCAATAGTTCACGTCTTCCTTTCTTACAACTCCCACCGCCGCTCTACACTACTCCCTGATGAACTTAAGGAAGGGAAAAAAGGGAAGGTGGAGAGAGGATACTTCAGTACAAACATAAAAGCCATCTGCTTCATAGGGAGTAAATGTTAGTGTTGAAAAAAAATGTCTCTCTGGGTAAAGTGAGGAAGCATTTCCCCTGCCCTCACATTATGTACCATGGTAGAAAACTCTAGCTCAACTACTCACAAATATTTGAGGTACTGAGAGGAAAGGAAGACGATCACTTCATCCCGCACTGGATGACTCCTGAGCCACAGAATCCTGAGTTCCATCCTTGTGCCACAATTAGAATGAGGGTGATTATACAAAGGTCATTCTTAGGAGCACTTGGTGTATAAACCTTGCATTTTGAGGCAGTATGTAAAAACTGAGCTCAGTATCCATTTCTAATCTATGAATTTCTAAGATATGAAACTTGTTGTTAAAGCCTGAATCAAAAGACAGAGCAAGGAACCAGATACGATATTCTAGTGAAAAATTACAATCGTCCTCCCCATCACAATCCTTGTTCTTGGAAGCCTTCCCTCAAAACCTGCAGAGGAGGAACTTGACATTTCTTGTGAAGGGGCACAAACATTAGAAGAGATAGAAAGCACAAGAAAAACAGCCAGGGCCATCAATTCTATTAAGTAGACAATTTAACCAAGAGTGTCTTAGAGACAGGCACCACTGGCGAGTCTGAAGGAAAACCAACCAATCGTCTCTGAAGGGTTGCTCAGAAAGGAAAAGGAATGAGATTAAACTGAACATTCTTTCCCAAGAAACGTGCATACTTCCCATCCAAAGACAATCACACTGGTGCAATGAGGGCGCATTAACAGAATATGAACTCAGACAGACTTACATTTTCCCATGACCAATAAAAACATTATTGTAATAAAAATAATTTTCTCTCATGTCTGTATGACTCCAACTCTGCTAATAGCTAAACATATTAGAGATGTGTTTATCATGGTTGACTATGCCTTCCCCTTACTCCAAGAAGCCATACAACTCAAGCCTATAGTCAGGGGGCAGAAGGAAGATAAATTTAAATTAATTTTGACACTGAACTTTCAAAATGACCTAGATTTTTACTAATTAAAGAAGAAACAAAAATTGTAGAACTTTACCAGCTGTTAAGAGATGTGAAAGGACATACTTTGCATGTTTGCCTGGAAAAAGAAAAATTAAAATATAGGGTAGCATAAAAGCAGGTTTACATGAAACACAGAGTGTATCCTTGTATTGCTAATTATTGTATTATTTCCCATACAAACAACTGTAAACCTATTTTTGCCCCACCTTGTATTTTATATTTATTTCTAATAGACCAATTACATATATAACATACATGGCCCTTTTACTCAGAATGTTCAAAAAGATGATAAGATGATTTACAGAATACTTGTTTCAAAAACAATAATTATTTTAGCTATAGTGAAAATTACTATACAGGGTGTGTCCCAAAAATGTATACACACTTTACATTAATAATTAATTATTAATTCCAATGGGTTAAATCTGAAAAGAAGGAAACATCAATTGCGCTATCGGTTGTTAAAGTGTATATACATACTTTTTGAGGACAGCCTGCATATAATAGACATACATTTTATCTAGATCACCAACCCATGGAATTGATCCAATTATGTCCATAGCTTTTGTGTGTTTCTTCAAGAAAGGAAAATCGATATTTTGGAAATATGGAAGAGTAGACGTTTGTTTGATATGGAAGAAATAAATATATATATTCCATCTTCTTATCAGTAAGTCAATATATATTGTCCACAATTAAAATTTCAATAAATAGTACAAAGTACATTATTTAGAAATATGAAAAGTACAAACCATAAATAGTAAGTAAAAGAGTTGGAAGGTACTGCCTCTGGGAAATGAGACCCAGAGATATGCTAGAGAGATTTTATAACCTGGGTCTTTGTAAAGATCCAAATTTCTTTGGTGATTCAGAATCTAGAAGTTAGACAATTTCAGTTTAGAGAGGCAATATGGTACAAAAATAATACATATTATACAGCATATCCAATAGAGTTTTGGGTAGCACCCTATATTCAAGTATATTCAAACTTTTGAAGTGAACCATTTGAATGTTCACAATTCATGGATTATAAAATAAAAGGGTTATAAATAGCTTCATGTAACAATAGGTAAGGTTTTGCTATGGCATTAGGTTTTTATTTTTTTTATTTTTTAAAAATATGTCTTTATTTCAGAGAGAGTGAGAGGGAGAGAGAGATAGAGACAGCAATGATGAGAGTAATTGATCGGCTGCCTCCTGCATGCCCCATACTGGGGTTGGAACCTGAAAAGGCATGTACCCTGACTGGGAACTGACCCTCAATCGCCTGGATCATAGGTCTATGCTCAATCCCTGAGCCACGTCAGCCGGGCAACAGTAGGTTTTTAAAATCTTTCATTTTTCTAAGTTAACAAAATTTATTCGTAGAGAATTTTTGCCTGTTTGTTTGAAACTTTTGTTCTTAAAACCACATACATGCAATCAATTGATAACAATACAGATCCATTTTTCAAAGGAAGATAGGTGAAGAGTAAACCATGATATAATTAGAAAAAAACTGAAAATACCTAGCTACTCATTTTCAGACAAACATGAAGGTTTATAAAATATGGCTGAGGATAATGCAAGGAAAGGCAGAAGAAAAGTTTTGAGTTTTGTGTCCTTGATGCTAAAGGAGCCAGATAAAAAGTGAACCAATTTAGTTAGTATAAGGATAGATGATAGACAGATGATAGATTGTGTAAAGAAAGATTTTTATTTACTTTTTAAAAATATGTTTTTATTGATTTTAGAAAGGAAGGGAAGGAGAAAGAAGGGAGAGAGAGAGAAACACTGAAGAGAGAGAGAA
Source organism: Miniopterus schreibersii (assembly GCF_964146895.1). Taxonomy (NCBI): domain Eukaryota; kingdom Metazoa; phylum Chordata; class Mammalia; order Chiroptera; family Miniopteridae; genus Miniopterus; species Miniopterus schreibersii. The sequence continues at coordinate 37,314,561 of NC_138103.1, forward strand.
ACATGGATCGGCTGCCTCCTGCACAACCCCTCCAGTGGATCGAGCTTACAGCCTAGGAATGTGCCCTGACAGGGAATTGAACTAGCAACCTCTTGGTACATGGGGTAATGCTCAACCAACTGAGCCACATCAGCCAGGGTAAAGGTATATTTATAGAATAATATAAGTTCAGTTAATCTTCAAAGAAAATACACATTACTCTACGTACGGTAACACTACATTAAGTTTATGAAAGAGTCCAATGATAAATATAGAGGATTTGAATGACTTGACTGTGATTGAGAGGAACCTAGTCTCAAAGAATATATCTTCACTTAATGATTTTAGTGTATTGAGATAACATAATGTGTAAGAAGTGATAAACCCAGCAGGCCTGAGTTTCCGAGATCCTGCACACTGCCAGCAAAGGCTCTTTTTTCCAGGACTGGCTCTTAGCTGGCTCATGATTGCTGAGCTCTAAAGTTTGGAAGGTTTTGGAAGGTTTTGCCTGGCCACAGTGCTTTTGTATGCTTGCAGCCTTGGGCTGTGCTGTACCAGTTTGACCAAAGAGTTTATGCTAACAGTGTGGTTTATGGTAAGCACCTGTTTTTCTTTGGTGTTCTGGAGTCTGAGTAGCAGAGTAGAGGCATATATATGACATATGTAATGCCTGTCTGAATGACCACCAATAAAAAGCTTTGGGCACCAAGGTTCAGGTGAGCTTCCCTGGTTGCTAACACTTTGTACATGTTAGCACACATCATTAATGGGAGAATTAAATGCATCCTGTGGGATTCCACTTAAAGGGAACACCTAGAAGCTTAAACCTGTTTTTTCCCAGACCTCCCCCCAATGCACCTCTTGCCCTTTGCTGATTTTCATCTTTATCTTTTCATTGTCATAAACTATAACTATTAGCATAAGAGCTTGTAAATCCTGTTGAGTCTGTCTAGTGAATCATTGAGTTTGAGAGTAGTCTTGTGATGTTAAAGATTATCCTAAAATACTGAAATTTGGCATTACATATATGTGTGTTTCTGATGCCAGGATACTAGGTTAATAGGACTTCTATCTTTTGTTAAAGTTGCCATCTATTGTTACTCTTATTTACTATAAATTTAACTTTAAATATTTTGTTATTTTACATACTGGTAGACTACCTGGACTGAAAAAATTCTGTCATTGGAGTGATCTATGGGCTCTACCTGTTTAATTCTGATGTCTTCTAAGTAGAGTCATTACCTCACCAATCTTCCAGGGAAGATTTAATCTGGAGTTTTGCTATGAGCCATGATAAGTAGTATGTAATACATCAGAGAAAATATTAACCCTTCCAGCTGGTTTCATGATAGCCAATCTAGCCAAATCTCACTTTTGCTAGTACCAAGAACAAATAAATACACATTTGTTGAGCTAACTCAGAGTGCTTTTTAGAAGACTGACCAAAATAATATATATGATATCTTTTTAAATTAATAAAGGTATTAGCTATTACTGTGATTATGCATTTATGGATTAAAGCCATTGCCAACTTGCTCAACTGGTTTATTTCACTCACGTCTGACTCCCTCTTTAGCTACATAATGAAGAAAAGATCATCTGAGATTTGTGTCTGGCTGATGTCCCAGTGACAAGGGAAAGAATTTTCAGAGTAATATCCTGCTTAACAAGGTAGCACAAAATCTGCAATGAGGCTTTCCCAAAGTCAGTGTCAATAAATTCCTCTTGAGGAGTGTGTTATCACATAGTTGGAATGGACCACATTCCCAAAGGCATTTCTAATTTGAAGAATAATTAGAACAGATTCTTCCTGACTAATGAGCCTGTGTTTTCAAGGTTGAGCACAGTGTGGGGAGACCAAATTTTCTTGTGTGTAAACAAAGCTGCATCTGCTGTAATCATTAACTGAACACCCTTCTCTAATACATAATTGATGTTTTATATTTTGTCTTTGAGCTGTTGCTGCTGCCAAGCATGCCCTGCCCCTTGCTGTGTCGTCTGGTGCTTCCTCCCCTTGTTACCGTAACCAGAAGCAAGCCTGCGGAGACAGCATCAGGTCTTCTCCTTCCCACTGTTCTGTCAAAAGCCAGTTTCTATGAAAATGTATGTTACATGTAGAAAAAGATTGCCATCACCTGTGGAAAGCATACCTTGAAAATAATTGTCTAAGAAAAAGAAATGATTTATTTTCCTAGAGAAAAAGAAATAAACTGTAATTTGGAAAATAAAGAAAGACTCTATGTCCTCTACAAATCACCTTCTCTTTTCTCATTTTTCACCTAATATCTCATATATATAAGTCTCTTAGCATTAGGGAGAGTAGAGTTCAGCCCACCTTCCTCAGCAGGGAAATAGGAAAATACCCCTTATAAAGGCAGAGAGGAAAGTACTGGCATGGCTACAAATATAGAGAGCAACAAAGAGCATGCGTCTGATCTTCCTCCTTTCCCCCTTATATTTTCTCCTGTATTCCTTCTCTCCATTCTACTTGCAACCTGGAGTATTTAATAAAAAATGAAGGTATTATTGTGGAAGACAAAAAGACTATTACCAAATAAATGTGATCATGGATTGCTTCCATCAACAAAGACTATCCTATTTAAATGAACAGTAGCCTAAGGAGGAAAAAAAAGAAAATGAACTTTCTTCAAAAGTAAAAAGCTAATGCTAATATAATGTTACTGATTTTATATTCTGTGATAAATTTAGAATCTCATTTTGCTTCCAAAAATAATTCCATCTTTTTTTTTTTTTAATCCCCACTTGAGGATATTTTTTCCATTGATTTTTTTTGAGAGAGAGTGGAAGGGCGGGGGAGAGACAGAGAGAGAAACATTGATGTGAGAGAAACACATCGACAATTCTATCTTTTAATTTGCATCATATGTATTCATTCAACAGTAATTTATTGAGTGTTGTGTCTTCTATGTCCCAGACCCTCCTCTAGTGTCTAAGGATACAGCATTTATCAAGAGAGACGAGACGGTCATGGTGGAATTTGTGTATTCTAATGAAAAAGATTAGACAACACATCAAATGAAATGACATATTAAATAATATTCTTGAAAGTAACAAGTGCTTTGGAGAGAAAGAAAGCAGGTTTATGTGCTAGAGGACCTGATGTGGGTGACGTGAGGGAGCTTACCTCAAGGTGGGCTTCGTAAGCCATCTTGATGACTGACTTTTAATCTGAACGACATGAGACAGTCACTGGGCTGTTAAAGAAATATGTAACAGTATCTCAATTAAGAACTTTTAAAAGATCACTGTCACATGAAATCATAGAAAGAAAGAAAATTATTTGTAACCTCAATTTCCTTTTCCAAGCCTTGGGAATTATTCTTTGTGCTGTTAAACTGAAAGTTATGGAATGGGCCAGCAGGCTGATTTACAATCTGTAGAGGAAAAAGACAGGTCCAAAAACAAAAAAGGTTGAGGCGAGCAAGCCATTCAGAAAAATGTTCCAGAGATAAGGAAACTGCTGAGGACATAAAACCCCAGTGTAATTATTCCATCTCTGTTTTCTTCCTAAAGAGGACTCCTTTACTTTCCATTCCTAACATTATCTCACTCATCACCCTGGTGGCCTCACAGCTTGAAGGCACCTGCCATCAGGAACACTCAGTGGTTACACCATGTCAGAGACACATCATCACCTCCATGCCTCTGCTTCAGCCAAATTTACTTCAATTTATTACAGTTCCCTTTGATGCAGTAATTTTTCTAAACTGCTATTTTAGAGACTTCTCTCACTTCAGTTCCACAAATATTCTGAAGTACATATTGTACTTTTACCTGTTCATAGATGTTCTTCAAAGCAGAAGGGATCTTGAGAAGGCACAATCTAAACTGCTAATATCTAGGATAAAGACATGCAGGGCAATTTTCCAGCCTTCAAAAAAATCCTACAGGAAATAAAACCATTATATTAATTAACCAATTAGAAAAGCTCGTATGGATAGTTTAATATATTTACATGTAATCACTGTCCTGGAGTTCTAGACTTGAAAATGATGCATCCCCAGCTCTTAGGAGCTCACAGTCCAGTGAAGTAGAAATACAATAAGTAGATAGATAAAAATATAGATCAGAGAGAAATAGGCAGAGATAGAAACAAATAGGCTTAGTACCTTCCTCATACATGGCAGAAGTAAACAGGGAGTTGTTCAGGAAAAGAATAATTATAAATTAAACTAAAAATATAAGTTAAAGACAGAACAAGTTCCATGAGGCATCAGATAGTTAAAGAGTCATAGATTTGAATTGTGCTCCCCTACACTCAGAAGCTAAAGTGCTAACTCCAAATGTGACTGTCTTTAGATGGAGATAAGGGCCTTTAAGAAGGTAACTAAGGTAGACATCAAAGCAAGCAAAAGACTGAGGAATTTCAGAGTCAGGGGCAGGAAGAGATTAACCAAAGAATTTACCTGCATATATGCATAACCCATGGACAGACAATAGTGCAGTGAAGGCCTGAGGGAGGGGGCAGAAGGGGGGGTATCAGTGGGGGAAAATAGGGGACATCTGTAATACTTTAAACAATAAAGATAAATTTTTTTAAAAAGGTAACTAAGGTTAAATGAGGTCATAAGTGTGGGTCCCTAATCCTATAGGACGGGTGTCCTTATAGAAAATGATGAGACATCAGGGGCATGTGCCCGCACACAGGAAAAACCACATGAAAACACAGAGGGAAGGTGACTGCAAGCCAAGGAGAGAGAAACCCAAAATTTCTGTTGTTTAAGCTACATGGTCTGTGGCAACCTGAGATGACTAAAATAGAGTAAAGATAGACAGGACTTCAGTAAATAAGACTAGAACCAGAATGTATAAGAGGGCTTAGACATGGGGACTGGCTAGCCTTGCCTCTGGTGAGACTGGTAATTGTCAAACCTTGCAGATGGTCTCTGAGTAATTCTGGCCTGAAGTCTGAGAGAAGTCCAGCCTAAACAACTTTGAAAAAGAGTACCAGTTACTTGCAGCTTGTTTCAGATTGCATCCTTTTGTTGCCGCACAAATTCTTATGTTGAAACCCCAATGGGAGGGTATTAGGAGGTGGGGACTTTCAGAGGTAATCATGTTTAAAAGAGGTCATAAGGGTGGACCCCCATGATGGGATTAGTGCTTTGTAAGAAGAGAAAAAGGCTTCTCTCTTGGCCATGTGGGAAGACAACTAAAAGCCGGGAAGTGGAACCTCACCAGACACCAGATCTGGTGGCATCTTCATCTTGGACTTTCAGGCTCCAGGAGTATATAAGAAATAAAAATTTAAGGCTACCCAACCTATGGCATTGTTGTTATAGCATCCCAAACTGCCATAGTTGTGTAAGTAAGACACAACTATATTTTGAAATGATATAAAAAAAATTTAGATAATACTGTTCAGCATAAATTGTGTCCAATGGACAAGATGATAAATTCCAGTGAGACTGAACTATATATAATAAATGTAGATTCTCCAATTATGAAGCATGAAAAATACTTCATCTTTCTGAACTTCAATTTTTTCATCTACACTATGTATCACAAAAGTCCCATTCTTTTATTATCTTAGTAACAACTAAGCAAATTAATATATCTATATACAATAAACAGTATGATTAATATTTTGAGAAGTTACAAATAAGATAAAGAATTAAACAACACTCAGACAAGAAAGAAACATTGGAATGATTTGGTCAAACTCTCATTTTACAGATAATAAAAATGAAATTGACATAAGTAAAAGGTTAAGGGACTCACTTAAGGTTGTGGGGCAGTGCAGTGGTTAGAACGTAATGGGATTTATGCTTCCCATATCAGTACTCTGCTATGGGCTCCATAAACACACAGACACATGTATTCTGATGATTCTTACTTAAATGCCAAGTAGTTGAATTTCAGAGATTAAATTTTATGAACTGTGTAATCTGACAGTCTTTATTTTAAAGATGGGAGATTTAAGACCCAGATATCTACCTGCTAAGACACAACATCACCTGAACCCAATGATCAATCTTAGACTAAGTATATAACAAACATTACATTTTAGATGACTACATGCAATATGAAGCTTAAAACACCACTTATGAAATATTTTGCCAGGACAAAGAAATGTCTATTTAACCTAAAGGACTCAAGGCTCTAGAGATGAATTGTATTACAATAAATACCAAAAGAAGATAGGAAAAGTTACTTAATACCCAAAACAATCAAACTGATAAACCAGAATGGAAACACTACGCAAGGTAACTGTTAAATTTCTATGCCTGGTGTAAAAAATTACAAAAGAAGTAGTGGCTTAAATCAACACACATTTTTTGTCTTACAGTTCTGCAGGTAAGAAATTCAACATGCATCTCACTGGGCTAAAATCAAAGAATTGGCAGGGCTGCATTCCTTCCTGGAGGCCCTATTGCAGAATCCATTTCCTTGTCTTTTTCAGCTTATAGAAGTCACCACATTTCTGGTTTGTGGCCCCCTTTCTCCATCTTCAAAGCTAGAAATATTATATCTCTCTGATCACTCTCCTGCAATCACATTTCTCTTTAAATCTCCTCTTCTAGCTCAGTCTCCCACTTGTGATTACATTGAGCACACCTGGATAAGACAGGACAATCTCCCTTCTCAAGGTCCTTAACTTAATCACATCAGCAATACCCCCCTTCCCCTTAAGGCAACAGATTCAACGCTCTGAGGATTAGGACAAGAACATCTTTGAGGGCCACTCATCTCTCTGCCTCAACAACTGATGCATTTTCTTTAGCAAATCAATGGCATTAGAAAAGAGAGTAGAGATCATTAAGTAAGTATATTTAAGAGACATAACAAAATAATTTGTATGGTTCTTTTAAATACTAATTCAAATTTTAAAAGATAATTTTGTTAGACGTGATGACTGCAATGTGGTCACATGAGAAAATGTCCCTATATTTCGGAGTTATATACTCTATACATGATATAAATACTGAAGTATATAGGGCATTATATGATGTCTACACTGGCTTCAAAATATATCACCAATGAACCCTAATCCTCCCCAAAATGAGGAGCAAATAGATAAACCAAATGTGGCAAAACCTACAGAATAGTGATGGATATATGGGGACTCATTATACTGCCTCTCTATTTTTGTGTGTATTTGAAACAATTATAAACATATACACACACACATATATTTTATGTACAATATAAATGAATTATTTTTTAAACAAATGTGTGTGATTAGTATATGGGAAGGCATAAAATATATTAACTATGGTTATCGCCTAGTGGAATAATAATGGATAACTTTCCCCGTTATTACTTTTATTTATCTATCTTTATAACTAATCTGCAACATTAATTATAAACTGAACGCAGAATAATAGTATGATTAGAATCAAGATGAAATGAGAAACCAACAACGGCATATGGTTTTATATTCCAAGGCTCAGAAAAGGAGGGACTAACATGTATTGAGCATGTGCTTAGTGTCCGACATTGTACCAGAAACTTTGTATCTACTTCGTAAGATCCCATGGCAATCCCATGAGGCTCATATCATTACTTCCATAAGGAAAATTCCTCAGTGTCATACTGTAAGCAAATAATAAATTGGGATTTAAATGTATATCTTTGTGATTTTGAACCCAATTGTGTTTTGAGGTGCTGCGTTAACACTCCTCTTTTTGCCTTACATTTAACACGGCAGCCTTATGCATAGATTGAATAGAAAGAGTTAAAGTCACTTGTCCCGGCTGTTTGTTGATCTGGAAAACTGGGTCACTTCACTTTGAACCCTGCACTATGGTTCTCAACACACTTTAACAAAATTGCCACCCACCTAACTAAGTATCACTTAAATGAGATTACTGAACACCCCACTATTCTAGGGCAAGTGCACACTTGGGATTATTTAAAACTCCCTCAGCCCTGCTGGTACTGTGGCTGCACTCCACACATTCACACAGCTGCAGTTTCTAAGAGAGATGGCCTGCAAAACTCCTCCCCACAAGACCTGGCACCTGGTTCTCCAAAGGTCCACTTACCGCTTCACCTCCCTTCTTTTGGATACAGAACAACTAGGTCATACTTCATTTGTCATCACGATGCTCCACAGAAAAAGTGGTGTCCATGTCACACAAACATAAGAGGAAAGGTGAACACTGCATGACAGTGTTAATACAGAAAGGAAGCAGTTTGCTTCAACTTATTTTTAATGTGGCTGGCCACCCTGCCTTACAAAAGCAGCACCCACCCCATATTTCTGTGGCATAGCCCTTCCAAATAGCAATAACTCTGAGTCTATCAAAATAAAGGTAAGGACTGGATAGTGAAGATCCAGAATTAAGCTCTCTCCACTAAAAGTTAAAATTTTATTAAATTTTAACTTCATTATCCAGGAGTTGTGTCCTCTGATTTGATGATTTCTTTGAGAATTTCTGTGGTTGGTCCTTGGTCCTTTAGAATAAAATAAATACATGTCTTTTGAAATTCAAATAAGTCTAGTTAATATCTATCACCATACATAGCTACAAATTTTTTGTGTGTGATGAGAACCTTTAAGATCTCTCTTAGCAACTTTGAAATATATAATACTATTATATTTTAATGAGTCTAATGTCTTTCACACTGTACAACAAAATGAAATCATTTCCTTAGCAATGAACATGTTTAACATACAAACACATCCCTAACCTTTTAGTTTCTTAGCTCTTTTTTTTCTGGGGGTTGGGGGGTGGGGTAGAACATAATAGTATTTCCTAAATCCACTCAACTCTTGCAAACCTCCTACCAGAGTTTTAGTCTCATCAGTTTCCCCTAGAGCTATCAAGGTAGATACCCGACCGGTCCAAGTGCTTCCAGTCTTACCCTCTTTCAAACTAGAGTGGTTTTCTAAAAAGAAAGATCTGCCTATAAACTTTCCATTACCCACCACAAAGACCCCAATTATTCAGCATGACATATATGGTCCTTTATGATTTTAGCCTTCCCAAGTTTTCAACTTCATCTACTCCTCCTCAGCCTGTACTTTATGTTTAAATTATCCAAAACCACTTGTATTTTCCTGGGGGAAAAAAAAAATCTAGATTCTGTCTCAAATCTCAGAAATTATTCCCTTCCACTCACACTTCTGCAGGTTTTCCTTATACACAGACGCAAAACTGATGTGTCTACTTCACAGTAGAGGAACACATAATATTTGTTTTATAAAGGACAATGAAGGGATGATTTCAGAACTTCTGTCATTATAAAAAATGTTATTGCATTAGTGTATGCAATGATCCCCCCCACATCTCGCATGAAAGAAGCTGCCCCAAACAGGGTCCTACTGAGGGATGAACTGCAAAACGTCTCTCCTCCCCACAAGACATGGCACCTGGTCCACTCACTGCTTCCCGAACCTTCTTTTGCATACAGAGCAACCAGGTCACATAAGAAGCTAACACTGAACTTCACACAGCTAACTCAATCCTATAAATGCAGAGCCTTGAACTGATGCATTACAGTATTTGAACAATTTTTTTTAGCATCTACAAACACTGCCTCCCTAAAATGTATACACTGTTAGTGTGAGAAACAAATATTAACACAATCAGTTAGCGATTTTAACATCACTAGACTCCAGTTTGAGAATGTTTTTCATCTGTGGCATCTATAAATTAGAGCCTAATCCTTTACCAAAAGGAAAATACTCAGGAACAGAAATATATTATAGCAGCACACACCAAGGAAGCCAAAAGTTTTAAAGGGCTATTAATAATATTTCACCACTGTTTCCAGTCATTCTATATTCTAAACAGAGCAACAAAGGAGTTATCAATATCCTTTCAAATGAAGGGCTTAACTTATAATTCACACATTAGTTTGAAATTTAATAAAATTAAAAGACTTCTTAATTCCCAATAGGCAAGCCAACAGGCTAAATTATTAAAGTTTCCTTAGATTAAATGATTTCTCCTCTTTATCCACTAATGTGCTTTTCACTCTAAGTAAAATCATGTAATCTAACTCTGGACCTTCAGGAAACAGGTGCTATATATACATCCAAATTGACAATAATGGGTTTTGATCTCCCAGTGAAACAAGCCAAGTGAAAGTGTCATCTGGCAGCAAAGTGCTCATGTCCACCTACACTGGGGTTGTAGAGATAGATTAGATCCAGACAAATGGGAGCATCTTCTTTAACTGTATACTCTTGATTTTCTTCTGTTCTGCTAATTTTGCTCATGCTATTAGGTCTACTAATATCACTTCTGTGATTTCAGGTTAAGTCATCCATTCTACAAAAAGCATCTCAAATGTCACCTTCATGGGGTATGCACCTCCAGCTGGAGTACAAATGTTTCACAACTTTCACAGGATTTGGTTCTAAATTTAGCAAATATGTCAAAGTACTCATAATTAAAATCACATTTAAAATACTTCAGGAGGGCACCACTTTAAAGAATAAGAGGCCATCTTTAGGAAGACTTCTTTCATTGGGAAAGGCTACTACTCTTTAGCTGAGCACCACGGAAGGGAAGTTCAATGCAGGAGCCACCAGTCACGTGTGGTTATTGAGCTCTTGAAATGAGGCTAGTGTCACATGTTGAAATGATGTTTCAGATATATTTGATTAAATAAAATAAATTATCAAGATTAATTTTACCATTTCTAGTTTCCAGTTTGGCATGTGAGGAATTTAGAAGTCACCACTGTGTCCTAACAATAAGTACAAATCTTAAAAAAACATAAAATCAACAGCTCTTCTTAGACTTATCATAGAATTGAGGTCACAGAACAAACCACTGCCCCCAAACTTGGAGAGACAAACAAGCAGATACTGAGAATCACAGCTTACTTGAACAGAAACCCCAGAGAGAAAAAACTTTGCAGGAACCAGTACCAGGTAGGAAAATCTAAACTGTAAATGATGAAATGTTAAAGGCTCAGTGTGGACAAGTTTAAGAGTTAAAAATTCCAGAGGGACCCAGTCATGAAGAAACCCCTACATGTTAGTAAGTTTTACCATCAGGAGCCCAACCAGTTTCTCAGTGAATATCTGAGAAAAAAGCTCCTCATGCTTCCATCAGGAGAAGGGGGAAAGGAACCATTTTTAAATATACCGGAGTATTCTGTTCTTACAAGGTAGGCCCTCAGGAGAAATTATTCTACCAGATCCTTACCTACTAAGGTTTTATTAGAGCTAAATCTACTTGGGAGGAGAGAAATACCCAACTCTTGCCAGCTTTAGACTTCCACATGGGTGAAAGGAAATAATCTAATTCCCAGCTCTTTCTAGCCATCCTGTCTCACCTAAAGGGGTGAGTGCGGAGGAAGCTGAGAAGCACTGGTGAAATCCAGGAGCATCACATCATCAAAAGCCTGAGGTCTAATCATAGGACCATAGAATACTTCCTTTCCCAGACAATTTACCACTCCATTACTAGAGGCCTAATGACCATTTACCCAGTACATTATGCCCACCTTTTAAGAAAAAATTACAGGCATACTTAAGGGGAAAAAATAACTCAGTTTAAAGAGACTGAACAAGCATCAGAACCACAGTCAGAAATGGCAGGTATGTTGGAATTATCAAACCAGGAATTTTGAAAAAATCTGTTATTAATATGCTAAGGGTTTTAATGGAAAAATAATGTGCAAGAACAAATTATGTAAACAGAGAGATGGAAATTATAACAATTAGAACCAAAAAGAAATGTCGAAGCTTGAAAATACAGTGGAGCCATGAAAAATACCTTTGATGGGCTCATTAGTAGACTGGACATCATGAAGGAGAGACTCTTTGAACTTCTGGAAATAAGAATATGAATTTCCCAAACTGAAAGTATATGAATCATAGTTTTGTGTGTTTTTTTAATTTTCTGATTTGATAATTCTAACATTCCTGCCATATCTGACCCTGGTTCTCATGCTTGTTACATCTCTTCAAGCTGTTTTTGCCTCCACATCAATAACATGATACACAACATATATAGAATGAAAGATAAAAATTATATAATCAGCTAGATGCAGAAAAAGCATTTGATAAAATTAAACATCCTTACATGATAAAAAATCTCAACATATAGAAGGAATATACGTCAACAAAATAAAGGCGATATATATAACAAGCTTACATCAAACATCACACTGAACAGTGAAAGTTTTTATTTAGATATAATTAACATATAGCAATATATTAGTTTCAAGTGCAAAACCTAATGACTTAGTATATGTATATGTTGTGAAATGATCATCACAGTAAGTCTAATTAATATCCATCACTACACAGTTACAAATTATTTTTCTTATAAGAAATTTTAAGATCTACTCCCTTTGCAACTTTCAAGTATACAATACTAACTACAGTCACCATGCTGTACATTATGTTGTCAGAAAATACAATCATATATATATATATATATATATATTCCTAATGAATGTACCAATAAACTATTAGAACTAACAAGTGAATTCAAAAATCACTCACATTTCTTTCTTTTTTTTAATCCTTGTCTGAGGATATTTTTTCCATTTCATTTTCAGAGACACTGGAAGGGGGTTGGGGAGAGAGAGAAAAAGAGAGAGAGAGAGAGAGACATCAATGTGAGAGAGACACATCGACTGCTTGCCTCCTGCACGCTCCTTAACAGGGCCTGGAGATCCAGCCTGCAACCCAGGTACATGCCCTTGGTTGGAATTGAACCCGGGACCCTTCAGTCCGCAGGCTGTGCTCTAGCCACTGAGCCAAAGCAACTATGGCTCACATTTCCATATACTGATAATAAACTATCTAAAAAAGAATTTTTTTAATCCTAATTACAATAACATCAAAAATAATAAAATACTTAGAAATAAATTTAACAAAGAAAATTAAAAATCTATACATCCAGAACTATAAGACATTGAAGAAAGAAACTAAAGAGGACACAAATAGAAAGGTATTGCATGTTTATGCATCAGAAAAGTTAATACTGTTAATATGTCTATATTGCCAAGCCTTTTACAGATTCAGTGCAATCCATATTCAAAGTCTAATGGCATTTTTCACAGAAGTAGACAAAAATATCCTAAAATTTGTATGGAATCACAAAAGACCCACATGTGGCCAAAGTAATCTTGATAATTAAGTACAAAGCTAGAGGCATCACACTTCCTAATTTCAAATGATATTAAATAGCTATAGTAACCAAGACAGTATGGTACTGGCATAAACACAGACATACTGATCAATGAAACAGAAATGAGAGCCCAGAAATAAACCTTCACATGCATATGTGCTCAACTTATTTTTGACCATAAGCAGTGTGGGGAAAACTAGATAATCACATGCAAAAGACTGAAATTGGATCCCTGTCTTTTACCTAACTCATTTAAAATAAATAACTCAAGATGAATTACAGACTTAAATAAGACCTAAATCTGTGCAACTCTTACAAGAAAACATAGAGGGAAAGCTCCTTGGCACTGCTCTTGATGATGATTTTTTGAATCTGATACCAGAAGCACAAGTAACAAATGCAGAAATAAACAAGTGGGGCTATGTAAAACCAAAAAGTTTCTGCACAGCAAAAGAAACAATCAACAAAATGAAAAGGCAAACTATGGAATGGAAAAATACATTTTCAAGCCATATACCTCTTAAGAAGATACCATTCAGAATATATAAAGAACTCATGCAACTCAATAGCAAAAAACAAAAACAAATAATCTGATTAAAAATGGGCAGAGGACCTGAATAGACATTTTTACAGACATCTAAATGGCCAACAGGTACATTGAAAGATGCTTAACATCACTAACCATGGAAATACACATCAAAACAACAATGAAAGTTGCTATTATCAAAAATACAAGAGATAAATCCTGGCAAGCATGTGGAGAAAAGAAAACCCTTATGAAAAAACTGTTGATGGGAATGAAAATTGTTATAGCCACTGTGGAAAACAGCATGGAGGTTTTTTAAAAAATTAAAAATAGAATTAATATATGATCCAGGAATCTCAATTCTAGGTACATGGTCAAAGAAAATAAAATCCCCATCTCAAAGAGATAGTTCACTCCTATGCACTCTCATGTTTATTGTAGCATTATTCATAATAGCCAAGATATGAAAACAACCTAAGTGTCCATCAATGAATGAATGGATAAAGAAGGAGGTATATATGTAATATACAACCAAGTATTATTGAGTCGTAAAAAGGAAGGAACTCCTGCCATTTGTGAAAACATGAACCTTTAGAATATTATGCTAGGTGAAGTCAGTCACACAAAAATGAATGCTGTATGATCTCAAATGTGGAATCTAAAAATGCTGAACTCATAGAAACAGACAGTAGACTGATGTTACCAGAGCCTGGGAAATGGGGGAAATAAGGAGATTTAGGTCAAGGGTACAGACTTCCAGTTAAAAAATTAATAAGTCCTGCCCAGCCGGCTTGGCTCAGTTGTTAAGCATCAACCTATGATCCAGGAGATGGTGGTTCGATTCCCAGTGAGGGCACATGCCCTGGGTGCAGGCTCGATCCCCAATGGGGAGCTTGCTGGAGGCAGCCGATCAGTGATTCTCTCATCATTGATGCTCTGTCTCTCTCTCCCTCTCCCTTCCTCTCTCTGAAATTAATAAAGATATATTTTTTAAAAATTAGTAAGTTCTGAAGCTCTCATATACAGTACAGTGACTATAAAGTATATAATAAAATACTGTTAACTAAAGTTGCTAAGAGAGTAGATCTTAAATATTTTCTCCACAAACACAAAAGCTAATTATATGAGACAATGAAGGTGTTAACTAACCCTATTAAAATAAACATTTCACAATACATTCTTGTAATAAGTCATCACATTGCATATGTTGAACTTACACAATACCATATGTCAATTATATCGCAATAAAGCAGAGCAAAATTATGTTATATTTAATTTTTTAAAAGGTGTGTCCAAAATCCAGAACACTGACAACTCTAAAACCTGGCAAGGATGTGGAGGAACAAACCCTCATTACTGCTTGTGGGAATGCAAACCTATAGGGCCCCTTTGGAAGATAGTTTGTCAGTTTCTTTCAAAACTAAAGATACTTTTATCATTAGATTTTTTACATGTGATTGGGTTTTGGAAAAAGTTCCAGATGTAAAACACTCTAGAAAAAAAAGCAGGATTAATGTAAAGAAAATCACAAGACAGTAAAAATTTTGAAAATCAAATACCAATAGAGAATCTTAAAAACAACCAGAAAAAACCTACATCTTACTGTCATATGAGCAACAATAATACTGCTAGTTCTTTTTTCTGCAGAAACCATGGGAGCCAGAAGACAATTAAATGACATGTTCAAAGCGCTAAAAGAAAATAACTTTCATTCCAGAATTCTGTATTTAGCAAAATTAGTGAGAGAAAAAAAAGATTTTTTAGATTTAAAAATTGTCATTACTAGATTAATGCTAAAAGAAATACTTAATGGACTTTTAGGCAGAAGAAAAATAATTCCAGATAAAAATAAACAAACAAAAAATTACAGGAAGTAATGAACAGGAATAGAAAGCACATCATTGTCTAAAATGATGATGATGGATGATGATGATATCTGCTTTGGGAGTTTAAAATGCAGAATTATAATAACTCATGTCAATAATACCATAAAAGGATAGTGTGTTAAAAGGAGACAAAATGATATATTGTAAACAAATTATCTTAGATTTTATTAAACCAAGAATTCATGTTGTAATCTCTTGGGAATTCATTAAAGATGAGTAAAAAATTATATTTTACGAAAAAAGAAAATGAAAGGCACAAATGGAATGATTGACAACTCTAACCCTGTATTGATCCAAAGGTAGGAAAGGAAAGGGAAAAAAAATACAGAGCATTAAGGAATATAGCAAGGCAATTTAAGATGATAGAGTTAAACCTAAATATAAGAGCACTTTATTCATGAAAGGCCCAAAGACTTCCAATTATTTGGAAGTTCCTTCTAAAGCTGAACATAAAAATATTTTATGAACTACTAATTATACTAATAGTCACATAGCCCACAGAAATGCGTATGTACCCACGTCAAAAGACATGAAGCTTTATGACAGCATTATTTGCAATAGCCTAAAACTGGAAACAATCCAAATATCCATCAATAGTGAAATGGATAAATTATGGAATAATTTCAATGCATTGCTCTGCAGCAGACAAAATGAACAAACCACGGCTAGAAGAATCATACAACTGAATCTTACAACCACATGCTAGGTGAAAAGACATAATGCATACTTGTATTTAGTTCAAGAAGAGGCAAAACTAATCTACGGTGTTTGAAATCAGGATAATGGTTGATCTGGGGAGAATGGGAGGTAGTAATGGGAGAGGCACCACGGAGCGCCTGGTGTGCTGAGAAGGTTCAGTTCTTGATCCTGGTGGTGGTCATGTGGAATCCCTTCATGAAATCCACTGAGTCATGTATGCATAATTTGTGTTTTCTTCTGAATGATGTTGTACTTGAATAAATAAATTCATTTTTAATGTAAATAGGTAATGGACTTTCAATGTACTGTGAATTTTAATATGAGAGATTTTAGAAGTTAAATAAAATGAATTTTAAACTTTTAGCCACTATAGGAGCTTTCTTATTCTTAAAATATTTTCTTGCTCGTCATCAAAATAATAAAAAATTACTTAAGTCTCTAGTTTTCCAGTACGGATATTTTGTAGCAAAATGAATGTGTAAATAACTTTCTTTTCACCTATTCCTTTAGCAAGTATTCACTATTTCTTCTGCGTGAAACTTTAGGAAATCAATGAATACAAAAACGTAAATGGCATAACACTCTAGTTTATGTGAAATGGACATAAGCAGAAAATATGCTTCCAGGTTAATTTTTTGTTTCAGTCTAGTTTAGTATCTATCAAGTATCTCCTCCAAGGATGACATATCATGCCAGTCTAGAAAACTATAGCCAAAGAAGTCAGCAAATTTTATGAGTTGTTCTTGAATTACAAAATTACTTTTGAAGATGTATAAAAATTATAAAACTTGAAGCTTATTTTCTATATTTTAAATAAAATTTATTGGAACAAATCTATCATGTCTTCCTGCTAATGATATTTGAGAAGAAATAAAATAAAAACCATATGGTGAAGAGGCCGCATGTACGCGAAGAAGCCACAGCATTCTCCGTGGACTGTCGGCCAGACTTCACCTCAGACTTTTGGGTCTGGTGCACATTTAAATTTAAACTACCACCTGAATGACTCTTTGACGGCAACCTTCAGGATCTCTTACGATGAGTTTAAAGAAGCAAGGCTGCCCTTCTAGTCAGCGGACCATCTTTCACAGCAGATGTTAAATCTAAAACACCCCAGGGAAACATTAAGTCACTTGTCCCACAGTTAGTAAGGAGAAAGTGTAGGTGTTCCGTCTCTTAACACCCTCTCCAAAGCTCAAGGTCAGCTTTTAAACCTTGCTGAGTGTTAAAGTGTGGCTACATCTGATAACAAATCCCCAAAATTATATACTGCATCTCTTTATAGAGTGAAAAAAGCACTGTGGATCTGTAGAAGAGGAAATGTGCTGCCCTGCAACCTGAAAACCTGTGTGAAATTTACCTGAAACTCTTGTCAAATCATTCCTGAAGTGAATCTGGAAATGGGTATTTAAGGAAACCTGGGTATCCACTTAGAAAGAGATCTATTACAGTAAGAAAAGCATATGCTCTCACATCCTACACTTACACTCTGTAATAGTTTTTATGTTTTATACCTAAATTTATATCTTAGTTCCAATAAATCAATTAAACAACACTGGTTAAGGGCCAATTCTACACTGCCTTCTAGTCGCTGTGTCATTCAAAAAGCTCACAAATTTGTGGAAATTATAAAACAGTAAGGGCATTAAAGCATTGCATAGCAGCATAATCAAGACAGAACCAAATACCAGACAATAAACACTAAGGAAATCTTGGTTAAGGTGAATTTTAGGCAGATAAAGAACATACCGGAAGACCAGGAAATAAAGAAGTATCTGTTGTATTTGGGAGATAGTGATGTAAAGCCTGTTGGAAATGGAAGTTATATGTTTAGGAAATAAGTTGTAAAGTATAAAGAAAGCACTAAGGTGCAGGGGGTAGCAAACACTGAATGCCAGAACACAAGCACTGTGGACTCACTGTGGACTCATTTGGATTAGTCTGGCAGCAAAGTATTAAATAGACTCAGCAGAGATGAAAGGAACCCAAAATGGTTGAGCCAGCGAGAACATCTGTTGAGTTGACTCAGGCATGTGGTCTAGAATACTATTAATATGAATTAAGAAAATAGATTCGTTGAAACTTTAAGACAAACTGTACAGCAGGTGAAAGGAAAGACAGGGATCACAGCCAAATGTACTAAACATGCCTAATACTATCCTTCATTTGATTGCAATGGTATGAATATAATTAATAATACATAAAGGTAGTTTTTAATTCTAATGACATCAAAAACATTTGGTTGAAAAGGCTATAGTTATTCATATAATTCTGTCTCTTTATGGATGGACATTTTAAGTTACATAGATCAACAGGAAATCTCAAGGAGGGTAGGAAAGCAGGGAGACTCTAAAGGTCTCAATTCTAATCCTTTCATTGATATAAGCTATTTTTAAAGGCCCACCCTGTCATTTTTGCCATGTTCTGACATAAAACAATAACAAACACTAACAAATATTATTAATGGAGCACAAATATTACTTAGGGAGCACTTACCAATCATCATGCTAAGTATTCAAAGAAACCATTTCATTTATTCCTCAAAAAAAATCCTTTCTGGATAAACTATACATTCATCTCCATATTATAGAATACAAAATGGAAGCTAAGAAGGATCATGAAATCTGCCATGATCATCTAAAGATACTAAGTGACAAAACTGAAGAGAGAAAAAAAAGTCTGTTGATAAAAACTCTAATTTTCTTCACTGTCTTAAAACAATATTTTGTCAGTCTTCTGCAGGATTCTGTGCTTGTTACACTTGAAAGACCACATGACAGGAGTTAATATAATGTGGGTTCTAAACTTTGGTCTGTCACTAACTGGTTCTGTGACCTTGGGCAAGTCAATAAATCTTGCTGGCTCACAATTTTCCCTTATGTAAAATGACACTGGAGTAAGATTCCTTTAACAATGAAATGATATGATTAAATGATATTTACGTTTCAGAACTGCAAGGATTTGTAATTTGCATTTATTCTGGTTTGGGTATTAGCGCAATAAGGATATCTTGTTTCTCTTTACAGTCAGAGAGTTAAGGATGTTTGCTGTTTGCAACCTCAACTTTTAATTACTCAGCTTTGTAGTTGCTGATAAATATTTATTTGTTTTTGAAGAACATTATTTTCCCTGCTCATTTTACCTGTTGTATTTTATTCTAGATTTCATTATGTAGAAGAGCTTTGCAGCTATATTCCCAGCATTAATAGTCAATCATGAGTTTTCGCTAAAGCTCGTGATATTATAACAGTAAATCCATTTAATGCATAAACACATTTAGAAAGGACATATTTAGCATGGATTATACTGGCACTCTACAATTAAGGTTCACTGCCTTCCAGAAGATTATAACAGTGCATGGTGAAGTTGGAAAAATACTTTAAATTATGGTTTTTAATTTTAAAATCACAGACACGCATATACGCACATATATAAAGAAGATATTTTTGCTACTCCACATCTGGTAGTAATCTGAGTCACAACTTACACTTGCTTGAGTTTGGCAGTAACTGTTTTCTTAAAATGTTAAGATAAGCTCTATGGATCTCTTCCAAAAACAAATATCAAACTTACTTAGATAAATTAACTAATGTGTAAATGAGTTACTCAGATTAAAGCAAATCTTATGGCATACAGTCAATAATAATAAAAGTAAGATATTTCATATGTAATGATTTTTTAAGAATTAAACAAACAGAAAAACATAAATCTGGTTCAGGTTTTTCCAAAATATCAGGAATAATGAAATTTGATTTTTTCCAAAACATGAATATCCAATGGGTCTCATTATGCTATACCATAGTGCTGGTATTTCTTCTTTTATACATCTAAGTTGATAGAATTTTTTAAAATCTCCCTTTTTGAAACATGGTAAGCAAAGTGGCATAAAATTGAAAATACACTTTCGCTAATTCAACTCTTTGTGTTTTTGAAAGAAATGAGCAAAATAAAAATACCCATTTAAAAGTTGGAACAATTTCTCTCTAACATTAGCTTAGGCATGAAATGAGACAGAAATTTGCTATTTCTCAAATGAGTCTTTATCTCAGTGTACATCTCAGTATGAGCATCTCACTGGGTTTAATGCAAGGGTGTAATGTAATCTGAGTGTATAAAGGTATATACTGTACATGTCCCATTACAGTAGCTAAATGACTTCAACATATTTTCCATGAAAACAAATCAACACATCAATTTGTTCCCACAGTGGAGAAATAACTGGCTTTGTTGGAGTTATTAAAAGTCTTTATATCTTAATTTTTTTCCAGTGGTAAACTTGTTAACATGCCATATTTGTTTTTGTCTATTGGACTTATTTTAGAAGAAAAGGTGTACTAAAGTGCAACTCGACTATATTGTGTTCTTCAATTAGGCATCCAATCATTTCCATTGACACTTTAGCACTGTTACTGTTGACCTTCTACCCCAATTCTTCGTTACCTTCCCATACAACTAAAATAACCTTTCTGGTGAATTCTGGAGACAATACTTGCAGATCTTAAGACATGAATTCTTCAGGGTTCAGGCGCAAGATTTTCTAGTCCGTTTAGCTGGAGGAATACGAAATATAAATCAGATCCTAGGGCAAAGCCACCCAGCCTATGCATGCCAGAGTATACCTATGTGTACAGAAAGCACTTATCTATGTCCTGTACTTAGTCCTTTCGGAGGCTTTTAGGAAACCAGATTCTACTTGGCATCAGGGAGCAGAATTTCTGCCAGATCATGTAGCTGGGAGAGAGTAAGTTCTCTTATTTTCACCTGGAGACCTGAATAACAAATCTCTGTGTCTCTCCACTACTTTCACACCCACACCAACCCTAACCTTTGCTTCTATGTGTGACTATTTGAAAATTAGCCAGTTAGAAATCAAGACTCTTCTAAATAACTCATGGATCCAAAGGGAAAACAAAACAAAATGCAGATTACTTGGAATTAACACAAATCTATCTCCTATCAAAGCATAAGAACATTTTGCTCTATATTTATTAAGAACTTTGAAATTACTCAACAATTTGAGGCAATGGAGACCTGTGAAGCTGAGCATCTAAAACAGAGTTCAAAAGTGAGGATTTTTATAGTCCTAACCCCACTTCGCCTCCACTGGAACAAAGTTTACTCTCTCTAGAGAAACCTAATCAAAGAGTTTTGAACTTGGGGGTTCCAGGCAAAGCTGATGAAGGTGGGATGAATTATGGAAGCAGATTAGGTCTCTGCACTGAATAGTGGACTTCAATCAAGAAAAGAAATATCAATTTTATACAGAAAAAAATATATATAAATAATATATGCTGTAATACATATATACTATATGAACTTACAAGTTCAGATTTTACTATTAATATGGCAGGAACATCAACATGTGAAATATATTTAAATACCATCATCTTTGGCATTTTTCTGACTTTTAGTCATATAAAATCTCAGACTTTACACATATTTTTCATTTTATCAATATAAAGGTATTTTTGTTAAGGGAGAAGGGTATAATATTTTTTATTTAGCATTGTTTTAGCTACATCTATAACCTTTATATATTTAGACATTTAAAATGTGGGCCTACATTTGTACTCTTGTAGAAGGTCTTGCAATTGGAGTGGCAGGCCTGTTTTTCGTATGCTCTCTTTCATTCAAAATCTATTCAGAGAAGCAAAAATATGTGTTTTGTATGGTCCACACATAATATTTTAACTGAAGTAAAAGCTTTTCTTACCTACTGCAACTATTACCAGAACATAACTCAGAATATAAAGCCAGTAACAGATAAAATGAGAAGGCAGAAATCACTACTTGGTCTTTATTTTTATTTAAATGTCTATTTTTAGAGTTTGTTCATAATGATTGGCTTTATCCTATAAATAAGGGTGCAGGAGGACTTTTTTTTTAATTTAAATATATTTTTATTGATTTCAGAGAGAGGAATGGAAAGGGAGAGACAGACAGAAACATCAATGATGAGAATCATTGATCGGCTGCCTCCTGAACACCCTCTGCTGGGGATCGAGCCAGCAACCCGGGCATGTGTCCTGACCGGGAATCTAACCGGGATCTCCTGGATCATAGGTCGATGCTCCCAATAGCTGAGTCATACCAGCCAGGTACTATTTTTAATTTAAAAATTTATTTCTTCCAAAGAAAATTTATATGAATGAAACCTAATATTGGTAAATGGGCTCTATTCAATATAGATTTCTAAAATGAAATATTAATGTTATGCATTGCACATAAAAACAATATGAATTCTACAAATAGTGCTTAAGGAAGCAGTTGTTATCACTACAGTGCAATTTTACTGTGATTGTAATACTGGTAATTTTTTAGGAAGCTGAAGGTACACTAAAAACTACATAATGCTCTCTATGAAAAAGTGTGTTATAGGAAGCCATGCAGGTATAATTAAATGTGCCTATAAAAATAAAGTCATAAAAAATTCCTCTCCTGTAAAATCAGAACAGGCCCATATGCCAGACATGCAGGGCCTCAGTCATAGAGATTACAGCCTTTCTGAGCCACATATGGAAATAAGGTCTGCCCTACAAATTGTTTGGTAACATTTCTTAAGGCATCAGAAATTGCCTATGGTAAGGATTCCAGTACAGCAGCACCCATCTCCACTAGAGAAAATGTCAAAACATGTAGTATTCAAGCAAATAATATACATTTCAACAATATTGATCCTAGAAATTTCAACTAAACTCATAATTTGGGGAGGAAACAAATTCAATGAGCTTGGTAGTGTTCAACTATTAATGGCTATAATAAAAAAAGACATCTGTTTCCTTTTCATCATCACTCATTTGAGAGGTAATAATTTGTCTCAAAATGAAATGACAAGATGAAGGATGAATATTAAATGTCAGTTCAGGAATTGTCTAATCATGATTCTTCTGTGGAACACAAATCTTACTTTATGTGTTTGGCTATAATGGATGAAAAGTTTTTAATAGCTACTTCATAAATAACACTTTTTTTCTTTAAAATGTTTTGGTGGAACTAGAAGTTGGCACTGTTCCACTGTCTAACTGTAGTACCCCCAAAATAGTGTAAAGTCAGAGAACACAGCATGCCTGGTGGACCTAAACAACAACTTTCTGTTTGTGTATTTATAGAGAGAAAGTCTTTGCAGTAGCTCCTTGCTTAAAAACAGTTTGGAAGATAAACAATGGATGCTTGCCTTGGGAGAGATGGCTTTTCAGCAGTACCTTTACAGGAAATTCTGTAAAATGAATGTGACATTTATAATTACATATAACAAATGGAAAGAATGAAATGAGTAAAACCACATACAGGGACATATCTCATATTTGAAATAGTGAAAAGCAGCATGAAGTCCAATGTAAACACCCCATACTTCTGGAGAAGCTGATTCAATTTGATTTAATTTTTAATATCTGGAAAGTGTTTGCTCTCTTCCCCCACTAGTTTCCTAGAGGCTGCAGAAAAACAAGTGCTACGCTTGTGTGAGTGCACACATTTACTTTCAGTAGTAGGCTCATTCTTCTATTCCCATAATTTCTGGTAGTGTCTTTTATCTTGGTATATTTTAGTTCAAGGAATAACACATGGCTAGAGTTTTATGTATACCACTGTTGTTGCTATAACATTGTTTCCTTAAAATACAAAGAGCAATAGGAGATATACTTTTATATTTGGATAGAAGTAAACCAATGTTTAAACACAAAACAAAAAAACAACCTTAACTTACATCTAGTATCTGATATAACAGAAATAAAATAAAAAAATATCACAGACAAATAATGGCTCAGGCCACCCTCATGATTCTGCCTGAAGGGAGCCTGTGCCTCTGACTTGAAAGATGGATCTACACAGTGAAATGGCTCTGTGGCTGTTAGATTCATAGTGTTGCCACAGATAACCTACCAGACCCAGGAATAGAGTGAAGCCAGGCACTGGACACCATAGTCAATCCTGTGAGCCATCTGTAAGAGGAAAATATTGCAAAGAATGATAGAAGTTGCTAAAAAATAAGTGGTGATGGTAGGGAAAAAAACAATGAGTGGAGAAAATGTAGTACAGCTTAAAGAAAGTGTTTGTGTCTATGTCTGTGTGTGTCTGTGTGTGTATGTTCATGGGTATGGTATGTGAGTCTGTATGTTGTCAGTGTGTTTTCTGTGAATCATCCATCCTAGCATCAAACATATATTAAAAATAGTGGCTATGCTGCTTTTGGTAATACCAAATTAGTCTTAATGTTTAAGTATGTATCTTTGCAGTTATTCTTTGTGGAGAAGTAAAATGATCATTATTTGCAGATGACAAGATACTATATAGAGAGAACCCTAAAGATTCCACCAAAAAACTATTCAAACTAATAAATGAATTCAGTAAAGTAGCAAGATCCAAATTAATACTTAGAAATCAGTTGCATTTTTATACACCAATTGTGAACTATCAGAAAGAGAAATTAAGAAAAAATCCCATTTGCAATCGCATCAAAATAATACCTAGGAATAAATTTAACCAAGGAAAAATATATTATATTAAAGAAAAAATTTAAAGAAGAAAAAAATAAAAGGATAGGAAGAATTAATATCGCTAAAATGTCCATATTACCGAAAGCAATCTATAGATTCAATGCAATCCTTATCAAAATACAAATGGCATTTTTCACAGAACTAGAACAAATTATCCTAAAATTTATAGGGAACCACAAAAGACCCTGAATAGCCAAAGCAATCTTGAGAACGAAGAACAAAGTTGGAGGTATAACACTATTTGATATCAAACTACACTACAAGCCTACAGTAATCATCATAGCATGGTATTAGCATAAAAAAACAGACACATATATCAATGAACAGGATAGAGAACCCAGAAATAAACCAAAAGCTATACAGTCAATTAATGTATGACAAAGGAGGCAAGAATATGCAGGGGGGTAAAGAGAGACTCTTCAATAAATGTAATTGAGAAAACTGGACAGATTCATGCAAAAGTATGAATTGGATCACTTTCTTTTACTGTATACAAGAATAAATGCAAAATGAATTAAAGACTTAAATGTAAGACATATACCATAAAACTCCTAGAAGAAAACATAGGCAGTAAACTCTTTAATATCAATCTTAATAATATTTTTTTTGGTGATATCTCCTTGGTCAAGGGAAACAAAAGAAAAAAATAAACCAGTGGGATTACATCAGACTAAACAGTTTTGCTTAGTGGAAAAAAAAAAAATAAGCAAAACCAAAAGACAACCTACTGAATGCAGGAAGATATTCAACAATGATACATCCAATAAGGGGTTAATATCCAAAATATATAAAGAATTCATACAACACACACACACAACAACCAATCCAATTTAAAATGGGCAGAGGACCTGAGTAGACATTTCTCCAAAGAGGACATACAGAAGGCCAAAAGACATATAAATAGGTGCTCTACATCACTAATCATCGGGGAAATGTAAATTAAAACCACTATGAGCTATCACCTCACCTGTCAGAATGGCTACCATCAATAAAGCAACAAACAACAAATGTTGATGAGAATGTGGAGGAAAGGGTACCCTCAGGCACTGTTGGTGAGATTGTAAATTGGTACAGCTACAATGAAAAACAATACAGAGGTTTCTCAAAAAATTAAAAAGAGAACTTCCATATGACTCAGCAATTCTACTTTTAGGTATTTATTCAAAGAAATCCAAAACACTAATTTGAAAAGGTATGTGCAACCCTATGTTCACTGCAGCATTATTTATATTAGCCAAGATATGGAAGCAATCTAAGTGCCCATCAAAAGACTGATGAATAAAGAAGATGTGGCACATGCGCATGCACACGCACGCGCGCGCACACACACACACACACACACAGGCAATATTACTGGGCCATAAAAAGAATGAAATCTTGCCATTTGTGATAACATGGACGCACCTAGAGCATATTATGTTAAATGAAACAAGTGAGACAGAGAAAGACAAACACCATATGATCCCACTTATATTTGAAATCTAAAAAACAAAATGAACAAACAAAACAAACAAACTCAAAGATACAGAGAACAAATTGATAGTTGCCAGGTGGGAGGGGTGTTGGGTGGACGGGTAAAAAACGTGAAGGAATTAAGAAGTTCAAATTGCCAGTTATAAAAACAGTTGTGGAGATGTAAAGTACAGAACAGGGAACAGAGTCAATAATATTGTAGTAACTTTATATGGTGTCAAATGGGTACTAGATTTATTGAGGTGAACGCTTTGCAAGCTATGTAAATGTCTAATATCTACATTGTAAAACTGAAACTAATACAATATTGTATGTCAACTGTAAATGAAAAATAAAAATAATTAAATGCATGCAATTAAAGTATATGCGCAAAAAAGGCTTAAATCAATGAATTACCAAAGTCAAACTCAAGGAAGAAAGAGAAATGAAATTCTGTGTGATTATATAATTTGGAAGGTAGGAACTAGGTCATAGCTACATAATAGAGAAGGCGATGAGAAAGGCACTCTGGAAAGAAGTGGAGAAAGGCCAGCTTGCTGGGCATTGTGCAGAAACAGAGCTAAAGGAATGCAAAACAGGACTTAAAGAAAATAAAAGGTCCCATACAATTTTTAGCATGAGATATATATATTTCTCCCTCAGTTCCTCTATGAAATCTTCAATAACACCTACATAACACAATGCTTCTAGAGTGAACTTATTGGAGAAATCTTAAACTATTCCTAAGATAAACTAAACCTCAGGACTAAACTAACATTTTTGGAAACTTAATTTTACTTAAAAAATTAAACTTTAGTGTTTATTTTCCAAGGTGAAAACAACATTTTTCTAAATAGTCACTAAATTGTTTCATCAGTGTCCAATTTTCAAGTATGGGATTTCATTTTGGATATTTTCATGCATCTTAAAATAACTAAATTGAATATGTGAATTTTCATGTAGTGCCCTATAAACTAACATTTTAAGCAAAAAGGGACTTAAAAAGTGAATAATAGCTATGTTTGATTTCTGATTAAGATGTCGCCATCTATTCACACTCCCAATACATGATAAATAAAATATAAAATGAGAAATATAAATTTAGAATCAAGCATAAGAAAAATATCTTTGTTGTTTCTAAAGAGAATCCTAAAGCAGAAATAGAGCTGTAGTCACAGACCTATTCTTACAAACAATGGAATTCAGATGCAGAAGGAAAAAAAGGGTAGCTGGAAGGTAAAGGTGATAAGGATAATTGGGGCTTGGTTTAATGAGAAAAGTCAGCAGTTAGATTAGTGTCCTGCTTAACAAGTTTTTAGAAATATAGCCATCCTGAAATTCTGCCTGGGGCTTCAGTTTATATGTAGAAAGAGTCTTCCTCCCTTGCATTTCAGACAGTCCTTATGAGATTATTTTACTTCTTTCTTAAGTTTACCCTTTAGAAAAGAGCTTCCCAGATGGGGTGTTATGAAAGTCTCCCACATGTGCACGAGATATTGACATCCTTAGCCTTCAGCGGAGCACATGGAGACCAGAATGACCAGAATCTATAGGTTGACATCTAGCCCTTAAGATTCTCATTCACTTCTATTAAAACATTGCAGAAATACTATTATTTTATTTGTGTGCTGTGATTTAAAAATGTTTGGAAGTCAAAGTATTAGTTCCACTTAAAAGCCTCATTATTAGATTACTAGGACTGCCATAACAAAATACAAGAGACTCGTGGCTTAAAAAGCAAAAATTTATTTTCTCACAGTTGTAGAGATTGGAAATCCAAGATCAAGGTGTCGACAGTTTTGGTTTCTTCTGAGGCCTCTCTTCTTGGTTTATAGATAATCGCATTTTCACTGTGTCTTCACACAGTCTTTTCTGGCAGTACGCAACCCTGACGTTCCTTTGTCTCTCCAAATTTCCTCTTCTTATAAGGACATGAGTCAGATTAGATTAGGTCTCACTCTAACAGCCTCGTTTTAACTTAATCTCCTTTTTAAGTCCCTATCTCTAAATACAAGAAAAATCTCAAATAAACAATCTGACCCTACACCTAAAAGAACTAGAAAAAGAGCAACAAACAAAGCCCAGAGTAAGTAGAAGGAAATAATAAATATCAGAGCGGAAATAAATGACATGGAGTCTAAAAGAGCAATACAAAAAAAAATCAATGAAACCAAGAGCTGGTTCTTTGAAAAGATAAACAAGATTGATGAATTTTTAGCTAGTCTCACCAAGAAACAAAGAGAGAGGACCCAAATAAATAAAATCAGAAATGAAAGAGGTGAAATAACAACTGACATCACAGTAATACAAAGGATTGTAAGAAAACACTGTGAACAAATATATGCCAACAAATTGAACAACCTGGGCAAAATGGGCAAATTCTTAGAAACATACAATTTTCCAAGGCTCAGTCAGGAAGAAACAGATAATCTGAACAGGCTGATTACAACCAATGAAATCAAGTCACTTTCATTTCCATCCCAATCAATTTCCCTTTCATTGGGTATTAAGGAAAATAATGTTTGTATCTTTTAAGTGAGCTTCTCCTTAAATAAAAGATAGCACCTACCCCAAAACACTATTTCCACTACACAAGGAATTTATGTCAATATGTCTATGGTGGCAGGATATTTTGAAATATCAGTAGAGGTTCCCTTCTCTTAATCTTTTTTTTTCTCTCTTTTTTTTGTAAGTCCTTGCTTGACCTTTCCCCCATTCACACACCTAATCTGTGGGACATTTATTGCTTTAGGAAAATACTGTTACAGCAAAGAAAAGCCACTTGTAATTCTAAAGGCAAAATCCCAAGTATGAATAAATTTGGAAAACAGAAATAGAGCAAAGCTTCCTAAGTCTCTGCCCCCTAAGATAGCGAAAGAGTCTTCTGATTTGATGGTGGGGGACAAGGGAGGGGGCAGGGAAGTAGAGCCAAAGCGAAGAGGGAATAGGAATAAGTAGAATTTACATTCCCTGAGAAAGGTGGGTCCCAGTCCCTGCCCAGAGTAGGCCGGATAACTGAAATTCCAGATTGTCTATGGATGTTATAGACACATCTGGAGATCACTAAATTTCTATCTAGTTACCTTTTATTTTTTTTTAATAATACTTTATTAAATTTATTGGGGTTACAATGGTTAATATGAAGTCATAGGTTTCAGGAGTGGTTTCTATGTTACAAGATCTGTATATTGCTCTGTGTGCCCACCAAAGTCTTATCTTCTCCCGTTACCATATATTAAGAACCTCTTCACCCCCACCCCCACCTCCAAACCCCCTTCCCTCTGGCAACCACCACACTGCTGTGTGTGTCCAAAAGTTTCAGTTTTATATCCCACATATGAGTGAAATCATATGGTTCTTAGGTTTTTGTGACTGAATTATTTCACTTAGCATAATATTCCCAAGGTCCATCCGTGTTGTTACAAATGGCAGTATTTCATCTTTTCTTGTGGCTGAGTAGTATTCCATTGTGTACATGTATCACATTTTCTTTATCCAGTCCTCTACTGAAGGATAGTTTGGTTGTTTCTATGTCTTTGCTACTGTGAATAGTGCTACAGTGATTGAAAAAGGCACAACAAAGTGGAAAAATATCCCATGTTTATGCATTGGAAAAATCAACATAGTTAAAATGGCTGTATTACCCAAAGCAATATACAGATTAAATGCAATCCCCATCAAATTACCAATGTCATTTTTTAAAGAAATAGAAGGATAAATCATCAGATTTGTATGAAACCAAAAATGACCCCAAAAAGCCAAAGCAATCCTGAGAAAAAAAAACAAAGCTGTCGGAAGTTCACGTTACCCTCAAATTGTACTACAGAGCTATGATAATCTAAACAGCATTGACACAGAAACAGAGTAGAGAGCCAGATAATTTTCAACAAAGGAGTCAGAAACACACAAAGGAGTAAAGACAGTCTCTTCAATAAATGGTGCTGGGGACTGGGAGGAAACAAGGTGGCGGCGTAGGTGGCAGCTGCACCCGCCGCCTCCCACAACCACGTCAAAATCACAACTAAAACACAGAGCCACCGTCACTCGGAGCCTCCTGAGATCCGGCTGCACAGAAGCCCCAGAGCCAGGGAGCTGAAGCAGCACCGAGACCGGGAGGAGGGGCGGAGACGCGGGCGGGGCGGGGCTGAACTGGAGACCCGGCCGCGGGCCCACACCTGGCGCAGAGGTTGAAGCCCGGGAGGGAATCTTGGCGGCGGGGGTTTCCTGAAGGAGTGAAGGGTCCCAGCCCCACAGCAGGCCCCCAGCCCAGGGCTCCAGGGCCCGGAAGAGACGCACCCACAACTCCGGGCTGTGAAACCAGTGGGGACTGTCCCTGAGGGCCGCGGAGGCTGCGGGAGCCCCAGCAGCTCCTCTAAAGGGCCCGGCACAGACTCACCCGACGCGCTCCCTCTGAGCCCAGCGCCGGGCAGCAGCCTGAAAGGACCCGGGACACTCGGGGAGGAACTGACCTGCCTGAGATCCGGGCGAGAGGCGGAGGGCGGCTTCCTCCCAGGCAGAAGGGCTGGCAGAGGCCATGGCTCCTGTGGCGAGTCCTCCCCGCACACAGCCGGCAGGCAGGCGCCATGTTTGAATCGCCAGCACCTGACTCACACCCTTGGCCCCGCCCCGTGATTCCCGGAGGCCCCGCCCCTCCCCACCTGCAGCTCATCCAGGCATTTCCAGGGGCTTTTCTGTGCAAGTGGCCCCTCGAGCTTTATGCTTAGGGCTTTCCTAAAATCTCTCAAACAAGCAGCAGCGGGCCCCATACGGCTTGATAAGCGGCCCCAGGCCTGGCACTAGTGGCAGCTGCACTGGCTCATAGCTTGGCCTCTCCTGGGCACCTCCAAGCCCAGCACAAGTAGCAGCCAACCACGTCTGCTGTGTAGCTCATGCTGGGTGGCCCTGGGCAAGGCACTGGCACAGGCTGACTTTGCACCTCCCAGGAGACCCCAGAGACAGTGCACCTGGTGGTCAGACTCAACCACACTGGATTACAACCCTACCATAGCCACGAGTGACACACTCGAGGGGCGCACTGAAGCTTCACTGAAGTAAATCCTGCTCCATAGGGGTGTCTCCAGCACAGCAGCTCTTGGCTATAGTTGCAGCTGGTCCTCACAGCCGATTGGTCTGGGGGTCAGTTCCCCTCAGTGATGCCAACAGCAACCAAGGCTCAACTACAACAGGACAGTGCACACAGCCCACACAAGGGAGCGCCTAGAAGGCCCAGCTCAGGTGACTGGGGAGGATCCCAAACAGGAGAAACCCAAAGAGGCCCACAGCAAGACACATCATAATTAAAATGCCAAAAGTTAAAGACAAAGAGAGAAGCTTAAAAGCAGCAAGAGAAAAGCAGTTAGTTACCTACAAGGGAGCACCCATATGACTGTCAGCTGATTTCTCAACAGAAACCTTGCAGGCCAGAAGGGAGTGGCAAGAAATATTCAAAGTGATAAAAAACATGGAACTACAACCAAGATTACTCTACCCAGCAAAGCTATCATTTAGAATGGAAGGTCAGATGAAGAGCTTCACAGACAAGGAAAAGCTAAAGCAGCTCATCACCACCAAACCAGCACTACAGGAAATGTTGAAGGGTCTTCTTTAACACGAAGCTAATGAACAAAAGAATCTGACAAACTAAATAGATCCATAGACATTGACACTTGTAATAGATGATCATATTTCAGAGGGAAGAGGGAAGGGGGGTGGAGAGTGGGAAGAGATTAACTAAAGAAGTTATATGCAGATATGCATAACCCACAGACACAGACAACGATGGAGTGAAGGCCTGGGGAGGGGGTGGGAGCGAGGTGGAGGGAATCAATTGGGGGGGAAAAATGGGGCACCTGTAATACTTTCAACAATAAAGATAAATTTTAAAATAAATACATACATACATACATAAAATAAAATAATAAAATAAAATAAAATAAAATGGTACTAGGAAAACTGGAAAGCCATATGCAAAAGAATGAAACTGGATTACAGTTTGTCCCCACATACAAAAATTAACTCAAAATGGATCAAAGACCCAAAACAGTAAGTTACATAGACGAAAACACAGGTACCAAACTTATGGACCTTGGTCGTAGAGAACATTTTATGAACTTGACCCCAAAGGCAAGGAAAGTAAAGGCAAAAATAAATGAATGGGACTATATAAAACTAAAAAGCTTCTGCACAGCAAAAGAAACTGACAGCAAGACAAACAGGCAGCCAACCAGATGGGAGACGATATTTGCAAACAGTAGCTCTGACAAAGGTTTAGTTTCCAAAATATAGTTACCTTTTAAAGGTGGGTGGGAAGGAACACTTACTCTAAGAAGTTGCTATTCCCAATACCAACACACAATTGAGATCTACTTATGCAAAACACTAAAGTAGGAAGACAGAAAGGTTCAGCTGTCAGCCTGAGTCCCTCCAGGAACTGCTGTCAACCATGGAGGCCACAGCAAATAAAGAGGAGGGAGAAAGTGAAAGCTTTGAAGTGCTTATTAAGGTTCTTGGCAAATGGTCTGCAATTGACAGAGCCTAACTTTGGTGTGGGAGTGGAGGAATAATTTAATGAGAAAGGGAGAAGCAGGCAAGAATTCTCAAACATTTAAAGGAGAAATTTGCATTTTAAAATGTTGGTAGGACAATAGGCACTAGGCAGAGCTGTGTTAGTACCTCCCTTGAGGGTGATGTGCGAGTGCAAATGTGCCTGAAAACCAGGAATGCGCTGTTTACCTATGCTAATGCTGAGCCAGAGCTCAGAGCTCACTGTCCTACAGAAGCTTCTGAATAAATATGTTTGGTTGCCTCTCACAAAGTGCAGCTGTGTGAAATAATCTGTAAAACCAGCTACAAATTTGGGAAACTAAAAGGTTACAACTTCATATTTTTCAATCTGCACTAAAATATAGTGCAATTTTATATTTTAAAAAGAATCCACTAAGTACATTTTAAATGATGCCAATAAAATGACGCTGGAATTCTCTGTACATATTAGACAACCTACCTTTTTTTCTTCGAAATATGGCAGAATATGTAATACATGGTCAAAGAGTTTGATAGCTCAGAGCCACCTCATGTTAGGAGTGGTATTTGAAATACATGCTTTGTGAGAGTTGCGAATACAGGTAACGAATGCTGCCAAAAAATGGTAGCAGGGAAGTGTCAAAGAAAAGCTGCACTGGTGGGGTTAAACTGGGAAGAAACACTGTATTCAAGACTATTGCAATAGGGCCCGGCAGGTGTGGCTCAGCAGTTGATCATCGACCTAGGATCCAGGCAATCAGGGTTCAATCCCCAGTCGGGGGTGTGCAGGAGGTTGCCGATTAATGACGACTCTCTCATCAGTAATGTTTCTATCTCTCTCTCTTCCTTTCCCTTCCACTCTCTGAAATCAATAAAAATATATTTTTTTTTAAAAAAAAAAACTATTGCAATAGGGGTTAAGACTACTGTAGTCATGGAAAGAAAGCAAACTCTACTTTGGTAAAATACAAGGCAGGAGAGAACATTAATAGTATGAGCACATTGGTCAGAAGGTAGAGCTGAGTTTGGAGAAGATTCGAAAGTATGTTCCCTACCTAGCAGAAGGGTACAGCCATGGGGAAATGGAAACTCAGGACTTGTAGTATCCTGTAGTGTTATTTGGGAAAGGAGGCTTTTGTGTCTACCTCTGCCTAGATTCTTTTTAGCAGTGGTATGCTGGTAAAGGTTTAACAATTATCTTCATGCAGGAAATAACAAAGCCTTATTTTGTTGTGTTTGTTAATTTCCATGCTATAAATTCTTTTAGGATGGCTGATCTTAAAGTATGAATTTGATGACACTGAAAAGTGAATTTGGGAAGAAATGCTCACAATCAGGTCTTTGGGAGGTAGAACCAGTCAACTCAAGCACACCACATTGCCTTTTAGCCACATAGACTGGCCAAAAATAAGCACAAACCTCTAGAAATAATACTAATAGAGATCCAACTTCTAAAAAATGAGACTTTAGACTGGTGCATAAAGATAAGTTTAGTTTATGAATAGTTTAAAAATTATAACATAGCCCTGGCCGGTTTGGCTTGGTGATTAGAGTGTCAGCCTTTGTACCGAAGGGTCACGGGTTTGATTTCCGGTCAAGGACACATATGATGTGTCTCTCTCACATCTATGTCTCTCTCTCTCCTCCCCAACTTCCCCCTTCCATCACTCTAAAAATCATGGAGAAGTGTCCTCAGGTGAGGGTTAAAAATAACAATTTTAAAAATTTATAACATAGATTTATTGACTTATAAACCTTACAAACTGCAGCTGACTAAATTCCCATTACTGAATTCAGATGAAGAAACCAAGGGTATCAGCTTCACACAACTAGTAAGTGGCCAAGTTGTGAACAGACC
This sequence comes from Miniopterus schreibersii, assembly GCF_964146895.1. Taxonomy (NCBI): domain Eukaryota; kingdom Metazoa; phylum Chordata; class Mammalia; order Chiroptera; family Miniopteridae; genus Miniopterus; species Miniopterus schreibersii. Next base: position 37,349,045 of record NC_138103.1, read on the forward strand.
ATTGCTTTCCAAATCTTCTCTCCCCATGAACTCAACTATGAAGGACAATTACAAATCTCTTCTCAAGACCCACATCCTCAAAAATGTCCTTACCTAAGATTCCACAGTTCTCACAGTTTGATACCTCCATCAAGGGTAAGCACTTAATGCAGGATGTTGAAAATAATATGAAAATTTGTCTGTGAGGAACATCATTACTCCATTAGCATCCTTTGCACATTAGCAGGAGATGTTCTGACATGATTCAATGGGACAACAAAGGAGTGATTTTTTAATTTGGAAAGAGAAAGGTACAGAAAATGTCAATAGTTTGAAGCCCTGTTGTGCTAGGTAAGACTAAATGTAAGAGTAAAATGGGAAGAGAGGCAAAAATAAAGGCCCCTTGAAAGAATAATCAGCCGACTTATTCATCTTTGTCTTCCTCAGGCTCAGCATGTGGCTGGACTCATAGCGGGTGCTGGATGCTAGTTAGAAGAAAGGAAAAAAACACTGGAAAAAGGATGGGTGGAAGGATGGATGGAAAGACTGGAAAGACAGATGGACAAAAGGGGAAGAGAAAGTTCAGGAGGAAACAAGGAGCGCCTGGAGGGCTACACCATTAAAAATATAAACAGTATCTGAAAAAGGAATGAAAAAGTTGTCACAGCTGGAAAATGTGGCTTTATTTTAACATTTACTTAAGTGCTTGGCTTCTACAGGCCCCCTGAAATTAAGTGAGTTTTATTTTTAACATTTGCCTTACTTACCTTTCTAGAAGATCAAATTATCCCAGTCACACTCATTTGTAGGACAGTTTTATTATTGTGCAGAACAAAATGGGCTCTAATGTCATCTCTATATTTTTACATTTAATAATTAAAATAAAATCAATGACATATTTGTTTTTTAGATTGCATAGACATTGTATATTTTTTCCTATGAAAAATACAAGGGACTGTTTTATTCAAAGCACGTAACAGTAAGGAGTGAAATAAAAGCACTAGAAAATGACCCTTTTCATTCAATTAAGTAAATGAACTCTCCACTGGAAGATGATACTCTCATTGGCATAACTGTCATAGATTAAAGGCAGCTTGCTGGATGCAACCATTAATAAAGGATTGTTCTGGTTTTTAATAATGTCCTGTTCCATGAAGAATATTATACTCTCCCAACAGTTCTTTGGTGGCGTGGTTTATTTTTTCCCTTTTGCATAATTTTTATTTGTTATCCAAACAATAATTCTCTCTGAAGTACTCTTAAACAACTCTTAACATCTAAGGTTGTTAATGGATTTTTAATTGTCACACTTTTCAAAAACTTAGTCATTATTGAAAGTTATATATTTCTCCATTAATAAGGCTTCCTTGACCAGAGAAAAGCATTTATGTTATGAATACTTTTATTATGCAAGAAAATAAGGCCTTACCAATATTCTGTACAAATAATACTCTCGGTTAAATTTTCCAAGAGCCTTAGTTAAAAAAACACAAGCTCTACTACAATTGTAATCATCAGGCTCAGTTGCTCATCAAGTGAGAGAAATGTGTTTTCAGAAGCAAAAGCTGATTTCGATTAAGGTAGAAAATGTAACTTTTTCTTTAGTTTAAAATCTGTAAGAAGTCTTTTTCATGTTTTTTCCCTTTTTTATCTCTATCTGTTCAGAAGAAAAATGATTATTGTCAGTGGGTGCTAAGTACCTCAGGAAAAGTAAATCCCTTGACAGAATGTGCATCTGCCGGATAAGAGAAGATGATGAACTAAAGTCATTTTACAGCGCGAAGTTTCCAAAACAAACCAGAGAAATACATCCCAGACCTACCGAATGAGCTGCTGTGAAGATAAGGCCACACAGTCCTGTGCTTTAAGGGAATGAGGCCTGGTAGAAGCAGCCAGTAAGCAACAGAATTTAACAAATTTAATCAACTCCCATTTCAGGAATCCCGAATGCAATGAAAGAATGCTTAAATGAATTTATTATATTAAAATTTAATTTATTAAAATTTCTGAGGTTTTTACTGCTTACAGGGAGAAACTCTATTTAAACATTCATGGACATCAGAGGTGACGAGCAGCACGGCACCACCTGGAATGATACTAAGTGACAGTATTAATTCAGTTCCTGGAGGTGCCCTGCTATACCAGGCTCCAACCCTTTAGTTCCTGGATGGGTCATGGAGACTTGGAGAATCCCTGATAGAAAAGATTAGTAAATATCTAGCAATTTCAGTGTTTTATTATTAGTGCCTTCTAATTGAATATTGGCCCTGTTCCATGTTTAATTCTGTGTACTTTTGTTCATTCCAATAGATATTAGAACCACCCCCATCTCTTCCCACACCTACCTTCTTCATGCCCCATAAAAAATTTTGCTCAGAATTTTTCACCCCTTATCTACTTAATAGGCAAATAAATGTGCAATGGGGGTAGTATTTTGAGCCAGAGAAGAGAGCCAAAATGTGAATACACATATGTCATAATTCCCATTACACACATACATCTTTAATGTGATTATCTTAACTAAGAGTTACACCTGAAGAGGCCTAGATGCTGAATGTGGATTTGTGAAGAAATGAACATACTCTAAATCTATCTTCTTGTTCCTCATTTCTACTATGAAAACCATCAATGATCACCCAGATTACTCACAGCACCTCAGCTAGCCTCCCAGCTTCCATTCTTCTCCAACCAAGATAGTTTTATTTTGTTTTTACTTAACTTCATTGATGTATTATTTACATGCAGTAAAAAGCAGCTATCTGAAGGTTACAATTTGATGAGTTTGTCAAATGTACACCCCTTATAATCATCACCCCAATCAAGATATGTAATAGTTCCACCACCCGCCAAATTTTCCTTGTAGCTATATGCATTTTACCCTTCCTCACCTCTAGCCCAGGGAACAAATTATATGTGCTGTTATTATATATTAATTTTACCTGTTCTTAAATTATATGTACAATTGTTCATATAGTATGTGCTCTTTTGTGTCCTAGGTAGGTCAGCATAATGTTTTGAGATTTATCAATGTTGTGCATCTAAGTAGTTCATTTCATTTTATTGTTTGAATGTATCACAATTTGCTTAAGAAAATATCAAAAAAAATTTTTGTGACTTTAGAAGATAAAAACCACTAAATAGACCATAATAAAAATAAAAACCATCACAATGAACTCCCCCAAATTAATAGACCTTAGAGCCCGACAGATGATGTTAGAAAATTTACCAAATAAACCATCTGTTCTAAAAATCATATAATCAAGAGGATGTATACTTATATGCCCACTCTTCAATGGGGAAGTACTGGGTGCAGTAAATAGTTTAAGCATAATTAGTGGACAGAGATTTTATGTGAAATGAAATTATGCTTTCTGGGTTAATCATACATAGGTGACTTAAGCTTAAAATGGCAAAAAGTCACTAGAAATTCCTTACATAAAATTACTAGGTATCTAAGGCATCTGCACTAGAGACAATTTTCTTTTTCTCAAGATGAGGAATGGAAAACTGACCTAGAGTATTTCCAGGTAATGCAGTCAGTCAGTACTAATGTTGTCAGGAAGTCCTGCCAGCTTTAATAAGTGATGTGTATACTTTTAAAGTTTGGGTAACCATTAAGGGGTCATTTCCGCAACATGCCTCCATTTAATGTGAAATCTTATGAAAGGTACCCTCCAAAACTTGTTCAGTTATTTTTTTAAGTTATGCATTAATTAATTTATGTTGAATGTACTATTTGAAAAGACTTATATTCCACTGTTGGATGACTTAGTCTGTAAATTTCAATTATGTCCTACTGATTGATATTTTATTCAGTTTTTATCATTAGTAATTTTCTGTAGAAATTTCAACTAACATTGTGGATTTGTCTACTGTTATTTAAAGACTTTTTTCAGTTTTTGATTCATATCCTTATGAGTTATATACATAGAGATTTAGAATTGCTATATTTTCAGGATGAAGTGACACTTTTATCTTTATGAAATGCCCCTTCTCATCTTTGTTAATATTCCTAGTCCTGAGGACTTCTTTGGTAGTAAAGTATATTTTTCCATCTTCTTACTATTAAACCATCTATAACTTTATAGCTAAAATGCATTTTCTCTAGGTGGCATACAACTGGATTTAGCTTTTTAATCTAGTGTAATCTTCTTTGGCTTTTATTTGGAAAGTTCAGAGCATTCATAATAAATCTAATTATTATATGGCTGTTTTTAAGTGTGCCATCTGGCTATTTGTTTTCCATTTGTTTCAAATATTTTTTGTTCTTTTTCCTTGAATTATTTTTGACTAAATATTTTCATTATTCAATTTTTCTTTACTATGCTCTTATTAGCTATAACTTTTAAGTTAATATAGAAGCTCTACAGTTTGCAATATGCATATTAACTTACCACAGTCTATCTTCAAGTAATATTATACCACTTCAAATATAATGTAAGAAATTATAGTATACTTCTATTATATGCTCCTTTTCTTTATATTATTGTTGTCAAACATTCTACATCTATATGTCATAAACCCCACAAATATATTATTTTTACTTAAACTATATTTTAATTAACAGTATTTCTCATTCCATATCTCACTGTGAGTCACGCCTCCTCTCTCTGTCTACCATTCAAACCTTGCCACTCATAGTGATGAGTGCACTTATCTTGCTTTTGATTGCTAAGCACCACCCTCTCATCTTTGTTATTTTGAGATACAATCATACTAACTGCTATCAGGATGCCCAGTTCTCTAACAGTGGTCTCATTCCTACACAAAGACAACTATTGCATTATGTTTAAGGCTTATTTGCTGAATTGTGACTATATCTGTAGTATACATTTGCCATTTTTAATATAAAATGGCAAGTCTGGGTTTCTAATTCTACATCTGGTTTTTGTTTTTTTTGTGTGTGTGTTTTTTTTTTTTCTGGTAACTTGCCAATATCAAAATTCTGGTAGGGACGAATTAGTTATGCTTAGATGGCAGGCCTATTTTTCACCTATAGAATACTATACGTGTACTTGCATTTTATAGTAGTTTCCACAAATATAGTGAATTACACGTACAGGGGTGGTAAAAGTAGGTAAGAACTCTGGGCGAGAGTGTGCTTGAGTAAAGTAAGTAGATTACAAAAATGTGTAAATAATGAAAGCCGGCAATTTGAGTGCTCACGAGATTGTACCTAAGTGCACTATGCCACTGTGACATTCTTTTGAGTTAATAAAGCTATTGCAATAATCATAGCCTGCATGTCTTTTCCCATATGAACAATTGTAAGCCTATTATTTTCCTACCCTGGTATACTGAGTTCCTTAGCATATTTTATTTACCACTACATATGTTATGCCTAGTACAATGCCTTGCACTAAGAAGCCACTCCATAATTTTTTAATCAAATTATAGACATGAATATGTTGAGCTTGCAGTTCTGGAAAACACGGCTATGGAAAAATGGAACTTTTCAAATATTCACTGAAGTAGAATTTTAGACAGATTAGCTTGAGTGTTGACTGCCAGGAAAGCAAAAACAAAAACAAAACAAGCAGTGATTCACATAGAAGTAACACTTAGAAAAAAATAGCCAGCTTTCTCTGAGAAAAAGCATGTTGATTTTGCAGCCAAAATCCTGAGTAGAAACAACAGTCTTTATGAGAACTAACTGCAGTTTAGTTAAAGTTAATAAAAGTTCTAAACATTTCCAATATTGAAAGCCCTCAATGCTCTAAGTCACAATTTAGTGACATACAAGCACATGTCTAGAAAAGACATAGGTTCTGGGGAAATAAATGTGATGGGGATAAGAATAGTATTTTCTGAAAGAAATACCAACTTTGTGTGCACTGAAGAAAAAAGGCAAAGTTCTGTGAAGGATTATTAGGGGACACTTTTTGGTGAAATGAAAATAAGACATGCTTACTAACTGACACTAACAATGATTAGAATTACTAAACTACCAGTGGGTAAGAAAGTGGTAAGGGTTATTTTTTATATATGTATTTTCAAAAGTACAAAAGAAAATATAAAAATTAATTAATTTCAAAGTCTAAAGTTTTTGTTGTTAATGATGAAAGTTAACTGAGCTCAAATTTGTTCATCCCATTTCTGTTTCATCTCTAGGTTTAGTCTCTCATTCAGTTGACTATTAGTGAAGCTGTAATTCTGGTTCCTGCTAAAAACACATTTCATGGAAGAAACTGGGGCTTGTAAACTAAAATCGATGTTTGGCTTAAATTACGATATGAAGGCAAATCTCCATTAGCCAAAGGACAGTGATAAATACAACAAGCCCATCAGGGACTGTGAAAATTGATGACTCAATAGGCTGATTTAAATAGGGATGACTCACATTTCAGTAAATCTTCATTACTGTGAGCAAGCCAGGTTGTAACATTTTAGTGTTCTTAGAAGAAATTGGTTATTGATTATAAACAAAAGTCATAGAATTTGACACAAACATAATGAAATGAGAAGCTGGGAAGTATCCTTCATGTTAATGGCAGTTGACACTGCCATGGACCTTCCTTTGAAGTAATTCAGATAGACTTTAATGGGATTTTCTCCCACAAGAAACATTTTCCAAACCTTGAAATTTACTGTGTTCATTCCCTGTGATGTGTGGCAGGATTTATTTTCTGGAGTAATGGCTTTAAGCCCACAGAGCTTTCTTCAGTTTTGGACTTATAACCTCCTTGTTCTAATTTCTTTCTTAGTTTATGATTAAATGGAATAGCACATATAAATCTTCACAATTAATCATTAATTTCTTGTAGGCATTTTTCCTATGCAGCCTCAAAGTAATTTTCAGACATGTAGTTTTAAGTGTGCCAGCAACTTGTCTTTCAAAAACACTAAAGAAAATATATATTTTGCCTCATCTCCAAACTTCTAAATTATAGTTTAGTTTTTCATGAAATTTCTTTTTGCATTAGATGTTCCATATCAATTAACAACAAATATTTTTAGTATTAAAACAAAGAGTTGGAATTATTTTTAAAAATAACTTCTTTTTAATAATGAGCATACAAATGGCTCTATACCTGAAATCTAAATGGGATTCTCTCCTTTACTGCCTTAAAACACAGAAACTATAAATAAAATAAAATTGGAAATAAATATTTTTAGTAGAAAAGAATAATTAATTTATCAATAGATTGGCTTATATTTAAGCTTTAACTACAAAATCTGTGTGTCAGTTTCAGAAATGATTTTACATTAGCAGAAATGCATCAGTATGAAAATATAATTTGAGCTCAAGTTTTTGTTGTTAAATTAAAATGTAGAAATATCATGTTAATTATTAATAAGTATTAACACCATAAGACAACTGTTTAAGCTCATAAATTCTAAAAGTGGTCAATAATTATTCATTACTTTGCAAATCTTGAATGGTAAACATATTACAAGAAAGCCTTTTTTTTTTTTTTGCCATGACACCTTAAGTACATTTGTACAATAAATACTATTGACTATTTAATGGTGAAATATTGAACTTTCCATGCTAAAAATCAGTAATTAACACAGCATGTCATAAATGTATTCTGTAGGTTCTAGGCAATGAAATAAGGTGACAAAAATAAATAAAAGGCATGAAAATCAGAAAAGAACACCATGTCTGTATTTGTAAATTACATGAGTGCCTATGTAGATAATTGTTCTATTTCCCAAAGAAACTACCTCAACTAATAAGTAACTTAGAAGAGTTTCAGGATGCAAAGTCAATACACAAAAATCAATTCTACATAACTGCAGATAAAAATTGGAGAGTGAAATTTTAAAAGTTATATTTGCAATAGTGTTATTATAATGTATTTAGATAAAATTTATTCAAAAATTTAGATCTCTGCACTGAAAACACTGCTAAGACCAAAAAAAGGGGGGGGTATATCTTTTTCATTTATTAAGATACTCAATATTGTTAAAAATGTAAATTGTTCCAAAAGCTGACCTAAAATGCATACAAACCCAATCAATATTCCAGTTGGCTGTTGTAAAAATTGACAAATTCATTCTAAAATATAAATAGAAATTCAAAGGGCTTATAGTGACCTAAAATTTTGGGGGGGAAAACAAAGTTGGATGACTTAACTCCCCAAATTTAAAGCTTAGTATACATCTATAATAATCAAGACAATGAGGCATTGGCCTAAAGAGAGGCAAATAGATTAATGAGACAAAAAAAGAGTGCAGAAATAAACCTATATTTATAAAGTCAGTTGAATCGAAGTGGGTGAAAATAAAATATACCAAAAAATGATGCTGAAACAAATACATATCAATATTGGGGAAGGAGATGAAGATAACTGGCTCTTAACTCACACCAAATTCAAAAACATAAATTGGAGAGGGTCTACAGTCCTAAACATAAAAGCTAAAACTATAGTGCTGTAGATGAAATCACAGAATAACTTTGTGACATAAGGGAACATAAGTGTATCTATATCTTTTACAGGACACAGAAGAAAATAATTCTTAAAGAAAGAAAATTACAAATTAAATCATCAAAATTTTCAAGAATCTATTAATCAAAGGAAACTATAAAGAAAGAATAGGTAATCACAGAGTGAAAAAATGGGATAAAAATGTATCTCACAAAGGATATATATTTATATACAAAATAATTCTACAAATAATTTAAAACAAATTATCCAATCCAAAGTAGACAATTCACAAGGGAAGGTATATGAATAGCAAATAAGCCCATGAAAGAATGATAAATATTATTAGTCATCATGAAAATGCAAATTAAAACCAGAAGACATACCGCTACACACCACTAGAATGGTAGGTTTAAATTTTTATTAAATTTATTGGAGTGACCTTGGTTAACAAGGTCATATTTGTTTCAAGTGTATATTTCTATGATACATGATCTGTATATTGTATTGTGTGCCCACCACCCAAAGTCAAATTTTCTTCCATCACCCTATATGTCTTTGTTATATAAGTAACAAGATCTGTCATATTCTTCATGAGGACTGCAAGAATTCAGATATTAAATAGAAAGTGGGAACTACATTAACCACTTCCATTATTTATCATCCTGCCAATGGTCTCAGGACCATCTCCCAATTTTTAAAATATAATCAATACCCAATGCACTTCCCATATGAAAATATTGTTCCTGGTACTCAGGACTCAGAACATTCCCTTGCTGCTTACCGGTAGTGATAGTAAGGTTAATCCAAATGAACTTCTCTTGGAGTCTCCCTTGAGATCAGTATATGCATTGCTGAGAGAAATGGAAGTAATCCTGGGACCACAGGCACTTGAATTTTGAAGTGTCTTTTTATTTCTCAGTAACCTCAAGGCATTTTGCAGCTCATACCCTAGACAAGGCCCTATGCTGTACCCAGAACAGCAATCCCACCCAATACTTCCAAGCCCACCAAGTGCAGAGAAGCTGGAGGAAGCTCTGAGTATGGCTGAACTAGCTGAGCACTGCCCTAACCAGCCTGACACCTAGAAGTTTTGCATAGGGGGGAAAAAACAGACTAACTGGGATAGAAAGTAGACTCAGAAAAGGTGGCACTATTTATGGGCCCTGGAGGGAAAATGAGCACCAAAGAAGCATGGTTGAGTGCTTCAAGGTTTTCCAACAAAGCAGCTTTGTTGATTTTCCATTATCAATCCCATCTTGGTAGAAGGATCCTTACAGCCCACTCATGCATATGCTATCCCCAAGTTTTTACATACATCAATCAGACAACCCTTCATTTGGGACCCTAAGCCCCAAGCCTAACACCTCATCTTTACTCCTTTTATTTTGCCGATTGCCCTCATCCCTTACCATTTCGCAGATGAGCACCACAAACATCAGCCCTTCAAGGAGGATCTCAGTCCCTGGGTAACATCACCCACAACTATCAATTACTGGGCACTTTTTATTCCTCCCGACTTTGCCTTTTGTAATAAGTCATGTTTGGTTGCTTCATTTAAATTGAATCATATAGTCTCAGCTTCAGGTCTAATAGTAATATATGCAACCTAGATCCCTCTTTATTCTTCCAAGTGTGTTAATGATTCATGAGAGTAGCTCATAAATATTACTTGACATGAATTGGCTGGGGTTTGGAGAGGCTGGGGAATTTGAAAGTGATTATTTACTAGCTCATAGTCCCAGACAAGTATCACTATTCCATAGCCATGGATGGAATATGGGCCATCACAATCACCACATGTAGTCTCCTCTTGTGGACTTGCCTTTGAAATATTTAACACGTAGACACAGACAACAGTGTGGTGATAGCCAGAGGAAATGGGGGTGAGGAGGCAGGTGGACGCGGGCAAAGTGGGGGGAATGTGAAGAGACCCTGCTTGGGGGAGTGGGTGCATGATACAGTGTGCAGATGATGTTTTATTGAGTTGTACACTTAAAACCTGTATGGTTTTGCAAATAAATGTCATCCCAATAAATTCAATGCAAAAATATATTTTTTTTGAAGAGAGAAGCTATCTAGCTTCCCCCTAACACGTTAAGTGAGCATAAAGGATATAAACAGTTAGTCTTTTGATTGACCACTGTGGTTTTTGCTAAAACAAACAAGAATCATTTTCATGTCATTTTGGATTTGATCTCTTAAAGTACATATTTTTTGACATTTTTCTCATTTCTCTGAGTTTTCTTGTATTTTACTAAACCAGCCTGTACAGATTTCTTTGGTGTTGCCTCATCTCCTTCACTTCTAAACACTACAGTGCCTAGGACTCCATCCTTGAACTTCTTCATTTATTCTCCCTCCCTAGATGACCTCATTTACCCACCTCAATAAATAGTAATGTCATTATTCTATTTGCTCAGAACCCCCAAAACCAAAATACTTGGAGTTAATTTTCGCATTTCTATTTTTCTCATAACAAATAACCTATCAATCTATAAGCAAATGTTGTTGGCTAAACTTTCAAACTCTCTCTCTACACTGAGTACCTCTCACCACCTTCATGTGATCCACCTTGGTCCAAGACAGTATCTTCTCTCTTCAGGATTATTCCAATATTCTACAAAACTGTCTCTTGGCTTTGAACTCTGTCCTAAATCTCATCTATATATCGGAGTGATCTTTTAAAAAGATAAATCACCTTGCTCCTTAGATTTTGACACTTCTGAGATATACCACCTATAATACCTTCTCATTTTACTCAGAGTAAAATCCAAAATCCTAAAATCACTATAAGATTCTACAAAATCTGACAAACCCCTATCATATCTTTACCTCATCTTCCACTCCTCTTCTCTCACTCACTCTACTTGAAGCTAAATGACATTTCCTCAGATACTCTAAGCATGTTCCTGAGACAGGACTTTCACTCATGTTCTTTCCTTTCCTGAAATGCTCTTCTCACAGATTACACAAGGCAGACCCCAAAGTTACTTTGGGTCTCTGTTCAAATGATACCTTCTCAAAGAAGCCTTGCTTAATTTCTGTATATAAAATAGCATTTTTATAACCCTGACTTTCCCAACCTCTATCATTCCTATTTCCCTTACACCCTTGTATTTTTTCCCAAATTTCTTACTAACATCAGACATATTCTGTATTTGTTGCTGCATTTGTATTTACTTGTCTTCCTACTTCCATTAGAATGCCAACACTGTTGTTTTCTGTGCATTATTTTATCCCAGTTCTTAGAATGGTGCCTTAGCCTAGTAGAAACTGATTAAATACTTGTTGAATTCATTAATTTTATAAAAATGGTAGCATGGATTCCTGGAATTCTAACAGATTTGTTTTTTGTACAATTAATATACTTCTAAAGTACTTGAACATAATGTATTTTCTCAAATAATTTCTGCCCCACTAATAGAATTCTATAAACATTTGGTTATTGTGTCTTTGTTACTCCCAGTAAACACAATATTTTAAGCCATTAATATGAACAGAATAGAACACATCTCCAAATACATTATTTTTTTTCTTCAAATAAAACACGGGGTGGGGGGAAAACAAGCAAACAAAAAACCCACAAGGTTAATGGTCAGGTTGTTACTGGAGGGGTTGTGGTGGGTCTGCCTTAGGCCAGCCAGTAGTGTGTGGGTTCTTTTGTTGTTGTTGTCAATCCTCACCCAAGGATATATTTTAGAGAGAGTGGAAGGGAAGGGAGGGAGGGAGAGAAAGAGAGAAACATCCATAGATGTGAGAGACACACATGGATTGGTTGCCTGCCACACAGGCCCCAACCAGCCAGGATTGAATCTGCAACCCAGGTAAGCGCCCTTGCCCAGGAATCAAACCCTGGCCCTTTCAGTGTGCGGGCCCACACACTTACTACTAAGTCACACTGGCCAGGGCATGTGTGGGTTCCTGACTTCAAACAGGAAAAGATTTCAAAATTCGAGTCCTAGTGATTTTGAGAGGATGTTTACTAAAGCTGGGGACAGTGAAACAAAGGAAGGGCGTAAGGTAGAAGGAGCAACAAGGGAGAGAAAAACAGGGCCTTGGAGACAGGTTCAGAGGGTAAGGCCAGGATGAGCTGCTGTTGTCCACTGCTCCCCTGGTTGTGGGGACCTTTGAGTTTAGGAGAAAAAGAACAGAGATACAGGCATGGGCCCGCTCTTGCAAGACTGCCCTGTGGGTTTTTTGTCTTGAGGCTTTTTTATCTTTCTTTGGCCCCGGGGAATCCTAGGGGAGGTCTCAGGAGAGGGTCTTAACAGAATATTCATTGACTTTCCAGGTGTGTCCTTCGATATGTTGATTCATCAAAATGTGTGTATAGAGGGGTCAGGATTTTCTCTGTTTTGTTTGTTTGTTTAACATATCTTTATTGATTTCAGAGAGAGGAAGGGAGAGGGAGAGAGAGAGAGAAACATCAGTGATGAGACAGAATCATTGATCAGCTGTCTCCTGCACACCCCCTGCTGGGGATCGAGCCCACAACCCGGGAATCTAACTGCCATCTCCTGGATCCTAGGTCGATGCTCAACTGCTGAGCCAAGCTGCCCAGGCTCTCTGGTTAGTTTTATATTTTAAGGAACAGTACCTGAAGGACCGGGACTGAGGCTGGTCTGTCCCTGGACAGTCTGAAATGTGTAAACCATTTGCTCCTAAGTGTCCTTGGTTAGGGAAGAAAAACACCTTGTGATTAATTAATTAGCTGGCAGTAAATTGCTCAAATTGTTTGGCCTTATTGAATTATTTTGTCTCAGTTTCCCTTATTCCACTTGTCAAGGAATTTCCCTAGCTTCGTACTCTCTTGCCTCAAGGTTAATCATCTTACCATGAGAAGGCTTAAACTTGTTCATAAAAATCTATTTAGGAGAGTGCTGATGTAATTGGAGGAAAATAAAACACACAAACAAAACAAAGCACCACCAACAAAGTCATCACTTCCAGTTTCATAATTCCTGAGGAGATTTTGTGAACATATAAAACATAAATATTTCTACTGCCATTCTACCAAGAGTCTAAGAATTTCATTGAGTTAAAAGGTCTCTCTTAATTTCTAAATTTTAGTGAAAAGCTTAGTGTAGATGAGTTTTATTGAAGAAAATATTGCAAAGAGTATTCCTGCCTTTGCAAAAGGAGGTCTTAATAGTAAACTGCTCTGTGTAAGAAAATGAAAGTAACTGGAGGTAGAGAACAGGTAGGAAGGGAGAGTAATTGCTTTCAAGCAGGAGCAGCTGAGGAGACAGCTGTAATTTGGATAAGGAAGGGAGGAGTGAGATGTAACCAAGGAGAAATCCCCCACTGCAATACAAAGTGTAAAATTTTAGGTTAATATTATCTAATGTACAAATTAAAGTGAGCGCTGGCACTTGAACTAGACTATAACTTTCCACTCGTACTCCTTAATTTCAGTACAATATGCTAGACTTTAAAGTCTTGTGTTGTTTGTCCTTTGGCCAGAAGAGAATAGGGGTGGTGTTCACTTGAGGAGAAACAGTGTGGGGAGAGCATCTGGTTCAATGGGCGAAAGGCAGAACCAAGAGATCGCTGGGAACGGACAAGTGGAGCAGCTGGGAACCAGGGAAACAGACACTCCTCAGAGACTCTGGGAAGGAGCTGGCTTATCTCACAGTGTGCAGGGGCAAGAGTGAGGTTATTTAGGGTGAAAAAAGTATACAGAAATATAGAGGATTTGGGAACTCCCAAGCTACACAAATAATAGCTTATGCAGAAGATAGCTTTCACACTCAGTCTTCTAGTAACTCAAAAATGTTGTCTTGGAAAACTAAAAAAAAACAAATAGACTACATTAGCTTACTAACTCACAAAAGTTCTTTCACAGAAATGCACACTACTTCATTGTTAAGCTTTTGGCTTTAATTTCTTGACACTGTCTTCTCTTTCTAACAAATTACAGAGCTCTATATTTTTTAGCTTTGTTCTAATTTTCAGAAAACTTCAAGTTAAATTTTATGCTTAAGCAATAAAATTTGGAACATAATATCCACGTGATATTTGCTGTATGAGTAATGGACAGTAGTTAATAGCAAGACATTAAATTGGACCTATTCTAAATTCAAAGGTTACAGGTTTGCAGGAAAAACTATTGATGGACTGAAAGTTTTGTCTTATATACTCTTAGGGAAGTTGACATTTCCATCAGGTTAAGATAATCTGCCTGCAGAAGCTGGAGGAAATACCTTAGGGCATCCTTGGTAATTTAATATCTAGGTTATCACCACCAGTATTCCTAGCAGGTAACGTTGAAAGATGTTTTTTCCTTTGAAAGATTTAAATCTAAAAGGGCTCCTCACAAAAAGGGAGGCGGCTTCTCAAATCTTGACTAAGAGCAACCTTTATGTCCCTTCTTTCTTTTGCTTTATTGCTCTTCTTCAAGTATTGTAATTTTCTCATTAAAACTGCATTGTACTACTCAGTAAAGCATGAGTGTCCAGTGTATATCACAAATGTTGGAGAAAATAGATATGCAAAGGAAAATCTGTTGGCAAAGGTCATTTCTACTTCAGCAGGCTTCAAAGTCGTCTCAAGTAAAATTCTGCTTTAAAGGAGCAGTTTAGAGCTATCTTTTTCCTTTTGGGGGGAGGGGATAGGGTGCATTTTTGTCTGAGAAAATTAGAAGGTTTTCTGTTAACAACTGTTAATTGTTCATAGTATTGTAATTTTAATATCTACATATGTAGTCATTATTTGGGAGAACATTAATATTTTAAAAGTATAAATAAAATCTTCTGGTATTTCAATTTAAATTGCTATATATTTTCATTTAAAAGAAGTTAAAAAAATAAATAAAAGAAGTATTAGGCTACTTAAGTGAACAGGCTTGCCTGTTTTTCATTAATTAGTATGTACATTCTCCTCTTGAAATGATTGTTTCTAAGGTAAGTAAGTTTGTGGCTACAAAAGATGGTGATCATAAATTGTCACATAAAGAACATATATTACATTTTACCTTATAATCAAACAACTGTTTTATCTCAAGGCAATGATTTCATATCAGAAAAGAATTTTAATAGTATCTTTAAAAGGAAGCCTCAACATTTACTGTAACCACACAGTAAGTATCATTTAACAAACAGTTGTTTCCCGTGGTTTGTAAGCATAATTGAGGAGCATGTTTTATTTTTTGAAATATATTTATCTTCTATCCTCATGTTTCCTAAACTAATGCCTACATTTGTACTTTCGGAAAAGAGTAACTACTGCACCAAATGGCACTTTTCCAGTGAAATTTCCTATTACCTCCCAAATCTAGCTTTTACTCTCTTCTTAGCTTCATTTCCTATTAATTGAATAGAATTTACTGTTATGAAAAAGAAACTTTACACACTACTTCTACTAATATAAATAATAATAAAATTTAAAAATCTGTAGCATTTCTAAATGCTATTACATTTTCTATGTGATTCTTAAGAAAGACCTGCTCTCAATTTCCACATTAGAGAGTGTACATATTACAGGAAATCACCTACATTGGTGTTGGACATGATACTGATTGTATGAGCAAAAATAAATAACCTAAATATCCAATAACTGAGAAATGAATAATTAAACTCTAGAGAGAATTACCAGGAGATACAGGTAATAATGTGGAACACTCTCCAAGATTTATTCTTGTGTAGAACAAATTTAGGTTGTAGAATACCTTATATAAAGTATTATGCCATTAATATAAAGCACACACGTTCATATCCATATACACACCAACATTATATTTTTCTATTGGTATCTGTATCTATGTCAAAGGTTACCGTGGTTCCCTTTGAAGAAGTGGTGGAGTGGGTAAATGGTGGTGAACAGGGACTTTTGCCTTATATTTATTATTTTTATAACATAATAATGAATTAAACATATACTTTAAAATAAGTGGAAACTTAAGTTTAAAGTAATATATGCTATATATCTTCCTCAGTTCATGCTCAAGCTCCTTTCCCTCAATTTCTAAGTATTTTATGTCAAAATATAAAGAATATTTCTTTGGATTATGGCAAAACATTTTCTTCTTGCTAATTTTCCAAAACATTACTGTTAATGCACTAAATGTTATTCACTTTTGCAGTCTCATTTTCATGTTTCATTTAAAAATGTATTCTATATAAAGAACATATACAACTCAATGCCGGGAAGACAAGCAATAAAATTAGAAAATGGGCAAAGGACCCAAACAGACGCTTCTCCAAAGAGGACATACAGTCACTAATCATCAAAGAGATGTAAATTAAAACTACAATGAGATATCACCTTAGACCTGTCAGAATGGCTCCATCAACAAATCAACAGATGACATGTGCTGGCGAGGGTGTGGAGAAAGGGGAACCCTAGTACACTGCTGGTGGGAATGCAGACTGGGGCAGCCACTGTGGAAAGCAGTATGGAGGTTCCTCAAGAGATTAAAAATAGAGCTGCCTTTTGACCCAGTGATCCCACTTCTAGGAATATATCCTAAGAATCCTGAAACACTAATCAGAAAGAATATACACACCCCTATGTTCATAGCAGCACAGTTTACAATAGCTAAGATCTGGAAACAGCCCAAGTGCCCATCATCAGATGAGTGGATAAAAAAGCTGTGGGACATTTGCACAGCGGAATACTACACAGCTGTAAAAAGAAGGAACTCTTATGCTTTGCAACAGAACAGATGGACCTGAAGAGTACTATGCTAAGCAAAATAAACCAGTTAGAAAAAGACATTTACCATATGATCTCACTAATATGTGGAATCTAACGAACAAAATAAGCTGAAGAACAAAATGGAACCAGAAGCATGGCTACATGGAACGGACTGGTGCGTGCCAGAGGGGAGGGGTGGGGGGACTGGATAAAGAAGGTGAAGGGATTAGCTAAAGAACTTATATGTATACCCCATGATGGACAAGAGTGTGGCGAAGGCCAAGGGAGGGGGAGGCGGGGGTAGGTAGAGGGGGACAAAGGGGGAGGAAATGGGGTACATCTGCAATTGTGTCAACGTTAAAAATTTTAAATAAAAAAATGCACTCTATATTTTATTTGTATCCAATATAGAAACAAAAATTATTGAAAAAAATACATCAGATCAGCACATTTTGGATTAATCTGCGACTGTAGAATAAACACTTTTGAAATACTTAGATACTCTCCAGAGAAATTAAAGGGAGCTTACAGAGCATATGTTCCCATGCTGTTGGAAGCTCATTTGATCTTGGTGCTTGGTTAAATTAGTCATTCATGGGTTTGCTTTATTTGTGATTATAGAGACTGAAATGTCTTAAAAAGTGTGATCTACCCTCTACCTAGGAGATCACACTGCATACTGTAATGTGTACTATTTTTCATCTCTTAATCTCAAATAATCTCAAATACTTTTAGCTGTGAGTGTATGCATTTGTAATTGGCACAGGATTAAATAAGGTCTGGCAAGTGCACATAATTGTGGGGACCTGCATTTTCTATGAAAATCCATAAATCTTTCTTACATCTTTACTTTTTAATTTTATGTGTGCATTGATTTTCCTTTATCAAAGCCTCTGGAATACCTGGATTTTGCACCATGCCCAAAGAACAATCCTCTCTTCAGCTATGTCAAAACAAAGAAACAAAATGTAAGGGATGCTTTCACAGAATCAGCATACAGTGTTCCCCCAAACTTAATCTGTTGAGTAAAAAGATGTTAGGCAATTCCAATATTCCTTTTTCCCCCTCCAAAAAAAGAACTGATGAAACACCCTACTAAAAGGTGTGCAAGTGAATTACTGATAAATTGTATTTACAAATACGTTAGAATATCATAATGATAAGGTGTGAAAGCCCATACAGTAAAAATGTCCTGTGAAAATGCCTTGTATCATCTATAAAATGCACAGTGCACCCCTACGTTTACCACAACATTATTCACATTGGCCAAGACATGGAAACAACTGAAGTGTCCCTCGAGAAATGATTGGACAAAGAAGTGGTACATATATACAATGGAATGCTATTTAGCCATAACAAAAGATGAAACATTGCCATTTGCGACACGATGGATAGATCCTGAGTATATCATGCTAAGCAAACGAAGTCAGACAGAAAAAGTCAAGAACCATATGATTTCACTTATATGTGAAAGCAACACATGAACAAACAAACAAAAACTCATGGAAACAGAGAACAGTATGGTGGTTACTAGAGGAAAAAGGGAGTTGGGGGGTAGTGAAGGGGAGAGGCGGGGTCTAGTGTACGGTGATGGAAGATTTGCCTTTGGGTGGTGGGCACACAATGCAATATACAAATGATATATCATAGACTTGTACACATGAAACTTGTGGCCAGAAAGGGACCAAGGCCTCGGTGGGTCTGCCTCAGCACAGTATGGAATGTGTGAGTTGACTTTGTGCAGAAAAAATTTCACGAAACAAGTCCAGGTGATTTTGAAAGTATGTTTATTAAAGCTAGGGATAGTGAAACAAAGGAAGGGCTTAAGATACAAGAGGCAAGATCACTGCAACAGGAGTGAGCCTTGGCTGAGCTGCCTGGACACAGTAAAGGAAGTCACAGTAACAGAAGGGAGCCTCGGCTGGGCTGCCTAGATGTAGGAAAGGAAGTCACAGAGGAAGAAGAAGAGAGCCACTCTGGAATGTGTGGACTCAGGAAACAAGTTACAGAGGTAAAAGGAGGGTCCTTGGAGACAGGTTTAAGGGGACAGTCCCGGATGAGCTGCCACTGCCCGCTGCTCCCGGGATTGCAAGTCTTATGGGAAATCTTAAAGCTTAGGAGAAAGCAAAGATACATGCCTGAGTCCTTTGTCTTAAGGGTTTTTCTCTGTTTTCTAAAGGCGAGAATTTTAGAGGAGGTCTCAATCGGAATATTCATCAGCTTTCCAGGTGTGCCCTTTGATATGAGCATACAGAGAGATCAGGTCATTCTCTGGTCAGTTTCACCTTCAAGAGAGGCAACGAATCCATGTATCTCTCTCACATCGATGTTTCTCTCTCTGTCTCTCTCCCTTCCTCTTCTAAAGTCAATAAAAAAATTTTTTTTTTAAAAGAATGTTACTGGAAAGGGACTGAGACCAAGGCAGATTTGCCCCAGCATGGTCTGGAATGTGTAAACCATTTGTTCCAAAATGTCCTTGGAGAGGGAAGATCAGATCTCTCAATTTATTAGCTGGCTGTAAATTGCTCAGCCATCTGTTTAGCTGTCTCAGTTTCCGCATTCCACTTGCCAAGGAATTTTTCTAGCTTCTTACTAACCTGCCTCAAAACCTAATTTTATTAACCAACGTCATCCCAATAAACTTAAATGAATGAATGAATGACTCAATTAATAAATAAATAAATGAAATACACAGTGCCTTCTGTACCAGAATTACAGTCAGTGTGATGAGAGGTTCAAAACAGGCACAGAGATGTTCTCCATATCATTACCAGTCTTGGTTATATATTCATAAAAAGGAATAAGTATAGTAGAATCTATAAAAGATTAAATGTTCACATGCTATGATTCTACTGCATTATTTTGCTCTTGAAAGTATGAGTTGAAAATTTTATTCCATTAGATTTGCATATAATTTAGTGTCTAAAATCCCCAGTACTCGACCCAGGGCATGATAAACTGGTGCTACATTTTTAAAGTCTTGGGGCAGAATTAGATAGTTGTGTACACCATTATTCATTCCCATCAGCCTCTGTAGTGCTAGAATATCAAATTTATTCAATGTGGCAATGTGCCCAGCCAAAGGAATTACATTACAAAGGAAGTCCTCCTTATGCTAATGTGGCCGGTTTGAATAATGACAAATACACCAAAATATTGTGTGAACATTTTTCAGTAAGTTTCCTGGAAAAGGAGGTGAGATATCCCCTTATCCTGCTGCCTGGGATATATGTGATGTCCGGAGTTCTAGTCACTGTTTTGCACCATAAGGACAGAGGCCATATTCTAAGGATGTCAGACCAGAGAAGTGGAAGCTGCTTAGATCCCTGATGACTTTAAGGAGTTGCTATGCCAGGTCTGAACAGCCTTTGTTATTTGGGTTTTTCTGTTATATATAGGCAAACCTAATTTTACAGAAATTGGTTTCAACATATTTTCAAATGTCTGTCAGTCTAACTGTAGCTGCTCACATCTTTATGAATACACAGATGCCTACAAATGCATTTTTAGTATCTTCTTTGGAAAGTATACCTACATAAATAGAAAATGCTCCCAATGCCTTTCTTGATTTTTATTTTATTCTGCAATATTTTATGTCCATTTGACCTCCTTCTTCTTCTGGTTTGCATTCAGTCAGATATGCTTTAACCCCACCCCCGATTTGCTGTGTAACTGTCTGCATTTCTGTGGGTGGAGAGGTAAGTGCTTTGTGGGCCGAGGGAAGAGTTGGGGAAGCCTGATCTTAAGTATTTTCAGGAATTAAACCCACCTACATTTGTTATATCAGATAGATTTGCTATTACTTCTGCTATTTCTGTCTACTTGCTGTTTTTAGCCCTCATAGCTGTTTGTGCTGTTTTCTGCTTTACCTGAGGTATAGATTAAGCAAGCTGGGCTTCTACCTCATCAGTTTTCTTCAGTGTTATCCTTTTTACTCCTTTTGCTGAAACCTAGACTTGTTTTCAGGTCTTCTGACATCCTGCTTTCTTTCTCTTTTGCAATGCTTTGCACATGATTTGCCCCATTTACCTACTTCTCACCCTTCAGATCTCAGCTCAAAGTTTACTTCTCCCACTGAATTGGATATGCTGGACACATGGTCATGGCATACCATACACCTTTCTTCATAGAAATTAGCACAGTTGTAATTTTTTATTAACTAGTGAAATCACATGTTTAATGTGTTTCTCTCCAACTAGGTTTAAAACTCCATGAAAATGGGATCTGTGTCTTTGTTCCTCACCTTCCTAGTACTCAACACAGTGCATATTGCAGAGTGAGCACTCAGTAAACAGAATCATCTTACCCATGTCGACAAACCTGATAATTCAGTGAACTTGGGCCGCAGACAGGTAGTTGGAGTTGCATGTAAATGTAACATACCTGCGCTCTAAAAGCAAATGCCAGGAAGTGCAGATTATAGCATACCTCAGAAATTTGGCAGGTTTGGTTCCAGACCACTACAATAAAGCCAGTGTCTCAAAAAAGCAAGTCATAATCTCTGTGCTGGTGGAGGGTCTTGCCTACAATTTGTAAACATGCAACATCTGTGAAGTATAATAAAGCTAAAGGCAGTAAAGCAAGGTATGTCTATACCTACACTGGCACTCTCAATTTGATAAATCTGTAAGTAGTACTTCTCAATGGGAACTGAAGGTTGTTTAATAGATTTTGTAAAATATTGAATTGTGAATAGCAAAGGGTAAGTTTAAAATCTGAGGACAAAAGAAGATAAAATGATGTACAAGTGAAATAACTTAGAAAGCAAATGAAATTAAAATTAAGGAGAATAAATAAATCAAATTCAAGAAAATTTTAGGTCTGCATGTCACCACCATCTCACCCACTAGAATTCACGTTATAAATTACTACTAGAGATATCCTGCTAAAGAACAGACCTGCTGCCCTGGTCCGCATGGCTCAGTGGTTAGAGTGTTGGCCTGCATACCAAAGGGTCATGGGCACGTACCTGGGTTGCAAGTTCGATCACTGCCCCTGGTCTGGGCATGTGGGGGAGGCAACCAATTGATGTTTCTCTCTCCTCTCTCTCCCCCTATTTAGCCCTCTCCCTTCATCCTTCTAGAAATCAATGGAAAAAATAACCTCATTCCTCCAGTGAGGATTAAAAAAAAAAAATTAAAAAAAAAAAATGAGGAACAGGTCTGCTAATGTCACATCTTTGCACAATCTTTTAAGGGCTCTCTATGGACCACAACAGATAAAGCACTGCTTATTGTTGAGTATATTCATAAAATAATGAACTATAATTTTTATCATTTATTCTTTATGGATTTTATTGTTAGATATTTGGGGAAAAGTTGACTTTCCCATTCATGATTTCAAGTAATTCTCAGCTTGAAGCAATAAGCACAGATTTTAAAATAATTTAATGAGTCCAGGCATACTTCAATGCCTAACATCCCGCAGGAACTGGCAATTTAATTCCTAGTTGGATTATTTTCATGTGCAATGTCTTAATTTTCAGGGGTTGAAATCATGCATGACAAACTAATTTCCTTCATTATGTTAGAGGATACACTAAGTACCACAAAGAGATTGTAGAGAGTAAATCAATTTAAGTGTGCAGAATAATATAATGTGAATTTGGTTTCATATCATAGTTTGGGAATAAACCTAATAATCTATTCTTATAATTGTTAAAAAAGATGTGTTTGAGGTTGTTTGGGGGTTCTGGTTCAAGATAGTGACATAAGAAAATCCTAGGTTCACTTTCCCCTGCGAACACACTAAATCTGCAGCTACATACATATATATGGTCCAATTTCCTCTGAAAAAAAAAACACCTGAAACCTGAGCAACTCTTATGCCTCAGGCCCACCTCATTAAAGTGGGAAGGAGAGAATGGGACACAATCTCACCATAACCCTCTGATTGACAATGTCCTAGTCTTGCTGAGAAAGACCTATTTTGTTGTCCTGGAGCTAGAGCTCTCAGGCGTAAGACTGGAACGCAATCTCTGAGCTAGCCCTCCGCCTCACTGCTTCTCACCTGTATGTCCCAGGCCGGAGCTTATACCCTGTCTGGTGCCCCAATTCTGCAGCTGCTGCCAGGGCACACCTCTACACTGCCAGGCTCTGGTGGCCAGTGGGGCTTATGCTCCCTGGTCTCGCAGTACTGCCACCAAGGGAGAGAGTTCTGAAATGAATGCCACTCCCAGGGCACAGCAAGAGGCAACAGACCCAGGGAAAGACCGGCCTATTAGCTTATCCTAGCTGCACCTGAAGAACTGGCTTCTGATTAAATACACATTTCAGGGCTGACTATAATCCCTTCCAGGGAGTTTGAAGGGCTGGCACTATCTTCGCACTCTCCCCCAACCACCTCAGAATGCCACAACTGTTACTGTAACTGTAGTGAATAATGCATTGCATGAAACATATATTGTATGTCAACTGTATTTGAAAAATTTTAAAAATTTTAAAATGCTGTATTACATATTTGAAAGTAGCTAAAAGAGTAGATCTTGAAAGTTCCCATCACAAGAAAAGAAATTGTAACTATATATGGTGATGGATATTAACTGGACTTATTGTGCCGATCATTTTGCAATATATACGAATACTGAATCATTACATTGTACATTGAAACTGAAATATGTTATGTCAATTATGCCTCAATTAAAAGAAAAAAAGTATTTTGAGCTGTACACTATTTACTGGGGGTAGCAACTATCATAAATACTTACTCCAGTTGGTGAGCCTCAAGTGAGGATGAACACTTCGCAGGTTTTCAATGAGCCCTTGTGGATTTTCATTTTTGCTCTGGTATGACTGCCTAGTCTTGGATATATACTGATGGAAGCTCTCTGCAGACCTCTACTGAGGACTGTGGTAAAGAACGATGGCCTAAAAAATTATCTAATTTTCATCTTCTGAAGCAGATTTTCATCAAGAGAATGGAGAGAAAATCCTTACTGACACAATATCCAAACTTTCTGTTTTCCGGCAGATAGTAAAACTAAATGGATAATTCGTATAACTACAATATTAAAATAATCCCTGACAAGAAAGTCGTGGTGAAAATATATCATTTCTTCCTCAGAGTTTAGGAAATATAAAGCACAATTTTATACAACAGAAATATTCAAAATTTCATTCTTCCATTAGTTCTAAATTAACATGACAAAAGCTTGCCAATGAACCATAGGAAATTCATCTTCCAGGTAATGAAAACCAAATAAAATAAGCAACTGCAAATAATACAAACAACACATTTATTTAGAAAAATAAACTGAAAATGCTGTTTGTTTGTCTGGTACATTTTCCCATGAAGCATAGATAAATGGCTATAAAAAACTGTTATTATGTCAAATACAAATTACAAATGATTTTTTTTTTAATTCAGAGAACAAACAGATGTTCAACACAAATGTTTAATGTACAGTTCACTGTATTTGACTTCTTGGCTGTTAATGATATAAAATGATCTTCATTAAAAAAAATTGATCCCTTTTTCATTCATTTGACCACACTGACGCTTTTTCATCATAATTCTGTAGTTGTCATTTTAATGAAACGAGACCATTGGTTTTTTAGATAACTGATTTTTATGAAATAAAGAAATCAGAATTCATAAGTGTTTCCTTTTTGGACTCCTGCAAGAAACTGCCTGTTGTGGTCTCAAAACTCATGGGACCATCTGTGCAAATAACAGCACACATCTTTACCCTGAATGGAAGTGACAGTGCAAATATCAGAAGTGCATTGAGAAACAATCAGTAAGAACTGAACCCCCCCTCTCGCAACCAATATGGAGTGAAGGATTGAATGCAGAAACTTTTCAAGCAATTGACAAAAATGCTGTTATTCCATTATGGCTTTAAGGGTATGCACAAGGTGGCAAACATCCTCTCTGCAAACAGCAACGTTCTGTCCTAACACTGTTCATTGCTGCGATGCTCCTCTGTTCAGTTTCTTTTTGCCTACATGTTTGTTTGAAATGCTGATTTATTCTGGCTTGAGATAACTCCTATCTCTATACTTTTACCTTCCCAAATGATAAATCAATGGATAATTTACTAGCTTAACTAGCTGAATATACATTTTCATGGGTTCACATCTGGGAATATTTATTTTCATGGTGCAGTAAGATGGATTTCGTTTGGTTTGTTTTTTTTGTTGGCTTGATTGTTTGTTCCTTTTCATCTATTTTTTAAAAAATCTTCTTGGTAATTTCTGAGTGAAGAGATTTAAGGCTGTGGCTTTTTTCGCCCCTAGGGCTCTGCTCATGGCTGTCAGACTAGAGGCAGATGATTTTATGCAGACCATATCAGTGATCACTTGTGCTCCAAAGTTGAAGGGATTTGCTGCTCTGAGATGGACAAGTTCCTGGTTATTTCAAAATTAGATCTGGCCTCAAGAAGTCACAATGATGAATCTGAAGTGAGAAAAATGAGCTGACATGCCTCCAAATAAAGATTTTCCTCCCAATCTGAAGGAGCTGTCAGAAGAATGAAAACAAAAGACAAAAGGTCAGTTTAAATAGTAAGTACAGTTCAACAAAAACACATAAAATTTATTAAGAATGAGGCAATCATTTGTTAATGCCTAATTTAAAATTATTATCAATAATTGTATTTTAAATGTCTAAACATATTTTAAACATATATTCCTCTTAAGTTTCATATATAAAATAATGTGACAAGTCAGTCATCAAAATTTAGTAGTAGCATGCTTATATTTCAATTAAAGATCTATCTTTGACAGTTTTTAAAACTTCAGATAAACTTGTCCACTTTAAATTCACCAAGTTCTCAAAAACTATATGTAATCTGAAAATATAAGAAATATCTTGAGATATTTATATCTTGATATATACCTTGATATATATACATGTGTGTGTCTGTGTGTGTGTGTGTGTGTGTATATATATCACTATTTAAAATAATAAAAAATCATTTTTAAGGTAGAAACTTCATTTAAAACAACAAAAAGCATTTAAAAACAGGTTGCATAATGTAATCTATCATTGCATTCTATATAGTCTAAATGTATTATCAAATCACCAAAAGGATACTACTCTTTTCCTTGATGTAGAAGAGCTCAAAGAATTAATCTGCCTTAATGAATACCTGCAATAGTTTTAAATTAGCACCTTCAAATAATTTATATCCATATTTGTAACTAATGAATATGTTTTTTGGAAAACAAGAAGAAATAAAACCTAGCCATAATTCTCACCCTGCCCACCCAACATTAAATATGTTTAGCACCCCTTTAAGTGCAGTGTGTCTATGGTCTTCTCTTTAAGTTATGATGTAACAGAGAATATTTATACAATGACTTACTAAAGTAGGTACAGAAAGTTATTAAACATAAACCTGGTACCATAATTTATTCACTAGTAAATTATTAGAAAAGTCATAGACAGAGAGTAATGGCTTTATATGCATTTTTAACCCCTTAAAGTCCATCTGAGAACCCCTGTTTTAACACTTTCATTTGGGGGTAGGTGAATTCCAAATGCATGGTACTTTCTTCGACAGAGAGACACAAACATACACACAGACCACAGAGTAAATCACTTGGTCTTTCTGTGGCAAACCATTTCCATTCTATTAGATGAATAAGAATTGTTTTTAATTGTTACTCCCAACTAGCAAGACAAAGTTCTAGTACTAAATAATTAAAATAATCAAAATGAAAATAAAATCCTCCCTCCTAACTCCAAGATTAAAACCAGAAAAATCACCAAACACAATTAGTCAATGTGTGTTGAAAACACACTCTGGCTTATCGTGAAAGATGGTCTATGAAAGATACAGAAACAGTAGAAGACAATCTCTTATCATGGACTTGCTTATGAAAATGCAAGAGCATATCAGCACAGAGGAGTGAAGAAGACTGGACTAAACTCCCCTAAGCTGTACATAGTTCAACAGCACCACTTGCATTTGTCTATTTGTGCCATACTTTTTATGATTTATAAATATATGCTTCCATATACGGAAAGGAAATGGGCACTCAAGCTGTTACTAATGTACCATCAGCAATCTTACAATCATTCATATTTTGGTTTTACTATTAAATATGAAAAAACATACAAAGGTGGCTTTCTGCTAATATATAGGAACATAATTCATGCAATTGGGGCAAAGATAATTAAACATGCCAATTGTGTTTTCATAGTTCTGTGATATAGGAGTCTTTAACAGTCTACATTATTATTACAGCTTATTAAGTTGGTGAAACAATCTATCATTTACTCAAAAATATGTATTCACTACCAACTGTTCTATGGTATATCAGAATCATGGATACAAAAATGTAATTTCTTGATCTCCAAGGTCTTAATACCCAGAGGTAAGAAGAAACACTAGTATTCATAGTAAAGGATTTGTGCCATAATACATATCAGTATGAAATAGAAAGTGAGCATAGGAGTAGAGGCCTACAGATGATGGCATTTGAACTGAGATTTGAGTAATGGGTTGGAGTTTGCAAAAGTAATACATTTCTATTAGTTAAAAAATAAGAGTATTTCGAACAGAGGGAACTGCCTGGGCAAAGGCACAGAAACAGGGGGGAGCATGGTACCATCAATACTGTGTAGTATGAAACTGAAGGGAGAAAATAAAGCTGTTTCTAGAGTGTCTGGAGAAAGTGTGGAAAGTACGATGGAGGGGGAGAGACACTACATATGGCAGACATTTACAGCAAAGAAAAAACAAAGCCATAAGCTGAATGCAAAAACTAATAACTCAAGTTGCAGATGCTCTCTTAGTAGCAAATTGAAAAGAGAAAAATAACCCATTCATTCTTACTTAAATAAGAGAGGGTTTTTGTGCTAGGGGCTCCCAGCCTCCGGGTGCACACACAGGAGTGCAGAAGTCATCACGTGGGGCGCTGAGGATCCAGGTGCGGGTGGCTGTAGCAGCTGATGCGGGGTTGAGTCATTTGTGAGACCCGGAGTTGCTGACCCAGTGGGCAGCCCACCAACCCCACGACACAGCAGCAGGCATGGGGTGTGGGAGCCCTGAACTGGCAGCATCATGGAGATGGGCCGAACCGTTGCTGCTGTCGAACCCCATCCGCTGCCAGCAAACCGCTGGCTGGGCAGGCACGCCCCGCTCTGTGCTGTTTCTCTGACCACCTCCACCTCTGGGCCATGGCCAAGCACAATCAGATCCTGGCCATTGACCCTCCCACAGACCTCAAATTCACAGACCCCTTCACAGATGTAGTCACTACAAATCTTAAGTTGCTAAATCCATCGGATAGAAAAGTATGTTTCAAAGTTAAGACTACAGTACCTGTCAGTGCTGTGTGAGGCCCAACAGTAGAATTACTGACCCAGGGTTGACTGTGACTGTAATGGATTCTAAATTGAGATGTGTTTTTGAAGTGCCCGAAGAAAATGATAAATTGAATGATGGACCCTAGCAAAGCTGTTCTGCTGAATGTATCTAAACAAGATGGAACTACGCCAAAACAACATATTGCTTCACTCAATGATATTGAAACAAGGAAACTCATGGAAGAGTGTAAAAGACTTTAGGGAGAAATGATGAAGCTATCAGAAGAACACTGACACTGAGAGACAAAGTCTTAATTAAGGCTCAGAATGGTAGCATACAGGTAAACCTGCATGGATTTCCACAGCATCCTTCAAAGATAATGTCACCAATACTCTTCCTTCACTTCTTGTAACTGCAGCCATTTTCAATGTGTGCTTTCTAGGGAAATTCATCTTCTAGAGTGAAGCACGCAGAGTGCTATTTCCTTTATTTTCTCTTGGCCAGAAAAAGATTTGTTTACCTACCATTTCATTGGTAGTATGGCCCACAGTGACCATTTTTGTGTGTGAGTACGTCATATAGGCTTTGCCCTCTAACGATCGCTTACATTGGAAAACACAATAAAAACAAACTGTTCCACTACTGGACAGACTGTATATGACCAGATCATCACTAGAAAATGTTTGTTACACATTCAGTCTTTTATGAAATTCATAAATAAGAATTGTCTCTCTTTGTGGCTTTAATAAGTGTTCAAGAAGTGTTCAGTCTTATAAATGTGATTTTAATAATCCCTTTAAATTTTATGTTGCTGTTACCTCTTGAAATATGATTTATTTAGATTGCTAATTTCACTCATTCAGGAACTGCCAAGAGGTATCCTGTGGGGAAATGTTGCTTCTTATAGTGTAAAATTTCTCCTTTACCTTTGCTAATATCATGGCAGAGTTTTTCTTATCCCTTCTGAGGCAGTTATTGACTAAGTTTTTAATCCTGTCCTATGGTATTTAACATAAAAAGTAAATAAAACTGTTAACAGGTTTCTGCTCAATAAAAAAAAAAGTTTTGTTCATTTTATATCTATTTAAGATAAGAACTAACATTATTTATGAATCTATCCTTGTTCCACCAATTTTTTAAGGTATCTCCTGGAAGCAGATATTCGCCTCACAGCCCTCAGCGACCATACATTAAAAGCAGAGAATAAAATCTTCGAACCAGTAGATGTCTGTTTCTACTGTTTGAATTCTAACACTGGGTGTTGATGGAATGCATTTAAGTCTTGCTGAGTTTTGAAAATTTGTTACAGATATCTGAGCCTCTCCCTGTAGGTAACAGACATCATATTCAATCTCTTAACCTCAGGCTCAAATATTTTTCCCACTAAACAGAAGATCCGAGTAACTTCAGGTATAATTTGCTAATTTTTTAAAAAATCGTGAACTTCCACTATTATAGGTTTTAAAATACATTTTTAAACCTCTACACGTTTTGTATTTTTGCCTCACATATGGAGACATGAAACATATTATCATGACTACACAAGTTAAGCAAATGTACTCAGCATTGTAATAATGAAAGATGAATCACAGGCGCCAAGGTCCTGCGTAGCCAACAGCAAGCTGAAGTGCTTGTGGGAATGCTCTCTGACTCACTTCAGATCCGTGGTTAATTGCTTCATTCTATTCAAAAGGCCTTTGCTTAAAACTAATTAAAATTTTCTCCACTTTTTGAATAGAACAAGTCAAACTTTGCAAGCAAGGCAAGGGTCATTTTTAAAATTTTGCTAAATTTTTCCAGACACAAATATGATATGCAAAAATATGAATGATACTAGATCATGTTTATAGGCTTTGAGTCATTAAATGTCAAGTTACTTATTTAGGTAACTAGCATCTTTTCTTTTTTTTTTTTTTTTTGGCAAACTTGTCTCTCTCACCTTAACAAAAAGGCGCTATGGGAGACTTTTATTGCAGGAGCATAGTCAAAGGCACCAAAGGCCGACCCAGGTATGAGAAAGCCCGTGTTTCCCGCAGCATAGGGACAGGTGACGTCATGTGACTCCCCACAGGTCAGATCCTGGAGTCTAGTGTAGGCATGAAGCTGCACCCCTGAAAGGCTCGTCCTCTGTCCCGGTGCGTGGGCTGAGGCTGCCTCTCCCCACTTCCTCCCATTAGCAAAGTGAACCACGTGCGCACACGAGGCACTGGAGGCTGCCCCTCTCTCGCCCGCGGTCCCTTCTATGTGGTTCCCAATT
The DNA here is from genome assembly GCF_964146895.1 of Miniopterus schreibersii. Lineage (NCBI taxonomy): Eukaryota > Metazoa > Chordata > Mammalia > Chiroptera > Miniopteridae > Miniopterus > Miniopterus schreibersii. Next base: position 37,379,544 of record NC_138103.1, read on the forward strand.
TGGCCCTCGCTCCAGTCCTGGCCTCGGGTCTTGGGGGTACTTTGTTCATGTAAACAGTCCAGCTCTGGGCTGAGCGGCCGCTCAGGCACCAGGCTGAAGACGTGGCAGGGGCCCGGCCACGCAGCGGGGCAGCAGGCCTGGGAAGGCCTGGCGGTGAGCAACGGCCAGCAGAGTCTGCACGGAAGGCGCCCCGGTAGGAAGGGGGTGGGGGGGGCGGCTGCATGTAGGCGCCGTGAGTGGAGAGGTCCCAGTGCTTGAAGCTGCAGCTCTCCAGCACGTCCTTGGTGTTGGGGTGGAGCACCCAGGAGTTACCCTTGTCCCTACGGTTGTGGCGGATGCTGTTCTGCCGCTTTTGGGGGTTCTCATGGTACGAAGGGTACATGCTAGGTGGTGATGACCTTGTAGATGCTGCCCAGTGTGAGATGCCCCTGCACCAGAGCAATGGCCATGGCATGAAACCAATGTAGCTGTAGGGGGGGTTTCCAACGTGGTAGGGCTCAAAGTACTGTACAGCAAACCTGCATATAATGGACTAATTTGGGCTAGGGGGTGTTCCTTAAAGCTGAAAGTCTGTTATATAATAAAGTAGGTTTTCCTAATGCAAACGTTAAAAAACTGACAAATTAGTTGACTTGTTTTTACTTACACGTTTGTGTAATTAAGTATGTATGGAAAGTTTAATTTCACAGAAAAGCTGTCTGTATGTATTGACACCACTGTAATTAACCCAATTATTAATTAACAGAAAAGGAGCCAAAGGAAGGCCAGGTAATACAGGTATGCCATTTACACAGCTTTGCCATAAAACTGCAGTTTAACTCTCTCCAGGTCTGTTCCCCAGAGATTCTGAAGGAAGGGACTGGGCAAGGAAAAAATAGAGGCATGCCCAGTAAAGTCTAAATGATGCAGAGAGGGTGCTTATCTGTCAGTCATACCTGGGAATAGGACATTGGCCAAAATGGGTGTGGTCACTGCAGGGATGTGAAATCTGAGCTACATAAGCTCCTGAACAAAGAGAGTTCCCTCTCTTGGCTCTCTTGCACACTGAGCTCCTGGCTCTCTTGTTGCAGGGGGGCATGCTCCCCTTCATTTTCCACATGGCTCAAGGCCATGTGGACCCCACACAATGGACTAATGTATTACAACCAGCCTGCTGCTCTGCCGGACTCAGCTCCACCATGGAATGGAAACTCTGGACACTGGCTTTGCTTTTAGCTCTGCTGAATCCCCAGCTGCACATTTTCCAGAACTGGTTTAAAGGAAATGGGACTTTGGAAACTAAGGGATATAACTCCAAGCAAATAAAAATCACTCAATCTCCCGTGAGAGTCTTAAAAAATTCTTTTTCTCAAGATATCATAAGAACCCTATGCCCACTAGCAATGGAGGAATTCCACCCGTGCAATTCTCTAATAAAAGCATTACTGTAATTTTAAATTTATACTGAATAGATCTAGTAAATGCGTGCATTCATCAGTCACCTCCAGTAAACAAATGCACACAACTGGGGTGTGGCTTAGCACAAGTCAGACTGTCGGCTTGCACATGTTAAAACTGCAGAAAGTCAGGCCACCTACAACAGAACCAATTACCGTGCACAATGCGGTGTCGTCAAATGCTAATCATTCACTGAGCATTGTTCACAAGAGGTAACTCTTGGATTTAAATATGTAGATATGTAATATTTATGTTGGCGAAATTACTACATATGGCCTATTTGCTAAAATTTGTTAAAAATAACAGTGAATTAATAGCAGAGAAAGAGCCTCTTAATTTAATTATGAGCAAATTTTGGTTAAAAGCATTTTAAAATTAACAGGGTATTAATTTTTACATATGACATAAGGACCAGAAATTTTGTCCATTAAATTCAAAGTCCGTTAAGTTGATGTCCACAAAATCGAGGATTTACTGTAGCATCTTAAGTGACTAAAACATTTCTATGCAGAAAGGGCAGCATGATCTTAAAATGTCAGACAGCAAGCAAAGCTAAGGAAAAGCTGAAAATATTGCAAAAAGTTTGTCCAAACAAAAGTATCTCATAATTCTATATTTACTTGGACCTTAGTGTAATTTTTCTAATTCTCTTCATTTTAATCTATATTTATTAAGTATAAATATACAAAGTTTTACATATGAATTAGTTATAAAAATATATTTTATAAAACAAATATTTATATATAAATATATGTTATATACAAGTGCATATAATTTAAAATATTTTAACTATAGGACAGTGTATCACGTGTCCTGTGTTTGCTGCATTTTAAGAAGTAGTAACTATGAAGAGACCAAAACCATTACCAAAAATATATATGTCTTATTCCCTTGTTAAACTAATAGCAGCAAGAAGTTTTCACTTAATTAGGTTAAATGAAAATGTACGGAATACTTACTATACGCCAAGTATTATGCCAAGCACAGAAAACATAAAAAAAAAGTTATATTTCTACTACATCTAAATATGAAGCTAAATATCTCACATTTTATTTGTTATATAAAGCTATGCAGCAGATATTCTTACCATTCTTCAGGTAAGGAAATTCTGGCTCAGGTTAGATTAAGTCAGGTCAGCACTACTACCTGCAAGCCAAATTTGCTACTCTCACACCATTCCTTGGGTGCTATAACTACAGAAATGAATATTTAGGACAAATAGTATGGTGCACATAGACTTAAATATTTACTATTCTGTCTATTTACAGAAAAAGGTTGCCAATCCTGTTTGAATCTATCAAACTTATTATAACAATACTTATGGACCTACTTTTCCAAATGGATTATGGATCATTTCAATAGCATTTATTGAATTACCTGTATTTTGCTATGTTCTCACATGCTACTCTTATGTAATAATTCACATCCATACATGATTATATTTCTGGATTGTAGTCATTCATTTTCTCTCTAGTATACATTTTAGATTCAGGGGTTTGGGGGTTTTTTTTAGCAAAATTTTAAAATTTCATGGACTAGCATTGAATTTATAGACTAAATGAGACAGACTTGGTATCTATGCAATATCAATTAGTCATATATCAGAATCATTATTCTTTTTTCAGTTTTTTTTTAGTTAGATATATAGTTGTCATTTTGAATTTTATTGTGTTATAAATCAGAGAATAAGGCCTGTTTGGTATACAAATTCCCAAATACTAGTGTTTTCTAATGTGACTAGAGGATAGCAAAAACACTTCTCTGTGAAAAGCAAAATGACCAGAGTTAACTTTCTAGCTCTGTTTCTATGGAAACCTCATATTGCTGGATATCAGCTGTATTACTATGCAACTTTGTTTGTGATAAAAATAAATCCTGATTTGTAAACTGCATCTGGTCTAGCAGGACTGTGAATAACTATAAATATCTTCTGGGATTTCTGAGGGTGGTAACTGGTCATGTCTTTACTTATGGGTTGCTGTAAGAGATACTGATTCTTATTTGGGACATGGGAAGTGTTAACCAAGGTTGGTCTCTTACCCACCCATGATCTCAAACTCTCATACTGGAGCTGTCACTTTGCAGGGTTGGAGAAAGATTTTATCCTGCACACTTGTGGAAACTCACGGTGGACAATCACTTGATACTGCCCTATGGGTATGCTTTGTTATTTGTGTCATTCTAATGGAACCACTGTCAAATGTGGCCTATGAGAGGTCCTATGAGATGGGTTGTCAAGTTGAGCCTAAGACTAGTAAGAGTGGGTATGATACACATGGAGACCCTCTTTCATTTACGTATGTCTCAGAATGTCATTGTCTTTCTATTCGGTAATGTAGAGACGACTAAGTGTAGTCAGAAGGGGGTACAGGGGAAGACTGTACACCCCCGCGACTAGTTACAGAGCTCGAAGATGTAATGAACACCAGAGTGCCCTCTGACAGGTGCCACTGATACTTCTGTCTTGGTCATGATATGCCTACGACAAGGAAGTCTGGTAAGAGAGGATTTTGAATAGTAGACTTAGTCCCACTCTTTTAGAAAGAATTAAATAAATTAAACAAAATGACTCAGTGGAAGAAGTTGGGCAGAGTTTCTTCCAGACATGCAAAAAAAGTTTCAAAGAACTTTCACTGATAAAAATCACATTTAATCTGGTTCTTAAAAGATAGGTAGGCAATGTGTAACCAGTTAGAAAAAGAATGTATGTGCAGCATTCTAAGTAGACAAATAAAAACACCTAGGTCATTTTGAAAAACACTGTGTGCTATTTACTCTCACCCATTTAGTATATTTTATATTCAGGCCATGTATTGGTTCCAAGTTATAAGAAGTTTACTTGTTTTAATTATTGTATAGGTACATACAGAATTTAATACATATAATTAAATTAGGAAAAGCTAGTTACGCATGCACTTCATTGTAATCTTTAAATTCTATTAAATATCTAGCTACTTTGGAAAGACATTTTATTTCATGCTTCACAAACTATGAATATTGAAAAAATAACCTTGAAAATGATTATTTTAATGAGAAAAACAAAATTACTAACTCTAGCATTTTTCCCAAGTTGACACAACTAATTTCTTCTCATGAATTATCTATGAAATACTGCAAAATATAAGTGAGATTCGCTGATAGCTGCCCCGCTTTCCTGAGCCCAGGATGTATAGGTTCAGCAAGACATACTAACCAAAAGTGTAGGTGGTGCTTGATGTATTGAGGATAATTTGTACGTGTACATGTGTTTGACAAAGCAGCAGTTTAGAGAGATGATATTTAAGTCTTTCAAGCCAGATGGTCATTTTCTAAAATAAGTTCCTGACACCCTGAAATATCACTCACCTCAGAATTGCCCTTCTTATCTGAGCTAGTGCATCAATGACATTCAATAACATTAGTTCCAAATTACCAAGGACAGCTACAAAATTTATAGAGTTCAGTGAAAAATGAAATGCAGGGCCCTTGGTCAAAAAGCAGGAAGAGCTTTGTCCTCTCCTACTCACTCTCTCTCTTTTTATATTTGCTATTGAATGTCATGCTCCATTTGGCACAGGTTGAGTGTAGACCCCTAAAAGCCCCAAGGCTCTGCCTTGCAACTCAAAGCACATCACATGGCTGCCAGAACTTGCCCCCACTAAGACAAGACAGCAGTGATCTCTGGGTATGGGAGGGGAAGTGGGTGGTGAATGTGATACCACCCCTGACAGGAAGCTTCAAGCCCCCAACATGTTTTCTATTATCCACTAAACTTCACTTACAAAACACAAATTCAAAGATAAAAATATCAAGACAGTGACTGCACATCATTAAACCTCAAGTGTAGGGGGACTATGGGGACAGTGGGGGTGCTTCTGAAGATAGGGCTCTGTGCATCTGTATTTGTCAGTAGCCCATGAAGCTGACCCTGCAAGTCTGTCCCACTACGAGCCTCTGAAATTCAAAATAACAACAGCCAAATATTCAGCTTTGCTTAATACTGTTTGGTTTTCATCCAACAGTAACTACAAAAATGCACGTAAAATCGGTTTAAAGAATGTGGTATGTGTGTGTGTATATATACAACAAGTATTTTTATAACTAAATTTAAAATGTCCACTTAAGATTTTGACACTTACACATAGAAAATTAAATGTTTATCTACTGTGTAATCTGGCCCTGAAAATACTACCCTCCAAAATATGGACATAACTTGTAAAGTCCAACTAAATATTTTGTTAGTTAGTAGCACAGCTAGCTAGTTACTATTAATAAAAGAAAGGAGTAAATGGAATCAGACATTTAGGCTAATAAGCTGGGGTGCTGAATCAGACATTAAGCCTGCTCCACTAGGGAGTCACAGGCTCACAGGCTCCCCAGGAGCCCACCACACCCTCTGCCCTCAGAACTAACCCCCAGCAATCCCTGAGTGGGAACAATCTCCCTGGGGCATAACCAGCCTGGTGCCTGGAGTTTTGGGGGGGCAGGGAGGTACATTCCTTTGCTAGGCACATGTGCAATAGACACCAGCTGACCCCACAGGGCTTTGGGGAACGCACAGGAGGAGCCAAAATGGCAACATAAAGGGGAGGAGTGTAGTCCGAGAAAATCTGGGAGAAATCAGATTGGATGAAGGTGCAGAACCCTGGACGGCCCAGGAAGGGGCTTGGTTAGGGGGAGGGCCCAGCACAACCCTGGAAAAACCCAGGAAGTAGGTGGAATAGTTTGAAAGCAAGCCTACTTTTTCCCGAAAACCAAGAAAAAATGTGGAGGATTATCAAGCATCTCTGAGCAGCTGCTGCTACAGCTTGCCTGCTGTCTCCATGTCTGGGGGCACAGTGTTTCCCTTCAGCCCAATAAATCTTGCCACTACGCTTAAACTTCTCCAATGCACATGCCCTTTGAAATTCCTTTCTCGAAACACTGCAAGAAGCCATTTTCACTGGAAACAACTTGACGAATGAATTTGGTGAAATTCTCTAAGAAAATTATAGACATATATAAAAACATAGACGTTATCTTGCTCACAGAACATCTCCATTCACAAAGCAAAGAACTCATATTATCTTAAACTGTATCGTTCTTTTCCCCCCCACGAGAATATGTCCATGTAGGATCACGTCAGTTTGGAAAAGGGTGTTTTTCAATTATTTCGCCAATTAATTTAATTCAGTTGAAATTGATTTGGTGACATAATTTTTAATAATGATAGAAATTATGTTTTATGAAGGATTTAATGGTGAAATTACTATAATGTGGTAATTTATAAGATATCAATGACATTTATAATTACTTTAACATGTATTTCACAAAAGAGTATTAAAAAGCATATCTTAGAAGCCTAGCTCAAACATGTTTTGGGATATTTTGTCAATCTTTTGAAAAAAATCTTATTATTGCTATATAAATGTTACAATTAAGTATCATAATTAAAGTCTTCCATAGAAAGGGAATAAATGATGCGGAGGGGAAAAGTAATATTTGTCATCCTTTGATATTCCAAGTTGAAAATATTACCTTAAAGAATACTTTCTAGAAATTTTTCTACTGTTTATTATGACACAAATGAACCAGTAGTCAAGACTAACACCAATCTTATGATAAAGGATAAATTCCAATCACTTGCTAATGCCAAACTCATAATGTGGATCGATCAATTAGCAAATACTTGCAAAATTCCTAATATAGTGCCCTGGTATGATATAATAATTTTGGAGGAGAGAGAGATACATTGATTGGTTTTCTCCTGTACTTTCCCTCAACAGGGATCGAACCTATAACCTAAGTATGTGCCCTGACCAGGAACTGAACCCATAACTTTTTTGGTGTATGAGATTACACTCCAACCAACTGAGCCACCCGGTCAGGGCTGGACAAGATAGTGTTTGAAATTCAGTTTCCCCAACTATTAAAAAAAATGGGATAAATGATAAACATTAATACCTACTTTGCAGGGCTGATGAAGAAAGTAAATGAGAACATCAGTAAAAATAATTTTACAATGTTCATGTTTTTTCTTTTTACAGACAGAAACATTGAATACTTTTTAAAAAAAAAAAATGTCTTTATTGATTGCAGAGAGAGGAAGGGAGAGGGAGAGAGAGAGAGAAACATCAATGATGAGAGAGTCATTGATCAGCTGCCTCCTGTACACTTCCTCCTGGGGATGGAGCCCGAAACCTGGGGAATGTGCCCTGACCAGGAATTGAACCACGATCTCCTGGATCCTAGGTAGGTACTCAACTGCTGAACCATGCTGGCCAGGCTTTTTTTTTTTTTTTTTGTAGATATTCCACAAGAGTGCTGAACAAGCTACCTGAAAATCTGATTCTTAGAAAAAGAGCCCAAGGCTACTTGGTGCACCTCGACAGAACTGCCATAATTCTCTGTCCCATCTCTCCCAACTGAAGGAGGCCACAGTGGTGGGCTTGCCAAAAAATAAAACCAGAATGAAAATAACTGTCTTGCCCTCTTCCTTCTGTGGTTATTAACAATATCAGCATTGGTCATTTATAAATATATTCTAATATTTTATTACTTTAGGGCAATATAGTGCACAGTGTAGAAAGTACCAAAGTGTAAATGCTGAAGGAACCAATTTAGAAAAACAGTCACCAGGCTACTTTGTCTTTTTATCCAGAAAAGCACACTCAGTGAGGATAATTACTTCATACTCTGAGGAAGTGGAGGGATTTGGCTGTACAAAATGTGGGTGTTTACTTACTCTGGCTCCCCTTGTTACTCACTAATGGTGTTCAGAGGGCTGTTTTATTTTTGTGTTTGTTTTTTTACTTCTGAAAAATCTCTGCTTTAAGAATGTTTTCATTAGCTTAGGCCAAGCAGAAATTTTACTCATACTTATGACTGCAAATTGTTTTCTCTAAAGCCAAAAATGTTTTTGAAAAACCCTTCTTCTAAATCTCCTTTTTCCTGTCCCTCCTTTTAATTTCTTTTTAATTCACTGGTGTGCTGCTTAGAAAAACAGTTGCAGGCAAATTGGAGAGCACTGTGAAATGAATGGCTGTGATATTTATCCCTCCTTTTGGCAAAGCTCCTTTGTGTAACTGCATTAAAGCCTGCTGAATCTAGTCAGCACGTACACATTCTACTCAGTGCCATTGCAAATGAGGCATGCTAGAGAATGGCATTATCTTTTCCATGGTGGAATTAGAGTACCTTCAATCAAAACAAAATTAAAATGCTAACACTGCTCCCTCCTCCTTGTTTCAATATTTCTGTCAAACCACATTCATTTTAGGTTTTTAATTTATTACATGAAACAAGTGATAACAATACTTCCCCCTCTAATATCCACTGATGTTATTCAACAATTAAACTCTAAAGATAAGCAATAAAATGCTGCTCTCATCCTCACGAAATGACGTTTCTTTCTTCCTTTGGCTTTTAAATAAATTATAGGATGCTTTTCATCAATCAGCAAGCTGGACTTCATGGGCTGCCATTTTATTAACCTGATATAATTAGGTTAACTAGTCTTCTTTTCCCAAGCACAAATCGAGGACAGGGAGCTGAGCCGTTCAAAGTAAGATGAATGAAGTTATGTTGCCTGAAAAGAAATCGGGGATTCTCTGGTATTATTGAGGTCTCTGAAGCTACTAGACTTGGAAAAACAACTAGTTGCTTATGCCAAGAGATCATATCTATTCTCCATCTCCTTTTTAAAAGCACTGTACTCAAAAGGAATTAGAAACAAAGTAAAACAATATATTCTACTTAAATTTTATTTTTCTTCTTCCAATTTTATTTTTCTTCTTGCTTTTTAGGCATACATCACTGAATACTGTAAGTTCCGGGATAGAAAAAAATGGACAAAGGACCTGAACAGACACTTCTCCAAATAGGACATACAGATGGTCAATATTCATATGAAAAGATGCTCAACATTACTAATCATCAGAGAAAGAGACTCACAGATACAGAGAACAGACTGACAGCTGTCAGAGGGAAGGGGAATGAGGGCAGGGTGAGAACGGTGAAGGGATTAAGCAAAAAAAACCCTAAAAACCTCATTATCAGAGGGAAAGGGGATGGGGGAAGGTAGGAGAGGGTAAAGGGGAGATAAATGGTGCTGGAAGGAAACGGGACTTGAGGTGGTGAACACACAATACAGTATACAAATAATGTATTATAGAACTGTATACCTGAAATCTATATAATTTTATTAACCAATGTCATCCAATAAACTCAATAAAAAGTAATAACCATAAAAAAGTTAGAAATGACAGACATCACTTAGGTAATGAAAATATAACCCATATAGGGATAAAATATTTGCAATGCACATGTCATACAAAAGATCATTCAGAATATATTAAAACTTCTGTATATCAATGGAAAAAAAAAGATAACAGAAAGATAGGGTAGGAGGTGAACAGAAACTTCATAGAGGAGGAAATCCAAATGGCGAAAAATATTTTTTTAATTGCTCAAAGCAGCAGAAAATGCAAATAAAAATCACAATATGATAGTTAGTAGAATACAAAAAGATAAAGATAGGCAATGCCAAGTTTTGAAAGTATATGATACAGCCAGAACTATCATATTCTGCTAGTTTAAATATACACTTCCATAAACAATTTGTAAAAATCTATTTGAAGTATCTACTAAAATTGAACATATGGATATATAAAACTCACTAATTCCATTCTTAGATGTGTACCTATTATATAGAAATAGGTTTACCAATGTGTAGGCACTAGAATGTTTACAGCCACTGTGTATCACAGCCACAGACTGCACACTGAACTATTAATGATGCCCATCAACACTGGAAAGGATAAATGAATGTTGGTATATTTCCATAAGGGTAGTATATAGCAATCAGAATATCAAAAGCTGCATGCAACAATTTGAACAAATTGCACAGAAATAACGTCAATTGGAAAACATTATAAAAGACTATGCACTTATCTTCCCTTGTGTATAAATTACAAAATAGATAAAACTAATCTGTGACATTGGAAATCAGGAAAGCAGTTACCTTGAGTGTGAGAGATAGTGACTAAAAAGGAGCATATGGGGGCCTTGGAAGTGCTGGTAATGATCTATTTCTGATCTCAGTGATGGTTACACAGTATGTTTAGCTTGAGAAAAGCCATTGAGCTGTAAACTGATGATGATGAACATTAATGTATGCATATTATAATTCAATAAGCAGTAGAAATTAGAAGTTTTTAAAAAGTGAAAGGGATTAATTACTCCATTAAAATACTCTTCAGAGACAAATTCCTGAAAAAAACATTTTTTAAGATTAAAATAAAGATGAAAAGACAGAAATTTAAATACTCTAAAAAATTTCCACAAAGTTAGACTCTTTCAGTTTATATAATGCATCTGCTTAAACTGATCTATTCTAAATAGCCTTTCACCACTGTGACAGTCCAAAATTAACAACTCTTATTTATATATGTAAGGTCCCTCCAGGGGACATTTGAATTATCAAATATAGACAAAGATGTCTTCAATTTCACTTAAGTCTATTGGTTTTAATATTCACTCTCTGAACATCTTTAGAGTCATATATAATACTTAAGGTGAATTGTGAATCAAAATATGTTAGATTCCATAAAATAGAGGAAATAATTCAAACTTCTGCTAAAAAAATGAAGGGTGGGGAGTGCAGGGTGTGTGGTGCATGTCCACTCTTTTATGCAGTTAGGGTTGTTTATCAAAAATAGAGAAATAACCTGGGACTAGCATCCTGCAAAATTATGCAAATCTGGTTGAGGATTTATTTTCTCACATGATGAAGAAAGTTTCATAGGAAAAACTTTAAATGCCAGTGCATGACACAAATTATTAAAAATTATCTTATTTTCTTGCTTTTACAGGAATGACATAATTTTCACAGGTAATTGATTATGACCCCTACACTTAATAGAAATGTTTACTTATGGGTTTAAAAATGCATTATATATATTTGTCTATATTTTTCAATTGTCAACACTGAAATGAAATTTAACTTTTTCCTTAATTACTCAAGGGTTTTTTAAAATATTATTATATTTTATATATAGTGTGCAGGCCATTTCCAAATCTAGCTTTGAAAAATGTTTTAAAACAATTCTTTTAAAATTGTTTCATACCTTTGAATCCATGTTTAATTTTAAATAATTCTAAGGCATTATGAAGTATATTAAAATATGTGAATATAACAATTCTCAACAGTTAAATATGAAAAAAATGGACCTAACTATCCTGTCATTTTGACACAATTATTTGACAGTTTATCCCTAGTGTAATACTTCCTAAATACAAAAAGAACTAAAAAAAATATGTTTTAAACAGTTTTTAACATCCATATTGGAGGCATATTATTAGTATGGTTTATCTGAGACTTGTATATGTACTAAGGGATAAAGCAAAAGACAAAGTATATATGATATTCTAATTCCATCATCTTTAAGGGTCCTTGAGAACTAAGACTGTCCATGTATGAAAAAGGAGATACAAATATAAAACAGAGGTTATTTAAAAACCTTGTAGAACAGAATTTGAATTGGAAGTGTCAATACAAACTCATATGTTTTTCTTAAAACTAAACAAGACACACCACCCAGATTTTTCCATCTAAAAGTATAACATTCATGGTCAATCCAGTAGCAATTAGCACACTGCGAGACTGTTCTCTCCAAATACCAATTCTCATCAAAAGAAACCTGAGCTCCATGGGAAATGGTTCGTTCTAGGTCTGAGGCAAAAAATATACCAAATGAGCCTGTAACATCTTCTTTTAGCAGATAGTGAGGGAGCTACTAAACACTATTAGGGTTATATCAAAAAGGAATCATTAACTTGAAGAATCTCCAATTGGAAAATGATGGGACAATAAAGCACCAATAAGGATAATGACTGCAATGTATTGAAACACATCAAATACGTTTAGCTCCATGAGTTCAGAATGACACTAAAAAACCCCCACCTAATTGTCACTGTTGGAGAATACTAAGGAAAAAAGCTAATTTTGTTAAGTGGTTAAAAAATAAAGAGAAAGAATCAAGCATTGATTCGTCCCCTGTAAGAACTATACACCTGGGGATGAAATAGAAGACAAAGTTCCTCTGTATAGAAATATTTCAACTTATTAATGAAAAGGGATTATGGAATCACATTATCAATATTTTGCAATCCCTAATGAACAAATAGATCTAAGCATTTATTCATGGCTACTAACAGCACAAGGAAGAGAACTAGAAGTATGTGCCTCTTGATAGAACACAATAAAGTATAAATTAGTTTTGCCAGGAAAAAAGTCAGGCCTGAATCTGATCAAGGTTCTAGTTCCAAATACAGTTATCTGGGACAAAGTATCTTGTCAAACTACACCTTGGGGAAGTAATCAGCATAATCTAGGCTACGGGAATCCCTATGGGTTAAAGAACAAACGCAGTCTCATAAAAATTTAAACTGCAAGAAATATAAGAAGACATGAAGAGAACCATACATACATATTAAAAGAGACTTAAAATTAATATCAAACGATATGCATGGAGGGCTTTGAGTCTTAATTTTTAAAAATCGTGTAAAACCATTTATATATGTATGAGACAATTGGAAATGTTAATACTTGCTGGATATTTGATGTCATTAAGGAATTACCACTAATTTCTTTTGAGAACATTGCTTAGTTTGGTCTCTTTCCAAAGCAGATTCTGAAACAAAGATTCTAGGGCAAGTTGCTCATTTGGGAGGTGGTTTAGGGATCAGTAGGAAAGTGAGGAGGTGAGAGAGAAAGGAAGAAATCCAACAGAAGACGCAGTATCAATCAACTTTTCATTACACAATTGGAGCTCAATCCTGCTACAATGTACATCACACTTCAGAGCTATCTTAAATGAGGGATGTGAGAGCTGTTGTATTTATTCATCAATGTCCTATCTGATATTGGCTGAAAGCTGCTCTTAGGGACACTAACTCTCCAAAACTTCTGATTTGTTCTATATACAGGAACGGTGTGATTCTGTGGTCAGAAAACAAAAGACAAAAATCATCAATCAAAGTCTCAGGAGCTTAAGCAAAATGCTTTGGCTTTAGAGGGGAATGCTAAGGAAATCTGGAGGAAGCACTTATAGCAACCCCATAGTGGCTTACAGAGGAAGTGATTATGATGAATAAAGCAGATACTTTCTTGTTTTAGACATACATAATAAAATTATACAGATAATTTTTTGATCTATTTCTTTAAAAAATGTCATTGGGATTCTGATGAGAATTGCATTAGATCTGTATATTGCTTCAGATAATATGGACATTTTAACTATGTTGATTCTTCCAATCCATGAAATATTCCATTTCATTGTATCTTTTTAAATCTCTTTTAATAATGGTTTCTAGTTTTGAGTACATAATCCTTCAGATCTTTATATAATCTTATTAACCGATATCACCCCCCAAAATTTAAGTAAACTAACTAAATAAATAAAATTATACAGATAAATATGGAATCTGGGATCTGTTTTAAAATAATATGAGGGGACTGCCTGGCTGGTGTTGCTCAGTGGTTGAGTGACAACCCAGGAACCAAGAGGTTGCCAGTTCGATTCCTGATCAGGGCACATGCCTGGGTTGTGAAATCAATTCCTGATGGTGGGGCGGTGTGCAGGAGGCAGCCAATCAATGTTTCTCTGACATTGATGTTTCTCTCTCTCTATCCCTCTCCCTTCCTCTTTCTCTGAAATCAATAAAAACGTATTTAAAAATAAAATAAAATGAGGGGAGCCCTGGCTGGTGTGGCTCAATTGGTTGGAGCATTGTCCTGTGCACTGAAGGGTCTACAGATCAATTCTTGGCAGAGTACATACCCAGGATGCGGGTTAGATTCCAGGTCAGGGTGAGTACTGAAGCAGCCAATCGATGTTTCTCCCTCACATCAGTGTTTTTCTCTCTCTTGCTCCCTCTCCCTTCCTCTCTTAAAAAAATCAGTAAAAACATGTGCTCCAGTGAGGATTAAAATATATATATATATATAGGGAGAGAGAGAGAGAGAGAGAGAGAGAGAGAGAGAGAGAGAGAGAGGATATATGAGAATAAAATGAATAAATAAATATATATTTCCCCCAAAATGTATACACACTTTGAATAATTATTAATTCCAATGGGTTAAATCTGAAAAGATAGAAACATCAATTGAGCTATCAGCTATAAAGCGTGTATACAATTTTGGGGGGACCCCTGTATATGTGGAAGAAATAGATGCAAGTATAAATAAGTTTAGTCAGTAATTCAAAATGATTTAACAGAGAATGGGAACATGAGATACATTATATAAATCTATTTTCACGCATATTTGAAATTCTTTTTTTTAAATTAGATTCCACATATAAGTGATACTATGCAGTTTTAGCCTCTCTTGGGCTTATTTCACTTAGCATAATGCCCTCCCAAGTTCATTCATGCTGTCGCAAATGACAGGGTTTCTTTCTTCTTAAAGAACGAAGAATATTAATCGCTTGTGTGTGTGTACATATATATATATATTTTTTTTTTCTTTATTCATTTGTCAACAATCCTTTAAATTGTTTTCATACCTTGGTTACTATAAATAATGCAGCTATGAACACGGGAGTACAGCCATCTCTTTAAGATAATGCTTTTTATTCCTTCGGATACATACCCAGAAGTGGGATTGCTGGATCATATGATAGTTCTATTTTTAATTACTTGAGTAACCTCCATACTGTTTTCTGTAGTAGCTGTAATTAAAACTCTTTGAGACATAAAATTTAAAACAAATAGTTAGATGTGCCACTTCTCAGCACTGTTTTAAAACTGGCCTAACAAACCCTATCTCCTATTGAATACAATTGATATTTGACTAGAAAAGTCAACACGCCAGAGACAAAAATATTACAGCAAGAGTATTCACAGTGTTTACCACTCCCTCATAGCCAAAGTAGGAAACTTAAGTTCAGTGAAGTGAACAATTTGAGAAAATACTGGATTTAGCAAAAAGTAAAACACTTAAAACAGGTGTGTCTGATTTAAGGTGTTACTTTTACTGTCTCTACAAAAGAAAGGAAATTATACACACACACACACACACACATATATGCGCCATGTGGTTTTAAAAAATTTTATATCCCACCAAGTAACAACAAATTAAGTTAGTTATTTTCATATCCTATTACACTGACAAGGAAACTTGTGCTTGCAATCATCCTAAAATGGGCATCGGAGACATTATCTGGGCTAAAATCTATTACACTTAAAGGGTAGTATCATTCCTTTAACATACTACTATGTAGCTTCCTAGTTTGAAGAAGTATAATTCCCTGAAAGGAGGTATCTGGAATATGTTTGTGTCTGGACTTACAGTTATATGTGACAGTCCTGAGTCACACCATCATAGCTATTCTGCTGCTATTCTTAAATTTAAAAAAAAGTCAAACTATACAGGACACTAATTACAGAGTATCACTGCTGAAGTTACTTTTGTTGCATATAAAATCATTTACTGTTCTTTCTCATCAAAGGAAAAATAAAACAAAGCAAGCAAGCAAAGAGCAAAAACAACAGAAATAAAAAATATTTCATTTATAAAAATCAAGTCCCTAGAATAAAGTTTTGGTAGAAGCCTATACCTTCTCCCAGGATATGTTTCATAACATAAGAACATATATCATAAATCAAGAAACATTTAAAAAGACAACTGGGAAATAGCAAAAATAAAGTGTGTAATATGACATAGGAAAATCACAAATCTTTCAGCATTATCTATGAAGATGCAGTTCTGCCTTCCCCACCCAAATTAAGAAACATTAATATTGAGTCACATCTTTAAAATTCTACATTTTTGAAGTGAATAGATATGCAAGTAGATCACTTTCCACATGTTAAGTGTAGCTAAAGAACTAACATACATAGCCAGAATCCTAATAGTTTTCTTTTATTAAACCAGGATGATCAAAATCAGAATAAACACAATGAGCTATGTGCAGAAGACTTTTCAAATAATAAGTACACTATAAAAGTTCTCTGTAGTTATCTTTTCCAAAACCAATATTGAAATGATTTCTTAAGCCAAAGTAAATTTGTCTGCTAACAGACAAAGCAAACCACATATGATTTTCTTATTGTTTTTAATTTCCATTCTAGCTTTTCTCTTTCTGTGGAACTGATAGGAAAAATCATACGTACAAAGAGGTAAAGCAGAACAAATTGTAAACTCATGCACACAGAAACACCCTCTAGCATATGTTGACCCAAAAGCTTCCTGTAGGAAGTACCTTTAAATGGTACTTAATTTTGTTGCTTCCTATATTCTCTTTTCTTTATACATAATGGGTGACAATTAAAAACAGAAAGTGTAGAAAACAAAATTAGGGCTTAGATCATTTAAGTGTTTTGACTGAGGAGGCACTGCAGTAAATTTCCTTTGTAACAAAATTTGAAAAAATTTTTAATACAAACTAGAAAGGTATTTTCAATTAGCAAGAATTTTTATACATGAAATCCCACTTAGATTTTTCTGGAAAATAGACATGAAACATTAAAGGCTTTATTACCTGTAATTCCCAGGTGTAATAATTATATTTTGTTTAGAAAGCAGTTTCAAAATTAGTCAGAAATTGGTTCTGGCTCTGGGAAAGAAACACGAGGATATTTATTTTTCATCTTTAAAAAAGCATGGGACATTATGCTTAAATTTCCCATTTGTTATATTACTAAACCACTGGTCATGGGCATGATGCCTCCGAACTTCTAAATACTAAGGGGATTTATCCATCAGAGGAAGGTGAAATACAATCTACCACATTGTTGAAATTTTAAACACCATATGCAAAGTCTGTTTACAAAGTCATCCCATAAGGGAAAGGCAACAATTAAATTGAACATACGGAAGAAAATCATCACTTGAAATTTCAACATATAATCATATCCCTAAATTAAATTGGATATTAGATAAGTCCTTGAAAACCTGGATATTGTTGTATTTTTTTAATCTTTCTTTCAAACATATATATCCTATAGAGTCCTTACAGAGGAATCAAGTTAAAATGAGGTTGAGGTTGTTAGGGTGGACCCAATCCAATATGACTATGACTAATATTCTATAATCAGAAAAAGGAAAATTCCGAGACAGGCATGTTCACAGGGAAAATGTCATGTGAAGATGAAGGCAAAGATTGGGTTGATGCTTCTTTAAGCCAAGGAACACCAAAGATTGCCAGCAAATTACCAGAGGCCAGGAGAGTCATGGAAGAGATTCTCTCTCACAGCCCTCAACAGGAAATAACCCTGCCAGCACTTTGATCTTGGACTGAGATCTAAGCCTCCAGAACTGTGAGAAAATACTTTTTTGTTTCTCAAGCCATCCAGTTTGTGGTACATTTACTGGAGCCCTGGCAGACAAGCACACCATATTTTGTCCAGGATTCCATGGTTTCAAATAATGCCCCTTTTCTGTTCCAGGATCCCATATTACACTTAGTCATCATGTTTCTTTAGACTGCTTTGGGCTGGGACCGTTCTATAGACTTCCCTTATTTTTTGATGACCTTAACAGTTTTGAGGAATAATGATCAGGTATTTTGTAGAATGTTCCACTATTGACATCTGTCTGGTATTTTTCACATGACTAGACCGTGGTTATGAGTTTTGGGGAGGAAGAGCACAAAGGTAAAGTGCCATTTTCATCAGCACAATTTATCACTGCTGATGTTGACCTTGATCACCTGGCTGAAGATCTGTCAGTTGTCTCCACTGTAACACCACTCTTATTAACCCCCCTTTCATACTATACTCTTTGGAAGAAAGTCACCATGCATCACTCATGCTTCAGAAGTTGTAAGTAATTTAGGTTCTGCTCCCAGTAGGAACTAAATTATTTCAAATTATCCTGCATGGGAGAGTTGCCTCTTCTCCCCTACTTATTTATTCAAACATGTACTTATATCAGTACAGACTCATGGAAGTTTATACTTCAGGTTACAACCCAATACTACTTTATTTTGTGACCCAAACTGTTCACTGTTCTACCTCTGGAGTTCTTTCAGCTTGCTCCTGTGTCCCTTTGACAGATTCTTATCAGTGAGTGTGTGTGTGTGTGTGTGTGTGTGTGTGTACACTTCCTTACTTTCTGGCACCACAAGATGCTCCTAGATCATCTGTATATTCCCTGTCCTAGTCTTAGAATGAGCCATTTTCCAAGCATCCCTGGTCCCTTTTATCACAAACCAAGATTAGGGCACTATGTGTACTATTACTGCTGAGGTATCATTGCTTTTAGGCTATCTCAGATGACAGTACCAAGAAATATATGTGCATATAGTCTAACCCATTCATACATACATCTGTAATTATTTCTATATGTAACCATCTGCATGTGTATATACATACATACATATATACATGCACACATACACACGGGGTGGGCAAAAGTAGGTTTACAGTTATGAGTACAGAAAGCACAGTTTATTCTTGTATTATTAATTATTGCATTATTTATTTGTATTAAAACTACAGGCCTACTTTCGCCCACCCCTGTATTTATTTATGAAGCTAAATATGAGTTCTCATTGGTGTCTCTAACTCCAATCCATTACCACATGGATGATTATAGCCTTCTCCACTTGGTAATCTGTAAATTCATTCCAATAGTGAGAAACCTGGTTCCTATGATCCACATTCATTTACTTAACCATTTAATTCCATTATACATCTATGGTAGCATCAGAATTAACTTGTACCTCAGGGGGAAACAACTTTATTAACTAGGTCCTAGTATATATGTGCATTTCCTTTTGACTTTAGTCTTAAGAGACTCTACTCACATCCAAAGTTACTTGCTCAGCACCTTCTATACTGATCCCCTTAAGAGAGATTGTTTCACATACTATTTGTTATACAATTATAGAGTCTCTTGTCATATTCTGCATTCCTCCCTGAGATTTCCAAACCTCCCAAATAATATTTTAAAATTTGCATATATTAAGGTTCACTCTTTATGCTATATTTCTATGGGTTTTGACAAATTCATAACATTATGTGTTAACCATTACAATGTCATACAAAATATTTTATCCTAAAAAAAAAAGTGTTTCATCTAGTCAACCCTCAATCTCTCCCCCTGAGCCCCTGGCAAACACTTATATTTTTATAATATCTATATTCTATGTTCTGCTCTCCAACTACTGTAAATTGCCCATTCTCATCCCTGTCCCCCATTTTCTCCTTTGCCCAAAAATATCTTATATATCCAATGTGGTCTAACCATGTTTGGAATTTTTATGCCTATGCAAATTCCCAATGCACATACATTAAAACTGATTTTCTCCTGTTAATGTCTTCGTTAATTTGATTATTGGCCCAGTTAGAAGGTGGGAGGAAAAGTATTAATATTTTTTTAGCCCCCACAAAATTATATCACCATCAAATATATTATTTAGACTAATTAACAACAAAGTTATCATTTCTATATCATTTCTCATGCTCTACATCCCAATAAAAATAACTTCCTAATTCCTACAAAATATAGTAGAAAAAAGCTGGTAAATAATAAAAACAGAGCATTGTACATGAGCCATGTGGCACAAAGCCTAACAATAGTAAGCCTTGATAATTATTTGCTCTTATTATTTTTGCTTATTATGAAAACCAATATTCATATAAAATGAATTGAGAATATAGAAAAATTTACTTAACACATTAACCACGACTTGAGAATATATAAATTTTACTTAGCACATTTCATAATAAATATAAACCATTTCCACTATTTTTACATCGAATTTGATTCCAAATAAAAGTTACTTACCTCAATAATTAACTACAAACAGTATGCATTAACTATATTACATTACATTAATATTAATGAAGTTAACAGTAAAGTATCAACAAAGTAGCAATATTAAAATATAGTTTTACATTCTAAGTTTGTATGTAATTACTCTCCCTCTATTTATCTAGCAAATTTTAGGTTAATGATAAATTTATACTCTAATGCAGTTGTCAAAGCTTCACAGAATGATTATGATGAAAATTATAGTTTTCTTTTTCCTATTGAAATCCAGAGGCTAGAAATATCATTTTCATGTTATATATAAGATTTATTAAAATTTCTCAAAATCAAAACTGTAAGAGGCTTATATTTGCAATCAGTTAGATACTATCAACTCCCCAAGCCTATAATCTCAATTTATCTGCTATTTTACAATGATTACTTTATTACCTAATCTCAAATGAGAAATATTATAACCTTATATTTTAAGAATATTCCTATCAAAGACATTTTCATGATCATTCATATGATAAAACCAACAACATAAGTTAAAATGATTCAGTTATTGATTCCAAACATTATTATTTCTTTTGTGCCATACAGCAAAAGAAAAGAGCTAGTGTGTCCAAGTTTCACCCACGGCCAAGTTTCCCTATCCAAGACATTTTTTAATTGTAACGAACTGAGACCAAATTGAAATTCTACTGATTTTACCTAAAACTGGGTGATTAATTCCTAGTATTAACAACTTGCCTTCAGCTCTCTTCTAGTTGTGAGAATGACACATGCTTACAATGCTTTAGTTGAGAGGGGTTTATTGTAAATTGTGCAGGGAAATAAGAAATCAGGAAATTTGCTCAACACAGAGATAACCCTTTATAGCCCCTTCTCATGAAGATTTAATTCTATTTTTTTCTACCTGTTTTTAAATAAAAACAATGACAATACTAATACAAATTCAATAACTCATATTTACTGAAGGCTGTGCTGTCTTATATCTTGCTTAAGGCCTTAGAGCAAGCCAAGCAACTTCATTTTGCCAATGAGAAAACACAGTTAAAGTACAGAAACAAACGAACAAAAAGTACAGAAATGTATCCAATCAATACAGCTAAGAAATGGCAGACCCAGGATTTTAACTCAACAGTTTTCCTCCAGAATGTACTGCCTGTTCTCTTCTAGTCTCATATTTTCTAGAGCATTACCATCTAAAACACCTCCCTTATACCTCATTTATTTTGATTACAGAAGCAAGAGGTTTTGACTCTTATGTTGTGATTCTGCCCTTAGTCTTTTTATCACCAGTGGTATAGAGTTAGTAATAAATAAGATGAAAAATATGGTATTCTTCTGCTGAGGAAGACAACTTTTCTGCCTTTTGCTTGAATTTTACTTATGCCAAGAAGAGTAAAATACAAGATCATTTCTAAACATATTCTCGCTAATAAACATAAACCTCAAGGTATAGCAGAGTACATATAATTAAGTAACTTTGTACTTAAATGGCAGTAATAATAGTAGATACCTCATATAGTAGTTGCGAAAATTAAATGAGATAATGCATGTGGAAGTATCTGGCACAGTGATTAGCACATAGTAGTACCATGTAAATGTTTTCTAGATCTTTATCATCATCATCATCATTACACCATCATCAGGTGAGTCTGGATTCTGACTCAGAATTTCAGTCCCCACTCTTTATCTTGTCAAATTTCTAAGACTCCATTATTTAAATAAAATGTCTAAGTTTATCCCAGCCAAGCTGATGTCCTTCTGGCCAGCCTCAGCAGATGGGGACATCTTCTTTCTCTTGGCTCGGTTATGTACCTGTTCTTTTCCCTACTTTAATATTAGCATATTACTTGCAGCATATACTGGAAGTTTTAACGTCCCATGGCTTTATTTCCAATCACATTCACAGATGTGTGACTGTCAGGCTCAAACGTCATTTTCTAATTCTCTATGTTACTGGACTTGTTCAGAGCATCTGATTCATCTGACATGTTTTTCTTGAACCTCTTGAGTTTAACCACCTCTGAATCCACCCTGCACCCCAGGTTATCCTTTTAAATATCTATTACAAAGGCTCTTTTATCACATCTCTTCTCTGCTCAAAACCATGAAACTTTCCTTATTTATTTCTGGAAACTAAAGAAGTCCTTAGTGTTGCATTCTTCATTCTTCACAATTTTATCTTCATTTATCTTTATACCATTCTTTGAACAAAAGAGACAAAATGTTTTAGTTTGTGATCTGATTTTTAGCAGCATTTTTCCAGTTCTCTCTCTGAGAAAATATATAATTAGCAGTTATTAGAACTTCCTCTTTTCCCCTTTCTCTTGTTTTCTACCTGTTGCTTTCCATTGACTACTCGAAGCTGAACCAAGTAGTTGTGTAATGAGTATTGTCACTACTTAAGCTAAGTTGATCTATAAAAGCCACAAATAAGGAGAGACTTTGTAACCAAGTACCATTCATTAAACTTCTGAACTAGACCTAAGAGAAATCACATATTCATGACTTTGGGTAGCTCAGTCAGTTTCATCCTACATGTACCACAGTCTAGGAATGTAGAAATTGCTACTTGCAGGTCTCATAAATTGGTACAATTTCCCACTGGAAATTTTTAAAGGAAATATTAGTTTTGTTGTTCTGGATCTTACTAAGTTAGTTTCATCTAAGCACAAACAAGCATAGTCAGTGCAAAGATAGATCTAAAAAGATGGGAAAATATTTCTGGTACACAGTATATAGAACTTTACTGTCGTCCTTAATATTCCAATAAAAAAATTTGGATTATGAAGCAAGGTTTTCTGTTATTTCCATTCTTTAACCAGTCCTACATTACTTCCACTGAAATTTATTCCCGTGTCCTAGCATGACTTTCCAGGTCTAATCTGAAGTTAATATATTTATAACTTATTTCACATGGATCTTATCTTGTCCAACATTGTCATGGAGTGAGCAATTCTTAAAAATTATACACTCCCTGGATGGAATTGAGTTCCTCTAACATCTTCCTGTAGTGACAAAAGTATAAATGACATTTGACTGTAATGACCAAACAATCTTAAAGAATTTGCATTATTTTCTCTCTCTCCATCAAAAGAATTACATTAAAATATTCTATGCTTCTTTAGGAAAATTCAATTATTTCTGATTTGGAACAACTTTAAAGATAAAGGGGATATTCTTTACCTAAATAAATAAGTAACTGAGGTTAAACACCATAAAATTCTGAGGAAGCAAACTTAGATATTCCACAAGTAAACTAAAAAATAATGCCCAGCCAGATGAGTTTATAATAACACAGTACACTGAAGCATTTCCACTCATTACCTAAAAAGAGGATGTACCCACGACAAATGAAATAGGTAATTCCTTGTGATTATTCACTTGATCCTATCTATTTCTTTTTCTTTTTAAATGTTATTTTTCAATTAGTTTACAATCAGTATTATTTTTAGTTTCATATGTATAGCGTAATGGTTAGACAATCGCATACTTTACAAAGTCATTCGCCCAATATTCCAAGTACCCACCTGGCATCATACAGTTATTACAATATTATTGATTATATTCTCTATGTTGTACTTTATACCGCTGCGACTATTTTGTAGCTACCAATTTGTACTTCTTAATCTCTTCACCTTTTTTATCTAGCCCCCAAACACCCCTTCTTTCTGGCAACCACCAGTCTCTGTATCTATGAGTCTATTTCTATTATGTTTGTTCATTTATTTTGTTCCTTAGATTCCATATATATGTGAAATCATCTGGTATTTGTCTTTGTCTACCTTATTACACCTTGCATAATACCATCTAGGCCCATCCGAGCCATAGCAAATGGTAGTGTTTCATTCATTTTCATGGCCCAGTAATATTCTATCATATATATACCACCACTTTTTTATACTCTCTTAAATTTTGGATATTAACCCCTCATTGAATGGATCACAGGCAAATATATTCTCCCATTCAGTAGGTTTTTTTCGTTTTGTTGATGGTTTCTTTTGCTGTGCAAATCTTTGATGTAGTTCCATTTGTTTATTTGTGATATAGTTTCATTTGTTTATTTTTCTTTTGTTTCCCTTGCCCAAGGACATATATTAGGAAAAAAAGGGTAAGAGAAATATCCAAGATTTTACTGCTTATGTCTTCTTCTAGGAGTTTTATGGTTTCAAGTCTTACATTTAAGTCTTTCATTTTTAGTTTATTCTTGAATATGGTGTAAGAAGGTGGTCTAGGTCAATTTTTTTGCATGTATCTGTTCAATTTCACAAGACCATTTTTTGAATAAATTGTCTTTACCCCATTGTATGTTCTTGTCTCCTTTGTCATATATTAACTGACCATATAGACATGGGTTTATTTCTGGGCTCTCTGTTCTCTTCCATTGATCTATGTGTCTGTTTTTGTGCCAGGGCTGTGCTGTTTTGATTACTATATTTTTGTAGTATAGTTTGACATTAGGTGATTCCTCCAACTTTGTTCTTTCTCAAGATCGCTGTGGTTATCTTAGATCTTTTGTGGTTCCATATAAATTTTTCCCAGTTCTTTCCTATGGTGTTATTTTCCTAGTTCTGTGATAAACACCATTGGTATTTTGATAGGAATTGCATTGAATCTAATATATTGCTTTGGGTAGTATGGACATTTTAATAATGTTAGTTCTTCCTATCCATGAGCATGGTATATGCTTCTATTTATTAGTATCTTCTTCAATTTCTTTCTTCAGTGTCTTATAATTTTCTGAGTACAGGTCTTTTACCTCCTTGGTTAAATTTATTCCTGGATATTTTGTTTTGTTTTATGCAACTGTAAATGGAATTATTTTCTTAGTTTATTTTTTCTAATAGCTCGATATTGATGTATAAAAATGCAGCCGATTTCTGAGTATTTATTTTGTATTCTGCTACATTAATGAATTCATTTATCAGTTCTAGTAGTATTTTGGTAGAATCTTTAGGGCTCTTTATATATAGTATCAAGTCATCTGCAAATAATGACAAATTTATTTCTTCCTTTCCAGTTAGGATGCCCTTTATTTCTTCTTCTTGTCTGACTGCTGTGGCTAGGAGTGCCAGTATTATGCTGAACAAGAGTGGTGAGAGTAGACTTCCCTGTCTTGATCCTAATATTAAGGGAAACACTTTTAGTGTTTTCCCTGTGAGTATGATGTTAGCTGTGGGTCTGTAATATAATCTTTATTATGTTGAAGTGTGTTCCTTTTATTCCCACTTTGCTGAGAGTTTTTATCATAAATTGATGTTGGATTTTGTCAAATACTTTTTCTGTATCTATTGGTATGGCGATATGATTTTCATCCTTCATTCTGTTTATGTGGTGGATCACGTTAATTGATTTGCAGATATTGTGATTCTTTTTCTTAAATGCTGTCATAAATTTATAAGTTTAGAGAGAAAGAGTGTATGTTCACATTTAGAGTAATCCAAATCAAGAATTTTTACTTTATTTTCTTGCTTTTATGGATTCTGAGGCAAATCTTCTGAAAATATACCAACACGAAAAGGCATTTAAAACTGATAAAATCAGGTAAAGTGCCATTAAATATGGTGAGAGGTTTAAAGCATGGGTAGCCTTAAATCCTACAGAGTTTGTAATCAGGTTTACAATATATCAGGTTGAATTAGTAATTTTCCTTATCATGTTCTTATACTGAATTTTGAAAAAAATGAAATGGTGGAGGCTAAATACAATTTTTAAGAAATTCTTTTACTATTTAGTTAAGAGTTAATTTGTTTCAAATTCCCACAAAAATATTTAACTAAACAAAACCACACTGCTGAATGACTTGGTATATAAAACTACCAAATTTTTCACAACAAAATAAATGAATAAACATGCAAACTATGAATCATGTTGGTTCAGCTGTGTTTTTTCTGGCTTCAAAGATGTTCTAATCTTCATTATAACAGGATTGGAGCAAAGTGATCAGGTAGAGAAATTTCTCATTGAACTTCTCTCAACAAAGTGTCCATATGTCTATAGAAAAAAGTTTGATTTGCAATTGGGCCTTTAAAAATTGCAACATAGAAATAGTCTCTGGTACTTTTACCTACTAATTTTCCATAACAAAAGAAATTCAAAAGAGAAGTACTGTATATGCAGCTTCTTTTCTGCAAACATTCTTTGGCGATATCATACAGAGCTTCTAACTACTCTTGCTGTTTGAAAATAAAATGTCATAAATTAACAATATAAATATGTTATTTGGTATTATTTGGCATTATAGATAAAATCAGTGGTATTCTTATCAGCTTACAGTGCAAAGATAAGAAGTAGTTAATGAGAATTTTAACACATAGCTTGATAATCAAAATAAACATTTTGACTAAAATGACTATAAATTTGGAAGTTGTTTCATTGTTTTCTTAATTTCCAACATCCCAACTGTAATAATCAAATTCATGTTCAACTCTTTGGTCAAAACTGATTGAAAACTGTTTTCCTTTTTTAAGATAAAAGAAAGTTATGGTTACAGAGTGATTTGAATGTTAGTAGCAATATGTTATTTCTTTGGACTACTCAGAATAAGTACGTCATGAATAACTCTACTTTGGGTAAGATATCTATTATGCCTTCTGTTTCCATTGTTTCAAATGTCAGACCAAAAAATGTGTAAGAGTAACTTGTTATGAATAACAACAATCCAAAAACAAGAAATTAAATGACTTGTGCTTGGCTTTTTTATAATATTCCAGAACTATTCCCCAACACATTATAAAGCTCAAGTAACAACAGCAGTTTCCCCATGCACAGCTGGAAAATAATTTATGTGACAAAATTAGATTATTCAGCCTCCTAACATAAAATGTTTGTTCTAATCAATTAAAACTTTGTGCTTTTTTTCACTTTATTTCCCTAATTAACCCTGCAAATTCTCGGGGGTTTAGGCACAAAGTATACATATAAGTATCCTTGGGTTACCCACTACTCAATTCTGAGAAGTTTAAATTAGGAAATATGAATATGAATGAATTCCTTAATGCAGAAAACAAT
Organism: Miniopterus schreibersii; assembly: GCF_964146895.1. Lineage (NCBI taxonomy): Eukaryota > Metazoa > Chordata > Mammalia > Chiroptera > Miniopteridae > Miniopterus > Miniopterus schreibersii. Next base: position 37,406,722 of record NC_138103.1, read on the forward strand.
AATGTCTCTAAAAAACAGTGTGTACTAATAAATACATGAGCCAAATAAAATAATGCTTTTTATTTCTGTGATTTTAAAAATATATTGATCCTAATGAATTTCTATTTTATTTATTTATTTTTAAATATATCTTTATTGATTACAGAAAGAAGGAGGGAGAGGGAGAGAGAGAGATAGAAACATCAATGATGAGAGAGTCATTGATCGGCTGCCTCCCACACGCCCCCAGCCAGGAATCGAGCCCGAAACCCAGGCATGTGTCCTGACCGGGAATCGAACCCCGATCACTTGGATCCTAGGTTGACGCTCAACCGCTGAGCCACGCCCGGCTGGGCGTGAATTTCTAATTAAATAATATCAGCAATTCATAGTATTGGGTTTTCAGTTTCAGCTCAGAAATGTTAAAAAATCAGTTCAGGCCGGAAAGGGCATTCCTCCCATCACTGAAACAAGAGAAAAACTGAAATACTGAAAACTAAATAGGCTTCTTAAAATCCTGAGAGGACTGAAATCACAGGGACAACAACTATCCCAAAATCTAGAGGGAGATAGACACCTATAGGAAGAAACAGGAGGATGTCAACTTGCTGAAACAGATGTTGCCAAATGACACATCAACTGATAGGAAGATTGAGCTAATATTTTCTAACAAATTGCTGAAGACTGCAGGCTAGCATGAGAGTCTGAAGTCCCTGGGCTGAACATCCAGTGGGATTCCAACACTCTAACAGCTTTTCCTATAGAAAAGCTGTAACCAGGGGATAACAGGAAAATCTAAGGAAGTTTATGTATGGTACTGGCTGTTAGAGGGGAGCGGCAGCCACTGCCTAAGTTGACAAAATAAACTCCAGGTCTGGTGGCTTCACTGGTGAATTTGATCAAACATAGAATGACAAAATAATTCCAATTCTCTTCAATCTTCTCCAAAAAATAGAAGAAATAAGAACAGTTACAAACTTATTTAATGAAGCCAGTTTTTACCCTGATACCAAAGCCAGATAAATGCCTTTGATTTTAGACCTACCATAAACAGAAGAAGAAATTGTCAAGAAAATAGTATCAAATTAAATCCAGCAATATATAGAAATGTTAATAAATCATGACCAACTGGAGTTCATCTTAGGAATGTAAGTCAGAATTGACATTCTCTCTAAAATTAGGAGAAAGGTAAGAATGTCTTGTTTTATGGCCCTACTCAACATTGTACTGGAAGTCTTAGTGCAATAAAAAGTAATAAAAAACATAAATATTGGAAAAGACGACATAAACCTGACTCTAAAGGTGACACAAAAGTCTTTGTAGAAATTCCAAGAGAATCTACACAAAAGCTGTTAGGATTGATTTGTGAGTTTAGCATGTTTTTAGGATACAAAGTCAATATACAATACTCAATCACGTCCTTATATTTCAGCACTGAATGGTTGGAATTTGAAATAAAAAAATTCTGGTGATGGCCCCTTAGATATGACACCAAAGGCAAGGTCCATGAAATAAATAAATAATATGACGGAATTCATTAAAATTAAAATCTTGCACTCTGAGAAAGACAATGTCAAGAGAATGAACAAACAAGCCACAGACTGGGAGAAAATATTTGCAAAAGACACATCGGATAAAAAACTGCTATCTAAAATATACATGAAACTCTTAAAATTAAACAATAAGAAAACAATCTGATTAAATAATGGGCCGAAGACCTTAACAGACACCTCACCAAAGAATAGATATAGAGGTGGCAAATCAACAGATGAAATGATGTTCCACATTAGATGTCTTCAGGGAAATACAAATCAAAACAAGAAGAGATACTATCATACACCATTAGAATGGCCAAAATCTACAACACTGTCAGCACCTAATGCCAGCAAGGATGTGAAACAACAGGAACTCTCATTCATTGCTTATGGGGATGTAAAATGGTACAGCCACTTTGGGAGTTTGGTGGTTTCTTACAAAACTAAATGAACATACCATATGATCCAGCAATTTTGCTCCTTGATATTTATACAAATGAGATAAAAATTTATAACCACACGAAAACCTGCACACAGATCTTTATAGCCACTTTATTCATAATTTCTCAAACTTGGAAGCAACCTTCAGCAGGTGAATGAATATATAAACTGTGAAACATCCAGACAACAAAATATTATCCAGAAGTAAACAGAAATAATCTGTCAAGCCATGAAAAAACACAGAGGAACCTTAAATGCATATTACTAAGTGAAAGAAGCCAATCTGAAAAGAGTTCATATTGTATGATTCCAACTGCAGTTTATTACATTCCCGAAAAGGCAAAACTATGGAGACAGTAAAAAGATTACTGTTTTCCAGGGACTGAAGGGAGGGATAAATAGGCAGAAGACAGAGAATTTTTAGGGCAGGAAAAATACTCTCTATGATATCATAATAATCAATACATGTCATTATACATTTGTCCAAACACATGTATAACACAAAACTGAAATCTAAAGTCAATTATGGACTTTGGTTGATTCTGATGTGTCAATGAAGATTTATGAACTACTACAAATGTAACACTCTGTGGGGGATATTGATAATGGGGGAGGCTATGTATAGGAAAGGGGCAGGGGATATATGGGAAATCTCCTCTTAACTTTCCCTAAAACAGCTTTAAAAAAATAGCCTTTTTAAAAAGGAAAAATCTATTTAAAAAGACACCAAAAAAAGTGAAGAATTTAGATACAAATCTTACAATAACTGTGAAGGATTAATAAGCTGAAAACTACTAACTATTCCTGAAATTTCAAAAGACCTAAAAAACAAACAAACAGAATAATATGCCATTTTCATGAGCTAGAAGACTCAACGTTGTTTAGATGCCAATTCCCCCCAAATAGATCAGCAAATTCAATGCAATTCCAATCAAAATCAAAGCAAGCATTTTTGAAGAAATTAAAAAGCTCTTTCTAAGATTTATTCAGAAATGCAAAAGACCTAAAATAGCAAAAATAACTTTGAAAATAAAGTACAAAGTAGGAGAACTAATTCTACCTTATTTTAAGACATGATAAAGCTACAGTAATCAAAACAGTGTAGTATCTGTGTAAAGACAGAGAAATAGATCTAAGCATCACATGATCTCACTCATATGTGGAATCTAATGAACAAAATAAACTGAACAAAACAGACCTAGAGACACAGAACCATGGAGCAGACTGACAAATCTCAGAGGGAAGGCTCAGGTGGGGGAATGGGGAGGGGGGAGATGAATCAAAGCCCATGGACACAGACAATAGTGTGCAGGAGGCCTAGGGAGGGCTGATGCTGGGTGGAGGGCATTAATGGGGGAAAAAGGGGACATCTGTAACACTTTCAACAATAAAGATAAATTAAAAATATAATAAAATGGGGAAAAAAAGAAACCGATCAATGGAAAAGAAAAAAAAAAAATGCAGAAACAGACCCATATGGATAACTGATTCTCAAGGAAGGTCCAATGTATAGTCTTTTCAACTAACAGTGCTAAAACATTTGGATTCAAATACAAAAAGTAAATAAACTTTGATCCATACAATGCACCATATAGAAAAATAACTCAAAATACATTTTGATTGTGGATCCACATTAGATTGTGGATCTAATTGTAAAAGATAAAACTGTAAAACAAAAGATAAAACTTTTATGGTCTTGGGTTAGGCAAAGATTTCTTAGATATACACCAAAACCTTAAATCATAAAAGAATTGATAAATAGGGCTTAATAAAAATAAAAAAATTTCTGCTCCTTGAAGATACTACTGAGAGAATTAAAATAGGTCTGGGAGACTTCACACATCTCTTTCAGAAATGGAGACACATAGTAGCAAAAGTATAATGCATGTAGAAGGTATTTAATATTTCCTACATGTAGAGAGAGAGAAAACTTTGTCTCAAATAAAGTATATTACTCTTATGTCCAAAACGCCTTTACCAAAATATTTTATGTAATTTGTCACAATATATATAGTTAAAAAATCTGAAATAGCCCGGCCAGGCATGGCTCAGCAGTTGAGCATCGGCCTAGGATCCAGGCGATCAGGGTTTGATTCCCGGTTAGGGCACATGCCCGGGTTGTGGGCTCGCTCAATGACTCTCTCATCATTGATGTTTCTGTCTCTCTCTCTCTCCTTTTCCTTTCCTCTCTCTGAAATCAATAAAGATATATTTTTAAAAAATTGAAATAGAAATATATATATCCCATATTCTCTAAAATATGGGAAATATAAAAATTTAGAAATAATCAGTGACAAAAATTGACTTAGAAATTAAGAAACATGCTTATAAAAATTATTTCGCTCAAAGCTGAACTTAAAATGTACAGACTATCTAAAAACTTAGAAAAATCAGAATAATTCATGACAATACAAAAAGAGCGCAGCAAAATCCATATCAACAAAAATTTTTGGCCACAAAAATCTTTACTTATAAAAATGAAAAAAACACAGAAACAAAATATGCATTGGAAAAAAGCAGCTAAATAAACCAAATTTATAAAAAAGACAATTAAAGTTTATACTTAGAATAAGAAAGGAAAATTAACTAAAGTTTTAGGAGAAATTACATGAATTATAGAAGACTCATACATACAGTTCTGTGGCTAAAAAAAAGAAAAAGAAAACAAAGAAACAGAAAAAAAATCCCCTGAGGAAATAAGATATATTTTATATTTTTCCCCCAAAATAAAGGAACCTGACTAGTCCAAGTAACATAGGAAAAAAGTCAGAAATACGATTAAATATCTATCACTAAACAGCACCAAAATAGAGAAGGGATCAAAGACAGAATTGGGAGGAGCCAAGATGATTCTGAGAAAATGGGAAAGAGACGGATGAGTGAGGTTGGGTAACTGAGGATCTAAAACTTCTGTCGTCAGTCATGGAGTGTGGTTTAGTCAAGCAGGGGACAGAAAGAACACAGTAAGAACATTTTCTTTTTTAAAAAGTATGTCTTTTTAAATTTCAGAGAGAGGAAGGGAGAGGGAGAGAGAGAGAGAGAGACAGAAACATCAATTATCAGAGTCATTGACTGGCTGCCTCCTACATGTCCCCTACTGGGAGTCGAGCCCAAAACCCGGGCATGTGCCCTGACCAGCAATAGAACTGCAATCTCCTGGATCATAGGTCTATGCTTAACTGCTGAACCATGCTGGCCAGGCAAGAACATTTTCTTTAAAAGAGCCAAACCAGAGGGGATTGTTTCAGATTTCTTATCTGTAGTCTACTGGATTTGTGTATGTCCAATAATCATCCAGATGGCATATTTAAATACCTGAAGACAACATCTTGTGGATCTGACAGTGAGAGCATCCAATTCAGGGAATTCTTTACTATTTGGTCCAGGGAATCAATTCAATCTCTTCAAGACAGTAAATTCCATTTATTTTCCTGAGTGACAGGGTCCACATGGCCTGCAGTTTAAATGTGACTGCTCATTTGCTGAATCTGACACTGATGGAGATAATGTCAGATTTCACGAAATTATTATCAGATCCTTTGATCATTTACAGATCGGGATGTCACAGATTCAATCCAGAACAATTGTGGGACATTGGGACCAAAGAGAAAGCTTTAGATAAATAAAAACAGATAATTATAACTAATTCCATAAAAATTTACAAGCATAAGAAAATATAACTGGAAGTTTTCAGCCTGACAAAATTTTTCTAATTCCCCTACTTCTCTATCATTTTTCCTATTTAAAAGAGACAAGTATTTTTTCTAAACCAGAGAATTGTAGGCAGTGTAAAGATATTTTAACAGAAATTTAGTTCAATCACCAATGTGAATCTTGACATCTGTATTAACAAGGATTTTGTGATTATAAACAACAGAAAGCAAATCTGCATAGATTTGTAACAATATGAATTGCTTAGAAAAGCGAGACTTCCTGGAAAGGACAGAAATGAACAATTCTGAATACCCAGCTGTGGGAACTAATGGGTTGTTTCTATTGTGCTTGTCCCAAAGGATGAATAAGTTCCCACCTTGACAGCTCTGATTCTAGAGAGTTTCTCAGATCAAATTGCCAACTTTGGCCATGAGAGAAAAGAACATTCTATTAATAGCCCCTCTTAGACCTTCGCCAATGAAGATAGGCTACTTCCTCATAGCAAAACTTTACTGCTGTACAAGTGTATGGGGAAAAGCATGCTGGACAGACAAAACCAACAAATACCCATGCCACACTCTCTATGATTCCCTGATACAGGGCTGTCTACTTTCTTTTAACATAATCAGCACTGGGAATCCAAGAGCCCTAGAGTAGCCTACTTCATTGTCAGACAGCTCTGTTAAACATATTTTTCTTAAATTCAGCAGCTTTCCTACTTTATAGCTTTCATCTTCCACTTTGAAATCCATCCCACAGAGCTCTTTGAATCAATAATTCTCTCTTTTCCATATCAAATATTTGAAAGCAACTTGAAACAATTTCAACTAGTTACTGATCCACTAAATAGTCCATATGACCTTTCTATACCTTTTCTACAAAGAATTTGGAGAAACTTTGTAAAAATGCCCGAGTCTGTGTTTCCTGGAGAGTGCCAAAGAAAAGAGCCAAAATAGACATGCTTTTTTTAGAGAATCCTTTCTAGGCTCTAGTGATCCCTGCTTCCTTTTCTATTTTTTATTTCAATAAATCGCCCATTTAATAATACTTCTTAGACCTTCGATGCAAGTGATCTCAAGCACACTGATGAAGAGTTTCTGGATTCTACCTTCCATTAGATTACAAGAATAACACTGCCCACTATAATGCTTCCAACATTTACCAATTCCCCAGAATCTGTCTTTGAGAAGTTTTCTCAGTCCTCTGAGAATGGAAGTTCCCATCATCTACAAACCTCAAAAATCAGAACCAGAAGACACTTTAAAAACTAGTTCCACATCTTTTATAGGTGAAGTGACTATAGAAGTCATTTGTCCACATTACTTACTAAATTTGAGCAAAATTTAGTTGTCAAATCATGTTATTTCTATCACTCACAATATTTCAAACTCAAGGTTATTACTTTAGACTTTTTCTTTTTCTCACTCTCTGATTCCATTTCTATCACTCCCCTTAAGTAAAATATGTACTATTCCATCTGCTTTTTTCTTCCTTAAATATATTCATATCTATTTAGACACTGCTGCTAGCTTAACAAATAGTAGGTTTTATACAGTCTTTATTATGTTCCAGGCATTGTTGTAACTGTTTACACATAGTGACTGATTAATACTTACAAAGAGAGGGTTTAAATATTGCTTGTCTATATCACACAGCTAATAAGTGGCAGAGCCAGAATTTAACTCAGGTAGTCCAGTTTTAGATCCTAAATTCATAAATACTACAAAAAACTTCCTTTCAAAGCTCAGCTGTGAGCGTATCATTCAGCTGCTATAGTATATAATGGGCTACCACTGCCATATACATACTTGTCAGTCCTGGCATATACTATGCCTTTCATTTCCCAAACTGATACCCTTCTTACTCCACTTTCCTGTCAGTCAGCCTTGTCCAAAAATCTCTAACGTGCCTAACACCACACTCTGCAGGTCCCAGAGTAGTATCGTCATTTTCTTATAATTTGACCCTTCTCAGAGCAATCGTATTTCATATGGCTTTTCAATATGCATCTTCCTTTAGTCGGGGCAGTAGATTTTTATGCTTCACTCCCCTAGCCTCACACACTCCCTACTGATTCTCAACTCTGTACCCCAGGATTTCACTCACATTCCTAGTGTGTTCTTGCCTGCCAAATCCTGCCCAACTCTCTAGTCCTATCTCAAGTATAAAAAAATTCCAAGAATGTTTCTTAATAAACCCATCTTGCTTCCATTTAGATCTTCCCACTGTTTTTCATATCTCCATTTCGGTTGGCCTTTAATTTTCTGTAATCCTAAAACTCTGTAAGTGTACTTTCCTAATTAGATTGCATATTAACTGAGGGCAGAAATCATGATACATGATATTTCTTTTCCACCACCTAACACCATGATAAACTAAAAGAAAATGTCCAGTAAATATACGTTCATCAATTACTCATGAACATTTTCAAGACCTAGAATTGAATCCCAAAATTACCTTAGCAGGACAGTACACCATTCAATAAACTTTATAGAAAAATATAATTAGAATTAAAAAATAAAAACAAAAGACCTCAGGATTTTGCCTTCCAAAATCCTGCCATACACTGAGGCTAGCATATTTTAATTCCAAACATTGGTTTTTCTTCAGCAATTTCAATAATCGGTTGAAAAAATAATTGTTTACCTGGAAACTATAAATTACATAAGATACGTATCAATAGGAGATGTTTTCAGTTTTGGAGTTATGATGAGAGAGTGCAGGAAGAGATTTTGACAACTGAGCAGAAAGCTAATTCAAACTCTTAGAAGATTTGTTTTCCAATTGCTAGAAACAAGATGAGTCATGTAATATGTAAAAAATGGTTTCAATGGTAAAATAGAATATGTTTATGACAAGAACATAAAGAACATCATATGAAATTTCAAATTTAGATCTTTAATATTTTCTGTGAAAATGTGTTTAACAGTGATTTAGCTATAATGCATAGATAAATGTATTCTAAATGTTTTTAAAGATAAAACTGTTGTTACATGTATCTAGAGTTAAATCTTACTATTTCACCTGTGCAGCTAATACTTTGGCATACTACTGCCACTTGGCGCACAGAGCAGAAATTAATATTAGACTTTTAAAAATAGGGGTAAATAAAAATTACTTAAGCTGTAAAATTATAAAATTAAATTTAAGCAATGCTGACAACAAAATCTCATTCTCCTACCTTTTCCTTTTTTCTACTGCTTCCCTTAAATGAAACTGTTTTCATTCTGACATTTCCAGATTACTGCACATTCTTTCATTCTCTAGTACCTCCTTCCCTACTCTCTGCCCACCAGCCACATGCATGTTCCTTTCTACCTCAAACATTTTTCACATCTCGTTTACCTGACACACTACCTTTTAAATAAATGTCTCTTTAATTCTCAGATCTGAGCTCAAATATCACTTCCTCATATAAGCTTTCCTCAATTGCCACCTTAGATGTCTTCCAAATTTTCGTAACTTATCTTCTCTTATAGCATTATTAAAGTTTTAGATTAAATGTTTGTGTCTTTATTTCTCTCACTCTTCTGTATTCAACGCACTGACAGATAATGTTTAGCTCACTATGACAGTCTCTAGTGTATCTAGACACACATAAAATGTTAGTAGAATAAACTGAATGCATGAAAGAATCATTTTACATGGAAGGAAAAAAGGTGTAAGAGAAACATCTGATATTTCAGCAATCGCTTTTCAAAACTAAAACAAATATCTTCTCGGGAGAGAATCACCAGTATTTGGCCCAAGGAGGTTAACATTATTCAAATCTTGGCTGCTTTAGAAGTATGAGCTTCACTCTAGTCTGAACATATAAAACTTACATGACTGATTAAAAATGTGTGATATAAACAATGTATTTTCCTATTTAAACATTTTGCTTTCTAAAAGCAAACGTTATTGATTGGCACTTGTTGATTACATCTATCCTAAAAGCTTACTCATTCGATAGCATATTTACCAAGGATATCCCACATAGAAATTTGATTGTGTGGGAGTCATTCACATTTTTGGATAAAATACTGAAAACATGATGGCAACTGATGAGAAATCACTTAATTTTTTTATATTTCTGAAAAAGTATTTCTTAGAATGTGAATAGATTGTTTAAAATGTAATTTTTTTTCACTTCTTGAAACTAATTATACCTACAATATCTATATTTTTGTAAATCCTAATTATTCATGGAACATGAATTACAAATATCATTTTAGGAATGTTTGATAAACTAAATGATTCCTTCATTCCTTCCTTCCTTTTTGTAAAACAGAATAAATTCCTGGGTTCCAAGAAGCACTTGATTCTATATGTACATGTTGCTCTATTTCTTGGCTAAGAAATACCTATGAATTTAATATCAAATTGCGTATGCACAGGCATCGGATGTGGGTATGGGTGGCCAGGAGGGCAGCTTTCTTAGTTAATATGTGGAACTGCTCATCTCCCTCTGGCAGTCTTACAACATTTTGAGAATCACTGATCTGATCAGGTCTACCAAGACTGGAATATTTTCTAAGAAAAAAAGCTATCCACGTGAGATAGAACCTCACCAAACTTTCAGCTTACATATTTTGCTCTAGTCTAGTAAATGACAGTGATTCTCAATGGAGCAAAGGTTGAGATGCTTAATTTACTGATCAGATTAATTTAAAAAAAAAAAACTTGACCATATAGAGGATGCCTAAGATAGCTTTCCTAGCAACACAGTGGGTTAACTGGTACATGAAAACTACAGACATCTCCCTAGTCCTACATATACGGCCAATCTCTGAGCAGTCTCTACATGTGTTTTGGTTTCTTTTTTGAAAAAATATTTAGGATTTTCCATATATATTTAACTTTTAACTCTTTTTCTCATGTTTGCAAATTTCAAGTAAATCTCAAAGCAGGCTTTCTCTTCAAGAGTCAATGAAGAAATTAATCTTTTGGCACCTGATAGAGTTAAATTACTTCAAACTGAGCTGACTGTAAGAGTAGGATTTTAATATTTTCCAACCAAATTTCAAAGGAAAAATTGCTTTTGTTCCCCAGAAGAAAGATGCTTTATTCAATAACTACATTGGATAACAGTTTAACTCAGAATAATTTTTCCTGTGGCTCCAAGTGAAATGGAAATAATTTTCTTTCATTTATCCTGAATTGCAGTAGTGTTAAGCCAGTATTCCCTTACCATCATTCCTGAATACGAGCATTCCTCCTGATTGATTCTTCTATTACAATGGCTTTCAACTTGCTGCAAATTAAGCACCTCCAGGAGCTTTTAAAAAATACCACTATCAGAGTCCCACCCCAGACAAACTGAAACCAAATTTCTGGGAGCTAGGACCTGGACAGCTAATGCTTTTTAAAAATCCCAGGTGACTCTAAGACACAATGAAGTTTGCAAACCATTAATCCAGTGTTTCATTTGAAAGAAATTAGTCATAGGTAAATAGGAAAGAGTTAAGGAAAAGTAGTTCACAAAATTGGGAGGTTGTAGATTTAGCTCACAGTGCACTCAAGAAGTCCTACTGTGATGTGCTTCACCAAACACAATTGCTGAATGCCTGTCGTGGCTCCAAATTTCTTATTTTCCTCAGGGCCTGGAGGGTACATTATAGAAAATCAATTACAGCTTCAGAGGAGAGCTATTTCCCAGGTTCAAATCATACCTAACTAGAACAGGACCAGGGCTTGGAAACGGACCTCGTTCGCTGGCTAGCATTACCTTTGCGCCAGAGGCAATCACGGTCGCGGCTGGCTGGCGCCCGGGGAAAGCACGCTCACCAACGTATCTGTGTACCACTCACCACACGTAAACACAGTGTTCACCATAAAGGAACAAAAAAGCAATACAGCCGAAGAGAACAACACCCACTTTTAGAAACGAGCAAATCTAAATACAAACTACCAAAAGTAATCGAACGATGTTAAATCTTAAACTCTGGCCGCAGCTCGCTGCTTGCGGCCAGGGCCTGCCTGGGCCTCGGCGCCTCGGAGGCAGGACAGGGCCCAGCGCACAGCAGGCCGCAGGGCAGGACAGGGCCCAGCGCAGGGTAGGCAGCAGGGCAGGCCGCAGGGCAGGCCGCAGGGCAGGGCAGGCCGCAGGGCAGGGCCCAGCGCAGGGCAGGCCGCAGGGCAGGCCGCAGGGCAGGCCGCAGGGCAGGGCAGGGCCCAGCGCAGGGTAGGCGGCAGGGCAGGCCGCAGGGCAGGGCAGGCCGCAGGGCAGGCCGCAGGGCAGGGCATGCCCCCGGCAGGGCAGGGGGCAAGGAAGGGCCGGGTGCGACATCCAGTACCTGACGAAGAAGCGCCTGCCTGGTGACCATCGGCCTCGAGGCCTCGCAAGACGCGCTGAGCACCGGCCGCTCCAGCTTCCCCTGACGCTGCCGCCCGGCGATGTTCACACTCCCGGGCGGACGCCAGGCTGGGCGGCCCCGAGCCCGCGCGTCCGTGGACGGCTGGCGCGTTCGCGGGCCGCGCGCCGCAGAGGAGGGGGGAGGGCGGGGTACCGCCGCTGCAGCTGCCGGGCATGTGCGCGTTGTGCTTCCGGAGCACAGAGCGGAAAAGCTCGCTGCGGCCCAAGCAGGGCAGGGAGACGCAGCAGGCGCCCGGGTCCGGGGGCAGCCCGCGCAGGCCCGCCTCTCGCCCCTGACCCGCAGCCGTCCAGACACCGCAGCCGCCATACCTGCCCCCGCCCATCCCCCCCGGAGCGGGATCTTCAGGGTACAGAGCGGGCCGTGCCACACCGTCAGACCTCCATTTAATGGCCGGCAACTCACAGCCAGAAAATGAACAAGGAGCTTCAGGGGGAGACAGCCCAAAGGATGACTCAAAGCCACCTTGTTCCTGTACACATTTAATAGTAAAAGCAATTGCAGTGGCTCCTGATAAACAGCTCACCCTACATGGAACTTATACCCACACCGCTAAAAATTATTCCTGCTACAGGACTGCAGACAAGGGCTGGCTGAATTCAATTCGCCACCATCTCTCTCTCAATCTTTATTTCATCCAAGCACCACGTTCCCAGGAAGAACCAGGCAAGGCTCATTCGGGGGAAGCCGGCCTCGGTGCGGCGCCTGTTTCAGCCCCCCTGGGCCCCTCTCCTCCAGAGGAGCCCCAGCCTGTCCCAATCGCGCCGGGTGCCGCCTGCTCCCCGCTGTGGTGCCCAGGCCCCTGACGGCGGCGGCGGGAAGGGTCGCCTGGTCCCCTGGAGCCCGAGCCCGGCACCGCGCAGCCCAAGCTGGCTGTCATCCAGGGCCGCGGTTTGCTCAGAGCGCACATTTTAATAGTCGCCCCTGGCATTTGAGCCCGTCACCTACACTGCCGCAGCCCCGACGCATCCCCGGGCAGCCCGTGGCGCAGAGGGTGGACATCGGGCCCGAGACCCCTGCAGGGTCGGTCCCCGGCGTGGCTGGGCGGCCCCGGGAACGTGTACAGTCACCGGGCAGGCTGTGGCCCCTCCTCAGGCACAGCCAGGAGAACGGAGACGACTGAGAAAGGAAAGTGGAACCTACTCGTGCGATGAGCCAGGCCACCCGGGGCCCTGGGCTCTGCCAGTCGGGTCGTTCAGGTGGCACAGACCACCCCTGTCCAGACGGCCAACCTGGTGCCACAGGCACCTCTAGGTCAGCACCAGCCGCCAATAAAAACTGTAACAAGAAACGGGCCTCAGGTGGTGCCAACCCCGGCCACTGTGCACGGCCAGGCGAACCACGTAGGGCGCCCCTGCGACGGGCCGGGGACACACGCAGGAGGCCGGCCTCCCCGCGCACCAGGCGCCCGAGGCCACCGGACGAGCGGCTGGAGCTGCGGCGGCTCAGGAACGAAGACGGGGGAGCATCGCCATCGCCCTGGGCGCGGGCAGGCGCCGGCGACAGTGAGGGCAAGGGCAGGGTGCCCAAACCCAGGGCCGGGGAGCTTTTCTACTTTACTGCCAACTCCGTGGTGCCCGAAGGAGCCCCTACACTGCCTCTCACCCGCGCTCGGAGCGCATTCCCTCGGTGGGCGGAGGGCCCTGCGGGTGGACTTCACGTCGGCGCGGAAAACACAAAACCCAGGTAATCTTAAAACTCCTCAAAGACAGAAGTCACACCCGAACTTTAAAATCGCACGGCACCACCTGGCTCCGGCAGTGTCTGCCCGCCCAGCACTCACCCGGGGCCTTCCCGGAGAGGACGGCGCCTGGGGCGAGCAGACGGGCCTGGGCAGCCTTCCTCTGGAGGACAGCGCGGGGGCCACCCGGCCACCCGCAGAGGACCCGCCCAGCTGGCAGAAGAGACAGTATATTGCTGTTTACAGGTAGAATTAGTAGAACAAGTTGGGTCTTTTCCAATAAAAATGTTTAATGTAATAATATGAGCAGAAAAAGTTCCAGAAGAAGGTCTGTGTTAACTTATTTATAATCTTCAAATGAAAGTGGCCTTTTAAATCAGGGCACAAAAAATTACAAAAGCCATAAACAACAAATCAGGTAAATTTGAAGTGTTATTAATTCCAAGGAGAAAAATTGTAACTTACAGAGGAGAAACTTGACATATCATATGACTACGTAAAATACCCACAATAGACCACTATTCCTCTTAAGAGAAGATAAAGAAAATCTATGAGGGCACAGTTTCTGCTCATGCTCACATGGACACAGTGTATTAGATAAAAAAGAAGATCTATACCCCCAAAGTATTCAATGACATTGTCATTATTTTGAGAGTAATAATCACTAGTCACTAGGCACTCATTCAACAATCCAAAACTTCAAACACTGAGTATTATTCTAGAATCTTATAAATAAATTATAATATGGCCATTTGAGCATATGAATATTTTACCATAAAACAATTTAGTCCATCAAGAGTCTTCCATTTCCAATTTTATTCATTTACTACATAGATTTTAAAATATCTTTTAGTTTTTGTAGGAATTTATATGAGGCTTACTGAAAAATCACTTGCAGAATACTGCTTCCTCAAAACTGAAAGGAATTTCAACATTTCTAGAAAGTCGGAAACATGAAACATCCATGTATCTTTATACATATGTAAGACACTACTGTTTTATTAAATTGCCTTCTCAAAATAATTTTTTTTCCTAATGAGAAGAGAGACAAAGAAACGTCTATGGCAAAAAACCAAGTACAGATAATATTTCTTAGAAAGTATTCCATTGATGGGCTTGAACTTTGGGGTTGATGTCATCTGTACAATATAAAATATACCAATTTGGTGACACAATCTCAATAGATTCTCAGTTACTTGTTAACTTGGTTTTGGTCCCAATTTTGTGCTTCAATTTATTGTTCTAAGAAGTTGATTTTTATATATACAACTCAGACATGACAAATGTATTTTTTTAAACTTGCTCTCAGAGTGGAGTTGGACAAAGAAATGGAACCCACTCTCTTCCATAACTGTGTAAGGGCTCATGATCTGCAATTTCAGCCTTGCCTTTTGATAGCAATATAAGCCTTGATGATACAAATTTAGATACATGTAACTTTGGGAGACCAGCTAAATATCATATTCCAACATTACAAATTTTATAAAGGTATCTAACGACTCATAATAAAGAAAGCATGTTTTTATATAAGCACCCTACTAAGGTATTGTTCTTCCTTGGCATAGCATTTAGCATAGAAATTTGAGTTTCCAATGTCTTTTGCTAATTTATGAAAGCAGCCTATCAAAATTATATCTAATTATACTACTTGCTACAGCTTACCTCAATTTATTTTGATTTATATTTATGCTTCCTGAGGACATGACCCATTCTGATTAGTCTTTTTATTCTTTGCCAGAGCTTTTGTAGTATGTGAGTAACATATTTATATGCAGACATTAAGAAAATTACACTGATATTGAAGGAACCAGATCTCTGCAAAAATTAGTATTTGATCAAGTCAGTGCCTTTTACTTGATCTTGGCTTATCTCACTCAGTAGGTAGCCCTGTCTCTTGTTTACTGCCATTTGCTAAAGAGTCTCTTACAGGAAAGAAGTGCCTTATAGCTGTACTAACTGACACTGAACACAGATCAGTCATTCACCCTCTGATGAGGTCAAATCAAGTTGGTACAGACGCAGCTACTGCTAGTAGAGGCCAAATTCTGAGCTCTGTGTTTAAGAAGTGAAATCTAAGATAAACTGTGAGCCCATGCATTTTTAAAATGATATGGTTTAGGTTCTTCTGGGTCTCTAGTAGTTTGAAAGGCCTTTGTAACATATGCAAAATCATTCCCTGGCTTTCGGTCATAACGATGATGTCAAACTCTTTAGGTGGACAAAGTTGAAAAGCACTCATGGCAGTATTAGGAACTAAAAAGTGAAAAGCAAACTTCTGACTAAAGGAGAAAATCTGTGAAATATCAATATTAAATAAATTTTTAAATGTAATATATTTTTTAAATACTGTGTGAATATCATATCTAGGTTGGAAAATCTCGAGACTGGGCTGGCCAGTTCAACCTCATTTTTATACCACTCCGACTTTATGGAAGAATTAATTTTAGTCTATAAAATCAAAGTAAAGATCAGCCCAGGAGTTCTCATAGAAATATTACTAATAAGCTCAATGCTTTCAACAAGAATGTCAATAATTCTTCATTATACTTATGAAAGATTGTATTTTCTAGAAAGACAAGTTTTTTTTCTTTCTTTCCGGCTCTTCTCTGTGATTGTCTATACTTCCCCAATACCCAATTCCTACACTTTTTGTCCCCAAAGGCATTTTCTTAGGGTTTTGGACTTTCATGTATTTTCTAATTTCTGAATTAATCTCCAATAGTTCTTAAAAAAAATTTTTTAAGGTTTTTATTGATTTGAGAGAGAGACAGAGAGAGATTAAGTAGAGAAAGAAATATCAATCAGTTGCTTCCCGCACACGCCCTGACTGGGAATGGAACTCACATCTTGGCTATGTGTCCTGACCTGGAATCGAACTGGTGACCTTTTGGTGCACAGGATGACACTCAACCAACTAAGCCACACTGACCAGGGCTCCAATAATTCTTTTACATTTTTTTTTACACTATACGGTCCAATATCAGTATTGAGTTAATATAAGTATGTAAAATAATATTATTTGCCTAGATGTTCTGAGGAGTAAACTTCAACACACACACACACACACACACACACACACACACACACGATTTATCCTAGGTATTCAAAGCTGTTTAGTTAAACAAAATACTTTCTGAAGTAAGATTTATCTTTAGAGATGGAAACATGGAACCATCAGAGGCCAAACAAAAACATGACCTTTCTGCACTTCCTTATTTAAGCTGCGCCAATTTGATTCAGACATTTGGTTGTACATATTTTAATCAGTTAAAAATTTTAACTTTCAAAGGAAATAAAACATCACTAATGTTTCTATCTGTTGCTATACTGTCTACCCTTCTTTTTCTAAACAACTTCAAATCATGAAGCTCTGCATTATGCCCTATATAACGGGCTGATGCAGGCAAGGGTAGCAAGAGGTTCTTACAGCATAAAAACAGGTCAATATTCAAATTCGATGCATGTTAATTATTTTATCTTCAATGTGTAGAGAAGCCTTTATCCTTATTTTTTTCCTTGCATGTGTCTCTGAATCTAAATAAACACATAATTCTTAAGGAACTAATCCATTTGAAATATTATTAGAGGAAAGCAGGGATCATAAACCCAAGCCTTGCTACTAAATAATTACTTTTATAAAATTATCTAACATTAAAATCTTTGAGATTTCTATGATTTAGTCACAAAATAATGGTCAAGAAATAGCTACTTCGAGAAAAATTACTAGTTTCCTCAAATAACTAATATTTAAATTACTAATTTCCAAAGAACTTATATGCATAGATGTGTAACCCATGGACACAGACAATTGTGTGGAGAAGGCCTGGGGGTGGGGGTGGATGTGGGGTGGAAGGGATCAGTGGGGGGGAGGGGGACATCTGTAATACTTTCAACAATAAAGATAACTTTTTAAAAATAAATAAAATACTAACTTCCCAAATAAGAGCTCAATTATCATTCTAAGGATCAGTATACATGTGCTTGAAATATCCCAAACTCAACATTTAACATTTTTAAAAGGAGAGTAAATTTATAAATGGAGGAACTGAGGCACAGATGGTTTAAGAGGAAAATAAAACATTTTTGAATAATTAAAAACGTAAGAGTAAAGTTATTTAGTAGCTACACATACTCAGAGGTTCACAAAAAAACTTTTAAGGTTTTTATTGATTTGAGAGAGAGACAGAGAGAGATTAAGTAAAGAAAGAAATATCAATCAGTTGCAATTTGAAAATTAAGTAAATCAAGCAGAAACTGAAAAATAAAAAGCAATCAATCTGTCTTATTAGTGAATGAGTAGAATTTACCCCCCTACACACATATATCTTTAAATTTTAAAATGACATAATTGAAATAAAATAAATGTAGCTTTTAAGTATATTTTAGTGTATTCAAA
Source organism: Miniopterus schreibersii (assembly GCF_964146895.1). Lineage (NCBI taxonomy): Eukaryota > Metazoa > Chordata > Mammalia > Chiroptera > Miniopteridae > Miniopterus > Miniopterus schreibersii. Next base: position 37,424,761 of record NC_138103.1, read on the forward strand.
CAATAGTAAAAACACTTTACTTGGTAAAGGACTCCGTATTTTTTTTCAGACCAAAGGACACCTTGAAAACTGTAAAATAAGAAGGGAGAAAGAAGGAAATTGACAAAAAGGACTTTTAAATAGTTCAGGAATATTGTGAAGAGGCTGGGTAACAAGACTGGATGTTCCAGAAAGGTTCTGTGGAATAACAGTTTGAAAGCAATAGGTTCTTCCCAGTTGCATAATTACAAAGTTACTGGGGAGATAATTTGTGAGAGAGCTGAGCATAGATCTAACATCGTTCATGACTGTAGACCTTCTTAAGCTACTGCATGAGAAACTTCAATAATTTTCAGTAATACAGGCAGAAATTTTGCACAAGTTCTGTAACAAAAAGAACAGTTGAGTGGAATGGTGGGATCAAAGGTGTTTGTGAACCTGTACATGTTAATATGGTGCAATACTGTGAGAGTGTGGCCATTCAAACAGGATTGGGTCTAACTATTCACAGCATAATGTGCTTTCATTACCATCCTTGCCTTGCTGTAGAAATTAAGAATGTACACACTTGCCCTATGCAATTGTGTTCCAGTGTACTAAGGCATCCTCACTGAAGGAGTAGATGAATGCCAATTGCACTTACCTGTTTCTTCTGTCACTGATGCAACTTTAGTGATGTCCTGGTAACTTTTAACAACTAGTTGTCCAGAAAAAAATATTTTTAAAAAGAAAGGAAAAAAATTCTGATTTGTGTTCTTTGTCAAGTTTCATGGGAATAAATAAATATTCCCACCATGACCGATTGCAAGCTACCAACATGGCATTGCTAAATGTGGAGTTGAGAAAAGGCGTGCACTGCTGGCTTTTATGAGTTGATCTGAGATCCAGCACATCACTGTGAGAAGGGCATCACCCAGATTTAATAAGAAAAGCAGTCCAAATCATTACATTCAGGGCTTAAGAGCATTTGAAAAAATTTGTGAAGATTATTGCTCCATCATTCTTGGTCTCTATATTCATAATTTATAACATACTTTACCTTACTGTACATTTTTAAATGCAAATATCTACCATCCGCATAGATCTCTTGTCTTTTCAAGGGAACTATTCTGTCAGATGCCCACATGGGAATCCTTGCTAGGTTCCCAGACCTGTTGAATTAGAAGGCATGTCTTTGAGATGAACTCTCCCACAAATATTGTAAAACCAAAATGCCATCCTTTAAACACTGGCTGAAGGGCCCATATTTAATGGCAAGCTATTCTAGTGTATAATTTATGCTTTCATGATATCTCCATACCCTCATAGAAGAAAAAAGGATTAGCTCTAATCTCCAAATGAACGGTTTTTAGTCTAAAGAAGAAATGGATAAGTGAATCCAGAGGTAAAAAAAAAAAAAAGAGAGATTGAGAGAGAGAGAGAAAAGGATTCTCTGCTAAGGCCTATGACAAGTCAAATTTAGATGATACACGAGTTCTAGAAAAAGCATCTCAGGGCAAGTGATAACCTTACTGTTCATATGTATGAATTATAATAATTTTTACTCTGAATTTGATAAATCCATCAGACATTAAATTTCACACTGTCATTCCTTCTTAAACTCAACATGCTCATGGCTTCCCTTGTCCTCAAATTGTCCTAGTTTTCTTTGTATGTTTGTTACAATTTCTTCTTCATCTCCTTGCTGGGCTCCTTATCTTACCTTGTTCTCTAAAAAAACAACAAAAAAAACAATTCCCAAGGATCCATTCTTGGGCCACTGAGCTTCTCTTTGTGAACCTTCACTGGTTGATTTTTATCTACTGTTATAATTTGGACTTTATGGCCCAAATGACTCTCAAATCTAATTCTTCAGCTCAGAAACATCTCCAATCTTCTGATTCATCTACTTAACTTTTAGTTGGACACTTACTACTGAATATTCCAGAAGCTCTTGAAGTCTATATGACCTTAAATGTTGTATATCTTCACACTAAAATCCATTTGTGCCTCTTGTGTTTTTCATCTTGATTGTAGCATGATTAACTCTGTTACCTGCCTTAAAAACCTGAAAATGTATCCTCTAGAGACATGTATCCTCCTAACAAAAATGCAAAGGTTTCCATACCATTATCCTGCACCAAACACTCCACCATCACCATTAAAATAACATTTTTCTATCTATTATAATGTAGTTAAATCATTTCTAAAAAGAAACCATTACCCAAAATGCTAAAAAATATATTCCAAATATGTTATGGAAATAAAAAGATATCTGGTTGGCACCTGATGCTGGGGTTATGGGGGAAAACTGGGAGTGGGAGGGCAAAGCCCACCCACATGGGTTCCTCTTCACTTCCTTGGCAGTTCGTAAGTTCTCTGAGGAGCCCATCTAGCTCCACACAGCCGAGGTTGGAAGCCAATGAACTAGAGAATCAAGTTCATTTCTTGGCATGGCGTGCAAAGCCCTCCGCAACATACCGGCCCCCCATCTCACCTTTCAGATCTCAGCAGAATCAGACTGACGGCAGCTCCCCGGAGCCCACGCCCCTTCTCACTCCCCGCCGTGGCTTAGCTACCCCTCCCTGAAGAAGGCCCTCTGGGCCTTTCCACTCACATCATGTGCCATTTACTATTCAGCCTTAGGATTCACATCAGATATTTCATTAATTTACTCAGTCAAACATCCATATGTGAGCAAAAAAGATACTTGCTCTCATGGAGCTTAGACTTTTGTGGGAGAGAGACAGACAAGAAGTAGATACGCAAACCCCAGTAAATGGAGAACTGCTGGAATAACCTGTTATCAGTGCTGTGCTGGCCACATACCGGACACTAAAAAACCATTACTGAGCATCTTATGATTGTTATGCTTAATGCTAGATACTTTCATATGTCCACTCATTTTACTTCTCAAAAATATGTTAAATAAGTGCTATTCTGCCACTTTGGTAGATGAGGAGACAAGGGCTCAGAAAGATTTACAAATTTACCTATGGCCACATAGCTGGAGAATATCAGAATCTGAATGCAAGTCGAGAAATGCCCAATTTCAGAAACCATCCATGTTCACAATTGTCTTGGCTTTCTGGAGCTATAAAAAACATAAAGGCTCCACCAATTCAAATCTCTCCATCCTACAGGGATTTCTCAGTCTTAGATGGATTTCTCTAAATTCTAAGAAGCTTAGAGGACGTTTTACATTGTAGCACTTTAGCATTCAAAAGGATTTAATCATGAGCAGTGAATCTGCAAAATATGCTGTTGGAGCCCCGCTGATTTCAGCAATAGGAGAGACTAGGCTACTGCAGCATCTGTAGAGTGAAATGGCTTAGAGGACATAGATGAAAGCATAAATGGCGTACTGAACACATGGTATTTAGGGCATCTTTGCTATATAAGCACCAAATTAAAGTTATTCATTCTGAAAATGGTTATAGCTTTGCAATAAGATTCTCAAATAATAGATGTGGGCTTCAAACGTAATCACCAACAAATGATTTAATGGTAATATATGGTTGCTACAGGACTATAGTGAAAATAAATAGAGTAAACAATGTTAAAAATAAGGTACTTGGGCACCTGGACTGCAGGTTGCTGCTGCCCAGATGTGGAAAAACACACCATTTAGTTTGACAGACAGATAAAGCGTTTTCCTGTAGAGTCTGAATAAATGCTCATCTTAAACCTGTCAACATGAATTCCCAAGAGAAAACAAAACCAGCAAAGCTCAAGGTCATAGCTGATTTCAAATAAAAGAATACCCTTTTATTTATTGCTTACATAAGGAGACCCTATGGGAATTTAGTATAATCTGGACAAGTAAGATTTCCCAGCAATGGAAAAGTAGCCCCTTAAGATCACTTCCTAATTGTTTCATTAAAATTTAACTTAAAAATTGCCTCCTGGCTGAACAATGAAGAAAGGAAAATCATTTGCTATTTTTGTGTCTCATTTTTTTTATATGCAGAATGCTTCCGGGCTCCTGTGTAAAAAAGTCATTTTGGGGGAAAAATAAGGTTGCTTATTTAAATATTTACACTGGTTTTCCCTTTAGATCAGAGACTGCTGCTTTACCAGTTTGATTTGATTTTTTAAATTATAAAAGAAAATTATAATAAATAGTATTTTAAAAGTTAGCTCAGCTTCCATATATAGTTACAATATATATTTCAAAATTTATTTTTATGCCATAATTTGACCAAACAATATATGCAATTCTATATCATAATTTCTTCATGTGTTAAATTATAAACACTGGCCCACCACTTTTAATGGTGCCTAGTATTACATTGAATAGGTGTTCCGTAGTTTACTTAATCAAACTTGTTTTTGGACATTTAGATAATTTTCAGTTTTTTCTATATTATTACTACTTGTTTGCCTAATCTTTAAGAGACTTCTTCTATTTTATATATTAAAAAGTTTCCTTAATGATTATTGAAAATAAACTTAAGAAAGCCTCTACTAGTCAACTTATTTTTTTCTGTGTCTCCATATTTGAACACGTATTGACATCTGAAATCTTAATTTTGATTAAATACATGAAACATATAACAATCATTTTTTAAAAGCATCGTATGTGACATCTACTATATATCTTCACAGCAATTCCGCAAGGCAAATATACTCTGCTCATCTTACAGATAACAGAACTTTTTCAGAGTGTTTAAGCAGTATTCTCATGGCTTATTAAAAGGGGTGTCTGCAGGGTGGTGTGGGTGAGAGGTTTCAGAGAAAAATAACAGTACAGGTGTTTGGAGAGGAGACTGAAATCTATCACGGACATTGTGGGTTTATGTTGCAATTGTGACTATATGATAGGAAAGTGAGCACACATTTGGATCTTTTAAGAGAGTATTCTTCTGAGGACAACAATTTGGGAGTCCTGAGCTTGTAAGTGAACTGGAAGCCATGGACCTGAAAGGGATTATTCTGGTAAAGTGTGCAGCATGGGGAGCAAAGGGAGCAGATACTGAATCTTGCAAGTGCTGATACATTTGGCAAGAAAAAAGGAAACTCAGGGACGAAAGAAGAAAAACAACTGAAGGAATTATGGGTGAAGTCTTAGAAATCAAAGTGAGTAATTTCAAGGACAGGACATTGATTATTCAGCAATAAAGACACTTTGTGATTTAGTTTGAGAACTTTCAGGGATTGATGTTCTGGGGCTAAGGAAGGATTTTCGTGGTTGGATGAGCAGCTGTCCTACTTACTAGGAGGGATCGTTTAGGGGCCCAACGTGGAAAATGCACAGGCATTTGGCTGCCCTCCTACGAACTATGGTAACAAAGCTCCCGCACAGGTGGGTAGAAGGGCCAGGCAGGTTGCCATGAAGACTCTGAAAGGGGCCCACTGAGGATGAACAGCCCTGGATTCATCCCTGTTGTATAGGAAATTGGCACAGGATGCTTCCTCCCCATAAAGAGTGGACAAGTCAGTCAGGAAGGGCAACAGGTATGATGTCTCCATTAGCCCACATCCTAAATGACTAAAACCAAGAGCAAGCACTCCTTTATTTTCTACCCTGCCCAAGCCATTAACTATTAAAACATATTAAACTATTAACTATTAAAAATATTAAAACAGGAACTATTAAGATATATAAGAATCAAAATAGTAAGATATGACAAAGACAGCTGCCTTAGCCCACTGGAATGGCATTTGTGTTTGCCAAGACCCAGGAGAGAATGGCAGGATTCTGGTTTTGAGTAGCTTGAAATTTGTTTACTTATATCATTCTTACATAACTTTAAAAAAATCAACACATTGTAGAATATTGAAGAAAGTTGTGCAGACATTACTGACCCCCCACCCTATCGGATGACCTTTAGACAGCTCAGCCCTCCTCACCTCCAGCCGCGCTGCCACAGGGGCTTACAGAGGAAAAGCACAATTGTGACTTCCTGACACCCACAGATGAGGACTCTTTGAATCTGAAGGAGGCAACTTCTTGTTCTGATTTTCTTTTGCTTAGCAAAAAAAAAAAAAAGAACTGTTCACGGCTGACCTTCCCTTATTTTTATAGTCAAAGCATTATCAGAACTACCAAGATCACAGGCACTCTCTTATTCACTATATTCAATACTGACCTGCTAAACATGCTTTTAATTACATAAAATGAACCAATTTAGGGCCAAGTACAAAGACATGGGTTTAGCATAATAACCCTCCTCTCTGTGCCCAAACACCCCAGCATGTTGGTGTTATTTGATCTCACCCACAGCTCTCCTGTCTGAGTCTGAGCCTGAGCGAAGGACATGCTGCCAACAGAGCTTGCTCCCTCCCTCCCGTAGATGATGGGTGTTCCTCGGCCTTCTCGCTGTAGTGTTCATTCACTCCTTTATTCAAGAAAAAAATAATTGAACACCAATTTTGCTCATATTTTTCTTAGGACCTTGAGCACTCAAAAGAGTCAAACTCATTCCTGCAGGGAAGGAGCTGGCGGTGCAGTGGGAGGAGGTGGTCACTGGGCCTGAGGACTCCACAGCCAGATGGGCGGTGCTGGCTACCCGGCGAGGGCCGCAGGGCAGGGAGGGGGCGCCCAGCAGGCTTGACGGGAGATATTTTTGTTATAAAGTTATTATATTTAACTTTCTGCCATCAAAACGCGTCTGGTCAAAGGGGAAAGATTTAAAAAGGAACATTTCCCCTCAAAGCTATAAAAGGCATTAATTAATATCCTGTACAAACTGATGAGGAGAAATACTGTACTGAAACCTATATTTATATGTAGAAAATCAATGATGATATAAAATAAACTGATAATAAAAATATTAATAAAATGTTACAAATGTAAGGTGTTGTGTGGCTTTTTTTTAAATCCTCTAACAGAAGATTAGCTTTCAACTGATAGAAATTCTTAAGTGGCTGTATTTATGCCTAATTTTAAAAACACACAGACAGTTTTGAAATGTAAGAACATGAGTGTTAAATATTAAAACAAGATATTTTATACATAACCTCTGAAGGGCAGAAACCATGTCATAATTTGGTTTTGTTTCTCCAATGTCTGATACCCTATAGGTCAGGCTTTAAATTTATTGGATTAATGTGTGTTGAAAAGCTGTGAGGTTGCTGGAACCAGTGGAAGCTTCAGGCAACTAAATGTCCAGTATTGTGTATATTTAATGCATTTTCAGGGTATTGTATAGTCCCCTTAATGGTGAGATGAAAGACAAAATAATACAGTGCTTTTAGGTACAGGAAATGTTATATCCACTCATTAGTTACATGATGATATTAAAGAAAGCATAATATTGGAGATTTAAATTTCACAACTCCTTGTTTTCATTTCATAGCTATGTGAAATAAAACACAGTAACATTATAATTTTGGAGAAATGACCTAGACATCAAGACAAATTCCACAGAAGGGAGATATTAGGCACGAGTAGAAGGGATTTATTTAAAAAAAAAACAGACAGAATAATTGCAACTAAATGCTCATTATGATATTAGGCTAGCTTAGGGAATCAAGTGATGTCTTAATAGAGGCTGCTGATGAAAATCACCCTCTTTAGGAAAATAAAAATATTTGGTCCTTTGTACATACCATCAACAATTGAGAGCACTACATCAGGATTTCGATTTTTTATGATAATACAACATGGCTAAATTTTTTTTCCCCCCCAAGATCTGCCTTAAATGAACTTGGGGAATATTTATATCATCTTGTTTCAGAGACTAAATGGCAAAGATAACAGTTAACTCCTTTCATTTTTGTGTGCCTACACTCTTCAATATTATCATCTGTTTACTGCCAAGGGAAACTGAGAGGAAATTATATACCACTTCGATCACAGTCCTTTTTCTTTCTCCAATGTGCATCTAATAAAATGTGTTGATATGTAAAATCCTAAACAAATACTTCATGAAAAACTCTATGTGCAAGTCATCACACCAAAAGAAATCGATGACAGAGTGATATAATGCACAGTCCTTTCCCTACTTGTTTAAATCTGGTCAAGCGGACATACAAGTAACAATTCAAACAGTAAATGATAATATTGCTCCCATTCACAGAAAATGATCTCCCTGCTCTGATGGTCTCACTGTCATCAGGTCCCTAAGCAGAAAACTGGGTGCCATGAAGACTACTTTTCTTAACCCCAAACATATTTGAAATCCTGTAAATTCTACCATGTTAATGTATCTTTTCTATATGACCCCTCCTTCCACATGTATCCTTTATCTCATCTTTCACATTACCAGCAGACTAATCCCCCAAACTAAAGCCTGATCCCCTTACATCCTGCCAATAACTTTGCACTTGTCTACAGAATAAAATCCTAGCTCTTCCTGCTGGTGCCAAGAGCTCTCCATCGTCCGGCACCAACACACTTCTCTCTCTTGTTTCTTGCCATACCTCCTGCCCTAACCTCCCTTTCAGCCACATCAAACTGCTGGCGGTCCCTGAACATTCTGGTCCATTTTGTTCATTCTGCTTTGATTGACCAACCATCTGAATGGAATTAACCCCTGCATCTCAGTCATGCTTTCTTTAAAAAAAATAAATTAAAAAAATTCAACAAATATTTACTGAAGAACTGGTATGTGCCAGGTTCTGCCCTGTCTTGGAAATAAAAACCCATTGCTCAAATGCGCAACCCCCGAGGAGATCACAGCCTTGAAGACAAGGGTGAGATCAATCAAGCAGCCGTGATCTCATCTGGGCCGCAACTCCTGCGCTCCTGGTCCGCACTCGCTTCACCGTCTGGCCTCATTTTTGACCTAACAGCCCACGCAGGCTCCTGCTCCAGCGCTTTAAACATTGCTCCTTCTGCCTGAAATACTCTTCCCCAGGCAGCGCCAGCCTTGTTCCCTTTTCTTATTCTGTTCCCTGATCCAATATCTTCTCAGTGGTCTGCCCTAATAATCTTTTTCAAGGGAAAAAGGTGTTCTGTTCCTCTGTCAGTTTTTAATTTTTTAAAAGTATTTATTGATACTTATATGTTTGTTGATTTTCCTTCCTCCCCACATCAGATTGCAGGTTCCACTGGGGCTGGAAGGCATTTATTACTCTGTTGCTATTTCCTCAAGGCTTAGAGCAGTGCCTGGTGAGTGGTAGGTTCTTGATATATATTTAGCATAAATTACACAGATATTTAATTATACACTCAGATGTTACACCAGGACAGCCCATCTATTATAAGCGTAAGAGATGGCAGAGGAAGAGAGATGTCTGGAAAAGGCCCCTTGAAGGAGGGACACTGTGATGGTTAAACTAAGGTCTGAGGAATGACAAGGAGTCAACCAGGCGAAAGGACAAAAGTATCACATGATTCATGGGATCTCTAGGGAGAAAGATGTAATAATGAGTGATAGGACCAATCTCTGAAAAATGCTAAGGTATGATCCATGAACAAAATAATAAAAACTGCTGCTTTTCAGTATAAATTTTCCCCGAAAGAAATTATTATATACAAATTGGATATTATTATAAGAGAAAGACAAATATCACATGGTCTCACTTATATGTGGAATCTAAAGAACATAATAAACTGATGAACAAAATAGATTCAGTGACACAGAAGCATGGAACAGACTGACGAATCTCAGAGGGAAGGTGGGGTGGGTGAGTGGGGAGAGATTAATCAAAGAGTTTATATGCATATACGCATAACCCATGGACACAGACAATAGTGCAGAGAAGGCCTGGGGCGGGGAGTGGGCGCACAGTATAAGGGGTCAATGGGGGAAAAGGGGACACCTGTAATATTTTCAACAATAAAGATAAATTTAAAAATGTATATATAAGAACTTTTAAAAAGAAATACCAAATACTAAAAATAAATGCAAAATATATTTTGAACAATGATAAAATTCTTTCCTCCAAAATTGACTGCAAGTGCTGACATCATATGAAGATGATTACTTAAGAATGGTCTGAGGACACCATTATAACTTAGTGCTAACTTAAACTAAATGTGTTTGCCCGGCAGTGTCGCTCAGTGGTTGAGTGTTGACCTATGAACCAGGGGGTCACGGTTCAATTCCCAGTCAGGGCACATACCCGGGTTTTGGGCTCGATCCCCAGTGGGGCGGTGCAGGAGGCAGCCGATCAATGACTCTCATCATTGGTGTTTCTCTCTCTCTCTCCCTCTCCCTTCCTCTCTCTGAAATCAATAAAAACATGTTAAAAAAATTTAAACTAAATATGTTTGATAATACTCATGAACCTTCTTTAATTCCTCTTTCTATTTTACCACACTTAAAAATTGAAACTGTGTATGTATGTATAGTTTAATTCTGGTCGCCTTATGAAATAGATATGCTTAATACAACACAAAATAAGCTTTCTCTTAGTGTTTACAGCCCTTGGCAGTGCCTTCTTGTACCTCATAAAATGGAAATAAACTTTCCATTTTATTTTCCCAATAATAATAATAGCATCTCTAGCTTTTCCTGTCTGAAGTTTACCAGAACAATGGCATATTCAAGTAAAGGTGTTTAAAATAATTTCATGTAAGGTATCCTAAAAAAACATTTCCTGAGAATTAAAATCCAACCAGGAGCTGATTAGCATTATTGTGGAAGAGAATGACCCTTTTGATAGAAGAAAAGCTAGTGATCACCATTCTATTAAAAGCTGAGATGAATAAGTGACAGACATGACTAGTGCACTCAGCTGGAATTTTCTGAGCTTCTGATGCATTCATTATCCAAAAAAAATTTTTTAAAGAGTCTTTTGACTTCATATATCTTAAGATTGAAAGCAAGAAATAATGAACAACATTGACTATTTTTCTTATAGTAAAAGCATGACTGGAAGAGGGAAAGGCAGTTACAAAATTCAAAAAGAGATTTCACTGGGGGGGTAAGAGATGTCTTGTGCTGTCATCAAGGAACCCTGAAAACACAGATGGCTGTCGTTTGATACATGAAAAATCAAGACCAATATTAAAGTGAAAAATGTTAAGTATTTTCATGAATGCTGATTCTGTACAGAGAAACATATTTTCTTCCATTCTTAGAAACTAAACACTGATCAGTAACCAACTGGTGATAACCCTGGGCCATGAGTTAAACCTACCACAGGAACCTGAGCCTTGTGATACTTTTTCAGTTGCCGAGCTTAATTCCAGTATGCAACAGAAGGGTCCCTTATCCTTCAGAGCCCCTGACAGCTTTTCCATACCTTGTTTCTCTTAAGATTTTAATGAAACACCCTTTATTTATTAATAGTTATTTTCTTTAACTTTCTTTTCTTCTTCCCCTTATCAACAGTGGTGCCTTAACTCATAAGTACTACAAACAAATGCTTTTCATTTAAGAAGGAAACATAAAAAGTTCCTAAAGCTGTTTCACAAATCCTAAGAGAATCATTTCCAGCTTGTAAGAAGCCTTTATTAGAAATAAGAAACATTAACAGGCAGGCAGATTAGGTGGCTCGTGCACAAAAGTTGCATCTGCTATGAAATATTAAGATTGTCAAAAACTATAGAATGTGTAGCATACAATAGTTTTATATGAAAAAAACCTTTTTAGAGATAATCCTTTCCCTAAAGGAGCTGGAATCCTTATGAGTTTGGTTAAATTTAGTTTTAAATCCCAGCTCTAGCTTTAGAAGCCTTTCTCTCTCCCTCTCCACACCTCCCCTCTGCTCAGAGACGTAGCCTTCCACCCTCCCCATAATCAGCAACCCCAAGGCTGCAGAAGAAGGTAGCCCAGACCTGACTCATGGTTACGGGTCTGGACCTCTGGCAGGCTGCAGATCACATCTTGACCTAAGTTATGTTTCAGTTCCTGAGCTCTAAGGTGGACGGACCCCCTGGCTACTTCCCCAGGAGACCAGACAGAGGGAAACTGGAAGAGACCTCAGAGCTGTCCTCAAGATCTAAAGAAATGATTCATCGCCCTTACCTCACCTCCGACCAACCAGTTCCCAGCGCTTCTCCTAAGCCCTAACTCATGATGTCTTGTGATTTTGCCCTGTAACCTACATGCCCCTAGGGAATTAGTGTTTTGAACATTAGTTTCCCATTCTCTTGGATGGCACCATTTATAATTAAATAGCCAGTATTTCTCCACTTCAATTCTCCATGTCTAGTGTTTGGCTCTGCTATCCCCCGGTGGACAAACTCCTTCTGTTCTGTAACAAAAGCTTTAGGAAAATAATGAAGGCTCACTCTGAATCTTCTTCTAAGTGGCCAAGGTTCTCTTCTTGCCTGGGAGTTTCACAAGGCTGAAGCTTACTGGGAAGGTCACAGGTTTTGAAGCAGTCCAGAGTTACTTACAGTCAAGTCACAACTTTGTCACTTAACAGCTGGGAGACCCAGGGCAGGTAAACTTATCCTCTCCAAGCCTCGGTCTCTTGTAACAAGGGCATACCATTTACCTTAAAGGTGATCCAGTGAGCCTTAACCTTCCCCTCAAGCTGGACTGAACCTGAGACGGAATTCTTCCTGACTACAGGCCTCTGATTTCCCTTTTCTAAGAAATTTACTTCAAGAAATTCTCAATTATAAAATTTTTCTCTGACCTTTGAGATATAAATCTCTCCGCTGTCTCCACTTTTATAACTGAGGAGTGCCTGTCTCAACCTGGAGCCATCCTTTTGAAACATAATCGTAATCATCAGGAAAGGTGGCACCTCTGCCCCTCCTCCCAACCTCTGCGGGAGGGCAGGAGCCTCATTGCCACAAGCACCAAGCAGCAAACCCAAGCCGCCAGCTCCCCAGCTGCAGGTGCTTTCCACCCCTAAGACTCTGCTGCCTTTTGTTCGGTTTGTTTCTCCTATTGCAAGTCTTTACCGCTATTGTAACATTCTTGAATAAAGTCATACTTACCTGTGTAACCCATCTGGTGCTATTTTTCTTTGACAAGGGTTGTTGTAAGGATGAAATGAAATAGCATATGTAAAATATCCAACATTGCATATAGTATTTTAAATGTTAATAGTTGTTTAGTAAAACTTTCTCGCCATCTCCCTCTTTCAAAGCACACCATTCTCTGAATAGAGTTCCCTGAAAATCCCAAATGCCTCTTTTTAAGGATTAGGTATAGTAGTTATGACATGGCAGTTAAACAACTTTAAACAAAAAAATCCTTCGTGGGTATTTTTGTTGTTTGTGTGTTTTATTTTTTAGGACAGACTCAAGGAATGTAGCAGCAAGTTCTATTTTCAGCATCAGCTGAGCTGCCGGGATGGCCTGCACATCAGGGCCAATAACAGCGACGGGGCTTTGACAGCTGCGCCCCGGCCGGGGGCTCGGAAGGTCCCAGCCCAAACCCAGTGGCATCCACACCAGAGTCCCAGCGGAGAGGGAAACAGTATGTTCCCGAAGTCAAACTGCAAGTTTCCTCTTTGGGAAGTGATAAAAATCAAAGGCGAGAATTATCAGCTGTCAAACATCAGGAGGCATAGAGATGATATGTTCAAAGCAACGTCAAATGTAAAATCTCAAATTCCATTTTAGTCTAAATGTGCTCCAGAGTTAAAACAAAAAATTTATTTTTCCAAGTCACTATCTGAATAAGAAAATAATAAAATACAAGTCACTCTCAGCTTGACTTTCATGAATATGAAAATGGTCTCTTTTCTCTTTATTCTTCAGCGAGATTACTCCTAAGACTATTTGGAACCGTTTTTATATCCATTTTAATTAGATTACATTTCTCTGAACTTTGCTACAAAACTACTAAAGGGGAACGATAAAAGACACAATGTGAATTTTTGAATAAAAGTGATAATAAAAGTGCTTTTTCAAAGAAGCCCTTCCTATTATGCAATAAGCAATCAATGGCATATAAAGATCTTCTCCATGGGAATACTTGATAATTTTTTTAGATTGAGATATTTTACAACTTTCTTCTATCCACATCATTTTACGACAGGCTCCAGTATCAGCTTTGTAACTGGCAATATTTGTTTCTAAGTGTAATAACCAAAAATCAGAAAAGAGCACTGTAAATTATTTACATTTATTGCTATCTTTAATATTTAACATAGAATTTGAATACTTTTAATGAGTATTTGTTCTTATTGTTAGCTTATGTCCTGAATGTCAAAAATGACTTTTATTTCCTTAGCAAAGAGCATAAAAATGAAAGAATAAACAAAAATTTGAAGTTTATTTAAGCTAGTGTGCATATATAGGCCAATTATAAAAATAAACATAATTAATAGAAATTATAATCTTAGAGAGGTTATGAAGAATATAATTTTTCTAAACAATAAAAATTGACTTCTATTTCCCTTTCATAAAAATAAGATAGACACTTAAAGTTTGTTTAAAGCATATGTGGAAACTACCAAGGGATATATGAATTTATTATAATTAATTAACATGACTTGCAGAAAGTAGAATTTGAGGGAGGCCACGAAGAACATAAGATTTCTGACAATGTCAGAGTATTATATTTGATACTTTAGCTGAAATGCACCATCAGCAAATGTAGACAACTGCTGACTAATAATGAATTATTGTCAAAAATTAGAATAACATTCTATATTCACAATTGGTTTAGAATTATGGATACCTAAGTACATTACTGATAAACAATATTCTTAAAATACATACAGTTCATCATTTAGTCTTTGTCACAATTTAATATCATATTTTACTTTTTACTTTTGACATAGACAGTGGCCCAGTGAATCATAGAAACTTCTGTGACCCAGTGAATCACAGAAACTGTACATACATAGAAGACAGAGATTCCCTACTTTAAACTTAGCTTAAATGGATCTCTAGCTCTGGAATTACTTTTTTTTAATGCTGCATTAACGCAAACAGGATTTTAATGCTCCAAGCATTTCCTTCTGGGTTTATGGCGTTCCTAAACCGAAATGTTCGTCAGCGGAGATGTTCGAAAACCGAGGGACCGCTGTAAATGTCACACTTTTAAACTATCAGTGAGGAAGCTCACACACTGAACCAAAGATATAAACATAGTCTTTCCAATTCTCACTCCAATCTCCCCAAACATACAAGGAACACTACATTAAGTGAGAGCAACAGAAAAAGCTATGAAAATAGGAAATGGTTATCAATAAACATTGTACACCTGGTTGTTCATTCTGTGAATTCGGTCGATAAATACGTATTGAGATGCTGTTGTATCTCTACCAAAGCGATTTTATCAAACACAATAGAAAGATTGTCCTCTACATAGTTCACATGATAGGCACTCTACCGGAAATAAAACAATATGAGACTCCAGTTCACTAGGCATAGGAAAGAAATTTGATATAAATGCTGAACATAACTATGGAAAAATAATTAGATTTTTCAGTGGGAAGAAAACTCACATAAATCTGAATATTTGTTTCAGTAAGTGGGTACAGGTTTAGGGTGGTTTCAGAAGAATGCGACCTCTATGATTCCAGTTGAAAATGATATTTACCTCTTTTTATTTTATCTTTGAATTTGGCAATGAGGCCCTTGCCAGCTAGGAAGTACTCATTCTTGACCCATCTACATCATGCTAGTGATTTGGAGAGAGCTTAGGTGAGATGGATCTTAAATGCATGCAATCAAAAGAGAAAATATAAGCCTAACTAAGAGTCTCATCCTCAAGGGAACATTTATAGGCAGGCCTCTCTCTCAGAAATCCCTCTTATCAGCTATGTCCTTATCTACAGAAGGAAAAAGTGAGTTTCCCCATACTGATAAAATAGGGTGTATCTTTAAATTGAAACAAATAACAAAAACATGTAAAATAAAAGAGTTGCATGTTATATAATCTTAGTCTGCGGTAGAAAGTACAACTAAGCCTTCATATATTAAGTGCATAACTTTCATTTTATTCTATTGTATTCACATCAATTTAAAAAAATTACACTTTTTTATTGATTTCAGAGAGAGGAAAAGAGAGGGGGAGAGAGAAACATCAATGATGAGAGAGAGTAGTCAGTCAGCCGCCTCCTGCACGCCCCCTACTGGGGACTGAGCCCCCAGCCCTGACCCGTGCCCTGACCTGGAATGGAACTGTAACCTCCTCCTGGTGCATGGGTGGATGCTCAACCAGTGAGCCACACCAGTCCGGCAGATTTCCTACTTTTTTATGACCAGCTAGTGTAAATGTATCACATCTTTTTTATCCACTCATCTACTGATGAACTCTTGGGCTGCTTCCAAATCTTGGCTATTGTAAATAAGGCTGCAAATAGAGGTACATATATTCTTTGGAATCAGTATTTTGGGTTTCTTCAGACATATTCCCAGAACTAGAATCACTGGGTCATAAGGCAGCTCCATTTTTAATTTTTTGAGGTAACTCTATACTGTTTTCCACAGTGGCTGCACCAGTCTGCATTCTCATTAACAGTGCACGTGGTTCCCTTTTCTCCACACCCTCATCAATGCTTGTTGTTTGTTGATTTATTGATGATAGACATTCTGACAGGTGTGAGATGATATCTCACTGTGGTTTTAATTTACATTTCTCTGATTAGTGATGTCAAGCATCTTTTTGTATGTCTATTGGCCATCTGTATGTCCTCTTTGGAAAAGTGTCTATTAAGGTCCTTCGACCATTTTTCAATTGGTTTTTTTGTTGTTGTTGAGTTGTATTTCTTTATAAATTTTGGATATTAACCCTTTATCAGATGTATCATTGGCAAATATGTTCTCCCATTCAGTGGGCTGTCTTTTCATTTTGTTGGTGGTTTCATTTGCTGTGCAAAACCTTTTTAGTTTGATGCAGCCCCATTTGTTTATTTTTTTTTCATTTGACTCCCATGCCTGAGGAGCTAGATCAAAAAAAATATTGCTGTGAGAAATGTACAGGATTTTATTATCAATATTTTCTTCTAGATGTTTTATAGTTTGGAATCTAACATTTAAGTCTTTATTCCATTTTTAGTTTATTCTTGTGTGTGATATAAGAAGTTGGTCCAGTTTCATTTTTTTGCACATATCTGTCCAATTTCCCCCACACCATTTATTGAATAGACTATCTTTACCTTATTCTATGATTTTGCCTCCTTTGTCAAATATTAATTGACCATAAAGGTGTGGGTGTGTTTCTGGGCTATTTTGTTCCATCGATATAGATGTGTGTTTTTATGCCAGTACCATGCTTTTTTGATTAATCTGGCCTTGCAGTACAGTTTGATATCAGATAGCATGATTTCTCCAAATTTGTTCCTCTTTATCAAGATTACTGTAGCTATTTGGGGTCTCTTAAGGTGGCATACACATTTCTGAAATATTTGTTGTAGTCTATGAAATACGCCATTAGTATCTTGATAGGAATTGTGTTAAATCTGTAGATTGCTTTGGGTAGTATGAACATTTTAATGATGTTTTTTCCTATCCATGAACACTGTATATTTTTCTACTTCTTTATATCTTCTTCAGTTCCTTTCTTTAGTGTCTTATAATTTTCCTAGTGCAGGTCTTTATATCCTTGGTTAAATTATTCCTAGGATTTTTATTTCTTTTGAAACCATTGTGAATAGGATTGTTTTCTTAGTTTCCTTTTCTGATAGTTCATAATTGGTGAATAAAAATGCAACTGATTTCTGTGTGGGGTTTTTTTTGTGTGTTTTTTTTTTTGTATCCTGCTACTTTACTGCATTCATTTATCTGTCCTAGTAGTTTTTTTGGTGGAATCTTTAGGATTCTCTCTATATAGTGTCATGTCACCTGCAAATAACAATTTTTCTTCTTCCTTTCCAATTCAGATGATGCCTTTTATTCCTTCTTGTCTGATTGCTGTTGCTAGAATTTCCACTGCTATATTTAATAAGAATGGTGAAAACAAGCACCCGTCTTGTTACCAATTGTAAGGGAAACATTTAGTTTTTGTGCATTAAGTATTATGTTGCCTGTGGGTTTGTATGGCCTTTATTACATTGAGCTATGTTCCCTTTATTCCCACTTTGCTTGGAGTTATCACAAATGGGTGCTGGATTTTATCAAATGCTTTTTCTACATCTATTGATATGATTATGTGTATTTTATCCTTTGTTTTATATGGTATATCACATTTACTGATTTGCAGATATTGTAACAACCTTGTATTCCCAGAGTAAAGCCAACTTGATCATGCTGTGTGATCTTTTTATCTTTTTGCTGGATCCAGTTTGCTCCTATTTTGTTGAGGATTTCAGCATCTATGTTCATCAGGGATATTGGCCTGTAATTTTCTTCTTTGTAGTGTCTTTATCTGGTTTTGGAATTAGGATAATGCTGGCCTTGTAAAAATGAGCTTGGGAGTCTTCCATTTTCCTGAAATTTTTGGAATAGTTTGAGAAGGTTGTTAGTTCTTCTTTGAATGTTTGGTAAAATTTTCCTGTGAAGCCATCTGTTCCAGGACTTTTTTTATCGGGAGTTTTTAAATCACTGCTTTAATTTCACTTGTAATCTGTCTATTCAGATTTTCTGATTCTTCCTGATTCAGTTTATGAAGACTGTATGTTTCTCAATAGTTATTCATTCCATCCAGATTGTCCAATTTTTTGGCATATATAATTGTTTGTTATATTTTCTTACAATCCTTTGTATTTCTGTGGAGTCCATTGTTACTTCTCTTTCATTTCTGATTTTATTTATTTGGGTCCTCTTTTTTTTATTTTTTCCTTGATGAGTCTGGTTAAAAGTGTGTCAATCTTATTTATCTATTCAAAGAACCAGCTCTTGGTTTCATTAATCTTTTGTTGTTGCTTTTTTAAGACTTTATTTTGTTTATCTACTCTACTTCCTTCCTTCTACTCACCTTGGGCTTTGTTTGTTGTTCTTTTTCTAGTATCTTTAAGTGTAAAGTTAGATTTTTATTTGAGATTTTTCTTGTTCCTTAAGGTAGGTCTGTAATGGTATGAATTTCCCTCTCAGCACTGCTTTTGCTGTATCCTATAGATTTTGGGTTGTTAAATTCTCATTTTCATTTGTTTCAAAGTATCTTTTAATTTCTTCCTTAATCTCATTGTTAACTCATTCATTGTTTAGTAACATTTTATTTAGTCTCCATGTCTTTGTGTGTTTTTCAGGGTTTTTTTCTTGTGATTGATTTGTAGTTTCCTATCATTATGGTCAGAGAAGAAGCTTAATATGATTTCAGTCTTCTTAAATTTACTGAGAATTGTTTTGTGTCCTAACATGTTGTCTACCCTAGAAAATGTTCCATGTGCATGTGAAAAGAATGTATATTCTGTTGCTTTGGGGTAAAATGCTTTGAGATGTTAATCAAATTCATCTGATCAATTAATGAGGTTTATCACCACAAACATATTCTCTTTCTTTGAACAAAATCTTGATGATTTCATCTCTTATTTGAAATTTTTAGAATATTTATAAAAGCCTACTAGCATTAGAATTTAGTCTCATATACACTCATATGCTATTAAATATTATCATAAATAATTAAAACTAAGCTACATTGTCAAAACAGTTTAATAAACTATAATTGCTGTTGTAGTCACCTCAGATTTTTATCACGTTTATTTTCTGACTTGCTAAAATAAATCAAAATTTAATAAATCAATAATGAGAGTTCTATATATCAACTGGCAAAGCTGTAAAAAAAATCATTAGGCATACTTGATAATAGTAACCATAAAAACATTTAAGTAAACTAATTACTTTATAAATGAGATGAATAAAATATCATTAGCATTAACCTTGGCAAATTAAAATCAACCCACCAGATTAACAGGAGTATGGGTAATTTGGCAAGCAGTATTACAAACTGACAGCAATGATTTGCATTTGTTTGAGGTTTTACAGTTTTTAAAGTATTTACACATTCATTACATCATTAGAACTTTATAGCAATATGTTGGAAGGTGGTACCCTCTAGAGGACAAACACAGTGTTAGGGAATTGAGTTGTTGTGGAGAGTGGTTAAGTGTATCAATTTAACTACAGTACAAATATGTAAAACCAGGCAATTTGGGGACCAGGTACAAGGCCAAGACTTGTGAAGGAATAGACAAAATAGAGCAAAGGAAATGTACATTATTCCTATTTTTGTGACTACAGAGAGACATGTGCAGAAAAGGAGCTGAAGTTTGAGCAACTAAACAAAGCAGAAGATATGACTGAGTGTGCACAATCCACTCTGTGTCAGCAGAAGAACTTTCATCCCAAAGAAATAACATAATAGAATTTAAAACAAAACATAGAGTAAGTAGCAATTAGCTATGCTGCCATACATAGTTACTTAACTTCGACCAAGAGGATGCTATAAAGAAGAGTTTGGGAGGTGTTTCTGACACATCAAAGAATGAGGTGGTATAATTTGGTGATTCTGCTTATTCACAGCTCTGAAGACTGCGGAGTTGCCTATTCATGTTCCTCACCCACCTTACCTTTCAGCATTGCTGCCTAGAAAAGAGCTGAAGCTTATAGTCCTGGTGGCTTAGACGTACATTTGGGAATTGTGCTATTATGGTATCCTTCTGTTGATATTACTCTCCTTGCCTCTTACATGTAAAGGAGGATTGGGTGAGCTCAGAATATACAAGGGGAGGAGAATAATTAATGACTCAAGAGTCCTTTAGCTAGGAAAGAGTGGCACCATTATCTTTATTTTAAAGCAAGCCTCAGACCTCATTAAGCAATTTGAGCAGGGAGACTTAGAAGTTGGGAAAGTTGAGACACAAATCCAGGCCTCTGGTTTTAAATTTATGCTTTTATTTTAATATACTTCCCTCTAAATTAATATTATAACTACACATAATTTACACCATCAATGACCTAAATTTCTATAGTAAATTTTCATATTTATTTGACTATCCTGGATAAATAAGTGTGTGTCTTCAAATTAGATCTATCATTATGGTGATAATTTCCTGAAAAACATCTGTATTCAGAAATTTGACTAATGAAAATTTAGCATGCAATTCTAAAATGTTGATATAGTTGGTGAGTATCTTTGGACAGAATGAAAATAGGTTAGGTAAAGGCTGTCATAAAACTCATCCATCTTCTTAGTAAATGCTGTCAATTCCCTCTAGGACATTATTAGCAGAGCTGCTGTCAAATTTGCTTCTTTTCTCTCCATCTTTGTTTAAAATAAAATGGCATCCTAATTTATGGTGAGATCAAATGAGCATCAGGAAACACAAAAAGGAAGAACATGATGTCTTTAATAGATTCATGTTATACACGCACCACAGAATTACTCCTTTGGAAGCAGTGGTGGCGTGACTGGAGCTCACCCAATTGTGGATCTCTTACTTTCTGGGCATATGGGAACTCTAGGCAGGGCCACATGACTAGTTTTGGCCAATGACACATATAGGGCCTGAGGCAAAAACACAGGTAAGAATCTCTAGTCGTCCCTTCCTCTGTTCTGGTGGTGCTGGAAGGGGACTCTTGACCAGATGGCGGTTCCACACAACCAATGCAGCCTGTATTGCTGAATGACTGCCTGAGAGACTGCTGGCCTGGAGTCTCCTGGACTCAGCACGAACGTTGAGGCAGCAAAGTGTAACTTGGATACGTCAGTTACTGGGGCTCTTTGCTACCTCAGCATGGACTAGTCTATCTTGACTTAAGCAGAAATACACTTATTTTTCTCTTATATCTTCCAACAACTTCTTCAGGCAAGTTTCAGTGAAATGACTTCCAGCTCCAAGATGACCCGTACACAATGCAGGGGCCGAGCTTGAGGCACTTCTGAAAGGCTGTGAGGAACGTGGGCGGTGGAGGCTTCCTGCCTGCCTTCCTATTCTGGCTTGACCACTTCCTGTCGCTACGACCTTGGGCAGCAGGTCTCAGGTGCCATAGTTTCCTGATTTGCAAAATGTAAGTAATAATACCGTTTAAGACACTGGGTTCTTATGAGGGGAAATAATGTCATGAGAAAAAAATAATACATGCAAATATGTAGAAGAGTGTTTGGCATAAAATAAGCCCTTGAGAAGGGTTAGATATCGTGTCTTGTCAACATCAACCTTAGCCCACTCAAGGGCACACGTGTTTTTTTTTTTAGCTGGGCCAAAATCCCCTTTGATGATTAGGAGAATTGACAACTACGTGATCAAATCATGGAAAATCATGTCTATAGTCTAATAACAAAAGGATGGAAATTATTTTATTAGAGACAGCTCTAATGCACTGTTTTTTTAGTGGTTCCACAGAGTGGATCTATTGCTTTTCTGTTAGCTCTAGGGGTCAATGTTAAATAGATAAAATTCAAAAATGAAATACCAGTAATGGAAGTGACATATTCAGGGTCAAATAGCATTAATACTATGAAATCAGAACTTCTTAGGGAAAGAAACCAAAATAATCAACAGCCTTTGAACTTAGAGGGAAAAAACTGAAAGGTGAAGCCGCTGACAATACAATACACGAGAAAAAAGAGGCTTACATTAAGCAGCTCATTCATTTTAGGCGGTAGCTAAATTGCCTGAGATCACTTTCATATTCTGCAAAGATCAAACATATTAAGAATGTCAAAACAACATTAGGTAACCCCTTTCAAGCGTCAAAATAACTGCTAAGAATAAAGGAAAAATTTGTGAAGTTCAGGGCTGGGAAGAACACAATTAAATGGTGATGTTGTGGGGGGGAAATTATGGGAAGTCAGGCTGCCACTAAAATACCAACCAAGTCACTTACTGAAGAGTTGATTTTAGTAAAATACTGAAACTGAGCTCCTAGATTTCTTCACTTGTAAATAAGGATAATAATTATTTTATATATTCATATGAGACTTCGAGAATCTCTAAGGTATGTAAAGCTTTATAAAGCAGTTAATATTAGCTTACCTATCTTTGATCACTCTAGAAGGTATAAATTATAAGCAATATGTCCTCCTTATTTTACCTTGGCCTTCAACCAATTCTATACCCTTTGTTGATTTGCCTACATTTTAAAGCGAGGTTTACTTTCAAATCTTCTTTATGTTCCATTCTAGCTTTTCCCCAAAAGACCAGAATGATAAATCCAAGAGCTCCCAACGAAATGACAGCCTACATAATTGCAGTTCCACCAAGACACGGCTAACTGCGGTTTTATGTTCAACACTGCTGTATGCCCTCGCGGTGGCATCACATCTGTCATTCTTTCAGCATCATGTTAACTTGAACGATTCTAAAACTCCAAAATATTTAGTCTAAAATTCAAATACAGTGTCAAATTGACCCAGAAAACATCATGATTTTCTGATTGTGCCTATTAATGGTCAGAGCCTGTGCACGTTACCTAATTATGTGATATGAATTTTGTTGCTCATTAATCACCCCCTCACTTAGAAATCAGCAATATGTACTAAAGTATATTATGATGCAACCTTTTGCTACAAATTTGAGAGCATATTATAGCAAGATGTACTAATAACAGAGTCAGGTGAAAGAAACTGAAACAGGACAATTACAAGATTTGACATTGCATTTTTTGCATATATCCCCTGGAAAACAATCTGGTCAAAGCAGTGATTCATGACTTGATTACACCATTCCTGCTGCAATTACATGTGGAGCTACTCAGGCTTTTCTTCACGGAGGATCCAAAAAGAGCTATAATTAGAGCCTGTAGATAAAAGGTCTTGCATAGTTTCAGACTGTGTGTAGCTGCCGCTCTTGGTTATGCTAAAAGCAATTCAACTACTGATCTCTCAAAAACACACACAAAGCCATGTAATACAGTGCCTTATTCCTTTATCCATTAAATAATTAGATGCAGGCATAATTCAAACACAAGTTTTTTATGTTAATGAAACCACTTCAGTTAATAGCAGGCCCATTTTTTTCTAGAATATTATTAAACTAATGAGGGGAGGTATGAATATAATAATATCAAATGAGAAAAAGGGGAAATTTTTCTTTTTGTCTGTATTTTTGAGCAGATATTTTATATTTAACTTAAGCATGATCTAAAAATGTCAGTTTTATTTCCTTTTTTAAACTGCTATAACTACTGGGAGATTAAGGACAACTTTGGTCAATTTTTATTTTCTTTTTGCTTTTCATCAAGAGGAATACAACAATCTCTCATCACAAAAGTGGGACAATCTTTGTTTAAATTAACAAGACAAAATATTTCCCATTCCAATTTAATTAATGAATACTACATTTTAAAAAGTATATGTTCTGCCTTTCATTAAGAATGGATGTTGTCATAAACAGTATTACCATTTTACATTTTTTAAAAAATATATCTTTATTGATCTCAGAGAGAGGAATGGAGAGGGAGAGGGAGAGGGGGAGAGAGAAACATCAATGATGAGAGAGTCATCATTGCTCGGCTGCCTCCTGCTCGCCCCCTACTGGGATCGGGCCCGCAATCCAGGCATGTGCCCTGACTGGAATCGAACCGCAATCTCCTGGATCCTAGGTCGATGCTCAACAGCTGAGCCACGCCAGCCTGGCTACCATTTTTCATTTTGTAGAAACATTACTTTCAAAGAAGTATGGAGGCTAGCTCTGTGTATACTACTTTATATGTGATTGAAAGTGTCAAATGCATATTGTGAAAAAACAAAAAAAAAACCCAGAAACCTTCCCTTAATGATTTGAGGAAAGCATTTCTACTTTGGCATCTTCAAGAACAGGAAATATGTACCATGTGTTATGATAATTTAATGGATGATTCATAGAGCTTGCAGTTCAGAATTTAAATTTTGAAAGCAATGTTGGCTGATAATAAAAATGGCAGTCACTAACAACACTTTAATCACAAGATTCCAGACAAATATTATGATGCTCTGTGTTAATTGCTTTCTATTTTTACAAATACACACACACACACACACACACATTAAGACATAACTAAATTTCAGTGAATGTTACCAAATCATCAGTTGGGGCAAGAACAAACAAATGAAAAACCCTTATTGGCCCAATATATTCCATGCACTTATGGGAAAAAAGTAACATAAAGTCAAAAGAAAGTCCCAACACTGCCATAATCTAATACATAATCCTGATTATATAATTAACTATAATAAGAGAAGAAGGTTAATAACTATAACTTTTTTTTAGGTTGGGATTTAACTCAGCTTCTTAGGCCAATAGTGACTTATAAATGTGTTCAATAAAAACAGGTATTATAGTTTGGGCACAGGCCACTAATCATATTTAAAAACATGGTCTTTCATTGGATAGCTCTGAAAACACTCTGAGGCAGAGAGATGGATTTAAACCTCAGAGGTCATGTTTATGCATTTGGCTCAGTATCCACATTCAAACAGCTTCAATTATTCAACTTATTCAACTTGCTTTATTGCAAATAAGTTATCCACTCTGTGGATGATTTGTGGTTGCTCTACTCTGAGACCCAT
Source organism: Miniopterus schreibersii (assembly GCF_964146895.1). Taxonomy (NCBI): domain Eukaryota; kingdom Metazoa; phylum Chordata; class Mammalia; order Chiroptera; family Miniopteridae; genus Miniopterus; species Miniopterus schreibersii. Next base: position 37,449,900 of record NC_138103.1, read on the forward strand.
ATTGGTTCCCAGATATTGACAGGGGGTCAATATCTTAAGTTATATGGTAATTATTGGGTCACAGTAACAGGCTATGGCAGAAAGATGAGCTGAAGGGATAAAACTGCATGTCTTCTAAGGTTGTTTGTAATACCAAAAGATCTAATAACACTGGATGAACATTTGAAAGCAAGTAATTATTTAAATCTAGAAAGATAATGAAAGCCTGGGTTTATTTATATCAAACTAAACAGATGCATTAAAAAATTAAAAGCATACTATTTTGGTATTCAATAAATCAGTTATTTATTTACCTCACTCATATTTATTAAACATACTGATCATACAATTAATAATTTTTTTTTCTTTTTTTTTTAATCTTCACCTGAGGATATTTTTTTCCATTGCTTTTCAGAGAGAGTAGAAGGGAAAGAGAGACAAACATCGATGTGAGAGAGATTCATCGATTGGTTGCCTCCCACACCCCCCAGGCCAGGGCCTGAGATGGGCCCTGCAACCAAGATAAGTGCCCTTGACCGGAATCCAACCCGAGACACTTCAGTCTGTGGGCAGACGCTCTAACTGCTGAGCCAAACTGGCTAGGGCACAATTAATAAATTTTGATGATGGTCTTTCTTGATTATTGATCTCATGTTTTCTAACTTTCTGAAAAATTAGATATATTTTGCTTACATTACCTTCATGTCCAACAAACACAGAACAAAAATCATTGAGTAAATTTTTAACATGATGTCCTCTTTGTTTTTACTCATTTGTTCCTTTAAAAACTGAAGCCTATTCTCTTTCTGTCATCCTGCCTAAAATATACTATCATCTTTTAACAGTAAGTGATTTAAAAGTAGTATTCCAAATTACCATGATATAGCTTGAAAAAGGCAACAAAGAAATATGACTGAATACTACCTCTCTGTAGCAACAAAAATTAAAATTTAAAGATCAAAAGCCAAATAGTTAAAAATTTACAGAACTCTTTGTTAAGTTGTACAATAAACAAATTTTCACCAAAGATGACTCCCTCTACTCTTGTCACTTAATGGACAAATATTGTCCAGGTATGCACCTGTCATTGTGATCTTAGGGGAGAAACACTCATTTCTAGTTCCAGGGCAAAATATCCAATAAGTCCAAATCATGGTAGTTGGGAAATAAACTTGGTCCTTGGGAGAGTAAGCGACCTGAGCTGGCAAATTATACTGAAAAAAAGAATCTTTATTGGCTGTTACAAGGAAAGGATTTCCTCTCTTCCTTCTATAGAAGAACAAAGACTCCTGCATATTTCAAATCTTTGGGGAATCAGCTTAAGGCTAATGCTAAAAATATCCTGTTCCAGAAGCATCTTTATTTTCCCTCTGACTCTCCTATAAAGGGGTTCCCTTGGGCAGGCAGAGGGCTTGCAGGTGCAGGAGGCAGGCCATCCCACCGCTGCCGTGGGGGGGATCACGGTGTGTCCTGGAGGGATGCTGAGGTGAGGAGGGTCCAAGGGGTTGGCAGTGTAGGAGGCATTCAACAGACGGTCCTTGAGGTGCCGAAATACATCATATGAAAAAGTGTAAAGTTCTATTTATGACCTGATGATTATGATAGTTAACTTAGAAAAATCTCACATACATTCACGGTGATCTTCCCCAAACTCTGTCGGCGTTACAACCCCCTTCGATGAATATTAACACGGCATTGAATGCACCACGGCTTCATTTTTATTCTAAGGAACATTTGGTTTAGCCATTTTCAACTGCCTATTGATATGTGATATTTCCACACACCAAAATCTTTCATTATCCATATAACTAAACATATAATTATAATTGTATAGAAAATAAACTTTTAGGTATTGTCCTCAGCATTCAGTAATGCAAAACTAGCGACAAACATCTTTAGAAAAAATAATAAAATGGTCCTTCAGTATTAAAATGTCTTATTAAAAAGCATTAGGTCAAAGTTAATAGTATGATATGTTATTAATACATAGACCAGTTAGGCACAAATAAAATGAACCCAACCCCACCTCTTAGAGTAAATCAAACGATTTGAAAGTGCAGGTCCCTGTCACAGGTCAACTGAAAAAAAACCACCCACTATATTCAGCTTTTTCATTATTCTGTGGTTTTCGATGATGCCGCTTTTTAAACAGTGTATACCCAGGATATAAACAATGTACTGCTTACTTACCAGGTGATTTTTATGCCACTTGGCTGAATGCAGGATTAATATATTTGGGCTTTTTATTGCTCGAGTAGAAAGTGCTCATTACTGATTACGTTTATAATATAAAAATGAGAAGGAAACAGAAAGTGTTTTTAAATGGCATACATCACACTGTGGTAGTGGTTGATTTCCTCAAGATCGTCTTCTGTGGTTTTGGCGCAGTGGGAGGAGGCACAGTTGCAGGTCTGAGGGGGGGGAAGCTGGTGCTGTGGCTGATCCCCAGCCCCCCGTTTTCGAGGGGAGATGGAGGGCGGTGCGGGGGCCGGGGCGGGGCGGGCTCGCCGTGCGGGTGCGCCTCCCGGCGCCTTCGGTGGTAGCGCGTCTCGCAGTCGGGGCAGTAGCCATGGTACTGCACCTTCTCGCTGAACCGCACCCGCTCCCGGGGCCCCGCCTGGGGACACCTGTCCGCGCCGGGCCCGTGCGTCAGCGGCGGCCCGGGCGCCTTGTCCGCCAGGCCGCCGGGCGCGCAGCAGGCGTCCCCGTTGGGGATTTTGCTCGGCGCCCCCGGGAAGCCTCCGTTGCGCAGGAGGGTGCCATTGGTCTTCGCAGGGTGGCCGGCCGGCGCCGCCCTCGGGGGGTCCTCACGCTTGACGGGGGTCAGCCGTGGAGGCGGCGGCGGGGGGTTCGGCTTTCTCAGGACCGTGAGGACAGCGGGGGGGTGCGCTGCGGGCTGCAGGGGAGGCGCGCCGGCCTGCACTTTGAGCTTCTCCAGGCTGGAGGCCGTCGTGCCGCTGGAGCTGCTGTTCAGGGTGTCCGTTTTGGAGCTGTCGGTCATCTCATCTTCCAGCTGGAGGTCAGAGGTCAGGGTATCAATCTGGTCAACCACCTGGTGGGAAGGACAAGGTAACTGCGTTGAAAAGTGACCCAGAGCAAGGCACACTAGAAACGACGCCTTCCTGGGTAGGTGGGATCCGCCATGGGAGACCTGGGACGTGACCTGTGTACTCCTCTGCCCACAATGTTGTCACCCCCCGAATTTACACAGCAGCCGCCGCAAGGCTGCCCGCCGTCCGACGACACGATTTCACATGCCTGGCATATAACACGCTATTTATGCACAGGCTCCATTCCCAACTCGGCTATGCCCACCAAAGATAAACTCCTGATGCAGAAACGGAACTGATTTTTTAAAGACCAGAGGAGGGGGGCTTTGCTTAGCACGCAGAAAGCTACAGACGAACATTAATCTCGAGCTAAAAATGTGAAAACGCCAGACAGTTTCCAAGATGATAACTTTTCTGGGCCACCAGAGAACTGAGATCGCGAAATAACCACAGGGACGGAACTGCGATGAGTCTCAGGCCCTCTCAGGACAGCCAGGACGACACGTCGACTGTTTCACATTTGGCAAAGCACAGGAAAAGAGGCAGCCTCCATCGAAGTGAGTAAAAAACCAGCTAACGCTAGAATGAATAATTCAAGGCGGCGCATGTGCTGTCACGGCAATCCAGAATTCCTCGGAGCCCAGGCAAAGTCGTCTGTCCTCACTCATGTCTCTCTTCCAGGTGCCTCTCACCTGCGAGTTTGAGAGCAGGGAAGGCACAGGAAAGAGCCCCTCTTAGGCAAACAGGCACAAAGCCCCACCCACTTTCCAGACCCTTTTCTTTTACAAAAGAGAAGCTTTAAGAGCTCTGGGAATGGCACATACACACACACACACACACACACACACACACACACCCCTCTAACCTCTAAGACACAGGCAAAGATCTCCTTCCTCTGGGACAGGGTAGAAGCAAGCGCTGACTGGCCTTGGGGAAGGGGGCAGAAAGTCCTCATGGACCCGGGAACCTTTACCACAGACGCCTGCTATCACGCGGGGAGGGACCCAAGTCACAACCACCACTCAAAACCTGCCACAGACCCAGGCAGAGGCAGGGAATCAAGTGAAGGTCAGCAGAGCTATCAGACCAAGATGAAGGTACCTACTCTAAGTGAAGGAGAATAATTTTGAAAACAGGAAAATTGGGTGGAAGCATGTTAGACAGTTTTAAAGAAAGATTTTCCAAGAGCATTTGAGAAGCATGGAGTAAAAGCTGCTCATTAAAGGAATCTGGAGCCTGGCCAGCCTGGCTCAGCGGTTGAGCATCGACCTAGGATCCAGGCGATCTCAGTTCGATTCCCGGTCAGGGCACATCCCCGGGTTGCGGGCTCGATCCCCAGTGGGGGACGTGCAGGAGGCAGCCAATCTCTCATCATTGATGTTTCTCTCTCTCTCTTTCCCTCACCTCGCTCTGAAATCAATAAAGATATATTTTTTTAAAAAGGAATCTGGCATCTCCTATAACAGGCTTGCCTTGGGGTCTCTGTTCCGTTCAGTCACTGTGGGGACAGCTTGTGGGAGGGTGAGAAAGAGGGTGAGCTGGGCTCAAATGTGGGTTTCGAAGGTGGGTTTCAGAGGATGCAGCTGGGCCCTCAGTCACTCACACGCCTCACAGTCAGAGGTCTTGGAGGCCACTCTCGTGACTGCACTATTATGCATATATGAAAACGGAAAACTTGTGACTTACATGAAAAATAATTTACTTTTTATGGAGATGGTCCCTTCAATCCATATGCTTTCATTTGTAGTTTTTTTTCTCCCTCCTCTCTTACTCAGGCCTAAGTTTGTTCAACTGTGAAGTTGGCTCTTTGACACATGGTGGCAGGATTGGGCTCCAAATGAAAATATCACAACCAACTAGAAATTAGGGAGAATATAGAGATTTCAGTTCTTCCTCATGACTGGTTCAGGCCCATACCACCTGAGCTCAGCCTTCTATTTTTAACTCTTAAATATATCTTAGATCCATTCACTTGTATTTTCATTTATTTGATCCTAGTCTGAGCCATCTTTACTTACCATACGGGCCACCCAGATTCCCCTTGCTTCCCCTTTCATTTCTCTAGTCTCAGTGATCTTTTAAAAATAGAAACCTGCTCTTGTCAGCTCCCTGCTTAGAACCTTTCAATGCCTGTTCACTTCTCCGGTGATACAGATCAATTCTTAACACAGTCTCCAAGTTCCTGTATAGTCTCACTGAGCGCTGTGCTGTAAGTGTTTAACAGCTGGTCCTTAGGAGTGCGAGGGGATCCCGATTTGAACAGTTTGCCGGTTTTCACTGTGTAAAGCCGAGAAACTCCACCATGGTCAATATCAAGTCGGTAAACGCAACATCACTGAATGTGAGGATGGGAAGAAATGCTCAGCAGCACATAATTATAAAGTGTTTCCTCCATGCCAACAGAATAAGCTCAGAAGTAAAAATAATAGTAAAAAGTAGTGAAATAATTATAAATGATTAAGAATAATTAGAAAAATCTTTATTTTTAATGTAACTTATTTAACATAAGTTTACATACACACTTATGTTTTCAATAATGGTCATTTAATAGCTGGCTCACAAATTTCTAAAAATGTAACAATTGGACCTATATAGCCCTTATAAGCCAGTAGCATCACTGTCTTTCATTTCTAAATAAATCTATATCCTTAACTCTGATAAGTTTCTCTTTTCCTTTCTGTTCTCTAACCCCTCTGGTCTTCTTTTAGACCCTCATAATTGCCCGTCTGCTTCCTGCCACAGGATATTTTCACATACTAATTTTTCTTCTTGAAATGCTCTGACCTCTCCACTTTGTTTTATAAAGTCCTATTCATCTTTAGAATCTTAGTTCAGTAATCACTCATGAAGTAAACCTTCCCCATCCTACAGAAATTTCCCTTAGACGTCAAGTTAATTGATCAAATATTCACAAGGAATCATATTTCTTTCATTCTAAGCATTCACTTATTTTTTATTGTAGTTTTAGTAGCAGTGTGAGTATTAGAATAATGTTTCCTCTCTAGACTATAATCTCTGTGAGATCAGAGGCCATGTTTGTTTTTACTATTGTATCCTAAAGGCCTAATGTAATGAATGACACTCAAAAGGAGTTCAACAAATACTTGCTAAGTAAATGCACTGAGCGTTATTTTTTAAATTCAAGTGTGAGCAAAACAAATTATTTCCTATTTGATTTTTGAAGGCGTTGTTACTTTAAAAAGTCATGCAAGCTCAGTTAATCCAGAATAAAAAAAAGGAAAAAAATGATTTAGCCATAGATGATTCACAGAGTTGGGGGCACATTCTCTAGCTCTAGGATAGGTAGAATAGAAATTAAAGTGGGAGGACACTTAAAGAATGCGAGAGACAGAGGGACAGTCTTGGCTCATGCGTGCTATGTACTACTTAATTTAGAAAGGTTATCTACCCTAGGTCTTTTATCACATTAAATGTCTGCAGCAAAGGAGAGAAAGCTGGTCTACAGTGAGAGAACTGAAGCTGATGTTCAGAGATGAGTAACTACTGCTTGGGTCCCTGATGGTCTGATAGTTGCTGGATGGTTTGAATCTCAACACTGTTATTTCCTGAGTGCCTACAAAACGCCAACAGAATAAAAAACAAAACCAAACAAAGTACTACCCTCATGGAGCAAGAAATCTAGTCAAAGAGCCTGACATGCATTAAGTAGGTACTCAGTCAAATAACTGTAAAAGTGCAACTGGCCCAAGTGCTCTGAATGAAAAATAGCAGGTATTACAGGAGGAGCATAAAGAGGTCCCATCAGACAAAGCATTTGGCGAAGCATGAGTTGCAGTTAACTGGCAAAGAGAAGTGATCTTAGCAGTGCGCTCAGGGAAGAGCCTGGTAATGGCCCTTTAAAGAAGACTCCTGGCTGGAGAGTGCCGGGAGAGCCAGGCTGGAGGGTCAGGCGGCAGCTAGGCTGAGAGTCCTCGTTACTTTGTGATAAAGTACCAAATATTTTTAAAAGGAATTCCAGAAGTGAGAGAAGCAATATTCACAGAGACTAGGAAGTGATATTTTTCAAAATTGAAGCATCATCTAATTAAAGAAGTAACAGAGTTTCAAACACGAATATATAAACAAGCCCACACCCAGACATACCATAGTGAGCATATAAAACTGAAAGGAATGATAAAAGTTTTACAACAATAAAAAAGGAACACTAAATATTTACACAGTAACAAAAATTAGGCTGACAGGAGATTTTCACACAAGCAATAGAAGGCTGAAGAAAATTTAGAAATGTGTTTCATGCTGAAAAAAAAAGTAATTGCAATCGCAGTTGCAATATAGTTTAACTCTTCTGTAACAGCGAGAGTGAACCAGACACTAGACATTGCCACGCAGTAAAGACAAAGAGAGGACACTTCTTATAGCTCGGTCTTGAGGGTGCTGATAAACCACAAATCAGAAAAATGTACAAAGCCAGAAGAAAGAACTGGAATACAAGAACCACAGGTGGATGAACGGAGAAATTGTTAAATAAGTAAATCAAAATATACACTGATTAGAAAACAGTAATGTACTAATGACTTTGAAAGAGGGTTAGAAAAGTATGAAAGTACAATACTAGGAATGTAGCCTGTGTGACTAGAGAACAGGCAGAGTGAGAGCATTTTTGCAGTGTGTAAGGAATCAGTATCTACCTGGTAGTGATTAACTTTAGATGTTATGTATATAAAAGATTTTAGGACAGCTACAAAAATAACAGACAAACTTATAAAGTCTAAAATGATATGGATCAAAGAGTGAGTAAAAAAAATTGGCAAATCTAAAAAAGACAGATAATAGGACCCCCACCGCTCCCTGGAAAAAGGATAGTAAGTAGGAAAAAACTGCACAAGATAGTAGAAACAATAACTTCAAATACATTAGTAATCATAAGAATAGATTAAAACAGTTTACTCAAAAAGAGACAGAAAAATTGCATTTAAAGTGACAGAAATCAGATATAGCAAACAAGTAACCAAATGAAATCTGATACAGCTATATTAATAATAAAATCTCAAATTTTTCTTAACCCCAATAGTTTTGTAGCAATATTGACTTAGGAGGAAAAAAAACAATGAAACAAAATCAAGAGTTCATGCATACAGACACACACACACACACACACACGGTTATAAAGAAGTAATTTCCCTAAGGTAAACACCAAATTTCCTTTAACCATGAAAATATGCTCAATCTACTAGTAATCAAGGGGCTGCAAGCTGAAGAAAAGTGAGATAACATTTCATACTCAATAAAAACACATCTGCTAATTCCAGCTCTTGGTGCTGATATGGATAAATGGGAACTCTGAACATCACCAGGGGAAATGGAAGTTCCGTCGTTGAGAAATTTTTGACAATGCCTGACAATTTGGATAAGGTACATACCCGATGGTATAGGTCTGCTAGGAACAAAGCCCAGGCTACTCTAAAGAAACTCTACCAGATGCGCAAGCATCGAGGAAGCACAGGTATTTCTTGCAGGGGTTTGTTTTGCCATAACAAAGAATTGGAAACAACCTAAAACTCTATTAGTACATGGTTGAGGTAGTAAATATAAAGTAGTTTTAATGAAGTAACTTGAGCTCTATGTATCAGCAGGGATAAATCTCAAAAGCCTACTGCTGAATAAAAAAGTTAAAAATATATATATTCAGCATGTATATTGTTCATATATAGAGGCACAGCTAGTTTAGTTTATACAACGTGAACACAAATAATACACATCAACTTTAGGCAAAGGAATTCCATTCAAAATGGAATGGATGTTGGGAAGCAGCTATATAGCTGAAATATTTTATTTCTTTTAAAACTAGACATAAAATAATTAAAGTGTTAAGTCTGGATTCTATTTGTTGCATTAATTAATTTTTGTCATGTGTGAAATATTTTATAATTTGATTATAAAACAAATGTTTAACAGGAGTTAAAGTTAGAAAGGAAGAATAGAAGTGAATCTTACAGCTGCCATGTGGAGAACATATTGCAGGCTGCTGCAGTTTATTTACTCAAGTTAGACCGTGATTGCAGCCAAGTGAGAGATGAATAAATTAACCAGACAAGGAAGATACTGTACGCTTATTACACTTCTATGTTTTGCTTAAATTACTTCAAAGTATTAAATTGCAACAAAAGGAATCGTAACCACAGGAATGATGGAATTAAAGTGAAAACAAAATGAAAGGAAGTCGGACTAGAGGGGCAGATTGTCTGCAGGTACTTGGAGGGGAGGGGACAGCATGGCATCAGTCATATATCGGAAAAGCTGTATATAACACATTCGTGATATAAAGAAGAGAAGTCTTGCAGGGAGGGCGAGGAGAACAGCGTGCAGAGTAGAGTCCATCTGACTCTGGGATTCAGGTGTGGAAACACTCTTGCGCTTGCTCCTTACATGTTCCTTACATCGTTTCACTCCCCTTGTACCACCAGGATGCTGGTTATTCACAGTTACTTTCAACCGATGGGCAAAAGCGAAAAAGACTAACTTCATTTTCCATAAGACGAGTCAAATAATATGGTTTAAAGTTTGGAAAAAAACAGTTTTTGAGCACACTCTTTAGATAGCGGACTATCTGGAAAACAAAGACAAATAGTTAAAAGGGGTTTCTCTTGAGAACAGGCCTTGATATAAGACAGAGATGATAAAGAAGATGAATTTTACTTATACATCCATACGCGGGACCTGATTTGGAGATCAGGATGCGTGTGCACGTATTCGCCTGATAACAGTTGAAATCACACTCAAGAAAATCAAAGAAAAGAATGAACTAGACACCGTTCTTCGCCATGCGAACTAATAATTACCGTACACTGTGATGCGCATAGTGCTAAAGGACTGGCAAGAACAGAAGAGCAGAAAAAGGGGAGAGTTCCTCTTTCCAAGGAGGTCAGCTGGTGGCATCGGAGAGATAGCTTCAAACCAAGTGATCCCTGACAGGTGTCTTGAACGATCAAATAAAATTTGAAGAAGAATGTATTTCCTGGAAGAAGCCATAGCATGTGCAGTGGCATTGGAGCATGAAGTATATTTTTTTAAGTGTTGGTAAAGAATAAGGGGGTATGGGAATGAGAGAGAAGTAGGAAAAGGCAAATAAAGGCCAGATTGGGGGGGGGCTATAAGCCATGTTAAGACGTTTAGACTCCTTCAACTACAATTTTAAAGGTAAGTCCCCACAAGTTTCAAATCGTTGACACCATCAAGAGAACGCAGGCTGTCACACATGTCTCAGTAGGTTCATTTCTTTTTAAGTCTAATTATTTTATAGCCATAGCATGGATAGTATATAGGCAGCAAGGCCTAAGTATAAAATTCAACCGCAGATATGATTTGTCAAAATGTAATTGGACCCCAGCAGCCTTGGAAAATTACACAAGTTTCAACAGTTTACATTACTGGAAACACTAACTGATCCACACATTTTAACTCTACAATTTGCAAAACTGAGATGTTGAATTTTTTTAAAACTCATAACACAAAAGGACCTGGGTTCATTTAATGTTTCCTCCTAGTCCTGTAAGCATTTTTTAGTTGCTCTAGAAGGAAGTGAAAATTCCTCAAATTATTATGTGCAGTTTCTAACTGCCACGTACCCAAATGCTTATTGTTTAGAACTAAGAAACAAAGCAATTAAGGACTAAGGGAGAAAGTGCTATTAAAGCACCGTTTAGCTTCATACAGTTAAAATGTACTGCACGAAATGATCGCTTCATCCAAGTCCCACACTGACTCACCTATCAGTTTCAGTGAGCGAGCTATTTACCACTTTTCTTTCCCCTATGACAAGCACTACCCACAGGTTATAATGGCTGAAATCTCGTAGCTCACTTTAATTTCTGTTTTTATAAGGTATCTTGTTATTTTAACAGGGAACATGCTTCTATTGGGGCTGCCTGTAAAGTATGGAAAAGGAAACATCCCTCATCATAATTTGCTTTCACAGCTTAATAGATGCAAAAGGCTCGTCTACTTGCATTTGTGAGTATACACTTCAAAACGATTCCATTATGTTAATGGTCTTCAGGAGAAAGCTGTAACTCATGATAATGGAACTGTAAACTCTGACACAAGCTTAGAGCTCTCAATCTCTGTATCTTTTCGCATTTGTAAAAGTATAAATGAAATAAACCTCAGGTTGGGTATTATATTCCTTATTGATGTTAAACTAGCTCAATAAAAATATTGTAAAAGCATCATAAGTAAGAATTTAAGAACAAAACTCCTTTCTACCCAGTTCACTCTTTCTTCCATTTAATCCATTCTCTGCATTGCAGTCAGACAGGGCCTTCTTTAAATACGTATGTATTTTATATATAATATATAATATAATATAACCTTAAGTGGTATCCCAGTGCTCTCAAGATTAAGACCAAGTACTTGATAAGGTCACACTGCTCCTAGGCTCTGGGTCCTGCTGGCCACACTAGCTGGCTTGCTCTGTGGTACTTGGACCTATCATTTACCATTCCGTGCATGTGGATAAACTTTTGAGGTCACGAATTTGTGCTAGAAATAAACTATGTCCGTGGAATTTCTGATCCCTCTCTGTTTTTCAATGTATACTTATACACACATATCTTAAAAATATAAGATATTTTCACTAATAGCTGTTGGAGAAAAGACACTGAAATGATCTATTAAAATAAACTTGCAAGATTATAAAGAATTTTATTTATCAATATCTCTAAAGAAATATATAAATATTAAAATGACATTTTACATGTTTTCACTTTGTATATCTCAGATATTAAGCTAAATATTTTATGTAAAGGAACGTAGAGGAATGTAAAGGAAGTAGTTTAATGTAAAGGAAGTAGAATTTGGTATATTAGACTATTACTTGTCAAATTATCTTAGAATTTATGAAGAATATGAAATTACCTGCCAAAAAACTTCAGAAATACTCTACTGCTCCTTTCCTTGATATCTCAAGCACATAATTATAATGTAGAAATAAAAGCCTTTATCAAAAATTCAAAATAACATTATGAGAAATATTGATATTGATAATACTGGGATTAGCATGTAGGACATTTGGATGTACTTATAATTTCGACTGTCACTAGTTGTGTGATGGAGAAACTGGGTCTTTCCTTACTGGCATTAGTTTTCTGTTAATTTTTTAAAAAAGAAGAAAGTGCGAGAAACTGTCTGTGGTATCTGCGGTAAGTGCTTGAGTATGAGCAGATATAAAATGTTTGGGGAGGAGAGAGGCGGGAATAATGAATTCTACCAGGGAGGGAGAAATCATGTCTTGGAAACAGGAAATATTTAAAATGGACTTTGAAGGATAAGGTAGAAAATAGTGGAAAAGCATGCCAGGCACAACAAAATGCAAAGTAAAGAAAAGAAGGTTTGAAAAATAAATGGAAATTTCCAGGAGTAGAAAGTCATCCAACAGGCTGTAAGGGGTGTGTGTGTGTGGGGGGGGGGCGCTCACATGCACACTCAGGAGCATGCTTCATAAGCGAAGGGGCAAGCCAGGGAAGGGGGAATGCGTGCAGAGGCAGGGATGGGAAGAGATGCCGGCGAAGAAGTGCTGCCAGTGGTCTTCAATACCACGGGTCTGGCTGTCACCTGTAACAGTCAAGGTTCAAACAGAAAGTGATGTGAACAATTACGATTTCATAGTGCCCCGAGGACCTGGGAGCCATTGCCATAAAGCAAGTCATTAAAAAATGATTCCTTTCAGAGGAAAGCTGGGGAAAATTATGAAAGATTACGCAAATGGTTAGGTTGTAGTACATTATTTTGCATTAGTAAAAACATTTGAAAATCTCTAAAGCCCACCTTTAACACCTCTTTCCCAGTCTGAAATTACCTAGTCTATCTCAATTGTGATGGGAGTGTGCTCAGTGTGAACACAGGCGGGGACATTATCCTTGGTTTAGCAAATGTATGTAAACATTACGGTATTTTCCTTGGTGCCTGAGCTCTGGCACTGTGCATGGAGTAAGAGGAGCTGCATCTTAAACAATAACACCTTCATGTCTGATTTAATGAACCACAATATATTTGATGAAAGAGAAAGAGGGAATTTAAAAATTTGGAATTCTTTTAGAATTGGCTTCCCAACATCTGTCTTTATTGTCATAGGGCTCCAGAGCTATTTTATATAAATAAATTACAATAATTTGAAAAACAATGAAAAGCTTCACCACAGGCAGCCAACAGCCATTTAAATCTCCTAGAACTTTGAAAATTGATCGTTCCTAGCTCTCATTCTGTTGAAAAATCCCTGAAGGACTGCAACATGATTTTTTCCCCCTTTACAAAAACAGTCTTCATAGCAAAACCTAGTCCCAACGTTTAGTTCTAACAAAACTATTTGCAAAAGTACAACAAATATATATGTTCTGCATATGGCATTAGTAGAAGCAAAATGCAGAATAGTTTTCTAAGACCTTAAAAATGTTAATGTAATGAACATATGAAAACTGTAAAACTTATGCCACTGTGAATTTGCATTACTGACTACTTTTCACATATTAAAATATGAAACATTGCCTTCCCCACATACAATGTCAAATATATATTTTGCTTATAGTCAGGATAAGATTCTTGTATATTTTATACATTATAATGACATTTAAAATTTTGTAATTATGTAGTTAATCTTTGGTAGCTATATAAACTTAATTGTTCATCTTCATAATTATACTCTCAATGGTAAAAAAATATATCTATATATATCTCAAAGCCCTCTAGTGGCCAAAATTGTATACAGTTCTATTGTACTTTACCAAATGCTCTATTTATAATTAATTAAAAAATAATTAGCATATTTGCTACATTGTTAATATAAATTCCAGTTCTTTAAAAATATGAGTTTCTCTTTTCCTGAAGTCTAATTTAAGCATGATTGTGCTATTTAAGTTAATATCATTAAGAAAATATTACTTTTAAAATAAGCCACATAATATGAAATTATAAGATAGTGTGAACAAAATGTTTTGAAATTTCAAAATTTAAATGTGGAGAATTATATATATGGATTTTAGAACACATGAATTTTTTTTATGTGTAAACTAATAATTAGAAAATTATGACTTCCAGGTAATTTGTAATATTTAGCCATTCATACAGTTTTATTTCAGAGGGCTGGTATTAAGCATTTACATAGAACTATATGATGGATATTTATAAAGTAATATGGCATTTTCAAAAATACTACAAAGTAAGTTGCTAAATTTAACGAGGGGAAGGTGTATTTCTACATTGAAATAAAGAAAGGAAATATGGTAAATATTAGGAAACATGATTGTCTAAAGGAAACAAGAGGGCCTCATCTTGCCCTTTTTAAAAGACTTCAAGAGAAGCTAGAAAGTCTGATTTTTATGTGAAATTTTAGATTTTTTTTTCAAGCACTGGTGCAATTAAAGAAAAAAAAAAAAAGATCATGCAGGTCAAGCCAAATCTGTATGCAGACGTTAGCCATCCCACACAGCCCCTGTGCGACCCCTGGCTTTCCAGATGCACTGTCATCATGAGTACACCAAAGCGTTAGTCTCTTTTCGCACATTAAAAAAAAAAATATTTGGATAAACCTTTCTCAAAATTAAAACACCTGAATTAGTCTTTCTGAAGAAAATAATTAACAAAGGACACCCTACTTCCTGGAGGAGCATTTTATCTCTTAAAACATTTTTTTTTCAACCTTTTCATGGCCTCATCACATGTAAGAAGATGCGCACATAGAATCACTCTCTCCAGGCCTGTGGTGTGAGCCTGTTATGGCAGATAAGGATTTATTTTTTAAAAAGTAAATCAATTTTCCAACTTCAATATTTATTGTTCATAAACAAAAATTATCTCCAGACCACCTCAGAATAAGTAGTAACACTAGGGTGTCAAAGAATGTTTCCAAGGGACTTTCTATTAAAAGCTGTTTTTAAAGAATTATTTAGCAAATAGTGCAAATGTGCTGATAGTCAAAACCATCAGAGTAATAAACCAATTCCCCCCAAAATAATGGATGCACTTTACAACTACACGAATAAATATATCTGAGAGGCAAAAGTTTGTTTAGATAGGATAAAAGTAAAGTTTTAACACTGAAAGGCCATAATATATAATTTCCTAATTAATATTTTATATCTGAGTTCATTTTCCTTACTGTCAAATGTTTGGGCATGAGCTAATTAAAGAACAAAACCTACTTAAGACAGAATGATGGGGACAGACTCTCTAGGAAACTATGACAAAGGAAAAGTTTCTGGGAAAGAAGAACAAAAATGGTAGGAGGTGTGCACTGAAAAAAAAAAAAAGAAATTACTTTTTTTTTTCTTTTTGTTCCCTGTTCAACTTTCAGCAGCACGCATGCATTGCACTGCATTGCATCTACTTATAAAGAGTGAGGTCACAGTGAAAGTTTAGTAATGTAGAATCTCTTCCCTCAGTAGCAAATAAAATAACTAATAGCAAAGACACAATAACAGAAACCAAAAAACAAAGTAGTGAAATTCAGTGTCTTAAATTTGAAATACTGTTAACAAAGAAAGAGATACTATTTTTTTGCAATTTAAAAAATTTTTTTAATTTATTTTTAACTATAGTTGACATACAATATTATATTAGTTTCAGATATACAAGAGTGATTCAACATGTATGTACCTTACAAAGTGATCAAAACACTAAGTCTAGGACCTGTCTGTCACCATGCATAGTTATCATATTATTGACTATATTCCCTGTGTTGCACATCACATCCCCATGACTTATTTTATAAACTGGAAGTTTGTACTTCTTAATTCCCTTCCCCTTCCCCGCCCATTCCAGACATAGGGTTTTAACTCCACTTAGTACAAATCCTTAAACTGGCCTTCATGCCTTAGAATGGTACCCGTGAAGGAACAAAAGTCCTCACATTTCACAAATAATGCCAAATATGAAAAAATGTGCAGGACTGCTGAAGAGAGGGTGATGCACTAGGTAAAGTAAAGTAAGCAAGGGGCTCAGGGACGGACCCAGCTGCGCCGGGCCATGCTGCCCTGTAGAAATAATGCAACACAGAAAGACATTTCTCCATAAACCCACGGTAAAGCCCTGACCGCAGTAGCAGACTTAGCTGGAACACAACATTCACTGTCCTGCAAAGGGGGAGTGGTAACTCCACGATTCCTCTGCACCCACACCCCTTCCCCGCCTCCCCCAGGCCTTGGAGCTGTCGGGCTATGGCTAGAACCAGAAGCAAGGTCGCCTTCACAGGCTTACACGGGGCAGGAGCATGGGCAGAAAACTCACCCGCACTGCCTCAGGCCCAGGGGCAGTTCTAAGCAGAGCTGTTCAAATTCAGCAACATGAAAAAAATTGGCGTAAACACTATTGTGGCACAGGGGGAAAGACAAGAAACAAAGGAACACATAATGCAAGACAGGTGAAGAACTCAGTCTGGAAGAAATGGAAGAAAATTTTCGCTGAGTGCTTTGCGCTACAGAAATATTTAATGAGATACATATACTAGATATAGAATAAAATATGAGAGGAACTGAAGAGCCAAAGGAAAAAAAATGAGTTCTAAAATATAATCATTACTAAATTGATAAATAAAATGCAAACAGAAAGATAGAGAATAGACATGATTGAAACTGAATTACTAACATAGAATGAGGACCTGACATAATTAGTGTGACTGTGAAAGGGGAAAACCAGAGATTTCAGGCAGGCATGCCCCTAACATTTTCAGGGTCTGGGGTGAGAGTAAAATGCGATATATTGAAATATTAAATAATGATAATTTCAATCTAATAAACTATTTAAAATGTTTACATTTTCTATCCTGCCTTAAAAAATATACTTTGATAAAGAGACCTGAAAGGCCAGGTTTAAATTCAGAATTTTTGGACAACTTGACATTCCATGTCAGAGCCTGGCAGTGAAGAAGGACGTTCTCCAGGCCCCCAAACCCTGACCACGGACCACCACCCCACTTTTCCCACCCCAGTCTTTCTTACACCCTGCGGGGCCTCACATGCACATAAGCAGGCTCCCCAGCACATCCTTCCAAGTTCTGTGGACAGTCTGCACACAGTCAACCTTTGGCTAATCCATGGGTCTAGTGGTTTGGTCAGTCCTCAGAAGGAAAGATCACAACAAGAAGCTACTACAGGTCCTTGATGTGTGTTTGGAGCTGATGGTGGGGAATTCCAGGGTCTCGGGCACTGTAGTATGATCTACATGGGAAATACAGACTCCTCTGGACATGGCTGCTTTGCCCACATAGTGGCTAGTGCAGGGCAGGCTGGAGTGCTCTACAGCAGTTTCCAAGGCAGTGGTCTCTTGCTTAGGCCTAAAGGCAGTATTGATTGAAAACATTAGAGAGGAAATAATAGATATGGAGGAAATACCATGTTGATATACATCACAGGAAATATTGTTTTTCCTAGTACATAGGCTCCATTAGTATGCAACAGAAAACATAATGTATTTAAAAGGCTAATTCCTCTGAAAGGAGAAAACTACTGAATTTTGCTGTTTAACCTTCATAGTAGACTCGAGTAAAATCCGTTGGTGAACAACTGCCACTAAGAAATACCCAGCATTTCAAGAATAGGCTTCCATGCAGCAGGTGCAAATTAAATTCAAGGGAGAAAGATCAGGCTGGTATCAGACTTTCCCAGAGCAACCTCAAAAGGCAGAAGATGGAACAGTAATGTACACACAGTTCTGAAGGACAGAAGACTGACCCAAGGATGTCATTCCCAGACAAGTTGCTGTGCAAGTATGAAGACAACAGACATAACAATCTCCAATTTAAAATACCCCCAAAAGATAGGAAATACCAAAATTACCAACCCAAAATATAACAGGAAGAGCTGTGGTGAAAAAATGTGATCAATATTCAATGGCCAAATTGAATATTTCTCCTACACATTCTGAAGGAGTAAATATATAGCAGGGGATTTTAAAAATTATTCTTTGAGCACAGAGACAAGGGACAGAACATTTCAAGCCTCTAAGAACACACAGACCACAGGATCTCTTGAATACTTCACTGAAACCAGACACATGCTGCCCTGGCCGGTGGCTCAGTTGGTTGGAGCGTTGTCCCCTACACCAAAAAGTTGTGGGTTCGATTCTAGGTCATGGCACATACCTAGGTTGCGGGTTTGATCCCTGGTTAGGGCTAGTAGAGGAAGCAGCTGATAGGTGTTGTTTTCTCTCTCCCCCTCCAACCCCCTCCTCTCTCTCTAAAAACCAGTAAAAACATATCCTGGGGTGAAGATTAAAAAAAACAAAAACACACCAAAACACCCATACACACATAAAAGCAAAAATAAAATTATTTGACAATACTTGACAGCAAGGGATCATATCCAAAATGGAAAAATATTTTCAAATCCATTTTTTGCTTTTTATATTTCATGTCCATTCAACAATAAAATCCTATTTAAAATAAATTCATAAACTATTCCATTCATGCAAATTCTAAAAACACACACTGACTAATATCATCATAAGTGCCTATGAAGTAAAAGTTCAAAGGTGCACACAGGGAGGATCAGCAACAACCTCAAGGAGGAGGAGGCTGTGCTGGGGACAAGAGACTCAGGGGTTTTGCTGTATCTGTCTGGTTTAAATAGGAAAAACAAGTTCCCAGGTAAAAAGGAATATCTGTTAAATCTTGACCCTTAGTCCCATGTGCCTATTATATTACTGTCTGTACTTTCCTATATGCTTAAAAACATTCAGACGTAAAAGGTGGGCAAACGAGGAAAATGGGGGACGTCTGTAATAGTGTCAACAACGAAAAAAAATGTTTTAAAAGTGCAAAGCCTGAAGAATGTATTAGCTCGCTTCAGCATGCAGACGTTTTGAACATTTGAATCGTATAGTATGTGAAGTTATCAAAATGCAGATTCTCTGTTCAGAAAAACAGAAAGAGCGCTTGGCAAGCTTCTTCTCAATGATGTCTGTCAATGAAAAGAAGTTAGTTACAAAATATGTTGCCACTAACATATTATTTAAAATGTGTTGACAACAGCAAAAACTGTCCATAAGAAATGTGATTTCAAATTTAAAAATAACTGCAAAATATATGTTTGGGGACCAGAAGATGGAAAGTTGATAAGTTTACTGTAAAATGCTTATTTTGCCTAAAGTGACAAATGTATTTATATTGTCCTTATGCTAGCATCATAATTTAGGATGCGTTAGCGATGAAGCTACGGACTTCATCTGTCAGCAGGCTCCACACCAAGGTTGCTGAGGAAGCAGGCTAAGGCCTGGGTCAGAGCGACCTGACTTGAGGATATGTGTGGAGCACGCGTGGGGTGCTGCAGCTCTGAGCTGAAGGACACGCCGCTGACCAGCTCAGTAGCCTGAAGGCGAAGGTGACTTGCTGTAAAATGTCATCTCTTTAACACCAAATGATCCGGCTCAACAGTCCTTCCTCAAACCTTTGTGAGTTAAACAGTTCTTTGCTCAGATCTCACTGTGTCTCTTTTAGACCCAAATGCCCAAGGAACAGAACACACATCGAAATTCACCAGCCCAGCAGATGACAGGAAAAACTGTGATCAAAGGATTGGATCAATATCCGTGGGCAGCTCTAGACATTCTGAAGAAAAAAATATATTACTGGAGCATTTTAGAAATTATCCTTCAAATACAGAGACAGCCGGCAGAAATTCTCAAGAATCGAAGAAATCACAGGCTACAAGATCTCTTGAACACTGTAGCCAAAAAGTAAAAATAAACACGGTCTTTGACAAACTCTAACTACTAGGTTCCAGAATCAAACGGGGTCACTTTTGAACTTCTATTTTGCGGGGCCAGTTCTTATCATAATTGTGTGTCCTATTAATTCTTCAGTTCTTTAAAAGTAAACTAAAGTAAAATTTGAGGCTCTAAAGGAACTACTGACGAGAGAGAGAGAATGAGCCCCTGCTCCTCATTCTCACCAGGGAGAGCAAAATAACAGCTATGATTTCTTTGAAATTTTAGACAAACAAGGGCAAGAAATTGATTTCAGACTATGTGTCTGGATTACAATGTAAAAGATGATCACATATCAAATAATTTTGTCTTGAAATAATTAAAAAATAGGAGCCGATTTATAAATAAATGTGGGGCATCTTGGCATTTTATTATTGGAGTCTTAATGCATTTTATATCTACATATTGAAGTTCTATATGCTTATGTTTTATTGGAATATCTTATTTTTATCTGTTAAATTGCAAAGCTTCTGCTAGACAATGTAGTTGGAAATACTGTGGGATGAGAAAGAAACTAGCAAATAAATGTTCAGAACCGAGTAGAGAGCGCCTTTGGAACTGACCTAATTACTGTGCTATCCTGAACAATTTCCGAGCTCTCTGGGGACAGCGGGACGGTGGACATCGGTGTTTCCTCTCCGCCTCCTCTTCCCCCGGCTGCTGCCGGGCACTGCACAGGTGGTGGGCTCCATGAAGAATGAGACTTCAGAGCATTTAGGCCACCCTAGGACACTGTTACAACAGCTGCGATAACACCCAAACCCTAGGAGCCCAAGTGCGGCCGAAGCTGATACCCTAGACAGGCAGATATCACACCAGAAAATGACACAGCCCCGGGCTTCTCAGCACAGTGTGAGGAGTGCCTTCCGTTGTGAAATTATGCAATGTTGCAGGGAAAAGAAACGTGCAAGACAATTCCATAGTTGAATCTGCATGTAGAACAACGGAATTTAAATCACTAATATTTCATTTTCTGATATGGGTCCAATAGGTAGATGGCAACAGAAGATAACTGATGACCAGTATTTCCAGGAGGGTATGAAAGCAACAGCGGTTGGTATTGACGTAGCAGCCTCATAAAGGTGGAGAGAGGACTGTCCTAATGAAATGCGAACTTCCTCCCCATAGGGAACATTCAGACCCCTTAATAGTTAATTCTTAACGGTTAAGTCCCACAGATGGAAGAACAAAAAGCAAAGGTTTGGGGCAATGGTGGGGGAGCATTTATTCGCACCTCTAACGCTTCCTTCCCTCGGAGTCCTAATTCTTCACCTCCTCTGTTCTGCCTCTGAGGGATTGGCATATACAGGAGAAAAGCTCCTCCTTTTCCCTCCCTCTTGTGAGGAAGCTACATGCAGAGCACCCACTGTTCAGCTCCGGGTGCGGGAGGGCATCGCCCTGCCTCCAGCGTGTGGGGTTCAGTGGGTCGCCGTGGGATCCAATACTCGGACTAACCCATGCCTTCAGATAGTGCTACGCCATTAACTGTTTAACAGCCAGCTCTCCAGGGGAGAAAAAGTCCCCAATAAATGCCATTTACCAATTTCCATGGCATAAATACCTCTACCAACATGATGCCATTGAAAATGAAGCTGGGAAAGTATGTGAACAATCTCACAGTCCCTACGAGCTGGCTGGAGCAGAATACTTAGTGTCCTTCTTCAAGGTGCCTTTCGCCAGTAACTCATGTGATATTTTAGCTTCAATCTGTTTACATTGAAGTTTAATTTCTCAATTGGTTTAAAACCTGAGTTGCCAAGAGGAGTGCTAATCATTTGTCTCCCTCAAATACCAAAATATATAGAGGTCTAATATATGGACCGTTTCTCATTTACCCTTAGAGCTCTGTGAGCAATATAGTAACTGAACCACACTAAGCACTTAGCAAATGAAAATGAATGTATAAATTTGATTTTGTGATTGTGCAGGCGTTAGCGTAGACAGCTAGTTATTAGCATCAGGGAGGAAGCAAAAGGGAATCATATAATAAGCTTAATAAACTGGGAAGCTGACGCAGGTACCAGGACAGCATTCCATGGAGTTTGAGGGAAACTACAGTGTAAACAGACTCATTCAGACTCTCCAGGGGCTGCCTCCAAGAAGACTTCATCCCTGGAGTCCACAGGAACATCTCCCGGGTGCTGCCAGCAAGGTGCAGCTTTCCAGAGAGGATGGGGCAAACTCTTCTGCTGGGCACACGCGAAAGTAACAGAACTCTGGGGCGCGTGCAGCGAGAGCCAGGGGGTTGGCATGGAGGGGCAGAGCCCAGCCTGGCTAAAACTGGAAAGGCAATCGGACTGCAGAGAGCACACGGAGCCTCAGGGGGTCCGGGAAAAGGGTTGGCTGGGAGGATGCCCGACTCAGGCCTAGGAAAATTCAGAAAGTTGGGGTGGATGGTCTGAATGGCGCCTTGCTCTTTACTGTAACCAAGAAAATATATGGAGAGTTAACAGGAGCCTCGTGGCAGTTGCTTCTAGAGCCTACCTGCCCTCTACGTCCCTGAGGGTTTATTAATTCCCTTAACCCCAAATAAAACCTTGCCATCACGTTTAAATTCTCCACACATGTGCTGTTTGAAATTCTTTTCTCTCCACACAGCGAAAAAAGTCGTTTTCACCAGTAGCAGGGACATTTCCATATATATAATAACACAATGTGTAACCTTCACTCAAATAATCTAGGCTCTTTTGTTAAAGAACCACTTGGCTACTACAAAGGTAAATGCAGACATTTCCCATTATAAGCCCTGGGGAATAAAAATCCGAGTTCTTTTACTATTAACCTCTAATATTTCTGTAAAAAACATTGGGATGTGTTTTTCTCACAGACATATGATAAATGTAGATTGAGTAAAATAAATCCCCAAACAGTTTAATACTGAAACATTAAAGCACAAAAACATGGCGTATGTATAATATAAATCAAGAGTGACTATATAAATTGGTTATATTTATTTAGACAGAAATTATATACATGGCTATTTTAAAAAACTGGTAATAAGCTACTTTGGCAAGGTATATTAAAATATATCACCTTAAGTATGTCCCTTTTATAGCTTATTTGTAATCACAAGATTTTAGATATTGACCTCTATACTCACAATTATTTTTCCCCTATTCAGGTACGTCTGATAAGTACTTAAACTTTTTCCCCCCAGTCATTATGACCATTCTAAAGTACTTTTACTTTCTTTAGAGCTTAATGTGATGAGAGATTATGGAAAAACATACTTCACCCTTACTTACACCTATTTTTAAAAAAAGAGGTACTGTAAGAAGTGAATAGACAACCGAGTCAAAGACCAGCAAATACATCACTTTAAATTAGCTACACAATTCAACTCTACTCAGTGGACGTCTTCCTCCATGACGCCCAGCAATAGTATAATTGCAGACTTTCAGTCATCAGATATTCAAGTCCCAACTGGATTTTAGCTCCACCTGGTGGCAGCTGTCCACAATGTCTTAAATGCAGAAGGTTTAGTTCAGAATAGTTCCAAGAATAGTCTTCTTTCCCTGGATAATGAGAGTAATTTGGAAATCTCATGGTTAGCTGGCATCTGTCTGATCACCCCTCTCTATCCAGGGAGTTGGGAAAGATGAAAACCAAACACCTAAAGACTTTCTTCAACTCGCCTGGCTCCCCAAGAGGGGTCTCACACTTCCCTTCTCCATATCCGGCCTTCTGATTTGACCACTTTCTTTTAAAATGCAGGTTGGGTTGAGAATGAAAACCAATCTTCAGTCACTAGCATCCAAATTTTCATCATCATGGGGCATGTTTTTATTGTATTATGTTTGATACTATGAAATTTTAATGAACAATCCCACACACCAAATCCCTGAGTCTGTAGATTATTAAATAAATAAGTATTACAGGGGAAATATAAGCATTAAAGGGGGTCCTCAAGTATTACTAAACTACTACTTTCCCTCCTTCCTTTCCTTTTTATCACATATTTTTACAAAAGCTTCTATATATCTCTGTAATAATAGGTCCACCTCCTCCCATGCTTTTCTTTATACATTAAACTATTTACTATAAAAATCTGTTTCTAAAAAAATCAATTACTGACTTGAAGAAAAACCATCCACTTAAAATTCCTGTCATCCTTATAAATTTCTATCCCTTTGATTATTTGTACAAGTAAATTTTATAGACTTAATGTCAACAAGCTAGTATACACAATCACCATCAGAAACTGAGCACTTATGTTATTAAGTATCACTTCATTAATCATTCATTATTACCACAGGCCAGAGTTAATGTAAACAATAAATGAGCAAAGTTATGGGGGAAGGCTAGAGGGCTGAAAAATTAGGTGAAGCATGACCAATGAGAAGCTTATCTCTCTTGCCTTATGACGGGTCTGGAATTTTCTGTTTTTCTACCAACTTTTTGTCTACACTCAGGCTCCACTGTTGGCTCAATATATCTTGGTGTTTTTGCCCAACATGTTTCTTTTTTTCTGGCATTGGCAGCTTCAGTGCCTATGCCCTCATCATCTTCACTGTTAAGGCTCACAAAGGGAATGGGAAAGCTCACAAATAAAGACAGAAATATAAGTTATAAATATAAATGTTGCTCAACCTTATCACTAAAATATCTTTTTAAATTATAATAGCAAAAGTGAGAACTTTTATAATATAGCCTTAGCAACCATGTAACCCAAAGGGGGTTTTATTTAGACAGTTTGGTAGCCAGGGTTTGAAAAGAGAACATGAGTAGGTTGCTTGGTCTCAGTACAGGCAACTTAACTCCTTACACACAGGCGGCTCACTGCATTCACGTTACCCACCTGGAGCACTCAGAAATCTGGGTGTGGGAACATATGGCTTAATAATTTTGGTGGGTAATTTAAAATTCATCAGAATGAAAAATAAACATACTCTTTGGCCCTCAGTTCTGCTTCTAGGACCCCACCCTATCTGTGTATATATATGTATTTATTTATACCTGGTTCACTCACAGGTTCACTAAAATACTATTTATTATGTAATGTGTGTACCCAAGGATACGTTCTTTTGACTTTAGAGAGAGAGGCAGGGGGAGAGAGAGAGAAAAACACTGATGTGAGAGAGAAACATCGATCGGTCTGTGCCCCGACCAGGAATGAAACCCACGGCCTCTCGGTGAACCAAACACTCCAACCAACTGAGCCACACAGGCCAGGGCAAGGGAGCTAAGTTAAGTACCTTCTGTTAAAATACTGTTTGTAAGAAACAAGAAAAAGAACAAAACCAAATTCTCACAAACTGAAAAAAAACACAAAACAAAATGTCCATCAACATCAACAGGACATGGGTTATACACAGTGGGGCCCTTAAGAAAACTGATGGCGAAGGGTGTGCGTGTACTGATATGGCTGACGCAGGAAGATCAGTAAGTTCTATTTTTAAGCAACAGCAAAAATATAGAATAGCGCACACACTTACTATGAAAATCCTTCACAAATATTCTAAGTTGGAGACCAATATATCATTTCTCCAAAATTCTAACACAGTGAGTTTCTCCACTATTTTATTAAGCACTAGACCATGTAATTAGCTTGCATTTAAAGTCTATGTTGTATATAAAATTGAAAATAACATTGCAGATGTGCACATACATAACAATGTAATCACACTCAATTCAAAGTGATGCTTATATTATAAAATACTGGGGGGAGTAGGTGTTACTAAGACTAGATTTAGAGACAGAATATTCATGTCCCCATTGTTGAGCATGTGGATACTGAACGGATTGTGTATTTAAACCCACCTCCCAATATCCCTTGTTATGCTTCATTTGTGTACATTGCTAAATTTCATTAAGTCAAATAACTTATGTTGGAAATCCTGAAAATGATATATTTTTAAAAGAATAAAAGACTGTGTGTGTGTGTGTGTGTGTCTGTATGAAGGGGGGTGTGTGTGTGTGTCTGTATGAAGGTGTGTGTGTGTGTGTGTGCGTGCTTGAATCTTCCTGAAGGATTTTCGCAGTAACTTTGATCCTATTGTAGGCACTGTTCTGTATTTTTGCTGTTGCTTAAAAATACAGCTTCTTGATTTTCCTATGTCAACCATATCAGTCCATGCAGACCTTTCTACATCAATTTTTTAAAGAGCATGCTCTGAATATAAAATCTTCCATAAAACAGTAGGATAAACTATAGGACTGATAATGTTCTGGGACATGGGAATATAATGAAAAATATACTTGGAATGTAAAGAAATATATACTATTTGATATCTTTTTTTGTATTTAAATTTTTACATGTGTATGTGACTTTTTAAAAAAAATCAAAATATACATTCTTAGAGAAAAAAAGGTACTGGAGACATAAGACTGAAACCCTCTAAGATTTAGGAAGGGGTGTCAAGAGCATTGATTGCCATCTCTTTGACAAAGTCCTAGGTTTATGGTGAATATACTGCTATAAATAATTATATTTCAAATGTTCAACCCTGCAGATAAAAAAAATCAGCATCAGTGTAGTCATTTAATGTCACCAGTAAAGATGCTCTCTCTCCAGTCCCTTATAAACAGCGCCGTATCATGCTAAATTTCTCACAGGTACATGCTTCTCTTGGTTGTCTAACTGCTCAGACCACCTTTAATTGCACATTGCCTTATCCTTCATGTCACAGCCAGGGGACCTTTCTAAAGGGAAACATTCCTTGGCTTAAGCCTGTTCAGAGGCCCTCCCCAGTGTCCACTCCTGTACAAGGCTGCAAATAGTCCCCTGGCAAATTCTCCTTCCCTCAGTCAAGCACACCTGGAAGTTAACAGGGCACATGGCCATCCTCTCCCCAAAGTCTAGATTTTATAGATCCTCCTGGACCTAATAGACGTGACACTGTGACATGCAACGTCGGCCGAGACAGTGGAAGGTAGTAGTGGCTACGATATCCCCTTACGGGAGGGGTTTGTGGGCTGCCCTGTCCGCCTTCTGCTGGTTGGAAAGCTGACCCAGCGGCTGGACCAGAAGGTGGAAGGTGCCCATCAGAGACACACATTGGAGACACACAGTACTACCTACTTTACATGAGAAAAAAATAGGCTTCTAACTCATTTTTTAACTCCTGTTATTTTAAGAATCAGTCCATCAATGAAACTTAATCCAAATGAATAGAAAACATTTCCATGATCTGGTCTCTACTTAGCTTTCTAACTCCATCTTTTATCACTCCTACAGCTGCACTCTGCACTGCAACTAGTATATCTGCCCCCTTCCCAGAGCACGTCACGGTATTTCTACCTTAGCTGGCCCCTGGGTCTGAAATGTTCTACTCCTACCTCTATTCAACCTCTGTTCCTTTGCTTGGAGACTAGGCAATGGGCCCATTAGGAGAAAACAGTATTATTCTCCCCCTGGTACGTAATCTATTGTTTGACCCATAACAGTTGCTCCAGAAAAGTTCAGAAAAGCCCTAGAGCTAAAGAAAAATCTTAACCTATCTCCCACCCCCACTGGCCCAGGAGGGGAAAAACAGGGAGAAAGAATTTCGAAGAAATACAATGGAGGGAAAAGGTTAACCTCAAATACTATTATGAATATCTTCAGAGGTAGAGAGAACACACTGTATCCACTAAAAAGGGATATTGTTCTATAAAGTATGTAATAAAAAATAAAAAGGGGCTCTCATATATTGAACATTTTATTACCATATTTAAAACTCTAGTAAAAGGGTTGGAAGATAAAATCCCAGAAGGTTGGACAAAATGACTGAAATGGAAAATAGGGGGGAAATGGTTTTAAAAAATCGTACGATCAACCGGGGATATCCTATAATAAACTTCTAGGATTTATCAGAATGATAAAAAAAAAGGAATGAGAGGGGAGAATTAGCAAACCTATGTGAACACCTCTCAAAACAGTAAATGATATACTTATTGAGGTATGCACGTGTCCATTCTTTGTATCATTTTTACTGATCATAATTACTGATCACCTACAACCTGTCAGAACATATGCTGGGCACTGGAGAGAAAATATGAGTAAGATGATGTTTCTGCTCTCCACAGTCTTATTCTATTAAAGAAGAAAGGCATTTAAACATTATAATTACAATATAATGACTAAGTATAGGAGTAAAAGTGTAAGAGCTCCATAGGAGAGTACAGGCGGGATAGCTAACCCATCCTAGCGTCATTTTGGAATTTGACAACTTAACACTATGTGTTACATCTATGAATTAATACTGTACTGTTCCTTACTTTTCATTTCCTTTTAAATCATTTCCCATAGAACGCATTTTGGTGTTTAACTTAATACTAAAAATAACCATTTTTAATATGTGTAATCCAAATGTCACTAAGCAGAATCAGATAATCCCATTGATTTTTACTTTTATTGAAGTATAACATATGTACAGACAAATATAAAAATCCTGAGTATAGCTCAATGAGTTTTCTCAAGGTGAACATACCCATGGGACCAACACAGAGGCTAAAGAATCTGAATAATACCAGCATCCCAAGGATCCTTTGTGCCCCACCTGGTCACATCCCTCTCCCAAGTGAAACCATTTTCCTGACTCGCAATAGCACAAATTAGTTTTAACTATCCTGGAACTTTATAAAAATGGAATCATATCCCATATGTACTCTTGTGTCTAGCATATTTGGCTGAATATAAGGATATAGGATATCTCCACATTGTTAGATATACAGTTTTACTTTAAATAGCCTTTTTTAAAAGACAATTCCAGATTTACGGAATTTTTTAAATAAAAATAGTAAAGAGAATTACCATATACCCCACACTCGGTTTGACCTAGTATCAGAATATTAAATTAGTATGGCACATTTGTCTCAATTAATGAACGGATATTGATATATTATTGTTCACTAAAGCTTATATTTTCCTGAGATTTACAGAGTCATCCCTAATGTCCTTTTTCTGTTCCAGGGTCCCATCTAAGACACTGCATTGCATAGAAGCATTGTGTCTCCGTAGGCTGTCCTGGCTGTTACAATTTCTCAGACTTTCCTTGTTTTTCCTGACTTTGACAGTTCTGAGGATTGCTGGTCAGGTATTTTGTGGAATGTCACTTAACTGGGACTTGTCTGATGTTTTCCTCATGGTTAGACTGAGGGGATATATTTGGAGAAAGGAGACAGCGGAGGTCAAGTGCCATTGTTAGCACATCACATATGGGGTATTTACCATCAATATGACATAACTGTTGATGTTAAGCTGAATCACTTGGCTTCAGGTAGCATTTGTCAAGTTTCTCCACTGCAAAATTTTCCCTTTTTTCTCTCCATTTTCTACCCTACTCTTTGAAAGAAAATAATATATAGTAGAAAACAGCAAGCTATGTGACTCCAAAGTACAGCATCCTACTCTACTACATAGAAAACTACTTGAAAGGACATTTGCCGCAGATCCAATTTATGATCTCCACGTAGGTACCAGGATAATCATTGCCTTTACTCACCACAACATCCTACCTCTGCAACCACACTTCCTGAAAACAAAACAAAACAACATGCAGTGCCTGCTGGTGATATCTACAATTCTGTTGTCATGTTTCTCTTGGTATTCCCATTGCTAATTCATTCTTTTCTTACTTACATTTTACTAAGTAATCTCAATTCTCATCTGTAAGTATGTATTCAATGCCATTAATCTTTCCTTCAGTAAATAAAGGATTCATGTCTTGTCTTTATAACAGGCTATAAACACAGCTAAGTAATCTGCAATTTTAGAGAACAGAAAAGATACTGGTGTCAGAGAAGTTGAAAATATCCAACACTAACCAAAGATGTTAAGATATACAAATGTTGGCCAGACACATAGTCAGAAGAGAGCCACTGGGATAAACACTTGATTTTAGTCAACAGCCAGCTTTAGATAAATTGGTGGTTGAGATGAATCTTTTTACTGTAAATGAAAGCCGTGTAAGAAGGCTTTCTATCGAAGGTCTCATTTCAAGTTATTTAAATTCCCATATGGTTTACGAACTCACAATATAAGCCAACTGAAGTATATACACCAGCAACATTATTTCACTACATGAAATACCTTCGATGACAATGTTCTATCTGAGAAATACAGGCCTCATCCATTACTCAACTGAAATGCCTTTCCAAATGCCAGGTCAAATGAGGAATGTGACTATGCATCAAAAAAATGAGGTAAGTCTAGTTCTCAGCTCAAAAGTCTATGAAATATTTTGACCCAAGAGGCAACAGTAAATGAAAATATGTAATTCAATTTTCTGTTGACTCAGGTGTAAATGCAATGGCTGCCTCTTAAATATTCCGGAAAACACTGCACATCCTGTGTGTATGAACCTGCGCCATCCATCTACCCTATACATCTTTAATCCCATCAGGCTCCTTTATTACAAATATGAACAAAATTAAACATTGTTTGTTACAATATGTGTTTGATGTTTTCCAAGCTTCCTGTTCTTAGCATACTTAGGCATTTCCTTTGCCTTTTTTCCTCATGGGCTCTGCTATAAATATCAGCACTTTCCAGGGGACTGATGTTTCATATATTGGAGTCAAATAAAAATAATAGCCAGCATTTACTGAATGCTGACCCTGTGTCTGGAATTGAACTGAGTACATTATTTCAATGAGTCCTAATTATGAGGACATTATTGTCATTCCTACTCCCCAAAAGTAGAAACTGAAGATTAGAGAAGTTAAGTAACGGGCACAAGTACTCACACAGCTAGTAATAGAATGTACAAGTTTGAAACCCAGGTCTCTGAGTTCTAACCAAGGATTTCTATGGCCTCAGCTAAAATGATTTAGCCCCACCCACCACCACATCATACAGGTTTACTAAAGTCCTGCCTGGAAAAGAGATTATCTTCTGAGCTTACAGTGAGGGATAATTGGTCCATTTTATACTTTGGGGACATATTCTGTAATATTCATCAGGTTCCTGATATAGACATTTAAAATAAATTTTAATGTTAAAAAAAAAAAGATAAGTCACCACAGGTATACTTTATAATTCACTTTGACCAAAGCAAATGAATGAATCTTTTTTTCTATTTTTAAACCATGCTTCCATTTTCCAACACTGTTAAGTCGAAACTGCCTGTGTTCATAGTACAATCACATAGAGAAGAGAAACTCTGGACAGACTGGAGATTTTGCAAGCTCTCTTCAAATGCATTACAGTTACTACTAATAAGCTAAAAAAGCCAAAAGAGAAAGTTTCACGTCTAATATATGGATCCTAATTTTGGTTTTAAAATGACAATTTGTTTTTTTTGTTTGTTTTTACCTATATTGTTGCTTTCAAGCATTTTATTATCACAAACTTATTTCCGAATTCTTATTCCATTTTAAAAATAAAGGAACACATGACTATTTTAAGAATATGTTTATCTTTGAAATTAATTAAATTCTAATTACAATAATTCAAGAAGCAAGTTATAGTATTTATTCATGTCACAAATATTTATTAATGACTCACTACAGGCTGAAAGACTATGCTCGGTATTGAGACATCAACAAGGAAGAGCTACTTACTGACTTCAATATCTTAAAGAAACAGATGTGAAAGCAAGAGTCACAGAGCAATACGTACAGCCCGGCTGGCGCGGCTCAACAGCTGAGCATCGACCTAGGATCCAGGAAATCGCGGTTCGATTCCCGGTCAGGGCACATGCCTGGGTTTCGGTCTCCATTCCCAGTAGGCAGTCGATCAATGACTCATCATTGATGTTTCTATCTCTCTCTCTCCCTCTCCCTTCCTCTCTGTGAAATCAATAAAGATATATTAAAAAAAAAAAAAAGCAATACGGTACAGAGATAAAGGTGAAATGCAGTGGGAACACATAGAAAGGGAAGGTTTTCGTGTGCCTAGGGGTGAGACGTGGGAGTGTGACAAAGGACAGATGCTCACTGAGCCAGACGATGAGGAGTCAGCTCCTTAGAGGTCTTGTCAGAGGACTGCAGTCCGGACAGAGGGACCAGTGTTCAAGGACAGAGAGGCATGTTAGAGCTCGATGTGTCTGTGAAGCAGCAACAGTTCAATGCGGGTGTAGAATGAAGTGTTGAGATGTACAGTGTAAGAAATGAGTCCAGACAGGTAGATAACCCAGGGGTTACACGTAACCCAAGGGAGCTTATACTTTTTTTCTATAGATGGATGAATTTCAAGCTGCATTCTGTTCTGCTCTGCAGATACAGTGAGGTACCTCAGGTCGCCCAGCAAGGCAAAAGGGGAACAGCCTCTGAGATCACTGCTCTTTTCTGTCCCTGTCCCACACACTGAACTTCATATCTAATCAATGTCCATGCAATTGGACGTTACAAAAAATATCTTTGAAAGGGGATTCAGCCCACAAAGAACAGGTCTGAAGACCCATGTTATGGGAAATAGGCCACAGTTGAAGAATTTTTAACAGGGAAATGACAGGTTCAGGTTTGCAGATCAAAACGATGTTTTGGTGGCTGATGGCGCTGAAGAAAGAAAGGTTAAGGAGGGCGTTAGCATTTCTGGTTGGAGTGCCTGGGTGGACCTGAAGGGGGGAGTCCTGGGGGGGCCAGGCACAGCAGAGACCGGGTGCACTCAGTATTTAACACAGGTTTCAGGTTCCGAGGACACCTGGGTAAGTCTAATCAACATAAAAAGGGTGTCGGCCTTGAGGCCGGATGGACAACTCCTACAGGTTCAGGTTCATGCTCTCTCGGCTCAGCGATGGAGGGCAAAGCTGCGTGTGGACGATCTGTCCCTGGCACGCTTCTCAGAGACAGCAGCGGCGTTTTCTCACACATGCCGCTTTCGTGTGAAGGAGTGAAGGTCAACCAGAACAGGAGCCAGCCCAGGTGTTTCTCTAGCGTCAAGGGCAATGCGCGGCTGTCTGCAGGCCCGGTGTTCCGTTCCCCCTCGGTGGGCACGCACGGTGCTCTCATGTAGGGACACTGAGGGTTATTCCTCTCTTCGGGCAGAACGCTGTGACACTCCGAAAGCATTCCCTGGAAGTGGTGTTCTCACAGAAAGTCTGGAGAACTTGTTAAAGAAATGGAGAAGAAAAAACATTCTCCTTCCTTCCCATGCATTTTTTAGAAACAACATAGCACTTACATATATTCCTATTGCCACTTATCTAACTGCATTATAACTGTGGCTTTTGTTTATTGCAGCCATTAATCCGTGAGCTCCATCAGACCAGGTATTGTAGGTCTTGGTTACAATGGCTGACTCTCCAGCATATTACACACTACGTGGCACATAGTTCACAATAAACATTTGCTGGATGAAGTGATGAGATATATTATAGATAGATAGATGGATAGATAGATGTATATATATGTGTGTGCGTGTGTGTGTGTATAAAATTTATTTGCATATAGAGAAGAGAGGTCATAATCTGCTCACTCTCAGCATAATTTTCAACTAGATGAAAACTTGGTTTAGCTCCCCACCCTCCCCACGTGTCTTTGTTTACTTGTTTGCTGCTACCCTTTTGCTCCGTTCCCACCTCTACCTCTGCTCTGCTCCTCCGGTTGCCAAGGCACTGGTCTTACAATGGCCTCTTTTTAAAAATTGTAGGCAGTGGATATTTCTCTCACTCACTGCCTCTAGGCTCTGCAGGAAGTCAGCCAAGTGACTGACAGCCAATTCATTGACTGCCAGTTTCCAGGATAGTAAAGTGAAAACTGCTCAACCTGTAAGAGAGCCCAACCTTGGGGTTAAAGCCCAACAGTGGTTTTGTGGGTGAGACTCAGACAGAGGAGCCCAGGAGAAGAGCTGGGCTTTGTTCTGCTTTGTCTTGTTTCCTTTGGGAGTAGTGAGGTCATTTGACAGTACTATATGACTACTTTTCAATAAAGATGAAAGAGTTGGCCATAAGTTATCCTTTGCAGAAAACAGCAATAAGATTCATGTTCTACATTTGGCCCACATCCTTGTGCTTCATTCACAGACACATGCAACCATTCGGAGTTCTCCATCCGTGTGTGTGTACGCGGTTAGTGCATAAATAAAGCGCAGTCCTCCCTGCTATACTGCTTTCTAAACTGCTGTTGGGGAATTACCAAGCTATTATGCAGCTCTAGAATGACTACCTTTGCAAAACTTTTATGTGTGCCTATATCCTGTTTCTCTTTCCATATGGCATAAAATGTGTTAATATTTTATGTTAATATTAATGCTAAAATATGGCAAAATCCTTGTAATAGTTATATGTCACAGATTTGAAGTCAGTAACATTGATTTAAAATAACAGTAAGGATATTTGAAGGTCAAGAAATAGGAGAATCAGAAAAGCTATTATCATTTTGGGCCCTAGGATTTTGAACGTATAAAAAGCACTTCTATCGAATTTTTCACTGAGCTTAGTCAGTGAAACTTCAGAAGGAAATAGAATGTGATATATACACTGATACATCATGAAAGGAAGCAAAATGTTCTTCTTATTCATTAGAACTTTATTT
This sequence comes from Miniopterus schreibersii, assembly GCF_964146895.1. Taxonomy (NCBI): domain Eukaryota; kingdom Metazoa; phylum Chordata; class Mammalia; order Chiroptera; family Miniopteridae; genus Miniopterus; species Miniopterus schreibersii. Next base: position 37,484,036 of record NC_138103.1, read on the forward strand.
CCATTTTTATAATCCTCTTGCTATAAAATTTATTATCATTAATGTTTATTTGTTTCCAAAGAATTATTAGTTAGAAAGCTATAATAACTAACAGACTAAAATAATATTAAAACAATAAAAATACATTAATTTAATCCAAAAATCATAATTAAATATCTAATACTGGTTAATAGGCAATCATTATGTATCAGATGGCTAAACACCAAAAATAAGTTACCTGCTAATGATAGATGCCATTCATTTGCTTGTTCTGAGTTTCTATAAGGCACAGATGCTGAGTTAGGTCACTAGATACTGAAGTTTGAAAGAAAATCAGTTGTTTTTCCATAATAAACATATTAGCTGCATAGGTAAGATCTTGGCTTCAATTCTATGAAATAAGTGCCTCAATTCCTCTAAAATAACATCTTTCATTGGGATTGGGGTATTTGTCACTGATCAGATAACTTATTATATTGGGGTCATGATTTATAAACTGAATAGTGAGGATGTTTGCCCCTTTCCTTCCTAATCAGATAAATAGAGAGCGAGGCAGACAGACAGAGGTAGAGATATTTTAAAGATAATTGGCACACCATGGGCTGTGTGTGTGTGTGTGTGTGTGTGTGTGTGTGTGTGTGTGTGAAATAAGAGACAGTGTAGAGTAGTATTTCACAGCTAAGCTGTGGAGCCAGACTGCAGATGACCTGGTTGTAAATCTCAGCTTTGTTACCTCCTACCTACATCACTTCAAGAAGGACCTGGACCTTTCAGAGCACCTTGCCTTTAATAGGATTATCACAGAATTTCACACTCATTAGAATTCAATGAGTAAATAAGTGGAAAATCTCAGAAGAGTATCTGGTTCACAGTGTTATTACATCATAGATTACTATGATCAAAATTCTTCTAGCCTATATGTGTCATGAATTATACTAAAAATTAGTTTTCAAAATAACTGCTTAGACAGTTTTTGGATACACTTACGGTGTATCCAAAAGGTTGGTATGATACCTTCTAACAAGAATTAATGAATCCAGCTAAAATGTCTAAGAAGAGGGTGACATATTATTATGGTATCAATATTTCCTTACTTTTATGTGTTAGTTTGCATGCATTTTGAAACAAACCCAGAACAATACCTCCACATCAGAGTTCCCTTTAAGAAGAAGTCTTTTTTAAAAGTGTGTGGGAGAGAGTTGAAAGCAGGAAAAAATAGGAAGGCAGAGAGAGAGAGGAAGTAGATTCATCTAATAAGAAAAAAAATTCAAGATAAAAGCAATATTCAAATGGTAAATTATTTTCCTTCCAACCTATTTCTTTTCATGCTCAGCAGAAAAGGAGTATTTCAGGTCTACATTATGTATGTACATATATAATTAGGGCTCTTAGTATGCCGCAGGATCAACTTTAAAATATCAGCTCTTATTTCACTGTGGTGATCTATAAAGACAAAGTTGTCTCTATTTTGAGTCCAGTAAATTCCCTCTGAAGTTTAATGCAATAAATAAATCTTTACTATCAGCTTATTCTATTGTCACTGGCTTCTTTATGATATGACTCAACTCCTAATATTAAAAATCAGTTTCTGTGGGCGAGTCCTGAATGTTTATAGAAAACTATAGCTAAGCAACTAAGGAGTACGAAGAGACTTCTGTTTCCAACAATATACTAGACTAGAGAAACTAGAAAACCTGAAACTTCTGTAAAATGCATATTTAGATTTGATCAAAAAGGAAAGGGACTGTCCCAATGTCAGAAACAGAAATGTAAGCCCATGAGTTGGTACAAAAGCAAAGTTGGTGCTGGGAAGAAGGTGACCGGACAATCAAGGTGTTTGGTATTTGAAACTCACGTGAACCACAGACAATGAGGCCGTGATGCCTGCATCCATCAGAACCCAGAGGAGCTGTACACTCTATGAAGGGGGAGGCAAGAAGAAAAAAGTATATATCTCTCTCTATGTATATATGAAGATAGGGTGTTTTTCTGTATTTTGGATGCAGGAAAGTCAAAGTGCTTTTTTCAGTAACTTTTAAAAAACTTTACCTGAGTTTGGAATTTAAATTTACAGAATCTGTGCATCGTGGCAATCCCAAGACCGGGAATTATAAATGTCTGTCTAGCTGTGAGCTAGTGCTAGCATGTGGCAGAAGTAGAGGCAAGTTTGATCTTAAGAGATTTGAAAGATTTAGATGACCTTATAATAATAACAAAAAAAGGCAAAATGTGTAAGCAAATAATCCACTATGATTGAGATTCAGCAGGAAGAACAAACAATACAAATAAAAACCCAAGCACTTAAGATAATAAAAATAGATAAAACTATGACATAAATATGTTTAAAGTGACTAATGGCATACTATATTAGAAAAATAGAGTAAGATAGTGTGTATAAGTGCAAATAAACTTATAAGAGGTTAGACATCAGATTAGACACAGCTAAAGAGGAAAACAGTGAACTAGAACACAGATGAGGAAATAGAGCAGAGTAATATAAAGATTTTGAAATATTAAAAAATGGTAAAGAGCTGTAGATGATAGAGTAAGAAGGAAGAACATTTAATAAAAGTTGTTGGTGAAGGGGGGAAGAGAGAGAGGATGAAGTTAAGGAAAACAGTAGTAAGTTAGCATGTAAAGAAAGAAGCTAAGAAATTTTCAGAATTGATGGAAAACATGAACCTACTTATAGAAGGAAAAAATGAGATGTGTGATTTTTTTTAACTCCACATTTGTGGTCATCATAATGAAATGACCAACGGCCAAAGCATATAGATCTTGAAAGCAAACAGAGAGAAAAGGCAGACTAAATGCTGAAGAATGAATATTATGTTGATAGTTGATTTCAGACTTCTCAAATGCAACAGTAGAAACGAGAAGACAATGGGTTAATGTTATTGAAAGGATGAGTGGAAATAACTGTTTGCCTGAAATCCTATGCCCAGTAAATCATCATCTAAAATAAAGAATACATATTTTTTCAAAGCAAAAACATAGAATCTTCTACTACCTGTTCATAACTAAAGGAATAAAGGATGTATTTAGGAATATGAAAGCTGAGTCAGAAAGGAGTGGGAAGCAATGGTGAGCAAAGAAAGTGGGAAGTATAGCAAATCTAAGTAAGTATTGTTAGTATAAAACAATAAGTATAATAATGACTGCTTTCAGCATATGAACCAAGATGAGTCTAAAATATTGGACAGTAAGGTAGTGAGCAGAATTAAAACATTCCAAGATCTTTTTATTAGTTAAGAGACATTTAGACATACTTTTATGCATGTTAAATTTGCATTTTAGATATATGCACTTGCAGAAATCAAGCATGCATGTTAAAAATCCAATGTAGTCTCAAAGAAAAAAAAGAAAAGAGAAAAGAAAAGAAAAGAAAAGAAAAGAAAAGAAAAGAAAAGAAAAGAAAAGAAAAGAAAAAGAGGGAGGAAAAAAGTGTATATTTCAAACAAGTTGAGGGAATTCAACAATTAACTCGGAGGTTCCCAACTTTAAGATGCTTACTGTTTGATGGGAAAGACAAAGATATAATTTCATACAACAAAAGATAAAATCTGCTTTATTCTAGAGAAATCTAATCTCTCTTGCCCACATTTTAAATCTTTTCCCCTTTACAGCCTTAGGGGGAGAAAGAGTTCCAATAAACTTACACGTTTCCTAGACTTTAAAAAGCACAGTGGTGGGCTCTGCCAAAAACACATAACAGGAACAGAATCCATTATCCAACATATGTGCGGAGAGCTCTAACAAGTGTCTGCGAACTTGCCAGTACATGTGCTTTACATTAAGTCCACCCCACTCAGTCTCACTTGTATCCAAAAAGGACTGTCTTAGAAACAAAATAAATGTAACCAGAAAAATGTTTACATAGTTCCCATGCACACTGCTTTCTGAAAAAGATACCCATCTTTGTTCCCTTGCTGTCAGCACATCAGTTTCTGAACGCAAAAAAACCACGAAGTGAAAACAGGAGGACTGCAAATAGAAAGCAACACATCCAGGCTTGATGTTTAGCCTTCCAGGGAACAATCCATCTTCACGTGTAAGGAACATAAACTCACAAGATAGCAGAACAATTGAAGAAATGATTATAGGATCCTTGTTGCTGTTAAAAGAAAAAATATATCCAGCTGGATCAGACCAACAGAAAGGGAATATAATTAAGCAACGTAACTGTACTAAGAATAGGTCAAGAGCTATTGTTTCAAACAAAACAAACAGAAAAACACACTAACGGGTTTTTTTTATTTCTTTAAGAAAGGTACTAAGAAAAGGGAGAGAATGGATTTGTGAGCTTTTGACAAATCTGGCTTTAACAGTAAGTTGTCGAGTCCATGAGAAATGGACTGAGATCTAAGGCTTTTGAGCATCAGGAAATGTGCCATTTAGAATATTCCTGGAGAACAACAACGGGAGGGACATCAGAGCCAAGCCCCCTTTTGTGAAAGCAGCAGTGTGTCTCTTCCTTTGATGTACGGAAAGCCAGCAAATAGTTACATAGCCTATTATACTTCCCTAATTTTTTTTTACGAAGCATAAAGTCCAGACATGAAAAATGATGCACTCAGGAACACTATTTTTAAATAGATACGGTGTATATGGAATCCTACTTTTTCTCCATCTGTCCACTGTAAGAGGCCTGATAATGCACAACAAAGACTATTACAGAGCATCAGTACCAAGTCACACTTTAAACCCTCACAGCTCCAACTCACTACACAACATTAAGAGAACCTTATGATAGGAACAGACCTGCTTAAGAGCCCAGCCTCAATATCTGTCAATCCTCTACAGAATTAACCAGTCAGCAGTTATTAAATAGCTATTATTTCAACCGATGAGCAGAGGGTTAGAATGGTTCACGGGTTATATTTGACTAGTATTCGGGGAAACTGAGTAGTAGGCTCACCTCGGCCATTTAAAAGGTGCATGACTTGAGCTTAATCCTTCCATGCCTCGGTTGCCTAATCTGTAAAATGGGGGAAAGGATAAATGAATTCTCTACATATCTCACAAAGTAAAAATAAGAGAAAACCAAAGGACAGAACATAATGCAATTGGGTTATTGGTTATAAAGGGGTATATTAATTACCTACCCAGGGTACACATAGTGAGTTTCTACTTTGCAAACATTCCTCTATATATGAATCTAAAAGCACCGTGCAACTTCCATTTAAACGCTGTCATCTGACCAGACAAGTTTTGAGTGACGTACAGAAACTAAATATATTTACAAAGTCAGATATTCAGTTTATCATATTAAAAGTGAAATTATATCTGTATAAAATTCTAAATAAATAAAAACTGCCTATTTTATTGCCAATTTATTTGTGATGCTAGATATAAAAATGGGCTTTTTATCTTTTATTCCAATATGGAGAGAGGGCAGAAAAATGTAAAAATTAAAATGGACTATACATTTTTGCATTTGATTTTCAGCCTGCTTTATCTTTATCACTGAACGATGGTCCAGGATACTAAATCTCTGGGCCATGATCCAATTTTTTTTAACAGCTTTATTGAGGTATAATTTGCATATGATGAAATGTGCCCATATAAGTGTACAATTCTTTTTAAGTAAATGCTTTTTAGCAAAATTACAGATTTGTGCAATCAGTGGCAAAATCCAGATTTGAGACATTTCCATCATCACAAATAAAACCTTTCATGCTCATTTGCAGTCTACCCCTGTTATAACTCTTAGTCCCAGGTCACCAATAGTCTACTTTCTGAATCTGTAGATTTGCTTTTAATTGTCATTTCATATAAACTGAGTCATATATCATGTGGTCTTTTATATCCAGCTTGTTTTACTTAGAGTAATGTTTTTGAGGTTCATGCATGTTGTAGCAAGTATCAGTACTTGGTTACTTTTTATTGCTGAATAATATTCTATTACATGATGTTTCACATTTTGTTGACCTAATTATTATTTGATGGACACTTGGATTGTTTCTATTTTCTCGCTATTATAAATAGTGCTGTTATGGACATAATAACCCAGTTTTATAAGTATACACTGCACTATAGATTATAATGTCCGTAGCAGCATTATGTATGTGTATGTATGTATGTGTATATGTGTGTGTGTATGTATGTGTATGTGTACATGCAAGTCTTCATAGACATATATAGCCAGGGGGAATTGGTACTGAGACATACAAACCATAAAGTTAGACTTTCCAGGTGCTCCATTATTGTTCTAACGTTTCCTGGTGAAAAGACAGGAAGTAGACTTGCTAAGAGCACAGATTCTAGAGTTGGCTTCTTTGGGTTTGTAAACCAGTTTAACATAGTACCAGCTCCATGTTAGGCAAGTCACTAATTTCTCTGGTTTCCTTCACTGAATGAATGGGGATAATGACAACAGCTCCTTAATGCATTTAGAGTGAGGGTTAGACCATGCAAGCCACACGCCCCAGTGCTCACCAGATGTTAACCGTTATAATCACAACAGTGCACCAGATCATCATGGAAATAACTTTTAAGAAATTAATGGTGCTATTAAAACAAGAAGTTTAGAAGATTCCTGAATCTATTTTCCCACTAAGAGATATAACCCTTACTCTTGCTGAAAACAATACACGATCAAGCACAAAGACTGCACTGTTTTACATGGAAGGCAGAAATACCTACTTTCCTGTCTGGCCATTACCACACAGTCACTGGCTGGGGAAAAATCTCTACTAACCCTCTGCTTCAAGACAGAACATCCCTGCACCCAGGGATAAATAGCAGAATTAAGTTTCTTCCAATGGACACTCATTCTTTTTTTGCTATTACATACTCTTGAACACGACACTAGCCACATGACAGAAGAAAAGTAACGGAAAATAAATAGAAAAGGCAACGACAGCTTCTCCAGCTTAACTGACTTATTTAACAAATATACATCGTATATTATGGGCCAGGAACAGTTCTTAATCCCCTAAAAGTGGTAACTCATTTAATCTTCATAACAATCTTATCAAGTAGTATCTATTTATGATCTCCAATTTCAGATGAGATAACTGCGGCACAGAGAGGTTGAGTAATTTGACCGGTGTCACACAGCTAGTAAGTACAGAGCTGATTTCCAAACCAGGCAACCTAGCTCCAATGTTTAGTTTGCACCACTATGCTCTGCAACATCTTTTACTATGAGAAACACCTGACTGAAGTAAGACCTATTCCCAGGAACGAGAAGTAGAAGCATGATCAGTTTTGTTCTGAACACGGACCAATTTTCTTTAATCATACTACTATTTCATTAGCTTTAAGCCTCAAGAATAAGCTTCTTCCAAAGATGAGTGAAACAAGGAAGGTGGAAATCGTACCCTACTTTCAGTTTTATCTTAAATTTCCTTAACCAATTTCCATAAATGTAATATTAGCCAAGTCAAGCTTTTCAAGTTCATGATGAGGTTCTTCATATGTCCAGAAAGGATCTCTAACCTGACCATAAGAACTTTCACTTTCTTAACAATCACTCTTTCACTTTCAGTGAAACTGAGAAAGTAGAGCCTCTATGGAAAACCAAAATCCCAACTCTGAAAAATACTGCACAATTTATGTCTTCCTTGGAAGACCATGGTGCATGTTAACATTTTAAAATTTATTAATTACACAAACATTAGATACACACTTTTAAGATTTAAAACCTATGGCTAAATTAAATGCAGCTCTACATTAATTTTTAAAGGCTCTGAAAAGTCCTGTTCTATAGTCACCTGACTAAATTTGTTTAATGCAGCATTTCTCAAAATTTTAAAACAGTTTCTGTTGAAAGAAGAAATACACCCAGCAGAATCAGAATCAGCTTTTCCCCTATGGAGAACCTATTTACCTACACTGGAAACCACTGCTCTAGATGTCTAACTGATCCATAGCACATCAATGCACTTGTTTCTTATTGTCCTAATGAAACCTTTTAATACAATCTTTGAGGCCTGTGATGGGAAAGATGACAGGTAATACTGTATAAATAACATGGGTAAGTGTAAAGATAATGAAAGAGTAACATTCGCTAACATTCCTGGGCATTCATCATGCTCCAGACATTAAGAGTTCGATGTGGATTATCTTATCGAATACTCAAAATAACCCACAAAGGCAAGTATTTATTATTATTTGTCATTTTGCAAAAAGAAGAAACTGGGTAATGTGCCCAGGGCACACACTTAACAAGAGGTCTAAAGCTGGGCTTAAAATCCAGGCGTTCTCAATCCAGAATCCATATGCCAATAACCACGCTGGACCGTCCCAGGGTGCCCCAGGCAATCATATCGGGCACCCATGTGGCACCCCTGGGAGAAAACTAGGAGGCTGATAATTATCACATAAATCTATCAAGAAAAATCTAGGAGTGGTAGATATGATTGGCTCACCATAATCTGTTTGTGTTAACACTTGATACTTTTGCTATTATCAAACCTTTCTGCTCGTATATGTCTCTTTTTCTGTTTACTAAGGAGTGTAATTAGAACTTTTTTTCTTCCTCTTTATCCTAAAATAACTGCAGGGACAGCACATTTTCAAACCATGGCATATTCCATAAGCAGTTAAAAATAATAAGATGTATCTGCAGTTAAAGCACTATTTCATATTCCCTTTCATTTTTCCATGGAAGGATTATTCAAACATCAATCCCTAATCCCAAAATAGAAAACGCGCTGTGCTTGTAAGTGAAGAGTGCACGTTTTTGTATTGTTTTCTCCCGACTGCACCCTTTTCAAAGTGCTCATGTTAAGTTTCTGCAAATTGAATTATATTCTGACATACGGTCTTTTAAAGAGCAAAAGGGGAACCACGCAAAAAAGCACTAGGTTGAAAGACTGCAGACAGTTGCTAAAATATGGAATGCCGACTTCTAAAAAATGTACACTTTTCATGATCTGTTCTCAGAAGACAATATCAAAACAATCAGTAAGACATTTCTTCAGCTCCCTGTAGCTTCTCTATCTCTTGGTAACCTCCTTCAAGCATCTGAAGATGGAAAAAAAGAACAAATTGATCTGTAGAGACTTCTTCCTTCACTCAGTACATACTTATTGCGTCGCTACTTGTCTAGATGCTGAGGCCTCTAGAGGTCATGAAAAGGGCGGATGAGGCCCGTGCCCTTAAGGAACTTATCTTTGACAGGGAGGAAACACACTCAAGAAATAATAAAACAAGCACATCAATAAAATATCACAGAGTGGTAAGCGCCATGAAGAAAACCACAGATAAGCCCCCGAGAGACAGTGGTGTGCCCAGAGATGAAGTGTGTGAGTGGGAGTGAGAGACGCCTGTGGACCGAAATCTCAGGCTAGACGTGAGCAAAAGCACTTCCGAAAAGGTAACATATGAACTGAGACTAATAGAAGGGGCCAGGCGTGTGCATACTACGTGCAAAGGCCAGAAGCAGGAATGACTTTGGAAGCCAGAGGAACCCAAAGAATAGCTTGTAGAGTGCAAAGCAGGGGCTGGGGCTGACAGGAGATGAGCTCCGGGGTCAGGGGAGGTCACAGCAGATTGATCAGAAGGCAGCCAGCCAAATATACAACAATCATTTACAGCTCTACATTCTAGCAGCAAACAAATGAAAATGCAAAAAAGTATACAGCATTTACAATAGCATAAAATATGAAATAGGGATAAATCTGGGGGAGAGAGTGCGGTGAAGGCCTGGAGGGGGTGGGAACAGGGTGGAAGGGGTCAATGAGGGAAAAAAGGGGGACATCTGTAATACTTTCAACAATAAAAATTTTAAAAAATAAATAGGGATAAATCTGGCAAAAGGTATGAAAGATCTGTACACTGAAAACTGTAAATATTGCTGAGAAGAATTAAAGATGACTTAAATAATTGGAAAGATTAAAAAAAAAAAAAAAAAGAAGGTAGCTGGCCAAGGTAAGGAGAGGAAGGAGCTCTCACAGCAACGGGGAGTCACAAATGTTTGCCCTGTGGGCTGACGCTGGTTTGTTTACGTTGCAAAAATCCTACTTTTGCTGCTCTGAGTAAAAAGGACTCTGAGAGGGCAAGGGAGACAGCAGAACCGGGAAGCTGATCCTCCTGTTTCACCGTCGCAGCTGCTGGCCTTGCTGTCACGATTCTCCATAAGTCTTCCCTGCTATCATCTCCAAGGTCATTCTTGGTGACAAATAAATTTGAGATGAATTTCCTTCACTGTTTTATTATGGAATTATACAATCTTGCAAAGTTCTGATATATACTTCTCATATTCTTCGTTTTATTTCACTAACTAAAACAGCAGACTGGGCCACGGCTTGCCAATTTATTGTACATTCCTTCTTCAGAAATTCTGATGACTAGTAAGCAATACTTATTTCATTTTTTGAGCCACATTAATTTTAGCTTCTCTCTACTGTCACTATTCATCCTTATTTCATAAACTCAATTTATTACTTTGTATCCTGTCTGATTTACCTCCAAAGAACTACTCTTGTTTATTTTTTTCTCTCTTCTACTAGATGCCGAACACACCAAGGGCAGAGCTGTGTCTTAGGAATCATTCTATCTCTTATTTCTAGCATGGTGCCCAGTACAAAGTGCTTAGCCAACAGGTGCTGAGTGAATGAATGAATGAATGAATGAAGTAATGTACTAGACTGGTTCACACTGTTCTTTCTCAGTTCAACAAAAATGATAAAGCTGTCAAAGGAGTGCTTTATTATATTTCAAATTGGACACTTAGGAGATATGTTCCTGTTGCTGAGATTCATAAGTCCCCCAAATTTTCCTCTCCTTTTTATTTGGATTTATAATTTTCATCATTATGCTAGTATAATAATTACAAGCCATTCTGAATGACAACTGCCATCCAATTGCCCTATGAAATCTGTTTGGTCCTCAGGAACTAGTGATGTGTTAAACTCAACAGCAATATTAAATGTTGGATTTTCTCTTTTGCTCACTGTGGCAAAAACTTCTTATATTTTAACAAAACTTATTGCTCCTATAAGAACTAAAAAAAGTCATTGAAAAACCTATACTATTTTTACTAGTTAACTTCATTATTATTTCAACAGTGAATTTGCCTTTTGAAATCAACTAAACTCAGTTGAAGTGGTTAAATATTAGCCCTGAATATTTTTTCCTAGAAAAAATTATAAATTGAGTTTGAAAGTTTCAATCACTGTCTGATGAGTTCACCAGAAATCTAAAGGGCACAAAATACTTCGCTGGGGGAGAAAGACACCGTCTGGTTGTAGACTATCAAGACTTTATTCCAATGGAAATGCTGAGCCTACAGTGTTCTGCTTTTTCTGTAAAAGTCATGCCAAACAGAATACATGGAAACTAGGTCCTGAATTCTCTGAACCATTAAGTAGCTAAGGGTCTTAGGAACTCAGATTGAACAGGGGACTCGCAAAATAATAACAAGCAAGTTAATATTAGAGATAAAATTTGAATCTGAGAAGTCTTAATTTCTGGTCCTACATTATCTTCACCACATAATTTGATACTGGACACATCACAGTGGCATGGTCAATTCACATAACATAAAAGGAAGGGACGATTGAAAAACCAATTCCGTGTATTTCTTCATGGGTCTTGCCTATCAATATAGAGATTTTTTTAACCTCTTGATCTTCACTTAGTCAATAACTTACACTTAAGTTCCTTTTAGTATACTTTTCCATTTACATAATGCTCTATAACTTCTACTTTACTTACCTTTAAAGTAGAATTTGATTAAGAAAATAAATGTAGCTAAATTCCAAATAACATTTCCCTCTTGTATTACAATTAGGTCATATTTAAATGAAGACTTAATTCACAGCTCCTAACAAACTGTTACAAAACAGTATGATTGCTACAATCCCTTAACTGGAAATAGTTTACTAATTACATTATCAAATTCACTATATGCTAATACTGAAAGTTTATTTAAGAGGCTCTCAACTACAAAAAAACCCACCACTATTCAGAGGAATTCATTTCAAATATAATATTCCCAAATGCAGACCATAAGGCTGTAACTGATTAAAGAAAAATAGCAGTTGTAAACATGTCAATATATTCCCAAATATCTGACATTATCCAGACATTAGTTTTTAATTTTAGATATAATAAATTCACTCTTCAAATTAAATAGTTGACTTATGATATCATTCAGAGTTTATCTAGATGTGGAAAAATTTAGTATCCATGTTTAAAACAAATGATATCTAGAGTCCTCTGCAGAGAGGATCACTGAAATTAAATTACAGTTCCAGGAGCATTAGGGTTTAATGAGAAATAAACCCACATTCTTTTATATATGGAAAAAATACTAGGACCAATGAACCCTTATTGGCAGCCTTTCATGGTGGGAAGTAGAAAACTGCAACAAAAGAACACTGTTGACTTTGACTGTACATGTTTTAACTCCATTAGGAATTCACAGCTGTTAAACGTGATGATCCTTCTGTGGTCACATATGGTGTAGTCAAGACTATCCCTGATTTATGAATGGGCTCTATGTGTCATGAATCAATTTTTAAAAAAAAATGAGAATTAACTCAATATTTGACTGTAAATAAACATATTTTATGTAATTTTTATTGCTTTTTAACAGCCAAATTCATTAGTTTCCCATAGTCAATATAAATAAAGAGAAATTATCAAAATATAAACTAGTTTTGTTCATAGACAGCATGTATATTCATGAACTCATTAATCTTAATACCTTGGAAGTTAAGTCCTGTCACTTAAAAAACGCCATCTATGTTTCTTAAAATACTTTGGAGTTTTAGAAACAAAGGAAACATTGCAGAATTTCATGGTATTATTATACATATTTTCCTCTATGAAAAAGACAGACAGAAAATATGACACTTTATATGGTGATGACTAGCGTTGTGATTGCTAATCATGTCATTCACAGTCATTATTAAATAACTTTAATACTCAAAGAGATCTAATTATTAATCACAACCTGTGTATGTATTTCAAATAACAAATGATATACTGGACTTCCATGTTTCTTAGAAATGCTGGGATGTGTTGTCCACATTCCTGCAAACAGCACATTAAGGTGGGGCTGACCTTCTTGGGCATTTCCTGGTGTCCTGTGGTCACTGTCTGCCTGCAGCACTGTTCCCCTGTTTCATCATGTGGGGAGGTGGGAGTAGGCTATGGAGCTTCTGTTAAAAAAATTAGAGAACTTTAAAAAATACTGTATTTACTTTAGATTTTCCAAAACACACTGAACTGAACAGGTACAGGAGATTATGAGTGGGGCTGGGGCGTTAGTCAGTATGAAGGAATAGGCTATCCTGATGAAGATGTACACAGGAATAGAAGAGAGGAAGGGTTAATACATGAAGCATGTATACAGAGGAAATGCACGTGAAGGACTACACACTGTGAGTGAAAACATAAGGACTGTGGTACAGATGAGTCAATCAGTCAAGTCTTCACGAATTTCCCTGAGCACCTATGCTTTCTGAGAAGAGATCGCTGTAGCAAATCACTGGAAACTTCCCTGACATTAACACTTACTCATTAATCAATACTGTTTTAGTATTGCTGCCCAATGAATCACTAACAGACAAATGAGGACCAGCTCTAGGAACAATAGTCAGAAAGGGAAGAGCTGTCAACCATGTCACAGAAACTGATATAAATACCCCCAGTGAAGTGTAGAACAGCCTCTTGAAACGAGAGAGCTATCTTCAAACATTTAAAGGGGTGCCCCGTCTCAGGAAACCTAGGCTTATTGTATGAGGTGCTAACAGGCTGACCCAACCTCAGAGAAGCATACCCCAGGTCTTGAGAACCAAAGACTACACCATCTGAGTGGCAGAGCTGGTCACAGCAGAGCCTAAGTGATGTCTAGGTAGTGATACAGTCAGAACCCTCAGTACCACAGGGCAGTGGGTAGAGAGCCCCGGAGTTGGGAGGTCTAAGGACAGAGCCCATGGTCCATGGGGTTGTTGCACCCAACCCAGAGATGCTAGAGGGGTGCTCCCCCAAAGTGCATTTCCTCCCTCCTGCGTTTAAGCCTTTGGTAACCTATTCCCCAAACACTGCCGTGGCTGTACTTGAGACTTGTTTAAACTAGGTATTACTAAAAAGACAAGAGCTTAAGTCATTCAGTTTACACAACCATTCACTGGCTGTTTTTCTACTCATAGATCACTATGCTTTGTCAGTACTGGGATTGCCGAGATGAATGAAAGACGCCTTCCTCAGGAGCTGCAAAAGAACCAGCCTGAGGCGGGGCCAAGGAAGGGCACAATTTTCTCAGCTCCTGTTGCTTCCTGTGCTATTACTGATTTTCTTCACCAACAATAACCTTGATTATTTAGTACCGTACATTTGAATAAGCTCGAGGTGTTTAATTTCATCATGCATCCAGTCACAATAAATGCTCATTCATCAAATCCACACTGAGCACCAATTATGCGCCAGAAGCTCTTCTAGTTGTTGGAAATATAACACCCAGAACCCCTGCCTACACTTCCATTACATACATGAGGAGCATAGGAAATGTTTCTGTTAATAATGAATTGTAAAGTCTGAATGCAAAACACCGATTTTAAAAATATCCTAATGAATAGTATTATGCAGGCACTGTTTGTTACTCAGTAGGAAACAATTTTATCGTTCAAACACTTAACAAAGTGAACAGTCAAAAATAAGGTGAGCAATGAAATTACCCAACACATTTCACGTGAAATCTACATTAAATACTCCTAAAAATATTGGCAAAAATCAGAGATTGATTAAGTTATAATGTAGGAATGGAAAAGCAAAGAAATGGTAAAAATTATGCATTCTATATTAAACTTCTGATGGAATATATATACCTCTGTTCTTTCCTTCCCAAAAAGACTCTTAGCCCAAAAAAGCCATTAAAAAAAGAGCCCTAAGGGCCTAAGAGAGGGAATATAGATTTTCTGTTAAACACTATATCATTCTTCATGCCGAGACACAGAGGAGCAGACGAGGGCTTCCACACACAGACTCTCTAGCTGTGTGACACTTGGCAAAGTACTGACTTCCCCAGTGCCTCTAAAAGGGAGGTAAAAAAAAAAAAAAATCGTACGAACTTCATAGGGTTAAAGCAAGAATTACATGAGCTAATACATGGAAAAGATTTAAGGCTTTTTAAAGCACTTAAGTGTTTGCTACCATTTCTGTTATTAAGTTGAAGAGCAGCGCTGTAACAATGCATGTCAAAATCTTTACTGATAGAGGTTCTCCGAATACCTTGAATAAAGAATTCTGAACCCAGCACTTAAGCTTGGTCATTAATCTCAGCGCCGAATACTCTCCAGGCAGGCCAGCGGCAGGCCAGGCTGCCCTCGCTGGTGCCCAATACGTTTCTCCTCACAGCCACGTGCAAACGCCAGCCCCGAAGTGTGCTGCCAGGATCCCCCAGCTTCGTAATCGCCACCACTTTTTTTTTTCCATTTTGACAGTATAGATTCTGTTCTGCTGTTTGGCAGAGATCGTTTGGCTTTGCACAGTGGAAAAAGCTATTACCAAACCATTCCAGCCAAAACGTGTGATATTCAGCAGCAGAACTTTTCTGCCAAGTACAAGCTGAACAACTCCTTCCTTCATTCCCCTCATGTATTTCACACACAGTCTCAGACGAGGCGAAACCCAGAGTTTGAAAATTATCTGGTAAATGTTTGAAGTAAATTATGCATCTGTGTTTCAGGTATCCAGAGTATTACGGCCCATTTTAGAAGGAAAATGTCTAAACTTTATACTTGCAAGCAGCGAGGGGGAAGAGACAGAAGATAGGAATCTGTGCGAGGTGAGCGTACCAAACCTGAACTCTGGACAAATGTGCATTTGCATTTTGGCCTTTGCAGAATTAATCAACACTACAATCTGTTTTGATAATTCCACACTATTTGCTCGTCCTTCCAACAACAAGATGCAAAAAAAGCCCATGGTAGAAGAACAGACTTTAAATAGGTGTTTCAGGAATCATGGGTTTTACCCTGAGCTTACTACATTATCCTTATTTGGCCAAACGTTTGTAAAATGCGTCACATGCACAGGGTCACAATCTGGTTCTAGGAAAAAAGATGTCTCTGTATTAAGCCATCAGATTTATCTAGGAATCAAACATATACCCACAACCCACAAGTTACAAATATCCATCAATTGAATCCATGTGTGTGAGAGGGCTTTGCTAAAGAAAGCTCCATTCAAATTCTAATCAGTATCCAACTGGCTGCACTGGAAGTTTCTTCAGGGAAGTGATAACCTCTTTCTCATCTTTATAACACCAGTATCTGAGAATCAAAGGAGATTCGTTTATCGGCTAAACAAACGTAATTAAAGCACAGCTCCCAGGCTAAGCAGCAGAAGGCTGGCTATTGGACTCTTAGTCCAGATTTCTTAAATGAATCATGTGTCTCCATATAAAGAATTAAAATGCAGGGTGAAGTGTCATTTTCAGTAACCATAATCTAAACTATGTATTACTGCTTTAAAGAAAAGTATTGATCAAGTATCAGCATACCACTATGCTGCAGACACAAAGAGCTCCAGAAAAGCCTACTACATAAATACATTTAAAAACTAAATTTAATTATATAATAGATTATATCTGTAAAGCAATCATACAAATGAACTAAAATACTCAAATTTTGGATT
This sequence comes from Miniopterus schreibersii, assembly GCF_964146895.1. Lineage (NCBI taxonomy): Eukaryota > Metazoa > Chordata > Mammalia > Chiroptera > Miniopteridae > Miniopterus > Miniopterus schreibersii. Next base: position 37,500,611 of record NC_138103.1, read on the forward strand.
ATGCTTTAGTTATTTTGTCCCAAATGAAAGGTAAAATAGATGGCCTAAATTGTTTGGAAACATGTTTGGGGGATTTAAATCATGAATTTTAGTAATACACTTACAGAATTATTGAAAAAACAACAACAAAGTATGACCTTAAATAAGACAATTTAAGATTTGACTTATATTCCAAAATTTAAGAGAAAGAAGAAAATAGAAAGAAATTTACACTTTCAGGTTTAAACTAATTTTAACTTACATGCTGTCAAATAGGTAATGATAAAATCTGACCATAAAATGTAATGTGTCTCATGTATAAAATACCAGCAGTAACTTTGTGCATTCTATGAGTATTGAAAAAACCCAGCATTTAAACAACCAACTGTGATCTTTGTTTTAAAATTCAGGCGTAATTACTAGGTTTCCTTCACTGTATTTAGACTTGGGCAATATGCATATATCCAAGCTTCATGTAAATATTCATGTGTAAACAATAGCCTTACAGTATATGCTTTTCAATCTCTGCTGAACTGTTCACTGGATGCTCTGCCCATAACCTTCACAAAGTACACTAACCTTCACAAAGTACACCCAATGCTCACAGGTCTTTGTCAAATAAAAATCTGTTTCAGAAAATAGCAGAGTTAGAGTGACCCCTTAACTAATCCATCTCTTCGGTAAAATAAAAATGTGAGTTTTCAGGATCAAATATGATCATGTCACCTGAGTGCTCAATTTCAACAAATGCCTGCACTAACACTCAAACTAATAGGGATGCCAAGATTTTGAGGAGATAATAATAGACACATACTTCACTGAGTAATGCAATAAAAGAACTGCATTTATTAGCATTTTAGCATACCAAATAGCACATTTGTAAAAAGAATAAAAACCAATTATAAATATGTACTGAAATTTTTTGTTAGCTTAGAGTATAAACTGCAGCAAATAAACCTCAAAACTAAAAACTCATGTTGTCACATCAGACATTCATAGTTTAAATAAAGGGAGAATGCAGCTTTGAAATAGGATACCTTGAGGCTCTTGAATTTTGAACCAGTTACCTTTGTAGTTAGTGCAAAGGAAGTTACTCAACTACAACTGATCAACAGATGGGCAGCTCTGGGGAACCTCCGCCTCCGCAATCTACACATTCCAGGGCTAGGAGCTGCTCCTCCACCTGCCCTTGCAGCAGAGCTGTTCAAGGGCTAAAATGAGCCTGTGGGACGTGCCACGCACATCTGGGATTAGAATGGAGCAGAACTGCCTGAAGTTAAATGTCCTTATTTATAGAATTTGTGCAAAGCAGAGGACAGGCCTTGACACCAAACAGACAAGCTCTTCATGGGGCCTGAGAATTTAGAAAGCTAAGTGCAATACAAAAATATAACTCTGAGGACCGCAGGGTAACAGTGGTAACAGAATCAAAACTGTCAGCTTTTTAAAGTTTAAACTATTCTCTAGGAACAGTCCACGAAAATGGGAAAGGAAACAGAGTCAAGATTTCCAGGTAATAAAAATGATATGTTTTACTATTCTGATTTTAATTGCAAGAATAATATAATAATGTATACACACACCTTATTCACACATACCTAATTCTAAATAAAATAATTTTTTAAAAACATTAGAGTAATTTAGATATTATCTAGGGAAACAAGGAATAATTTTATAAGATATACATTGCTTTGAGCCTACTTTCATACCTGTATTACTACATTTTAATCTTGAAACTTTTCATTGTCTAAAAGCTTAAATAAATGGCTCATCATTGTGAGATGGTTATATCTGATTACAGAATAATTTGTCAGAGATCCCCAAATAATTTGAAAAGAGAAGCCAATTGGTATAAATAAAAGAATATCCTTTCTCATGGAAGAAAAGCAAATATTTTTAGAATATATGAACTTCCTAGAATTACTAGTCAACTCTTTCTTTTGAATATAAGGAGTTCCAAAGATTAATTTTCTTTACAGAATACTGACATCTGCAGGAAAGGCCCTCTTTTGGACACCTTTATGGTTACAGAAGTATAATGGGAATGAAGATCTGTTTGCATTCCAAAAATCCACCAGAGATACATTAATTCCATCTTATTTTTTATGGGTCAAACATGCAACAGAACTAAGGATCATGGCAGGAATTAAGAGATGAAATACCATCTAAAGGTTTAGAAAGACTTAATAATGATCATAATACACTTTTTAAAGAAAGGCAGTTTTGTAATTAAAAATAGGTTAGTTAATTCTGGCCTTGTAGAAATAGTCCTATAATTAATAGATGAAAATAACTGTATTCAGTATATTAAATCATTAATTAGTATTCTAGCCATTTTTCTAACCACTAAAGTGCATGCAAAATTTGGACTATAAGCAGTAAATAAACCTTCACCTTGAAAACATGTCTACATTTTTGTCTTTGTTTTATTTTTGCATTAGCTGGATAGCTCTGCATTAACTATTCTTCATTTCTGTCCTCTATTTTTTTAAAATATATCTTTATTGATTTCAGAGAGAGGAAGAGAGAGAGTCATTGATCAGCTGCCTCCTGCACGCCCCAGATGGGGGCATCGAGCCCACAACCCGGGCATGTGCCCTGACCGGGAATTGAATCTTGATCTCCTGGATCCTAGGAGATGCTCAACTGCTGAGCCACACCCGGCCGGGCTGCCCTCTATTTTGAATACTGATGCAATTATCCTAAATTCTGAATGTCAGTGCTGATTTCTACCTTCCTACATAGGAAGGGCTCAGAAGCAGCCATATAGTGCAAAGGTGGGCTAGGGAGCTAATAAAAGCAAACAAACCTGTCTTGCATACTAAGAACAATATTTTTACTTAAAGCATAGGCTCATTTGGTGGGGGTGAGGGTAAAGTAACAATGAAAATTATAGAGAGGAAAATCTTTCTCCACTCTCATGCTACCAGAAACCTCTGGTCTTTAGTTATTATCAACTGAGGTTCAAAAATCAAACAACTGGACATACTTCCAGAAAACATAAGGGCAGAGCTCCAACCAAAAGCTGCCCCCCTTTGCATGTGAGTTTAAGACACTGCAGCCTGTAGACATGCATCCCAAACATTGGCACTGCCTGCATGTTGGTGACTTTGCTGCAACAAAAAACTTTCTTGAACTTACCCACTTAATGGGTGAGTTCAAAAAAGTAGAGATTCAATGACATTTCAGAAGTAGGTCTCGCCCGGCCGGGCTTGGCTCAGCGGTTGAGCGTCAACCTAGGATCCAGGCGATCGGGGTTCGCTTCCCAGTCAGGGCACATGCCCGGGTTGCGGGCTCGATCAATGACTCTCTCATCATTGATGTTTCTATCTCTCTCTCTCCCTCTCCTTTCCTGTCTCTGAAATCAATAAAGATATATTAAAAAAAAAAAAAATTAAAAAAAAAGAAAAAAAAAAAGAAGTAGGTCCCAACATAAGGTTTGCTACTGTTGATTTATTTCATTTACACGGGGAGGTGGACAAGGGAAGATTGGAATGGCTCAGAATGTGTCAAATATATATATTTTTTGTTAGTATTTCCCAAATTTACCTGATCATAAGGATTTTCTTGTCTAACACTGCTTCTACATTTCTACCCAAGATCAACTAAGTCACAATCTCCAGGGGGGAAGGTAGAGAGCTAGATTAATAAGCATGTTTCTAATAACCAAAAAAATTGGGAAGCAAGCCCTGCTTTATTCTTTCCCCTTTTTCCTTTTGATCCCCTTAGCCCTTTTCTCTTCCCCCCTCACCCCTCACCTCTGACAACCAGAGATCTATTTTCTATATCTACAAGCTGTTGTTTTCGTTTTCTCTTTGTATTAGATTCTACATATAGGAGATGCCATATGGTATTTGCCTTTCTCTGTCTGACTTATTTCTCTTAGCATAATGCCCTTTAGTTCATCCATGTTGTTGTAAATGGCAAGATTTCATTCTTTCATATGGCTGAATACCATTCCTATATATACAGGATGTCCCCCCAAAAAGAATGCACACTTTAATAGCTGATTCTACTACATTTTGAAATGAAATGTATTTTAATAAATACTGCCTTAATTACTATTCCAAGTGTGTATACATTTGGGGGGGATACCCTGTATAGCTCACAATTTCTTTATCCATTCATCCATCAACAGGCATTTAGGTTGTTTCCATATCTTGGTTATTGTAAATAATGTTGCAATGAAAATGGGGGTGCATATTTAAAATTTTTAGTTTTCTTGTTTCTCTAAAGTGAATTTCTCAGAATTAAAACAAACATATATAAGGAATAAACTCTAGAAGAATACAACAAATGGAAGCCACCACAACAAAAATCTTTTCTGGTATGATTTTTAAAAAGATAGTGAAAATCTTCCTTAATGTGTGCTGGGAAATGGGGAGCACCTGTAGGAAACTGTCATCTCTGTGAAGTAACTTTGAAAGAAAGACTGGCCATGAACATCCAAGACTCTGGGGCAGCACAGATCCAGGGCACCTAATGCAGCACCAAAATCCCAGCACAACCCTCATCCCCAGCTCCCCTGTATCAACAAATCGCTGAAAATCCCAAACTAAAATTCCTTTGTAGCATACCAAAAAATCCCAAAGAAACTAAATATTCATCTCTAAAGTAAAAAGAATGAGAGCAATTTGTTTTTAGTTCCTTCCTTTCAGTGTCGACAAGATACAAATGATCACGTTTCACCTTATAACATTGCATGTGGGGCATGGGGTGTGAAAAGTTAAACAGTAAGGACTTTACTCTTTTCATTTTAAGGTGAAAAGAGATACTCTATCTTTGAAAAGTGATAAACTAAGATATACATTTCACAACTGGCTACACGAACAAAGTTGTTATAAATCACGGCTGCATTTTACTGCTCCAAATACCTTCTTAAAACAACTGAACCAGGCACCACTATTTACAGGCATAACGAAGCAGTTATAAAAAATAATTTACTAATACTTAAAATTGTTCATTCATACATCTAATAGAATAAAAGGATCTTCCTTTCCAATTACATCCTCAAATTATTTCCTACATTTTGAAAATTATTTAACACAGTTTTGGACGTACAGTTGGCTAGATACCTAAAGGCAACAATAAATATGTTAGGGTATGAAGCTGGTATATGGTTTACCATAATTTCTACTAAGCGCCTCAGATTGGTGGTTAATAAATGACTTTATGTTATAAATAAAAAAATTTAAATGCAGCAAAAGTTATAATAAAATGGTAAGATGATATAAGAAATAGAAGAAAAAATATAGCTGGCTTATTAAACCATTGATAGAAATCTTCCTTTTTTATTTTTGAAAACATTTCAAATCCATTGATTTTTAAACTGTTTTAACAATTGCGCTTGTCATTTCTCATGGGGGATGGGTAAATACACTGCAGTTTCACTTTAGAAAATACTTTTGAGAGACAGGACAGCAGTGGGGCCAATGTAATGAGGAAAGGCCAGGGCCTTGGATTCCAACAGGACATGGTTGAGCCCCATTCTGTCCTGATCACAATGGAAATAACCTTGCTGTGTCTTTTCCTCTTAGTTTCTGTACCACACCACCCATCTCACACGATCACTGGGAAGGTTAAATAGGGTAACAAACATGCGAGTAGCTTCTAGAGGATCTCCTGCATAGTAGGCTCTTAACAAACACAGAGGAGTACTATTCTGGAAGAAAAATACCTTCATTTTAAACATGATTTAAAGCCTAAAGTCAAAAGTCAGAATTATTACTCCTGGTTGTGCAAATTGATAAATTTTGATCATGGGATATTCACAACTTATGCAAAATATACTTTAGTTCATTATAAAATAGAGATAATCTACTCTGTGCCTATCTAAAATAAATTGCTTGAGCATCCAATTAGATACTGCATGTAGAACAGAAAAAGCAGTATAAATGTAGTATAACTAATTCCAAATAGCAGTCATAAAATACTTTTTAAAATTTAAGAAAAAGAGTAAGAAAAATTTTAGCAATTAACTTTTTCCCTCTATTAATCAACTATGATATCCTTTCAGTTTCATGGGCCAATTTATTATCCTACAATTAACTAAAATTATATAGCTACATCATGACCTCTAAGATTATTTCTGGTTCTTAAATTTTATAATTTAGACACCCTCCTATAAAAACTGCTCACCCAGACTCTAAATCAGAACTCAAGGAAGTGAAGGCCTTGTATCTATCCAGTTTCGGTAACACCCTCAATAATAAACTATGTCCTGGATGCTACTTACCTCGAAAGCCTCAACTCCTATCACATACCACTTTGTCTTATAATTTATAGTTAGTCCGTTGTGATACTGTGTTTCTACTATTTTCAAATGCTTTCCGATCTGCCTAGAAGACTCCCTTTTTATTTGCCTTTTGTCAGGTCACTTCCCATCGGCCCATGAAATGGCCTATCTGCATGTCTCTTTCTCTTGGTAAATACATTACTGGACAGAAGGGACCACATTCTTCTCTGATCTTTCATCATAGCACACAGTGCTTGACCCACAACAGATATTTAATGTTAAATTGAACCAGTAAAGAAAATCAGGACAATCTTTGAATCTTCCAACAAATTCCTAGACTATTTGGTACAGCCTGGGTCAGATGCCTAAATGATTACAGCCGCTGCTATCAGTGAGTCTAAGGACCCTCCCTAACATTACTAGTGGGTAGCCTACAGTCAGGGTACCCAGCACTTCAGAGGTAGTTTTCACATAAACAACAAATAACATCATTCTAATGCATCTACCAACCACCAGAGTTTTCTTTGTGCCAGGCAACTAATCTTAGCCTTGGCAGTTCAACATGCCCAAATCTCATGAGATTTACAAACAATTGTAATGCCATTCTTGACAGTTATTTCATCTTTGACACAGCTATTTTATTTTTAGATGTTTCCAGTCATGTTCCACAAATAAAATTTCCAGTTTCTCAGTACAGATACTCACCAAAATGCACAGCCAAAAAGAAACAAAATAAAGTCTCCCCTTGTGAGATGCCCTAACTCTTGCCATGTTTAAATAAAATACCTCCAAGAGCTCCAGAAGCCAAATGTGACTCACTGCTCTCTACCTGGTTGCCAGGCCCTGGCAATTTTTAGAACCCTGAGATGAAATGGCAGATGATATTTTAAAAGCATGGTAATACACACACACACACACACACACACACACACACACACACACACACACAGTGCACCCGTTCTTGCACATGTCTTTTAATAAGTGATGGTAATGCTCCAATGAAATCTGTGTTCCCTGCCTCCTCAAACCTGGGTGGCCCCTTGTAACTGCCTTGGTCAATAACTTGCAATGGAAGGAGTGCTGCCTGACTTCTGAGACTAGATAATAAAAAGCAGACTGGCCTCAGATTGGCCTCAGATTGGCTTACCCACTAAATTAAGACACTTGCTCTTGGAACCCAGCCACCTCATTGTGAGGAATCCAGGCTACAGGAAGACGCCCCAGGTGGGCATACCAACCAAACTCTAGCGGCTGCCCCCACCAACCAAATCTGAGTGAATAAGACTATAGGTAATTCCAGCCTCCAACATTCGAGTCTTCCAGTTGAGACCCATAGAAACCATCAGAGAAGTTAAATGGTTATTGCTGGTTTTTTTTTTAATCATTACCCGAGGATATTTTTTCCATTGCTTTTCAAAGAGAGTGTAAGGGAGGATGGGGGGGGGGGGGTAGGGAGAGAGAGAGAGAGAGAGAGGGAGAGGGAGAGGGAGAAAGAGAAACACTGATGTGAGACACATCAACTGGTTGCCTCCTGCCCCCAACTGGGGCAGGGATTGAGGCTGCAACTGAGGTACGTGCGCTTGGCCCGAATAGAACTCAGGACCCTTCAGTCAAAGGGTCGATGCTCTAACTACTGAGCCACACTGGCTAGGGCAAATGATTATTGCTGTTTTAAGCCACCAAGTTTTGGAATGATTTGTTATGCAGCAATAATCAAAATAGATTTGGCAGGCTGCCTAGCATTTGAAATATCAATTTACAACTAAATTTAAGGCATCTGAGACCTCTTATACTTCTTGGGCAATTTTTTTTTTTATTGACAGAGTATCTGGAACTGACCAGTCTGAACTTCCTATTCCTATAGCAAATATTGCTGTTGTAAAAGAATTAGGAAAATCATTCAGAAACAACTGTGCTAAATTCATTAACTGTTTAACAAAAGTCTCCAGATTGTTTTGAAGCCCTCCACAATATTTCCTTACCTATGTTTTCAACTATATTTCTCCAAAAAGTTTTGAAGAAAGGGTATTGCTGTTTGTTGTTGTTTTCAAATCTACTTCTTTTTGTTTTCAATGAATGTGAATTCTCTTTGGCAGAAAATACACAATACTGTAAATCTCAGACTCTTCTACTTTCCTATTGTCTCACAATTGAGTCTTTACCCATTTATTTGATTTTAATTTATCTATATAAGCACGTGTCTCCATTCAATTTGTTCGACTGGTAAAAGAACAACAACAAAACAACAAACCTCCTCTAAAACACTTTGTTCACTTAGTTTTACTTAGAATTCTCTTCCCACCTCTCCTCAGATCTCCAGCCCACGCTACGAAGTTATTCACCAGCGAACACATCCACAAATATTCTACGTCTTCCTAGAACACACCAGTTGGAAGTCTTACGCCCATCTGCTAAATAACACATTCCTGAAGTCAGAATAAGCCCATTTCCTCTCTTGATTATTTATCTTTCATATATGTTTCAGTTTCCTACCCATAATATGTGGATGATTATTGTACATGGCTCTTAAGGTTGTTGTGAGGATTAATTGAAAATATAAGCACTTAACAGGTCAAAGCATACCTATGATTATTCTTACATTTACATGTTCTCTTCACAATTGTATTCAAGCTTTTACTGAGCAGGGTTTTGCCTCGCCTTGTGTACAATCAATTACTTACTACTCATTGTACATGATTATCTGCAGAGAGAGGAGGTCAGGATATTAAACCATTAAGTTATTTATTGACAGTTAACATCCTCAAGTTCAAGGAATGCCTACAATTTAAAATGTAGCCATAAAACTAGAAAAACAATCCTCTTCCAACATCCCAAGCTTTTATTAATTTTGACAAAACACATGAACATTTAGGAAGCCAAGTTAAGATGGTATAACTAGAACAATAAACAATTTTAGAAATTAGAACTTCATCTTCAGGGTAGACGTCCAGTGAACAATCTCTTTCCCAAGAAAACTTCCTGCAGCCATTTCTCTTAATTTAAACAGGTACCAGGCAAAAATATAAGGTTAGCTTTGGCAATTTCTCTGGACTCAAAAGGACAGAGGTCAATAGATGATTTTGACAACAAGGTCAGGCTTGGAATGTATATTTGAGTAATATAACGATGAAAGCCTAAGTAATCTGGAGGTGATAAGGAATGATATAAACGACAATGATTATGACCACAGCCTTCACTTTCTGAAAAAGTAAATCTCCATTTGAATATTTATAATCTGTATTGTTAAAAGACTTACTTTAAAAGGCTAAGGAAGAATGTTTAAAAACATATATTATTGTTGTAGAAAAGAACCTCATCAGTGTTATAAAATTATAGAAAAAAAATAACATTGAGGTGATTAATCTTAAAAATCAGCTGTAAAAAAGAAGGCTCTCATACCCTTTGGGACAGGATGGATGGACGTGGAGAGTGTTATGTTAAGAGAAATATGCCGGGCAGAGAAAGACAAGTACCACATGATCTCACTCTTATGTGGAATCTAATGAACAAAGTAAACTGATGAACAAAATAGATTCAGAGACACAGAAGCAGGGAACAGACTAACATAACAGTCTCTCAGAGGGAAGGCCAGGTGGGTGGGTGGGGGGATTAACTAAATTTATGTGCATATATGCATAACCCATGGACATAGACAACCGTGTGGCGAAGGCCTGGGGCAGGGGCGGGGTAGAAGGGGTCAATGGGGAAAAAAAGGGCAGCTGTAATATTTTCAACAATAAAGATAATTTTTTAAAAAAAATCAATGATATAAAATTTATCACAAGGAAAATTACAATGTAAAGGGTGAAAGGGTTTAGAAATTAATGGTTACAATATACCGCCCCTAAGGAAAAAAATTCTGTCACAAATCAACTATTTTAAAAGTTTCATATAAAGTGAATATTCAGAATTGGGTGATTAATTCCAAATTGGGGAAAAGGTCTATGTATACTGATGATCACGCTTGTACGAGGTATCCCAGAGAACTGAATGTCTCCAAATGAAAATATAATTGATTAAATTATTGCTCATTTTCTTAATATAATGTTACATAACATGAAGTTGTTTACAAAGATTTATAGTAACTCAGAAAATATTGAATGTATGTTTAGTGAGTATACACATATATACATATTTAATAGGACCACAATCAAGCAAATTTATGCGTAATAACTGGGCAGAAATATAAAAGAGGTTCCTTGGATTATGGGTGTCTAGTTGACATTTTTTCTTTTCACATTTTTCATTATTTTACCAAATATCTTTTATAATAAAATATTTTAATTTCCCCTTTTTCTTCTTACCCTCTTTCCCTTTTCCCTTCACTCTTTTCTTCATTCACAAGTTAGCATACCAACTAATAGTTTGGTTTCTGGATTCCAAAAGAACTGGGTTTAAATTACACATCAATCACCTCACAGTGTGAATTTATATAAGTCAGTAACTTCCCGTGTTTTCCCATCTAAAAATTAGCATAATAATAGCATCCCCATCTCCAATTGCTAGAAAATTAAATGAGATAATAGAAATAAGGTTCGTAGCCTTGTGCCTGCCATATGGTCATCACTCAACAAACAGGAGCTGCTGCTTTGCATTTTCTTGCCTGGCATTTCTCCCTCTGTGTACTACCCTGCCTCCCTTAAGAGAAGTTCAGTATTGTTAACAGAGGCGGACGGCACATCCAACATTACCTAACCGAGGTGTGTGTTCTTTATGTTGTGCCTGTTCTTTTCGTTGGGTGTCCTTTAATGTTGCGCTTCTGTGAAACGGACGGCAAAAGTTCTAGGAAGCAGTGATCATGAAATGGTGTTTTCCGAAAATAGCAGGAAGACGTCAGTATTTCAGAGAAAAAGAAACACATACAGCTAACAGTTATTTTGAAGAAAACATTGGCAGTATTTCTTTGCTTCTATTTTATCTCCTTGAGTCTATTTTATGTTCTTAAAATGAAACTGATGTGCCAGTCAAGCTCCTGCCCATGGAGAGGTTGAATGGGCCAAGGTCATCCTCCAGACCTCAATAGAACAGCCTCTCTTGATCTTCTACGTTTTTCAGAGTTTGCAGCGTTTGCTAACTGAGATTTCATATGCTAGTAACGCCTCAGTATGGAAACTTCGGGGCTTTAAACAAGGACATTTGAGGTAAAAATACAAAAACCTGTCGGTTTGGATTTCTTTGTTAGAATTTCAAAGCATATCCTTGAAACACATACTGCTTTTGTCTGCACATATTGTTATACGTAGTTATATGTGAATCATATTAATGTGAACTCCAAGAATATGCAATTATTCACTCATTTTCAACCATTTCCTGGAATTCACCCATGCTTTATAAAAAAGAAATGTCAGCATAAGAAAACCAAATCTTTTAAAAATGGTGTCTGTATTTGTCAGAGAAACAGAACAAACAGGATTTGCATACAGAGAGAAAGAAAGAGGCGGATTATAAGGAGTCGCTTTAGGTAATTATGGAAGACTAAAATGTTCCCAGACCTGCAGCGGGTGAGCTGGAGACCCAGGAGAGCTAGTCGTATACAATAGTTCCATCGCCAGTCAGAAGGCCTCAGAGCCAGGGGCCAATGGCGTGGGCTCCAGTCCAAAAGCTGGCAGACTAGAGACCCATCAGTTCAAGTTCGGTGGTGGAACAGATCAATGCCCCAGCTCATACAGTCATTATTCTTTAAACTTAATAGCAGTTTTCTGATTTTTTCCAGCCAAAAATACAAGAACAAAATAGAGGCACGATTAACAAATTATAGCTCAATTTAGGATAATAACTAATGAAGGGCAGGGTATAGGAGTGGGCATTTTCTTACTACCAGAAAAAACTTTTTAATAACATTAAATGTAAACTGTAATTTTTTTTAAAAAAGCACATATTTTTTATAAAAAATGTTGGGTTTTTTGTTTTGGAGGAGTCAATTCTGGGCAATGTGTTAGCTGCAAATACTTTTCCCTTCATTTATTTCTTTAACCTTTATGAATACATTCTATTGTAGTGTGCCATGCATGCAGAAGGGTAGGCAAAGTATTTAATTCAAGAAACAGGCTATGAACAGCACTCCAGAAGCTCCCTTATTCTTCTCTCAGTTATTACCTCCCCAGAAAAATAACCATGATTCTTACTTTCAATTCCATAGATCCATTTTATAAATAATCTTTTGTATCTGGCTTTTTTTTTTTTTAACTCCTCATCTGAGGACATGCTTAGAAAGTGGAAGGGAGAGAGAGAAAAAAACATCGATGTGATTGTTGCTTTTCTGGGAATCGAACCAGCAACCTTTTGGTGCACAAGATGACACTCAACCGACCGAACCACTCTGGCCAGGCTGTATCTGGCTTCTTTTTGCTCAATATAGTGAGTAAAAATGTTACATAAATTCATGAGATTTATCCATATGTTACATACAGTTTATTCTCTTTGCAATGTAGCATTCAATCCTATAAATATCACATTTTATCCACTCTACTATTAATGTGAAATTGGGTTATTTCTAGTTTGGGACTATTTTGAATATCCTACTATAAACATTCTTTTACATGTCTTACAATGAATATGTGAATAAATTCCTTTGGTATATATCTGCAAGTGGAATTTCAGAATTTTAATATATGTATTATGTTCAGCTTTAGTAGACTCTAGACACAGTTTTATATGTATCATTTTATATTTCTCCCAAAGGTATGAGAGTTCTAGTTGCTCCACATCCTTACCAACATTCCATATTGTCGATTTTTGTCAATTTAACCTTTCTGGAGAGTGTTTAAAAGTGATTTTAATTTGCATTTCTCTTTGACAACTGAAATTGAGTAGCTCTGCATATGTTTTTTGGTCATTTATATACACTCTTGTAAAATAGCCATTCAAGTCACTTGTGCATTTTTTGTATGGGCTTGTCTTTATTTACTATTATTACCACTGTTATTATTATTATTATTATTGATTTGTTGGAATTAGTTGTATATTCTGAAAACAAGTCCTTTCTCAAATATACGTATTAAAATTCTTCTTGTTCATGTTTTGCTCTTTCACTCTATGACATTTTTTGATAAGCAATAGTTCATTTTCATTTAATACAATCTGTTGATAGTCTTCCATTACAGTCAGAGCGTTCTGCATCTTTGTAAAAATTATTTTGCCTACTACAACATCATAAAGATATTCTATTTCTTTTTAAATGCTCTAATGCTTTATCTTTTACTATTAGAGCTACGATCATTCTAATATAGATTTTTTAATGATATGAAGCAAGGTTCAAAATGGGCTTACTATTTCCAGCCTATATATTCCATTGGCATAGCATTATTTACTGGGGGGGAAAAAATGCTTTCTCCATAGTTGCTGACATTTTGAATACCAAATTTAGCTTAGTTTTGCACAAACATAAAACAGCAAATAATATAGGTAACTCTGCTTTTTAAAAGTGCTTTGTGAACAAGTTTATTACCTACAATGTAGCAATTCATGCTTATAGTCTCCCCATACTCCTAATTCCACAATGTTACTGGTTTCAAAGAAGATAAGAAGTTACAGATCTTAATACTCACAGCGTCTAAAATAGTAACTGGCCTATGGCAGGTACACAATAAATGTTTCTTGACTGAAGTGGTTTCACATTATTCTAACTAATGGTGCTGAATTCTTCATTTATAAAGAACTATAAAATATTGGTATTCCTTATTTATATTCAAATTAAAGTATACATATCAAAGTGCTTAATTTGAAAAGATACATGTAATATATTCATGAAAGAACTAAGGAGAATTAAAAATCTGAGAATTGATAAAACTAACAATTTCTTTTTTCACAACAACATCATTAACATTTGAGACTGGTCTCATTTAGAAAATTACTACTTTAGAAATTCAAGAATTTCTATTTGAAATTTCTATGGTATTTTTATACACAGAAAATAATTGTGTTTTCCAAAGGTCTAATTTAAATCAAAACTACTGGTTTCCAATGAGGAACATTCCTATCCAAGTTCTCAGAAAGGAGACAGGTTGAATACTCAGTAGGGGGAAATGCTGGAACTTCTAGTCTACTGAGACTTAAAGGGCTAAGAATTAGAAACGCAGAAAAACAAAACAAATTTTAAAAAGTCTCCCAACCCAAATCCACATTTTCCAGAAATTCTCTTAATTTTGCATGAATCTAGCCATTTGCCCAGAAAAGTATTCTGTCAGCAAATGTGGTGCCTGTGACAACTGCAGCACCATTGAGTAGACACAGTGATGGAGAGAAGCCTGTGTTGGGTTCTGCTCCAGAGAATCCTGGGATCTTAGCAGAAGTGGAGAGATTCCAGGACACACTAAATCCTGAACTTAGAACATTTCAAGATCGCCTAAACCAAATTCCATGTTGTTTAATCTATTCTCTAGTTTACTAAACCACTTTCTTTAAAATGCAGTCTTTTCTTAATTTTTCAAACTAAACTGATCAAACTTGTTAAGCCTGTGTTTACGATTATTTGAAAAAAAGAAAAAACAGACTGCACACTTTGCCATATGGTTTCACCACACCACTTAATGTATGCATTTAGTAAGTTTCTCAGAACACACAAATTGGTAGATAGGGTGTAAATAATCTTAGATTCCTCTTATTTGTACTCCTTTGGGTAAAATAGTATCAGAATAAAAGTAAATTAAATAAAAAATATCTTACCTAACTTAACACATAAAAAAGAAACTACAATTTTATTTAAAAAATAGATTTGGTGGATTTTTCTTCGCATTATTTGCCTGTAAGTTTAACATGAACATAAATATGTTCTGCAGATCAAGCAACACTTTTTATCTCTTGAATCCTGGATATGCTTCTCTAAGCTTTGCTGTTTTTAGCTTAAAAAACAATGAAATATATCTGAATTGAGAGAAATCACTTCAAAAACTAGGTAAGGCAATACTATTAAAAATTGCTATAAAATGTATATTTACTAATTATTACTATGTGCCTTATTTTTGTGAAAAAGGAACATATAAACAATTTGGCTTCAGGTATGAAAAACTAAAAGGAAAGTCACTGAACTTGACATTCATTTCACTAAAGTTAGAAATTCAGGAATCTTAAAGACCAAGGTAAAAATGTTAGAAATCAGCAACCTGAGAAACGGGTCCACCAGAGGGCAAAACTAGTATGTTTCAATCTTCATTATAGAAATCATCTCAAAGTTATATATCTATTGTAGTATAAACATGCATTTATATGTATTTCTGCTCATTTGTCACAATAAAGCATAAATAGGTCACTTGTTATCCTTACTTCACTAAAATGAATTAAAGCTAGCAAAGGGGAGACAGTTAGCTCACAAGCCTTACAGTTCTGGATTTGTCTACCTTCCCAAATTGACGGCACAGATCCAGATTGGGGCACCAGATAAGTTATTCATCCCATCAAGCCTAGATTCATCACCTGTAACATGGCAAAAATAATACGACCTACCTCAATCTATAAGAAAGAGTCTATGATGTAGTATGTATAATATAATTAGCACAGCACCTTTTTGTGCAGTCGTGTTGTGAAGGTGATATTACTACCGGCAACATCACTGTCATCAATGCTATCCGGCGAGTAGCAGGGAGTTCTCCACTCCATTGAGTTCCAGGTCTGGAACTGGAGCATCTGATTTGTGGGGTCAACGTCCTCCAGGATCACTGTGCTCCTTTAAAGCTTTACTAAGTTAGTCTAAGAGAAAGTTGCAGTCTTGCCATGATCAAATCAACAGCTCAAACACAAATGTCTCCAGAGACAAGGCAGGAAATAGTAATAAGACAACAGATAATGTAGTGAACTATGGCCAGCTGGAAAGTATAAGCCCAAAGGTTTTCAAATTTGATTTTTCCCCTCATAGATTTGAAATGGGAATTTATTCCTCTTGGAATTTTGGCATAATAGTAAGAATACACTTCCAAACAAGCATCTAAATTTGAAGTGATGGAACCTGGATATTTAACAGTGTGAGAAACAGAAACATATTTAATGGCCAGAAATAATTCTGGTTAACATTCTTTAAGTCACAGACTTAAACTCACAGACATTAGCTTTAGCAATTGCCCTTAAGTTGATACAAAAGCCCAAAGCTCTCCATTTGTCTCCGTTCAGATATACAAGTCAAGACTGAGAATAAAGGCATTTCATTTTAGCATACAAGAGCCATACTATAAAGTATATTATGGATATTTTCTATGCTGGCTTTCTCTAACTATTCTACTCATGGGTGTGTGTGTGTGTGTGTGTGTGTGTGTGTGTGTGTGTTTGGGAGGGGCATTGTTTTACGTTTTTGTTTTGTTTCTGCAGCCACTCCCATAGGTTTTTGTTCTCATGACTCAAAATAGCTCCTATAAAGTCACCAATGGATTCTAGGCTCCAAAACAATATTCAAATTCAGTCCTTGTTTATGTAATCAGCACTGTGTAACCAATCTGATCATTCCCTATTCCTTCAAATAGTTTCTCTAGGCTTCTTAGATATAATTTTCCCTTGGCTCTTCTACTTCCTGCCCTGTTCTTTCTCGGTTTCTTTACTAGTTCCTTTTCATTTCTAGAACTGCTAATATTTAAACTTCCCTTAAGGCTCATTCATTAGACTTCTCCTCTTCTCCAACTACTCCCCTCCCTAAATGAAACTCATCCAGTCCCATTGATTTAAACACCACCAAATGCATGTAGCCTCTGCTCAGACCTCTTTCCTGAACTCCAGAGTCATATCTGTCTGCCTACTTGATATGTCCAGTTGGGTATCAAAAAGACAACTCAAACTTACATGTACAAAATGGAACTTCTGATCTTTCTTCTCACAATGTTCCCTTCCCCAGTAAATGGCATCTCCATTCTTCCAGCTGTCTAGATAAAAAAGCATGGAGCCATCACTGATTCTTTTTCTCTCAAATGCATATCTAATGCATTAGCCAATCCTATATGCTAAACATGAAAAATTATCTAGAATTTAACCACTTCTCACAACCTATACTCCCTGTACTATGACAGGCTGTGTACGGCCACAGACACTTTGAGAGTCTTCCCATCAAGAGATAAAATTTAAGTCCTCTACTTTGGAATTCAGATGGGCTCTGTGACTGTTTTGACAAATAGAACGACAGCAGTGATGTTGTGCCACTTTCTAGATTTAGGCCTTAAGACACTGGCAGCTACCACTTTTGGTCTCTTGGGATACTTGTTTTTGGAGTTGTAAACTACTTTATAAGAAGTCTGAATAGCACACTGGAAAGACCACGTGAAGAGGCCCTGAGATGATAGGAACATAATCCCAGCTTTCTTGATGTCCCTTCCAAGGCATGCGGTAAGTGTGTGAAGCTGCCTCGGATTCTCCAAGTAAGCTACCAGCCGAATACCTCCAGTTTGCTACTGTGAATAGTGCTACTATGAACATTACTGTACATGAGGCTTGTTCGTTCCTTAGGACGCAGAGCTGCCCAGCTGAGAGTCCTGTCTGCATCCTTGACCAACAAAAATGTGACATATAGTAAAGTGGCTGTTGTTTAAGCCACTAAGTTTTGGTAATTTCTTCCAAAGTAATAGATAACCAGAATAATCATCCTTTCCCAAGATACCATCATCCCTGTCTTGAATGACTTCAAAGTCTTCTAACTGATCTCTGACCTCCCCAATTCCAAGCTTGACAACCTTTTCTCCACAAAGGGGCCATAGTAATTTTTAAAAAATATATATTATTATTCCTTCCCCCAAAGCCCCTCGTTTGGTGCTTATCTCATAGTGGTTAAGTTCTGTCTCATGGAGGCTAATAGCCAAGGGCTTTGGTAGCCCCACATGATCTGAGCTTTCTGCTGTTCTGCCTTTACATCCTACATTCCTCCTTGCACCCACTCCACTTCAGCCATGCCGGCTTCCCCGAGATTCCTCAAACACACCAAGCACACTCCCACTGCGTGTACCACTGCATTTGCAAATCTATTCCCTACGCCCAGAACAAATGTCCTCCCTTGTCACCCACTCGGCTAGCTCCTTCCTTTCCATACATTGTCTGCTTGAATGACATCTTTAAGAGCAGAGTTCAATGACCGTCATAAATAAAATAACATCCCAACATTCCCACACCAGTATACATATACTCTATCATCTTATATCGCTTTATCTTTTCCTTAAAACATGTAATATAGCCATCTGCATCACCTATTCACTTGTTTATTTTCTGTCTCATCTCTTTTTGTATAATTTTATTGCATTCACATGATACTTTAAAAAGATATATTTTTAAAACTCATTTGTTTTTAAATTTACAAAATACTACCATGTTTACAATCTCTGGAATCCATTTTTTCATTTAACCATTTACTACTAATATTTACCCACGACACTGCATATTGCTATGGTTTATTCACTTTGCCTGTAGTGTTACTTTGTAATAATGTACAACGAATTACTCATCCACTCCTGGCCTGACTGGCATTTAGATGTTTTTTAAATTTGCTACTGTGAATAGTGCCACTGTGAATATTATCATATAGGTCTTCATGTTCAAGATTTCCCCCTAGTAAAATTCCTACCAGCATGATGCTACGTCATAGGTTATTTGAATGTTATGCTTTTCCATTACTCTTTACATCGGGCCATATTTCCACTGAAAACCATCTAAGTGTCCTCAGTCCCTATATACAGACCAACATATATACCTATGTAGGACATCTGGCGGTTGCCTTTTCAACATCTATGCTCCCTTTTATCCACCAACAGTAACCTAATTTTCTCTTGATAAGTTCATTGCTTTCCCATTTTTAGAAGTTCAGGTGAGAGATTCTGGGAAAAATACTTTTATTTTTCTTCTATGGAACGTACCAAAGAGATGCTCTCATCTCCTGGATTTGGCAATGAAAGATGCAAGGCTTATAACCTGGAAATGGGGCAAATCCTAGGGACACAGAGTCAAGAAATAATAACAGAGAGACCAAATCCTGGGGATATCTCCAGGCCCTAATAAGCCTTATATCTAAAATGGATCTTATCCCCAGAATTTTAAGATGCCATGATCCAATAATCCCTACCATTTACTTCTTCCCCCTTTAACCCGAGTTTCTATTACTTTTCTCATAAAATTCATAATGCACCCTTAATTTTATCTCCAATTTTCCTTTGCATTAACCCTTTACCCAGCTGTTCCCAACCAGGTCCCTTGCTTCCAAACACATCCTGACATGTATTATTTTCTACCTTTCATTTGGCAAAACCCACTCCCATCTCAAAGCCCAGCTTCGTTCCCATCTCTTTTATTAATCATTCCTTGATCATGGTGGGACATCATATGACACCACGGCACTTTTCTGTTACTCCTTCATGGGGTAATGTTCTATTTTTGTCATCTCCTTTAGACTCTAATATTCCAGCGGTTTTCTTCTGTTGTGCTGTAGTATACTTGTCCTCTTGTCTAACTTATATGCTTTCTGAGTTCAGGAGGCATGAGTTTTATTTTACTATTTCTTCTAAGACAGTAAATCATTGTTTTAAAATATATCTTTATTGATTTCAGAGAGAGGAAAGGAGAGGGGGAGAGAGAGAGAAACATCAATGTTGAGAGAGTCATTAATCGGCTGCCTCCTGCATGCCCCCCCACTGAGGATGGAGCCCGCAACCCGGGAGTGTGCCCTGATGGGAACTGAACCGAGATCTCCTGGATCCTAGGTCGATGCTCAACCACTGAGCCACGCCGGCCAGGCAGACAGTAAATCATTTTTAAATGAATACAATATGCAAAGCACATCCACACTTTCTCCACGTGGTAGTCAACTTCTCACTCGGTTTCTTAGTTTCCAAAACACAAGAGTCTGCGCTGAACCAAAAACCCCATCACTGTTAAAATAAAGCAATGAACCCTTGTACTGCAAGTATCTCTCCCCAGTGTATTGCACTGGATGTTTTAACAGACTGTGAGTTGTTACAGGTATAAGATTTAAGTAGTTTTAACAGAAAACATTAAAAAAAACCTTAATGCTCATGAATAATTAATTAAAAATAGTGTTCTAGCCCTGGCCTGGTGGTTCAGTTGGTTGGAGCATCCTGACACACACCAAAAGTTGTGGGTGAGATTCCCTGTCAGGGCACATACCTAGGCTGCAGATTCGATCCCCAGTCAGGGTGCATATGGAAGGCAACTGATTGATATTTCTCTCTCACATTGATGTTTCTCTGTCTCTCTCTTTTTCTCTCTCTCTCCTCTTTCTCTAAAAAACATATCCTTGGGTGAGAATTAAAATAAATGAATAAACAAAATAAAAATAAAATGTATACTATGAAGATACAAGAGAAAAGCTTAGCATATCTGACAAATATTTATGAGCATTTCTAAACTAAAAATAAATAACCACTGAAAACAGAATAGTGAAGAGAAAGATGTCTAGAATGAGAGTGTCAAAATATCTGTGAAATGAATGAATCTCATATGATCCAGATTGAGAAATTTAAAAATTCACAAATTGAGGCATCAGAAAGGGGACATAATATCAAAGCTTTGAGAGTGTCTGGTTATGATACCACTGATGCATTTGTCAGAAATTCGTGATGACAGTATTCCAAAACCATTTCACACTTTTCTAAAAATTAGCTAAATTCAATTCATAAAACTTCTACTCAGATGGCTCCACAAGTTAACCCAGTTAATGTCTAAAACCTGTGTGCCAAGTAAGCATCAATGTCTGTGGCATTGTACAATCTATTATTACCAAAGAATGAGTAATTCTCACTTTTATATTACTGTGTTCACTACAAAAATTAAGAAGTTATAGCCTATATGCCATGCTATACAACATAGACAATAAATCAACACTGAACAGTATTTTCTATTTAGAACTGGTTCCCCTGATTAGGTGGTAGAGGAAGTACGGAGATGAAGGGATAGGAGTTGGTCCTTTATAGCTTTTTTATAAGTACATTAAAAAGTCATTTTTTCCTGGATGATTTTATTTTGCTTTCTTTCAAAAAAGATCTTTCCCATAAATATCTCATATCCCTGATGATAACCAATGACAGAAAGTTCACCACTTGCTCTTTGGGGCAGTAATAATTCTCTGCTAGTTGCACAATCTTATCACACAGGAAGCTTTTAAAAGTACAGATTCTTCAGGCTCTATCCCAGCCCTATTGATCCAGAATGGGACCTAGAGGCCTATATTTTTTGAAAATCAGCTTCCTAGGGGCAGGATTGGCATTTGCAGTCTCTGCTATTGCTGCACACTGCCTGGCTCCATCTACATCATATTTCTGGATTCTCTAGGTCTCCTAAAAGGTAAATAATATACAAAGAAGCAAATACCTCACAGAAAAACCTTGTAATCACTTGTCCAGCAGATACTAGCAATACATTAACAACCACAGAAACAGGCAGGGTCCCAGTATGTTCATTTGAACTAAAGCTGTGTCATATCATACTAGAAATATACCTTGCAACCATGTGAAATTACAAAGACTATCATACATTCAGCAGACTCATCCAAAATAGACATGTTGAAACTGAGTAGAGATGGGTGAACAGGGAGTGGACCTGGAAAAGACTGGACCTGGTCCAAAGGGACAGATCATTTATTATACAAGGGCAATCTCCTAAAAGATAATGAATTGTCTTAACGATAGCCTCCCACTAGGCTCTGTGAACTCTATCTATTCCAGACCAATGTGATAGAAATAGCACAGTGGTAAAAAAAAAATTAACCGAAAAAACCAAGGCAAGGTCCAGTCTGTCAGGTAAGAGGTCCTATGTGAGCTAGACAGGTTGTCAGGGCCTGTCTTAGTCAGTTTGGGGTGCTGTAACAAAATACCATAAACCGGGTGACTTAAACATCACCACCACTACCACACACACACACACACACACACACACACACACACACGTTATTTCTCACAGTTCTGGAACATTAGAAGTCTAAGATCAAGGTTCCAGTAGATTTCGTGCCTGGCGCAAACCTTCCTGGTTTTCACATGGCCGGCTACCTTCTTATTGTATCCCCACACGGCAGAGAGGCAGAGAAAAAGCAAGCTCTCTTGTCCCTTCGTATAAGGGCACTAATCTCATCATGAACACCCCACCCTCATGACTTCACTGACTTCATTTAAACCTAATTACCTCTCAAAGGCTCCATCTCTCAAAACCCTCATCACACTGGGGGTTAGGGCTTCAAAATTAGAATTTTGGTGTTGGTATACAACATGCAGCCCATAACAGGGCCCTAGGTAAGTAGACTGTGCTTTAGAAAAAAAAAAAACTAGGCCAGAAAACCAGTAACACACACTGAGTATGTATTTTGAGTTAAAATCCAACAATGCAAATGGGTAGACACAGGAGTGCCATTACAGGCTTAAATGGCATACAGGAGATATCTAGCTTAAGACAATAGACTTAGCCTCTACATTAATTTGTAAAATATGAGAAGTATGTAAGGATAATACACACTGATCTGATAAGCATGAAAGACCAAACACAAAATGTTGAAAAGCTGTTTACTTAGAAATTATGCAGGAGCTGAGTATGCCTTAGGAATAGAAAGATAAAAGAATTGATAGAACTTTGTGAGGCATATAAGAAAATCACATTTTTACCAATTTAAGAGTAATATATCAAAGATCATACTGAAACTTAAGAACAGCATGATGCTAGATAAGTTAGGGTAACAGTGTTTTTCTGATTGAATTCATAGAGAATTGCTTCTAGAATCTGTATGGGAAGCTATTCAAAAAACCGCTGACAGTTTTTGCTTCCCAGGAAGAGGAGGGGGAGGCAGGGAGACAGAAACAGTCTTACTATCTAGTGAATGCCCTTTTGAAACTTCAATTGTATGGAATATACATCTATAAACTATTCAAAAATTAACTCATTTGAAAACAAGAGATGTTTCCACTTCTTACTTTGTTTTTTTACACATGGATGTAACCACCTTCTGAAGCCAGTGATCAAAAACACATCCACCAGCCAACAGCAAACCTCAGCAAAAGCACTGTCCTAGCAGCTGTGAGGCCAAGAAACTCAAGACTGTATGGTGAAAACAAGCACCAAAAGAAAACAGATAAAACTCAACAGGATACAAAAGTACATGTCAGTCAAGCTATTGTTTAGGTAACATCCCCAGGAATGGGCAGGAGGAAAGTCACTCACCACAGTCAATCACGCTACACTTACACATTTACCACAGAATATGCCACGATCTGTATGTGAAAAGGCTGCTTCAACACCATCAAAATTCAGGGGGGGAAACTATTTAGAATAAGTTGAAATGTCAAAATACTGTGAAAGAAATCCATGTGTAATGCAATTGGAACATTAACTGCACTTAAAATAAGCCCAGTACTCAAAACAATGAGGTACTTGGTTTTGAGAAGATAACTGCTAAGGATTGTAATACACTTTAGAATTAACACAGCTATGTCACAGGAAACACTTTTCCTTTCTTCCATCCCACAAATCCTGCAGTGGTGAATATTATTTTTATTTCATGTGTATGGCTAGAGATTTGCCACAGACCTCACAGATTGGATGTGGAAGAGAAAGGACTAAAGAGTTCTGTTTATTTCAAATACCTACGACCTTTCCAGATCACATTTTGATGAATTAGAAATCCAATCAAACATGACAGGAAAAGTTCTTTTTAAAAACTGGTAGTTTTGACCTGCTTCTCCACATTGGGGAAAGATTAATCAGATTAACTAGTCTGAACAGGCTAGTTTACACATATAAAGGTTATAGAACTTCAAAATGTCATGTATAATTACACCAATTTACCACTTTACTTTTCAAGGTTATACATGGCTTCAATATTTTTTGAACCCCCTTTTCCCCAGTTAACTTTCAATATATCACATAGGAAGAGACTGAAAAGCTCAGCTAGGATTTCTATACAAGTATAAGATACACACACAAATGGATCATCAGTACACTAGCTCCCCTCAAACTGCTACAACCCTTTGTGCCACTGCATACATCTGAAACTTTCCATTGTGGATTGCTAACACAAGCCAATAAAAATTTTTACGTTAACTTGTATTGTAGGGTGCTAGAATCCAAAAATAATCAAAACCAAAAATTACCAAAGTGTCAAATGAAGCCTACATATTTTATTGGTGTCATAATTGAGTATATAAGCTGTACCTCATTCATATAAAGCAGTAAATTTCCTTACAAAAATTATGTAAGAATTAGAAGACACTGACATATAGTATCACTTGTTAAGGGGATTTAGATACTAGTTTTAAGTAAACCCCTTTATGCAATTATTTCCAGAAGGATATGACTAATCATTCCCTAAAATAAGAGACATGAAAATTCACATTCAAAGTTACATGTGGGACTATCCTTAGGGCCTAGTGACAAGACTTCTATTTGGTTTGAAAATTTCCTCCGTCAAAAACACAGAAGTTGAGTAGCTATCTTATTTATATTCTTTCCAAATATCTATTATCTTTCTACAATTACATATTGTTTATATAAAAAAAATTTACCTCCAATCATTATGCCAATTTACTTCTTAATGGTCTTTCACCTTTAGGTGAAGAAAATCTCACTGCCTTTAATCTATTTTGTAAAAATAGAGTATTTAATTTTATTTTTAGCTTTATTGAGGTATAATTGACAAGTAAAATTGTAACATATTTAAAGTGTGCAACACAATGATCTGATTAACATATAAACTACAAAAAAATTCCCACCACTGAATTAACACAGAGAATGGATTATTTTAAAGAATAGCTCTTAAAACTTCTGTTTTTTAACTTATAAAAAACTCCCCAAAATATGAAAATGCTTTAATAATCTTAAGGTTAAAAAAACAACCCTAAGTATGGTAGAAGTCCTAATTTCTAATGAAAAGCTCCCGTACTTTGTAAAAGAAACTCTAAATCTCTAACCATCCCCCACCCTCCCTCTTCTGAATATTAAATATTTTCTAATATTAACAAGTTCCAAATAGAATAAGTTCCAAAATAATTTTTTGCAAGCATCCATGTATAAGAATTTTAACAGTGAAAAACATGTTATTTCAAATCATGCTAAATAATTTCAAATTGTCAATAACCTAATGATCATATATGGTTCACATGTAAAGGCAATATATGGAATGGCAGAAGATATTTGCAAGTCACCTATCAAATAAGGGGGGTAATATCCAAAAAAATATATGGAACTCATACAACTCAACAGCAAAAGCACCAACTAATTCAACTGAAATTTGGTGAAAGGACCTGAAGAGACATTTCTCCAAAGAAGACACATAAATGGCCAACAGGGATATAAAAAGATGCTCAACATCACTAATAATAAAGGAAAAGCAAGTCAAAACCGCAATGACATGTCACCTCACCCCTGTTAGAACAGTTATTATCGAAAAGTCCAAAAATAACAAGTGTTGGCAAGGATGTAAAGAAAAGGGAACCCTTGTGCACTGTTGGTGAAAATGCAACTTGGCCCAGCCTTACCGAAAAGGGTATAGAGGTTCTTTAAAAATTAAAAATAGAACTATGTGATCCAGCAATTTCACTTTTGTGTATATATCCAAAGGAAATAAAATCACCATCTTGAATAGATATTTGCACTTCCACAGTCATTGCAGCGTAATGTACAGCAAGGTGACTACAGTTACTCATAATGTATTGCATATTTAAAATTTGCTAAGAAAATAATCTCAAGTGTCCTCACCAAACACAGGTGATGGATATGTTATTAGCGTAATTGTGGTAATCATTTCATAATGTATACATGTATCAACACATCACACTTTACACGTTAAGGATACGCAACTTTTATTAGTCAATAGTCCCTCAGTAAAGCTGGGGAGGAAAAAGCTAACAAATGACAGCATCCTTTACTTGAACCCAGGTCTCCTGAAGCCCACTCCATATCTCTTTTCATCATTTCCTTGCATGTCCATTTTAATGTATTAGTAATGATAATTTGAAGCAATTTGCAAAAAGGGCACAAATGCATTCAAATCAAATACCCTATAGGCAGAATAAAGTATAAGGGGGGAGTGGAAAGAATGTATATATTAAATAGATATATACATGTATGTAGCTGGACCTAGAACTATATGGAATGTAGGTGAACTGTGTTACTGAAGTTTATGTTTGGTCTTCAAAATACATGCTTTTCTGTACGCTATGGGAGGAGACAGAAAAAGAGGGAGTTAAGTCACAGTTCTATTTATGCCATTTAAACAGTGAATTTTCCATTTAAAAACACTCCGAGTCTCACAATGGTATTCACGAAAAGTTTGGTGATTATATTCAAAGACTACCACTTGGCTGACATATAATTCCTGCTCATGGAAACAAGAACTAATGATTTTAACATGGTGTCTCACATACAAAAAAAAATTGACTGAGAAATTTAAATTATAAAAGGTTATCCAGCAAATTACATCTATAATTTGGAGAAACCAGCAAGTTATTCACTTTATTAGAAAGAAAGGTCCTATTATGAATGTTTGTGGGCTGAAGGTTTCTTCCCACATAATTCATATGTTGAAGTCTTAACCCCCAATGTGATGGTATTTGGAAAGGGGGCCTTTGGGAATCAAGTAGTTTTAGATTAAATCATGATGGTGGGACCCACCATGATGTGATTAGTGTCCTTCTAAGAGGAGGAAGAGAGAACAGATCTCTCTATCTTTACCACTCGAGGACACAGCAAAACGGTGGCTATTTGAAAGCCAGGAAGAGAGTCCTCACCAAGAACCAAACCTGCCAACACCTTGATCTTGGACTTCTCAGCCTGGAAAACTATAAGAAATAAAGTCCTGCTGTTTAGGCCACCCAGTCTGTGTAATTTTGTTATGGCAGCTGGAACTCATACAGACCCAACACTGTGTTTCCCCAAACTGACTTATATTTAACAGTGAACAACTCTTTTCAAATAAATCTTCTGTGACACCTCTGACCTCAAAAGGTTCATCAGAATACATGAAATCTGAAGCAGAGAAACTGTTTGGAGCCGGGAGATCAACTATTTTCCCATGAATAAGAATATCACCTTGTGGATGCTGAATTGACTATCAATCAATCAATAAATGCTACACATTTACAAAGATTCCCTTGAAAGAATGCAGAGTTCATTAGCACAAAGCCTCCCACATTGGCAATATAAACCTACATAATAAAAGGGCAGTGACTTAGCAAGAATTTGGCTTCACCATCCAGTGTCACTGTCATGAGTTTCCATCAGAACACGGAAGACAAAAAACATGCTGCATCTGTTTCTCCTGCATTTGGGCACCTTTCTTGTGTTAGTTTGGCAATCTTAGCTGAATTCATGAAGAAAATATGTCAGGTGTTCACGTGACGTTCCTTCCTTATAATCCCAACCTAACCCACAATCCTTCAAGTTACCATCATGTTACACTGGTAACATAAAGCTTCTCTGCATGCCGTGAGCTGGTGAGGCTGACATCTAGGCTGCTGTGGGGCTTACATGAGATAGTGTATGTGGAACAACTAACATAGGACCAAGCGTAGTCCTTTCTTATAAATGCTAGTTCTCCTACCTGTATCCACCCAGTCTTGCCCCCATTAAGGAAACAGAATTACCTCTCAGATTACAGCCAGGTGGCAACCTGAATTTTATTACCGCTTCTCCTCATGCCTGAGGTCCTGCATTGCTATTCCACTGGATCATGGTTCATTGAGTATTAAGAGGCAATTCAGTTCTTTAATACTCACTTTTGTTTAAAAAAATATTTGTCCATTCTATATTTGTCCAACTGAATTTTTAAAATACTAATTAAATATTTGAAATCGCCCTCTGTTAAATTTGGTCATAATTTCTGCCCACAGTGCCATACTATCAAGATCTTATGAATTCTGAATTTGCTACAAATAGACAAACAAACTCTGTACACATATAAACACTCTTCGGAAAGAATGCATGGAACTATCTGCATAGTCTCCCAAAGTGGGAGCTTACAATGAGAACCTACAAAATCATAGCTGGTAGTCCTGCCTGCACACCTGGCCCCTTCCGAAAACAGCATTCAACAAACTTAATTTGAAAATTTGATTCTAAACTTCAATATGTTTTCTATCCTCTCTCAAGTGTGTGGCATCAGCAAATTTAATTAGTATTCTTTCTAAAGATTTAACCAATTTAAGGAAAAGATATTTAAATGAGACAAAGCAGCACAGACAACTTACCGGAATGTTACTACAGGAAGCCTTGTTTATTAGACTCAACAATTAGACAAGTAGAACATTGAATTCCAACACGTGACTTGCTAAACAATTCTATCTCATTTACTGAAAGACTGCTTTTAATTGGTATGATTCGAGTGTGATTGTTTTATTTATAATTATTATACCAAGTTATAACGTCATTGAGGCTATTATTCAACTGTGCTTATTGAATGTGGTATAGAGAATTAAGAAAAATAAAACACTGATCAGAAGCACTGCAAGAATGAAGGACAATGGTTATATCTGTGTTGATAAGTGGTTACTGATTGCCTTGAAACATAGTAAGAGGTTTCCTATTCTTGAAACCAAATGCACCCATTGCTCTGTGTGTGGCCTCAAAATCTTTCTAAAGGAATGTGAGCAAAAACATGATTATGATCTGGTGATCTTGCAAATACCTTGTAAAGACAATGGAGTATGATATTCACCTTGGAAGTGAAAAAAACCGAGTGATTAATAACAACAACAAAAAGACAAGAAAAAGCACCTTTACAACAAAAGCAAGAAGCTGCCTGCATGCATTATTATCTAGAATAACTGTGTTTATAAACTGTGAGCTATATAATTCAAAGCATCGCTTTTCCTGCTGTTGGTGAAGGTCCCTCCTGTATAACAAAGCCATCCTGAGACACTCTGCAATGTGCATTACTAAAATCATGTTATGATGCAGAGAAAGGAGTATCTAGTTTACCACTTAGTAATCTCACCAAAACATTAAATGAGTGTGATAAGTTCAGTTTTTAAGAATAGACACTATATTCTGATCATTGCTGCTCTCTTTAATGTCCTCAGATGATGGTTTAATAACAAGCCTATGTATAATTTTGCAAGAATAATCTGCATATGTACCTCACATGATATTTTTTCACTGAAGGGAAGAAAATGCTTTACCACTTCTTAATCTGTTATTTCCTTCATTCTTTGTGGTATCTGAGTGTTATGGAACTAGCACTAAAACTGGTTTGTATTTTTAGGTATATCACCTAGACAAATTTGTCTTGGACAAACCAGTTAAAATCTCTGGACTGACTGTAAAATGAGAGAAGTAGATGAGTTCAGAGTTATCTGATCCATTCTCTGAACTGCGTGATCCCAGAGGGTTGATAATAGTCAACATCATGAACCTGGTTAGTTGAGGAGACAGGTTCAGAACCCAAGACCTTTTCATTTGAATCCTAATATTTCATCATCAACACGAAGTAGACGGCTCTAAAAATCAACAGGAAATGGGTGCTACAAAACCTCCAAGCGCATGACATGCTAAGGAAATAAAAACAAGAATCACAATGATAATTTCTTGAAGAATCTTCTGCAAAATTTTTATTACTATAAAATACAATTTGCCTAAACTTAAAAAGTTGCTGAAGAAATTTCCACATGGTTTATTTCCACAAAGATGGTCCAAGATCAAGAAATATGGTTTATTTTGTATGTAAAAATATTAGTTTTTAAAAATGACAAGAATTCGCTACAACTGTTTCTAACTTTTTTAAAAAAAAAGAAGGGGAAAAAATGAAAATTAAAAACAAAAAACCCTGCAATTCTTTGGAGAACAAGATAGGAATAATCTACATGCAATCAAAAAATATATTTATTTTCAAGTTTATCTTAAGTTATATAAAAGACATGGATTTTGAATGGTAAAAAGATAGTGTGTTTCACCTCAGGCTTTAAATTTTCCATTTGACTTCAGCCACATTACAAATGTAAACACCACTGCCTAAAAGAATACATACGCCTTATTGTTTTGGTTCTATTAATAATTCTTCTGTATTTTATAGGTCATATTAATGTTATGCACAGTGACTATCAATAAGAAAGCGTAAAGCCTCTTGTTCCCAGTGCAGTCACTTGAGGCAATATAATGGGACTGAGACATGAGTGCTTCTCATTAGTCCCCACTGAAAACATTTCCAGCCATGTCAATGAAAGGAGCCACTGGAGGCTTCTGAAAAACACAAATTGAATTTTAAATAAGTATAAATTTCAGAGGTTCACATGCTACCTATTGTAGAGCCTGCTGCTACAATGAAAGCCACATGTCACTTCCAGCCTCCAGTGTCACAGGGGATTGTAAAGTGGAACCTGAGAGGATGCGTAAGACTCACTTTTGTTTATGGCTCCCTTGGTAAGCAAGTTCTCTGGTCCCACGTGAGTGGGTAAATCTATGAGATATTCTGGATATCTGCACTGAGCTCTTGAACGTATTCGTATTCATTCATCCAATCAAATGTGAAATTTATTAAATACATAAGAGATGATGTTAGCACAACAAGCGAGCCTGTTCTACCAAGTCAGAGAATCCACTAGTATCTTCCTTCTAGTAAGCCAAGGAACCCGTCCCCTGTGGCTAATGCCTTTCTCCACATACCAGTACTGACAATAGTGCCATATCAACATCAATTTCTCTTATATAATCATCATATCTTACCCTTATATATGTATGGATCTTCCTTTGAGCAAAGGAAGGATTTGCAGTTTGTAGAAAACTTGGATTTAACGTACAGTGGCATCTGATGAAACTTAACTATAAACTTATTCCCAGTACACAGAGGAGGCTAACATACATTTACTGTGTACTGAATATGTGGCAGGCTATACGAAGTGAACAACTTGATGAGGGAGCTCTTATTATCCACATTTAATAGACGATGAATCTGAATCTAAAGTGAAATTGAATAACTGGCCAACAGTCACACAGCTAGTTAGTCAAAGAACCAGCATCTTTACTCAAGTTCATCTGATTCTAAAAGTCAAATTTTAACTCAGCTTCTTGGAGAAAGAATAAATACATACTGGGGGCTGACGAAGAGCAATGAAGATACTGAAATACTCAGGACATCTGCCAAGTTCTGTCCTTCCCTCCTTTAGGCTACACTGCATTTTAAAAATATGTTAACAATAAGGAAGAAAAGAAATGTGGGTAAAAAACAGAGAGAGGAAAAATAATAAAGGAAGCATCTATGTTCAAGGAATTATGCTGGGTACTTACACAAATATTAGCTCATTGATTCTCTTAATATTCTTTCTGTTTTCACAGATGGAGAAAACACCTTCTAAAGAGAAGGCCCAGGACTTAAATCCAGGCTGTCTGCCTCAGAGCTGACACATTTTCCCAGCACCTCTGTCTGCTGTGTATGTCTGGGCCCGCTCACTCTGTCAGTCCTAATCAACACAAGGGCCACTGGCACAGTTCTCATCAGAGCGTAAGGGGAAGGCAGCTGTTTTCTATAACTCCTTCATTTCATCTTTATTTATTCACCACCAAACCCAGAAACTTCCTATATTTTGTGCCTGTAAAATAATCAAATCCAGTTTGTCACTTCTTCATTCTTTTTCATTTCACTGCAAATAATTTCTATTCCACAAAAAAACAAAAACAAAACACTAAGATATGAGCTGCTCAAATATAATGACTAAGTCTATTTTTTCTCAACAAATTTTATAATGTCTTGAACTTCATATTTGGAGTTGTTATTTGTTAAGCAGTAATAGAGGACTGTTTAAAGATGCTCTCCTAGTGATAATGACCAGTAGGTGCCATGGGCCACCCTCTGCACTCTGTCATTTTCCTGATGACATTTTTATGGAAGGCATTGCCTCTGCCCAGCACAGGTGTACTGTACCTCACCTCATCATTTAGTTAATGTGGGTTCATTCTTCAATTTTTCTCCTAAGAAAGTTTGCTCTGATTTTCCTGTTTTGTTTTGTTTTTACCAAATCCCCTATGTATCCTTTACAGGGCGATGAGTGTTGCAGTCGTCCATTTCTATGAATATAATTCCAGTCCATTAGGGTAGAATATAAACTTCAGGAGGGCAGGAGTCTATTTTTACACAATATTGTATCCCTAAGTGCCTACCAATATTCCAGCGTGTAGTAGGTGCTCCACTGAATTAATTTGCAAATTAACCACCTAGAGTTCGGGCTAGACAAATCTGTAGCCATGGAACATGATAAAGTATACTGGATTTGAAGCTCAGTAAATAGGGACCATGTCTCACCCTAGCTACTTTAATCATGTCCTGTGTTGGCTCCTAATTCATTACCAATATATGCCTTTTTTTAATACCAAGAATACGAAGTTATATTTTAAAGAATCAACAAAGTGTGTGTTTAGTATCTTCTCCAACATGAGATGCTGCAGTAGTTCAACGAAATTTAGATTGCGGTTCCTTTTGTTAAAAAGTTCATAGAGGAATTGTTTGAGTAATTTGCTCAGAGCAATTTGAGGACATGAAAAAGAGGCAGCACCAACACAAGCGAAATAGAGAGAACACTGAAGGTGAGGGTAGGCAGACAAGGTCTCAGGAAGGATGAGGCATAGACCCAGTGCGCAGCAGGAACTGCACAGGGTAACACAAGAGGAGGTGGTTACAGACTGCAGACGCCAGGAAACATTAGCTATTCTGAAGGAAGGGAAGGAAGCCTGCTTGAATCCTTCAGGGGGTGAAAAAGCAGTGGGAACATTTCCATTAGCAGGGAGACAGGAGATGAGTATCCTAAAGCCCAGCCTGAGGCTTCAGGTGATACACGGAACAGGAGAGCCACTCCCAGTTAACAGCCGAGGACATGCTGGAACCTATGTTAAAGAATGAAAGTAGAAAAACAGGCAAGTTTAGGCAACTTGGAGATATGAGGACAGTAGGTTAATACTTTCCTCTTGGCTTTATTATTAAAGAGGAAACAAATGTGTATGTGTACATGTTGAGGGGTCAGAAAGAGGTCCGAGGTTTTCTTTTTAAACAAAGACAATATTTTCAGCTCTTAGGTATCAGTGCATTTAAACTTGGTTTGGTGCGTCAAAATCTAATTTGTGGAATCTCAACAAAAGCAGAAAGCATGGCAGCCAGGAAGCAGTTTATATCAGTCTATTCCCTAATTCTTCAGTCATCTCTTGGTCAATGGCAAGTCAGATACCATCGCGATGTTACATGACAGTCAACCCACAAGAAGATAGCGTGTGTCAAGCCCCAGCTTATTTCCAGTTCTACTGATAAAAGGTAATTCCAGGACAATGACAAAAGCAAAGGCTTGAGGGTCAATTATAACATTTGACCCTTTAAATTGAAGGGTGAACCAGTCAGATCATGAACAGCTGAAATGACTGGCCTGTTATTTTGTATAAACTTCCCAATTTTTCTTTAAAACAACTCTAATTCAACTAAAATAAACTTTTTCCTTTTACCAGTAATGAAAAGTGCACAATAATTTTAAATATTTTTCTCTTTATTATTTACTGTTTTTAAAGACCTTTCTTTGTTCTTTTTATTATTAACGATTTAAATTTCCAAGTCTGCTTCACTGACATGATTTGCTTAAAAAGTTGTAATTAAGACCTGGCTGGGTTTTAAGCAGGAAACTGTGAAAGAGTACAATCTTCATGTAAACACATGACTACAAAATATTGATGTACCTCTATCTAAAAAGCAATGGCTACAATGGCTCAGGCAAGCACTGCTGAATACCAGCGAAGTTAATATATTTACAGTTGATTACCAAGAAATAGGTGCAGGTTAGGAAATGAAGTGAACAGTAACATTAGTCATACATGTTTATCTACCATACTTGGAAACAGGGTCACACAGCTCTGGTTTCCTTTTCTGAAATCAAGATTCTCAACTTGAAAAACACCCTCTATCTTCCTCAGTATCTCTTTGGACTTAGCATTGTCATTATCTGCACACAGAACCATAGGACACTGATCCCAAATCCACAATTTATCATATCCCGTGATCAAAAACTTTGGTGTTTTTATCCTTAATACTCAGTATTTTTTTCATAATTCAGAAGCAAGGTCCTATAATAAACAAAATAAATAAGCTTTCTTACCTATTGCCTGTGTGGGTGCATGCTTTTGTGAAAACAGATAGATTCATTCACTGTGCACTTTAATCGATTTTTAAAGAGAAAGAATAAATTATATCCATACAGGCATTCAAATCCTTACCCTTTTATGCATATTTGCAAGTCTCACAGCATGCAGGGAATTAATACTTGTTGCAGAAATATTTAAATAATTTCACATTTCAAATAAGTGTGCACTTCACTAACTTCAGTGACTGACACTCTGCTCTTCAACAATGTGTGCCAGATAACAAGAACTCAATTTCGTTTTTATCCATTATGTTCTTGTGGATAATGCCAAAGATAACTAATATTGTAAAAATGAAAGTTGTATCATAATGAGGATCATTCGCCTTCCCAGGGAAGCACAGGAGTAAGAATATCGGTGAAAGATTTAAGGAGAAAAATTACAAAGAGAAAAGGCACCAGCTCTTACATTTTTCCTCTCAGGGCAGGCCAACAGAGCCTGAGTTTACAGAGAGACTCACGCACCTGACTAGATAGGCATGGGGGGTGGGATTTCCAAGGTCTCCTGTTTCCTGTCTCACTTAGCAACTAAGATTATATCCCAAGAATTTCCATATTCACTCCACCCCACTTCCCCCTTTCCCCCCAAGAATGTAGACAGTCCAAGGATTTGGGAGTTTTTGCCAGCCTTGGAAAATGGTAATGGTTTGAGCTCTTTAGGAACTGCCAAGGCATCTTCACAGATATGACTGGATTTTAATGTTCCCAAGAGCAGAGATAAAATCTCTAGTCAAGTCCTTGGTCACCTTCCCGCTATGTGCTTTTGATTCAGCAGAAAGGGCAGTGATAGTTGACCAGTCATAGCACCTGTTTCCTAAAGTCAAACAGTGATAAGCAGGGATGACTCCAAAGTAATGAACCATCAGTAGGTCAAACCAACCAGCCCAAAACAGCTTGGGCCTGGCACTGGGGCAGGCCTCTGCTAGTTCCTGCTGTGCCAAACAATGATCATCCTGTTTCTGAATCAAGAAGGACCTATTAAGGCACTGGGGGAAACTGGGTGGTGGGGAAGGGTTGAGGGAGGCTAGATCTGATCAATAACTACCTTTCAACCTATACAAAATATTTCAGTATTTTCACAATCCAACAGGTATATCTTTAGCATTGTATACTGACTATTACTCGTGTGTCTATGTATAAGCATCTCCTGTATATTCTAGAAAATTGGTGACTTGATTTTTGGCTGCCTTGCAAGTAAATCTTTTTTGAGCTACATATGGAGATAGTGTAGCGCCATGATTAAGAATATGGGATCTACCACTGCCTGTGAGACACTGTCACTCACTCCAGCTTCCTCACTTACAAAATGGACATGATAAAAAACACTCCTGCAGTGCTCTGAGAATGAATGGATAATGTATAAAAAGCAGTCTGCATGGTGAGTGCTCAGTAAATGCTGGTACACGTCTACCTCCGTAGTAGAAGACCATATCTTCATCTAACTACATGTCAAATCAGTAGAAAATAGAGCCTCCACATGTATTTTGTTACCTAAAATCTAATTAACACAAACACATCTTACTTTTAGAGCTGCTGGAGAATGATACATACCTTCAACTTAAGTGTGAGAATTGTAGAACAAATGTATTTATAAGCTCTACATTTTGGGTGTGTTTTTTTTAAGGTGAATTTGTGGTACCCAATGTCTTTTTTATTATTAATGGGTTAAATGATTCATTGTGAGTAATATAATATGTTTTTGATATTCAATAATTCATTGACAAAGTATATGGCTTTAGGATATTTCTCCACAGATACAAATAAAAATGATTAAATACGCCATGTAGTATTTTTTAAAAGAATTTAAATTGGGAAGCACTACCTGACATCTTATTTTTATATATGTTTAATGAATTTTTTTAGAAGTTAAATTCTCCTTTTATATATTTATTTATTTATTAAATATGTCTTTATTGATTTTTAGAGAGAGGAAGGGAGAGGGATAGAGAGATAGAAACATTGATAAGAGAGAAATAGCATTGATCTGCTGCCTCCTGCATGACCCCTATTGGGGATTGAGCCTGCAACCTGGGCATGTGCGCTAACCGGGAATTGAACCAGTGGCCTCTTGGTTCCTGGGTTGACGCTCAATGGCTGAGCACACTGGTCAGGCTGTTTAATAATTTTTTTGCCAATATTTTCTTCTAAAAATAATGTATGTCCCTAGAAATAAGCCACATTCGCTTGAGGAATAAAAAGCATATGGTAAGATGTTCACTTTCTTTATGACTTGATGAAACTCACTGCCTTAGATGAGTTGTTCAGCTCAGTGCTGAAGGAAGCCTTACCAATGAGCTTGAGGTCATATGGAAAATCAATTCATTCCAGATAAAGTATGTGATAAAAACATGAATCTCATGGGCAGATTCCAGTATCTAAATCCACCTATATTGATTATCTAATCAAGTTGATTTTTATTTTCCAAGAAACAACAAAAATATCTAGGAGACATGAAAGGGTATGAAGATATGTCATGTTTAGGCAACTAAAATGAAGAAAATTATCAATTTTGCTAAAAATTGTTGTGATGTTCAACCTTCTCTTCTACCCTCTCTGCTCTCAGCCTTTTCTTCCTCGTAGGGAAACTATTATTTCCCAGTGTACTGATTACTTAGGACAAATGGAAACCGAAATCTCAAATTATCAGGAAGCAATACTTTCACATTGGTTATGTAATGTCCCTTAAGATATCAAGCTGAGGAAATCACCTCTGAGATAT
Source organism: Miniopterus schreibersii (assembly GCF_964146895.1). NCBI lineage: Eukaryota > Metazoa > Chordata > Mammalia > Chiroptera > Miniopteridae > Miniopterus > Miniopterus schreibersii. The sequence goes on from NC_138103.1 coordinate 37,537,590, forward strand.
CTCAGCAATCAGATCTCTAGGTGGGAAAATCATATTCATGTATCAAGAGTATTGCCCTCAAGATTTTAAGGAGGAGCAGTATCCTCAAGCAAGGGAAACAAGAGGGGAAAAAATAGACAAATGGGACTACATCAAACTAAAAAGTTCTTTCACAGAAAAGGAAACCACCAAAATCAAAAGGAAACCCACTGAATGGGAGAACATATTTGACAATGATACATCTGATAAGGGTTTAATATCCAAAATTTATAAACAACTTATACAACTCAACACCAAAACAAACAAAAAATCCAATTAAAAAATGGGCAAAGGACCTGAATGGATACTTCTCCAAAGAGCACATACAGATGGCCATGGACATATGGAAAGATGCTCAACATCACTAATCATCAGAGAAGTGCAAATTAAAACCACAATGAGATATCACCTCACACCTGTCAGAATGGCTGCCATCAATAAAACAACAAACAACAAGTGCTGGCGAGGGTGTGGAGAAAAGGGAACCCTTGTGCAGTGCTGGTGGGAATGCAAATTGCTGCAGCCACTGTGGAAAACAGTACAGAGTTTCCTCAAAAAATTAAAAATGGAATTGCCTCTGACCCAGAATATTCCAATTCTGGGAATATATCCAAAGAAACCTGAAACATTAATCCAAAAGAATATATGCACCCTTATGGTTCACTGCAGCATTATTTACAATAGCCAAGATTTTTTTTTTTGTTTTTTTTTAAAAATATATCTTTATTGATTTCAGAGAGAGGAAAGGAGGGGGAGAGAGAGAGGCAGAAACATCAATGATGAGAGAGTCATTGATCAAGCCCACAACCGCGCATGTGCCCTGACTGGGAATCGAACCCCAATCGCCTGGATCCCAGGTTGACGCTCAACTGCTGAGCCACGCCCGGCCAGGCACAATAGCCAAGATCTGAAAGCAGCCAAAGTGCCCATCAGTAGATGTGTGGATAAAAAAGCTGTGGGGCGTTTACACCATGGAATACTGCTAGGCCATAAAAAAGAAGGAAATCTTACCCTTTGTGACAGCACAGATGGACCTGAAGAGTATATGCGAAGTGAAATAAGCCAGTCAGAGAAATACAATTACTGTATGATTTCATTTATATATGGAATCTAATGAACAATATAAACTAACAAACAAAATAGAGACAGACTCACAGATAGAGAGAACAGACTGACAGTTGTCAGAGGGGAGGGAGGTTGAGGAGCTGGGTAAAAAAGATGAAGGGATTTAGCAAAAAACACACGAACTCATAGACACAAACAACAGTATAGTGATTAGCAGAGGGAAAGGGGAGTGGGGGAGGTAGGAGAGAGTGAAGGGGGGATAAATGGGGATGGAAGGAGACTTGACACTGGATATCATTACAGATGATATAGAATTTTACACTTGAAACCTATATAATTTTATTAACCAATGTCACTCCAATACATTCAATAAAAAATAAATTAAAAAATATAAAATAGAATAAATGACATATAGGATAAAACAGGAACATAATTATATTACACATATTTCATTAACCTTTGGTTTCAGTTTTACATTAGATAGATAGATAGATAGATAGATAGATAGATAGATAGATAGATAGATAGATAGATAGATAGATAGATAGATAGATGATAGATAGATAGATAGATAGATGATAGATAGATGATAGATAGATAGATAGATAGATAGATAGATAGATAGATAGATAGATAGATACACACACACACACGTGTGTGAACTAGGCTGTGATGGAAAAGGCATTTCTTACTGTTGTAATGGACAAAAGTGTTTGACAGTCACCAAAGTAGAACAGAAATCACAAACTGGCATCCAACGGATAAGTTTCAGACTAATGAATATTTAATTTAGCCCACAGAGTTGTTTTCTTTAAATTGAATTAATTGCTAATATTTGAAGATTGTAAGAGTTCAAATAAAAAGTTGGTTATGGGGATTCCTTAAAGGTCAGAACATCTGGCATTCTTCTAGGGCATGGTCCTTGGGAGCTGTGTAGCAGCTGCCCCATTAGAAAGGGCATATGTTCTCCAGATCATCAGGGCCCCAAACTCCTTTTACCTCAGTTCTATACCTGCCAGATAACTTCAGGCATTTGAATAGGTCTAGACTTCTGCTCCCAGGATGATTGCAGAGGTCCAAGGATTGTTACAGAAATTCATGATTTGGCCTGGATCATTCCACTGCTTGACAATGAACAGAGACTGTATGTGATCACGAAAAAAATAATTACAAAATCATCCATGGGTAAAGCCAACACACTCCTTAGAGATCCTCAGTCTAAATTCCTCATTTCACAGATGAGGAGACCAAGACCTACAGAGAGCAAGTAAAATGTCAAAGGTCACAGAGTTAATAGTTCCATGATTAGAAAAAAATTCTCACTCCTAATGTGATGCCCCTTCAACTACACATGGCTGCTTTTAGTTAAATATTTAAAAATGAAAGGCAGTACAAGTGGTACAAGGAATACTGAAGCCAATGTAACGTGTGTTATGCATAAATGTGTAAATAATCTGTTAATAATATAGACATTGCTGATAGAAATAAAGTACTAGCAATCACTACTCCACTCTATTATCATCCATATCATATTTTGATCACATCAGCTTTCCTTATTTATCCACACTATCCAAGTGTATATCACTTGAAAGAATGTAGATTGGTACAGATCAGTTACTACATAGTACACATTCTGAAATAGGAACAGCCCATGTTCATTTCCTAATTTTGACAAATGTATCCTGGGAATGAAAGATGTTAACATCAGGGGAAAGTAGGTGATGAGTATATGGAAACTCTCTGTACTATTTTTGCAAATTTTCTATAAATCTAATACTATTCCAAAATAAAAGGTTTATTAAAAATATTGAGAAACCATGAATAAAGATGTAATGAGAAGGCCAGATTAGTTAGCGGTAAAAACAGAAAAGGGTAAGTTTATTTTGAAGAAAATATTCCTTATCAAAAAGCTACTCCAGCATAACCATCACCACTTAAAACCTTGCAACAAGCTGGCTCAAGGATTACGACGTCATGATTACAACAAGGCCGAAAGGTTGCTCCAACATTGAACTACAGTGCCCTGCTAAGACATAAAACACACACACACAAAAAAAAGAGTTTTAACTAATAAAGAGGTATCTTTTCAGAGGTTCTTTGTAACACCCTGGAGGGAAAAAACAGCAATGATTTGATTTTAAAAGGGTAGACCAGAAAAGACATATTGCTTATTTTCAATCTGTGGCTTCAATGAAGACTTAAGAGTGTAAAAAAAAAAAAAAGAAAAAAGAACAGAGGGGAAAACCAGTCTGCTGCCTATTGTTTTAGAGCAGGATCAGGAGAATATGAAGAGGAGAAGAAACCCTGGGGGAAACGCCTTTTCCGCTGCACGCATCTATTTCCAAAACAGTCCATCGGGGTCCTGAAAGTTAAGGGACCTCAATTATCTCGGCAGGAACACTCCTATGTCTAAATCTAGGATTGTTACCAAAGACTAATGTTTGTTATAAAAACTGATGTGGATACGAGGGTATCTCCTCACCTGAATCCTAAGAAACAGGCAGTTCTTTAAGATGCCCTTAAAGAGTCATTTTAAAGCCCCATACCTGCTGTGACAGAAGATACTGTTTAATTGTTTGCCATTAGTTCCTAAAAAAGGAATGCACAGTCTAAAGTGCATTTTGGTCTACACTGCTCAACAAAACCCTATGCTTGTGCCTAGAAATGATGCAGAGTTGGGAAGTAGGAAAAATCACTCAGGCTTTCAAAAAACAGTTCCTTATTGCTGTAGGTCTAGACTGTGCTACCTCTGCCCTACTGCATATAGTAAACTGATCAATTATAAGACCTCAAAATAATCCCTTTATAAATATATGTAAATGAACCACTATTTATAAAGATATATAAATGTATATCTGACTGCATTTGTTTAAATGATATTTAATGTATAGTTTATGTTCATGGCTCTGCTCTATACATTCTATCTGGGCTGGCAAACAATAAAACACCAATAATGAAATTAATAACTTATTTAGAAATGTAATATGAGATTTGCTACATAGAAATATTATATAGTATTTAAAAAGCAAAAATAGCACACACAAAAATAGCAAAAAGGGGGAATTCATCTATGCTGGGGTCAGTAGAAGCCTCTTAAATCTGACTTCTAAAGTATTAAAAATAGTAGGTTAGGGAAAACCAAAGGAGAGGAAGGAGATGAGGGATACAGTATGTCCAAGGTCCAAGGCAGAAAAGGGAGTGACATTTTCAAGGAGCAGAAAACAGGCCCATGTGACCAGAACAATGGTTTTCCAGAGGCCCATGGTGCACAATACACCGGGTAGAGGCCAGGCCAGGTCACGCAGGGTCTTACATGACTGAGACAGAAATCCGGTTGTTATCCTCTAAGGTCCCTGAATTTTCTGGTTAAGGCAAGCCCAAGCCTGTAAAGTGCATTAAGAAGGAAAGATAGACCCAGCCAGGCATAGCTCAGTGGTTGAGCATTGACCTAGGATCCAGGAGATTTGAGGTTCAATTCCCCATCAGGGCATATGCCTGGGCTGTGGGCTCGATCTCCTATCGGGGGCGTACAGAAGGCAATCAATCAATGACAACTCTCTCATCATTGATGTTTCTATTTCTGTCTCTGTCTCCTTCTCCCTTCCTCTCTCTGAAATCAATAAAGATATATTTTTTTAAAAAGGAAAGAGACATTTTCATATTTGTATTCAAGAAAGATAAATCTGGCTGCTGTGTGCAAGTAGGTAGAGAGCTCCTTGGGGGCCTCTGCCATGGCCCTGCTGAGAATTCCTGTCCTGGCCTAAAGAAAAGTTCTCGAAAAACAAAAAATACACTGTGTGAATGTGCTTGGCTCATTCAAGAAAACAGCACTTTATTACTGTCTTCTCCGTCTAATGACCCATCACAATATGAAACCCTTTTAGGTTCACCAATAATTGAAACTGGTATCAAAGGAAACAAATGGTCAGCTCCACACAGGTTTGAGCCTTTGTAGATGCAGGTGTATCCTCAAGCTTTAAGACTGACATACATAAATTTCAACCAAAGAGACATTTTGAAAAAACAAAGAGCCTAAAATGTAAAAGACAATAAACTCTATAAATGACTTGGTCATATCTCCCACTAAACAGGTTAACCAGTCATCATAAAACCAAAACCTTTTTGAATAAAGCTTAATAATTATACAATTTTTCACAATGATCCTTGCAAGAAATAGCAAAAATAAAATACTTGAGACATTTTATCTGCCTCAAGCTGATACATTAATTATTGTTAAAAATTAACCATCCAATTACATTTAAACACTCATTAATTAATTAATAAAACAAGAACCTCATGCCTTATAATGCTCTTCTATATACTTTCTTCCAACAAACACAGCTAAATCTTTGCTGGAAAAAATATTTAAATCCATAGGACTCTTAGATAGTTATTCACAATATTATTTAATATTATTCCTTTAAATTTCAGAATAAAGTCTATATTAAAATGATATATGGTCACTGTTTCTTATTTCTTGTTTCTTTGTTATTGTTGTTATTGTTATTTTAAATATATGAATCTGATTTAGAACATTTTGAAATTGCCAGAAAAAAAATACTATGTTAAAACAAATATAGTTGCTTTGTTTTATCATCATAATTTTTTAAAATCCTGAGTTTTTTCAATAGGAAATATTCATGAGAACTTGCAGCAGTAAATTCTCTTCATGGTGTAGAAATAGCCTCGAAGCCGCCTGCCAAAAATTTCACAGAATGGTAAAAGCCATACTGAGCTGCTCTTTCCTGTTTGCTCTGGAGCCCAGGTATTTAAAAAAACAAAAAACAAAAATCAAAACTGCCTTTTCTGCCCTTGGAGTCATCTGTTCCAAATTTAGCCATTTTCCTTCATACCAATTTCCTTTCTATTTCTCTTCACCCATTTTTTTTTCACAATCTTCCTCTAGGGAACAAACTCACAACACAGTTTCTCCCAGCAGTGGCCCTAAGCAGGCTGTACACTCAATAGGCTCCCAACTCCCTGGAACCACTGGGAAAAGACCAGTGGGCTAATTTAGAAGACTGAGATCTCCATGGAACTAGATTTTTTTGGAGTATTTAGACAAGTCTGGGAAGCAAGGACAACTTTCTTTTTTATCTGCACTTGCAATACATTAATGCAAACGCTGAAGAGCCTTTTAGTTTTTAAAAGTGCCCCAGAGACCTGTACGTTCTTTTTTTCTGAGGAATTCAAACCACCAGTTAGCAAACTTTTAGCAGTGGAAACCTTTATTTAATCCACTATGTCTCCACTAGAAGTGGCACTTTAATAGTATATATTCATGTTTACAAGTTCAAAATTGTAATACGTATGCCCAATAAACAGAATTGATGTATATTTAACAACAAAAAATTTTACAGTTGAGGTTGATAGATGACTTCTGCTTCCAAAGTCAAATTATTTATGGATTTCATTTTGGTTACAGAGCAGTGACAAAATCCTAATTCACACAGAAATATAACTGATATTGCCATGTTTCCTCAAGAGTTTCTCTTAACATCTCAGAATACTCATTAATGAAACTAATCTGGTAGCTTGAAAGAAGGGTATTAGAAACTCTTATTCAAATTAGAAATGAAATATTAATAATAACTTATTTACATTTTTTAAATAGTAAATATTCAACATGAAGTCAACAAATAGACAACTCAGTCTATATCTCCTTTGTTTAGCAGAAAGTAGGCTTCAAAGTATATTTTAGCATCATTACATGTTTAAAAATACCATTTTCTTTAAAAATCCAAGATATATGGGTAAGTATTTATGGTTAAAAAAATCATTCAAAAGTTTAAAAACAATTTATTTCAGGCTCACCCCACATTTTATTTCAGTTCCATTACCAGTTCTTCCACAGCAGTCACTTGTAAGTAACTATAATTAAAGAGCCAGTAGGGAACTTAAATGTGATCTTGCTTGGCCAAATTCAGCTCATTTTTCTTAATAACAGCCAATGTGGGTGGGTGAGACCTTTCAGTTTAATGATAAACACTAATATCATGGATAAAATGATATTTCTTATGATGAGTTGGGTAATATTTGTACAATACTCACTAAAACACCCACTGAGTTTTACCTGGTATATAACATGTACATTATAGTAACTGAGACATTTTGTTAAAAATTTTGAAATATATGTTAAGGAAATTAGTGTTATACACTGTCTAGTCCATGACACATTTTCTAGAAGTGCCAAATATATGCCCAGAGATGGTAGGGAAAATTTTATTTCAAGAATCAATTTGGTAAAACAGATTAAGTACACTGGTGATCTTCAGGGTATTCAAATTTGTTAATTAATAAATGTATATTCTTTTAGGGTTATTAAATTATTATTTTTTAAAATTAAATTTGAATTAAATAATGATTCCCCGTTAAAGCATAGTATATTGCTAAAAAACACAGCTTAAAAACCAATAATGTAAATAAAGCTTAGAAGACATGGGAGTATCCAGTTGATAGGAGGCTGACAACAGCTAGTGACCAATAAAGACAGAGGGAGATCCACAAAAATGGAAACATAAACAATGTCTCTCCCCCCTCATCAAAATTGCCATCCTTTTTCACATGGATATGTTTCCCTCCATTCATTCATGGGTGTTTTGCTTAAACAGTGTATATGTATACTAATTCCAGACATGTTTTATAAAGAGGGGATATTGGGGACATTTTATTTGTAGAACCCTCTGAATGGGATAGTGTCATATTTAACTGGGGAACAAAGTAACTTTTTAAAGAACATTGTATAATATATAACGTGTAATATTATGACACTAGAAAACAGGTGAACACAACCATTATTATGGGAATCAATGCATCACTAACATTTATGCCAATAGGTTATTAAGGAGATTCAGCAGTTAAAACTCTCTCCTGATCACATGAAGGTCACACACACATAGTCATTTGCTTATGCCAACCATCACAACTCTATAACTAAATGCCACCAATAGTTGATGTGGCATTTTATAAATAAGGTAGATCACTTAATAAAAGTAAGTGACCTATGGCTAATGACTAAAAATGGGACAACTGGTGAAATCTGACAAAGGTCTATAGACTAGATAATAGCACTGTATATACGTTAATTTCTTGACCCTGATAACTTATTACAGTTATATAAGTGAATGTCTGTGTTTTATGGGAAATATATACAAAGTATTTAGAAATAAAGGGGCACCATGTACCAAACTAATCTCAATGATTTCATAAAAATAATTACAGACTGAGAGGAAGAGCATAATCAAGTGCGGTAAAATGTTAACAGCTGGGGAATCTAGGTACACAAGGATTTTGAGTACAAGTTGTGCAAATTCTCTATGACTAAAGTTCTTCCAAAACAGAAAGCTTTAAAAACCATCTTATAAAACATGTTTTTTTCTTCATGATGATACTCAGTAAGCAATACCTTACTGCAGACATCTGTAATGCCATTTTAAATTTTGAGAAGAGGAACAAAGCAACAGACATGATACCCTCAGAGAGATTTTATTTATGTGCATTATACATATGTGTGTATATAATGGGCATGTATATACATATATACATATATATACACACATAAAATGAATACAATGTAAATACAGATAACCAATTTGAATTCCAAATCCATTACACTCTGATTTATTACATTATTTAGATCCATATGTGTCATTCGCCACAATACATATCTTTAACAATAACTATGCCTGCCCAGTCGGTCGTGACTCAGTGACTGAGAATCGACCTAAGATCCAGGAGATCGCAGTTCGATTCCCAGTCAGGGCACATGTCCAGGTTGTGGGCTCGATCCCCAGCCAAGGACATGCAGGAGACAGCCGATCAATGACTCTCTCATCATTGATGTTTCTATCTCTCTCTCCCTCTCCCTTCCTCTCTCTGAAATCAATAAAGACATATTTTAAAATAATAATAATAATAATGCCATACAAAATTCTGATAAAATTCTTGGTTCATTTATAAGGTTACTTCTAGAAGCATAAAAACATTTAACGACCAATAAAATAATTTTCATGCAAGAATTTTTCATACTATACACACTCCTATGATTTATTTAAGGATTTACACTTTTATTCTTTCTAACTTGACCAATTCAGGCTCACATCTCAATAGATAAAGGCAATAAACATGCAAGTATTTCACTTGAAAAAGATCTATATTGAAATACTCTTTAGAAATATACTGAAAAAAATAATGAAACCACTTGTATTGAGTGTGTAGAGAGAGGAGAAAAAATGTGAGAAACAATAAATTTTTAATTACAGAGAGTCAGATACATAACCCCATCTATAAGATCATATATAAAAAAGATACAATAAAATATTTGAAGTGTGGTATGGTCAAGGACGTTTTGACTTAAGTCTATCTTAACCATCTCTATTAGGTGCTCTGAATAGCACATTTATATGCCTATATGTACATATTCACCATGAAGAACTATTTGAGCTTAATGAATAAATTAAACTGAGTCAGAATATAAGATTTTACACAGCTATTCAGAACCACAGGAGCAACAGACCTGTGGGGGGGAGGCGCTTTCTCTAATGCTGAGTGCCTCTGAGCTCAGACCTTGATCCTCTGCTCTATCCACTTAGTGATTTCATCAGTTTCACGGCGCTAAATAACACCTGTTCGCCAATAGCAAACACATTTATACATCCAGGTTGGACCTCTTGCAAACTCCTAAATGGCTTACCCAACTGCTTATTAAACATCTCTGTCTGGATTTCTGAAAAGCAACTCAGGCTCCATGTGTCAAAAGCTGAACTCCTGATATCTCCCCACACCTGTCCCACAAAAGCCCTCCTCATCTCTGCAGAGGCAATGCTAAATAATCAGGCCACAGAAGCTGAATTCATCTGACTCCTCTCTTGCTGTTATAACCCACATCCAATCTGTCAGGAAACCTTGTTAGTTATACTTTCAAAACATAGCCATCATCCAGTGACTTCTTACTATCTCCATTGATACCTTTCCAGTCTAAGTCATCATACCATCATCTGTCACCTGGACTATTGAATGGCCTCCTAATTTTCTCTTTCTGCCCATGCCATCCTACAGGCCATTCTCAGCACACACACACAAAACTGAATGATGCTTTAAAAATATAATTCAGATCATGTGCTCCTCTGCTCAACAATCCACACTGGTCTCCTTTCACTCAAAAGAAAAACTAAATTTGTCACAAGGATAAAATACTCATTGACCAGGCTCTCCTTGTCTTTTGAATTCATCTCCTAGTGCCCTTCCCTTGCTTCCTTCAGATCCAGCGACATATGCTCCCTTGAGTATACCAAGCATGGTCCTGCCTTGGAAACTTTCTCCTGGCTGATTATACCAGTTGAAATACTTGTTCCACAGATAGTCACACAGCCAAATTCTTCACCCTTTGAAGTCTTTTTTCAAATGACACCTTCACAATAATCATCCTACTCAAAATAGCAACCCATCCCACCTTCACCCTGGCACTCCATATCCCCTTTACAACCAGTCTACTTTTTCTTTTTCCACAGAAATTGCCATTTTCCAACATGCTATTTAACTCCCTAACTTCTTATGCCAATGGTTTAATGTCCACCTCTCCTTTTAAAATTTAAGCTCCAATAGAGAAAGGATCTTTGCCTGCTTCATTTACTGATATATGTAACAATGCCTAGCACACAACAGGCATTCAATAAATATTTGTTGAATTAAATTATGTTGAAAATAAAAGAAAATTTAGTAGGAAGGTGGATGACTAGGTTATTTTTTAAATTACTAAATCTGATGCCTTGGAGTTGAATTCAGGTGAATGAGGGGAACCTATGTATGGCAGGACTGGTAAACTCATGGGTAAACTCCTCTACTGTCTTCTGTCTAGACACCTATGCTGCAGTAGAACCCTGAGATTGACAGTCAGAGGTGAATAAGTGAAAGAGCAGGGACTGCAACAATCTGCCAGTGACTTAAGGGACTCTGTTCTGAGTCAGAATGACCTGGAAACACTGAAAGCATAGGGGAGACATTACCTCAGCCCGCTCATTCTATACCTTTTATTTTTATCCAGAAAATCTTCTGAAATGACATTTGCAAAATGTTAGCAATGATGCTTTTTTTTTTTTCCTGGAAAATGAGCTCTGGTGTGGGTTTTTGCTTTCTTGTCATTTCTCTGGTATGTGGATGTTTCCCCCTAAAAATTCTTTAAAAATTAAAGTAAATTCTTATAAAAAACAGAGTACTCCTAAAAGCCTACATTTCCTTATAAAAATAAAACTTAACACTCGTGAAAGATAAAATTTAATATATCAAACATCTTGTACGTTCCTTGCATGCAATACTGCACAGTATAAGGTTTTTAGCCTCTCCATCCATAAGCACAACTACTTAAATGAGGAAGGTATAAAAACTCTCAATACCGGAGAGAACAGGAAAGTCTGATATCATATAAGATTTAACTAATAATTTTCTAATCTTTTTATTATATCTATAAAGGAGCCAGAAATGTGCTTCATAGGAACTGTAGATAGATTTCTAAAGAAATTATAATATAATAAACATGGAAAATATTTCCAAAAATAGTATATTATCTTTACCCCAAATGGCATGTCTGGATAAACATAATGAGATTCGTGTGTAATCTTTCCCAGAGTGAGGGAATTCAGTAAAATAGTGTCCCTGAATCCCAATCAACAGTATTTTATGATTTAGAGGCCATATTATATAATCATCATAGAAATTTTATTCTCACCTACTCTGTTGATATAAGATTCAATCCATGCTTACTTTTCAAAATACAAGGAGAACCCAAGCATACTAAAAAAGAAAACGTCTAATGGATTTTTTAAAAAATAAACTGTCCAATTAACTCACTGTTAACAAGTGACTGTAGATGTCTTCAACTCATTAGACGCCAGTTAACAACTCTTTTATTACCGTCTTGTCAACTAACTGTACAATGGCTCAGCAGAGTCACTTAAATAAATTAATTATGCCTTGCAGCCTATCTAAATATGCATACATAAATTAAATATTTGTAATTTAGCATTATGCTTAGGAGATGCCGCTCCTTTTTTGTGCTTCCCCTTGGGTTCTTCTCTACCAAATGAGTGACAATTTAGAGAGTTCTGAAGCATTATTTCAACAGTGGCAGAATGTCATGAGCTGCCTAAACAAAGGAAGATACCAACAAGAAGGCAGAAATCAAAAGAGTCAAATTAATTTATAGAGGAAAACACCCAAACGGAACCTTACATGGGAATGACCTGATGGAGAGTATGAATGTCCACTAATTGGTTTACCGTATCTGGGGGTAACTGGTACTATGAATGGAAAGCTCGACACCAGGCATATTCTTCTAGACCTCCACCCACTATTCTAGACTTCTGCCTCCCTCACTGCAGCCCATCCTGCACCCAGACCTCCCTAGGGTGCTGCGGAGGGAAGAAGCCAAGGAGCACCCCAGCGGTATTCTCTTAGAGGTCTGAACCACTCCCTCTGAACAACTATCTCCACGGTAAAACTGGAAGCATATGGCAACCAACTACCTGCCATCAAACTATCTCCACTCAGGATGGAAAGAAGATACTTATATTCAAGAGAGGCTCTTACCTGACAGTTTTCCTTCCTTTAAACAGGAAAAGAAAACTTGGACTCTGAGTTTTTAAACCTCCTGGTTATTCTAGCCAGCGTAATTGGGCTGCAGAGAAAATGGAGCTGAGCAAGGGGAATAGTGAATCTGGTGGAAGGAGGAGGCTGTCAGCTCATTTCTTTTATACTTCAATTATTTCTCACCAACTGCGCGTCTATTTCTGTTTCTGTCTTCTGTGTGCACCACATGGGATGACGTAGGGAGCATCCTGAGGTTCCAGTGTGCTCTACTGAAGCCTCCTGCGGAATGTTCCTAAAGCCTTCCACTGTTTTGGTAGTAAGGACTGCATGAAGCTCTCTGGTTTAGATGGGAGGACAGCAACTTCCATCATAAATGCTCCCAGGGAGACACTTCCTCGTATTCAAAGCTCTCTTCTGCTAAGCTTGCTCCCCTCTCCCCCCACCAAGCTGCCCCCGCCATCCCGCTCTCAGACCTGCCTCCCCCTGCCCCCTGCACTCACCTCACCCACAATCAAGTGCCCAGTCCTGCCACAATACGCTGTTTTGCCTCATGGTGTTATTCCAACACTAGCCTTATGCTCCTCTCTCATATTTAACCTCTTTTTTAACTAGTTCAGAGAAACGGAAGGAAAAAGAAAAACAGGGGAGTACAGGAGAAAGGAATTAAGAAACAGAGGGCACTACAAGACAGGCAGCGCAGGGAGACACGCTGAGCACACGCAGGAAGGACGAAAGGCAGAGCAGCAAAGTCAGGGAAAGGGAAGCGGCGAGCAGAGGACTGTCATCATCCGCAGATGCTGGGGCTTTCTCTGGGGCAGGCGTTCGGCCAACTGCTTCACACGCACCATTTAAGTAAAATACAGGGGCAGACAAATGTAAGTTTACATAACATAAATAAATAATGCAATAGTTAATTAATAATAACACAAGAATAAACTGTTTCTTGCAGTCACCCCTGCATGTGCGTGTGTAGCATATTTACAGGGACAGCGCGTTTTGCTTGAGAACTACCTATAGTTGGTCCCCAAATGGGCAGTTCCTGTTAGCTTGACAAGGAAAAAAATATTTTAAGAAATGTAAGCTTCCTAAAAACATATACATATATGTCATAATGCATAATATATATATTTTTCTCATTTCATCTCAGAACACAAAACTCCAGTTGGTATTATTTTAGTTTAAAAAGGTTAATATTTAAAACAAGAAAGAAAAGAAAGCCTATAATACTGTGTTCAATATTTTCTGGTATTATAATTGAGTGACTTTATCTAGTTATGTGCTCTTAAAAATGTATCTCCATGGTAACTGGATCCGTTGACAATTATTCTATTTTAGTGCAAAGCAACACAAAAGGGTTAAAAAATACCCTACTCTTAAATCCTGAAATTCACATTCACTCTTAAAGTTTATCCTTTCCTCCTTTGTCATTTTTAAGAGGGTGGTTAAGACCTTTTTCTCTGTCCTATTTCACCCTCCTCAAGCTGATGTGAATAGGAGCAGTTTTCAAACCATGAAAACCAACCGATGCACTTTGTAACAGTGGATTCCCAGCAGGAACTGCTGCACTTAATTCAAATGGATAAATGTCTCCAGAGTTTGTTATATAATCCAGAAAGTTATTTATTGTGCTTGCCATTTTAGACAATTTAGATTTTTATCTTAGGGACAGATAATTTTGTTAAGAGGAAGCCAGCATCTGATAAAGCCTCACTGTACATTATTTCAGTGCATATAGAGCCTTAGAGATGATCTGGGTTGGCAATAAGCCATTGTTAAAAGCAAACACTGTCAGAAAGTTTAAAAGGTAATTACCACCTCCTCTTTCTTTTGCAGCAATTTTATATATCTCTTCATTAGCAGTGACCATAATGTCATAATTAACATAATTGTTAAAGCTATTTTGTCCAGAAAGCTTATCAAATTCATCCTTATAATTGTAACACAGCATCTGGCAATTAGTAGACTCTCAATAAATGCTGTAATGAGAAAAGCAGTTATAGCGAACACTGATTGGTTCTTCACCAATGGAGTGTACTGCTCTAATATACATTAAGAACTAGTGTCTGCTGGATTGACATCAAGTCTGCATTTCAGAAAGGAAAGAACATTTAAGTGATAAAAAATGGTTGTTCAGCAAAATTGTGAAAATATGATTTTCTATTCAAGCCATATTATCATCCAGGTAAATCAGTTACAGGGTCAACTTTACCTCCTTCCACAAGGCCTCATAGCTTTAGCTGACCTCTGAAGAACATCAAAAGTATTCAGGATATGTGCAAAACCCTACTATGCAGTTCCAGTTTCCTGTACTGTGCATAGTATGCCCACTGTCATCCACGTGGTGGTCGGTGGGCAGACCTGACATCAGTCCCCACACAGCTGCCCCAGCCTGCCTTCAAGATTTTCCTGCCACTCTCAGACTTCTAAGGAAAGAACTTGGCGCCACACCCTTTTTGGGATGAACTCGGTATAAGTCACCTCTGGACCTGGTATCTCTACTAAATCTTCGGGGAACCCCCATGCTTCCCCTTCTGCATTGTATCTCTGCAGCGAATGGGACTCTGCATCGGATTCCGAAGGCTCAGCTGCAAACTCAGATGCCTTCACTGACCCCAAATCCCTAACTAATTTAAGGTCTCTGTGCTTCCTCTGCGGTCCCACGGTTTTCCCATTTTCCTCCTTTTCCATGGGCTCCCTGCTACTCCAGGCTCTTTCCTCAAGCTACTCCAGCCCCAGAATATGGCAAAGTTGCCACAGAGAGTTGGTGTCTTGATTCCTACAAAATAATGTCTAGCAATCATCCTCCAACTGCGCTCAAATGAAGGCCATTTATTTTATTTTTTTTTTATTTTTATTTTTTGTTTAAAATATTACATATGTCCCTTTTTCTCCCCAATGACCCGTTCCTCCCCATCCCTTCCCCCTCTCCCCACCATTGTCCGTGTCCTTGGGTTGTGCATATATGCATATAAATTCTTTGGTTACTCTCTCCCCCTCCACCCACCCGCCCTCCTCCATCCCTCTGACATTCATCAGTCTCATCTATGCTTCCATGTCATTGAATCTATTCTGTTCATCAGTTTATTAAGTTCTTTAGATTCCACGTATAAGCGAGATCATGTGATATTTGTCTTTCGCTGCCTGGCTTATTTCACTTAGCATAATATTCTCCAGGCCCATCCATACTGTCCCAAAGGGTATGAGATTCTTCTTCTTTACAGTCAAATGAAGGCCATTTTAGGGCAGCATCAACTCGACCACACTCCAAGTGGTTCTCCTCACCCATTACTCTCTGCTCTTGTCCTCTGGCTCTCCATAGTGCTGACAGTGCAAGCAGCTTAAAGTATTTTTTTTTTCCCTATTAGAGTCACATTTAAATTCCCTTTCCTGACCTTACCTCTCCATTATACCAAAATTCTAGAATTTCCCACAGCCCAGCAGGTCAGAGATACTCAGGGCCACCCAGGCATGCAGGATGCCCATTATGGCATGGCAGGAGGAGGTAGGCGCCCTGTCACTGTTGAGGCTTCTGTACCCTTTTCCTATTTGACTTTTATCTAAATTAATATTCCCTAAGTAACTTCACTTGGGTTTTCTTTTCATCCTTTAAGAAAGGGTTCTGTGGACTATCTGTGCATTTCCATTCACTTCTTCATAATATATAAAGAGAAAGGTAACTTCCATTCTGCTTTCACATCCAGGCAACTGTGTTCTTCTAAGAGAGGAAGTGAGATGAGCCTCCCTCATCACTGCCTTTGATGTGGTTTTTCTCCCTTCTGCTAGAGTGGCCCCCAACATCAGAGAACATGCACATAAGAAGATAACTTCTTAGCAGAAAGTTCAGGCAAATGCAAGAAGAGAATGGATGCTCAGAAACAGGGGAACCGTGGCAAAGTCCCAAGATTTTGTTTCCAGTTGCACTCCACATCTAAATATGTTCAGACACTATTACAGCTATACTTTTCACTTCCTGACTTCAAAATTAGCCGGAGGCTACTCAAACTGTTCCTTACAAACATGTTAATTTGATCAGAATCTCTCAAGGCTTTTTTGCTTCCTGATCCTTTAAGACCTGGGTCAGCAAACTACAGTCTATGAGCCAAATCCAGCCTGCCACCTGTTTCTGTACAGCCCATAAGTTAAGAATGGTTATTACAAACAAACGTTAGTAATCAATTTGATGACAGGAAACAGTAACTGAACCACAGTTAAGGAAAATGTTACGCACCCCAAAAAAGAATTCAATTAGTCTTATCAGACTTGCTTCACAATCATGGATACTCAATCATTACTATATGTTGAATTTCATCAATAAAAATTTGTGGAAATTCGTTATACAGACATCTATATTATATCCTTGATTCTGACTCTCAGCCCACAGAGCCTAAAATAGTTACTATCTGGCCTTTTACAGGTTTGCTGATAAACCCTAAAAGTTTGCTGATCCCTGCTTTAAGGAAACACAACTGGAGATGTTCCATGAAATGAAAAAGAAAACCTGTACAGCAGTTTAATTAAGGAAAGAACTCTAGAATTTTTGCATCATATTTTTTCCGGGTTCTAAAATACATATACTATATACAGTAACACAATCTAAAGAAGAATACTATCTAAGTAGTGGCCCATATGATCAAATTATTCTGATATTGGCTAATCAGATCACACATTATTGATTCTCTTCAACAGCTCATCTGAAATAGGATAGTCCTGCTACTATGATGCCATTAAAAACCTAGATATAGTCTGGAAATGCTTGCAAACTCTTAGAAAATAATTATTACATATTATTTCATCTGTTACTTTGCTGTGGTTTTACTGAAATCAGATTGCTCCAAATTTTAAGGATATCATTTAACCAACTATTGCACTTACACACTATATTATTCTAATGACTACCGATCTCTGGTAGAGAACAGAGTTGCTACAGGTGGCTGTGGCTATATTTCCAAAGATGTACCCAACCCTGGGCTTAACACACAGGGGAGCTCAGGAGGTGCACTGTGAGATGGATAAGTGAAGAAAGGCTGGAATAATTCATGTTAGTTCCTGGATTTGTCGCCTGAGGAAAAATATATACGGCACAGAGTGTATTCCAAAAGTCAACAAGGGAAAGAAATGGTGCATAATTATAATTAAATAAGATAAATGCTTTTGGAAGATATACAAATCTGAAAGTAGTTGTATAAATGGATTTAGGAATAACAACAAGGGATGGAGGTGGCCTGATCTATGTTCTCAGTGGAAAAGGCAGCTCTGGCTGGGACCTGGTGTAAAAAGGGAAAAAAGTTTTCAAGCCTCACATTCGTAATGAGAAGGTGGCCAGAGGATGAGACCTTCATTACCCAGGCCCACAAAGCCTCTGGGAGTTATACTACATTTCTTCTCAATTCATACCATGGATGACCTTCCCTCTCAGAACAGAAAGATTAAGTCAGGGATGGTGGACCTGACTGTCCTTCAGCCCCCTTTCCTGCCAAGAATGGATTTAGTCAGATTCCTCTTCAAATCTAGCTTAATCTGTTATGTTATTACACGGGGAAATGCTTGTCCAAAATGTTGCTTCTTCTTTTTAAAGACCTGAAATTCTTTAAACAGGGAGGAAAACTTATCATTACATAAAAATTCATCCATTGTCTCATTAAAAAAATAAACAATGTTATGCTCAACATCTACTGCACCAACTTGACCATTTGAACTGCACAGTGAGGCCTCATTAGGGCTTATTTTTCACAGTGCACTAATGACGTATAAACACTGACACGTTCTATAGCTGCTTGCTCTGTGTCCATTTTGTCTGCATTAATTATTTGTGGTTGCAGATTTGGCAAGATAACAGCCCTCACAATACCTAACAGAACTTTCCACGCAGTAGTTACTAAAAATAATGCAATATTGATGTTGCTGCTAAAGAAAAATCACGTGTTCTTGAATTAGGTCGCAATTGCATATTCATAGTGGCCCGTGGAACTGAACAGTTTGATTGAAAACATTTACTTAATAAATGTATTTATTTATAATCAGCCATGTTCCAGAAAGAATTTAAGCTGGCATATAAAGATTCCTAAAATACTGCAAGAGACCATACATTAAAAGGGGGAGTAAAAAAGAAGAAAATGGTGTGGTTACATTTTGTAGTGGATTTATTGGGTTTAAGTCTGCATATGTATGAGTGATCAGGCAGAAACAAGGAGAGAGAATAGGGCCATGTTTTTAGCTTGACTCGTTAAGCTTGCAAAGAGAGGACAGTGTGGTGAATCTGTACTCAACCTGATTTAGTATTTTTAAATAAACAATGGGGACCTCTCACATTTATATATCACGTTTCGCTATACAAAGAATGTTTAATACATTTATTTTCTTATCTCAGGAAGTCTGTATTAGAAATGAGGACACAGTCTCAGAGGGAAGGGTACCTGCCACGACAAGTTGCCTTCTGTAGGCTGAACACCAAATATTTTCAAGAAGGTTTATCGACTGATGAAGCAGAATTAGAGGAGCTATTATAGGAAATCTCCACAGGACCCTGCTGACAAACATATTCCTACATTATCACTTTCAATATTAGGTTGAACCACATGGAAGTGCCATTTTATAAGTCAAAAATGACTAAACACCAGCCATTTCAAATGTTCACCCTCACAGTTTGGATATGAGTGAAAATAAAATGTGATGTGACTCTCTAAAGTATCAAAATGTGTTCACCGCTTAATTTTATAGCTTATACAACTGAAATGTTCTATCTTTACTAAGCAAGAACTATAAACAAAGATATAATATTAATTACCCTTAAATACACTAAGATCCTTTTTTAGAACAGTAACTCAACCACAGCACACTCTGGATTCTGGTACTGTGCTTTCTGTATGGATTTTTATGGGGCAGATATTAAAAACTATTTCGTAGAGAAGTATAGAGAGTTTGGACACTTAAGTCAGTTTAACTGTGCTGGAATCCTGATTCAAACTGGTTATGTGACACTGGGCAGGTTACCTAAATGCCTGCACTTCAGTTTCCTCATCTGTAAATTGAAAATAATTCTTTTACTTTCTCCAGCAATAAATGCTACATAACTCAGTATTTACCTCTTTCTGTTTTGCTACTAGAAACTGAGAGCTAAGTTGGAAGCTCAGCTTCAGAAACGGCTTTCACCCTTGAGGTCTACATATTAATAATATTCTCTCCTCTGACGTTCAGTTATGACTTCTTCATATTTCCCTTGGCTTTAATTATCTATTTCTTATTTAGTACACTCTTATGAGATAGTGTTTTTATTATTGCCTCAAATCTTTTATGGTAAAAATTGGGTTAAAAATAATAAATGAATACATAAATAATACACACTCACTCTGAAAATGTTCACTGAGGGTGGTTTCCACCAGGAAATATATGTTAGGTTAATTTTAAAATGCAAATAAATTCAAGCATGATAAACCACTGACTGTAGGGTGCAATAACTGCAATGAATTATGAAGCCCTCAGAAAAAAAACATTTCAATTGAAAATAAATAATGAATTACAAAATATCAATTAATAAACTCTACGTTCAATAAATATTGCTACAAATTAAAGTTAAAAGAAATTAAACAGTATAAAGAGAACCAAATTCACTGACATCATTACTAAATGGTGTTTAGCTACAATATTCCCAAATACAAATAAATGTATTGTATTTATTTGTAGGATGGCAAAATTGACATATGCAAATCAAAACAGCATTTGCCCTATTAGTAAAAGCACATTAATAATAATGTTGGTTGTTAAATAATGTACTTAATACTATATACTGTAACAATTATTCCATTTAAATATATCACTTCCAGAGGCAATTACACTTAAACATATTCTATATATTTTATGAGACCAACATAAAATTAATAATTAGATCAAAACCATAAATAATGACAAGATGCATTATTTTCTAGAAATACACAGGCTACAAAGTCCGCCTCTATAAGAAACAAATAATTGAAAAACTTAAAAGAAAATTATTATAGTCTCTATGGGGCTCATGTTCTATGATTTTAAATTAAGTCAAAAGGCAGATAACAGGCTCAGTTATACCACACAAATGAGTCCCATAATAATATGCAGACTGTAATCTGTGATTCCAGTCAGTTGAATATATATTAGAAACAAAGAGCACATACTCCATTAGAGCTAAATAGCAGTAACAACAATAACAAATGCAGAAACCTATAGGATAAAAAAACTGTAGGACTAAATGTATGTTCTTTCTATTTATTCTAAGAAAAGTGAATGATCTCAGTCAGGTCACATTTTAGATAAGACCTTAACATACTTTGAAGACAGAAAATGAAGACTCATTTGATAACCTATCACTCCTGTTTCCTCTGTCCTTAAACTCATTTCTTATTTATTGCATTTTTTCTTCCTTCCCCTCACTATAAATGTCATAAATTTAATTTTGGATGCTGCCTACATACTCCCAGATGCCAGGAATATTGCCTGCTGGCAAGTTACCTCTGAGTCTCTTCCAGGAATCCTCCTGAGCTCAAGGGAGTTGTCTCATCCTAGGTAACACCCCCTCCTGGGGGCACGCCTACCCAAGGTCAGGTTGATAGAGTATAAAGGCCTTTGCTTCAGATCAGACATATCCACTTCAGAGCTTCCACTGAAGCTGAGCCCACTGTTGCTACCTCCCCTTCCACCTAATCCTGCTTCTCTTATCCTCTTAGAGGTGTTTCCAGGGGCACATTCTAATAAACCTCTTGCAGACAAATCTCAATCAGCTGAGGAACATAATCTATGACACTGTGAAGAAACAAAAAGTAATGTCGGCTATCATTTAATTTAAAAGAATTTGTAATTAGTACAATCTTTAAGAGTTATTTTACTAGGAAGAGGCAGACATCCAAGTGGAAAAGATGAGTCTCAAATTTTCAAAGAATTGCCTTTTTCACCTAGACATTTTCTAGTATACGACTAATTTTCAAATGGGAACACATACATGACAACACACATAAGATGTTCAAACGAGAACAATAAAATACAATGATGAAAATCTTACCCAATCAGAAGAGAACCAATGTCCATGCACAAGGCATAGTAAATACTAGATGCTTCAGTTCTTGCTAACATATTGAACCAACAGGGACTGAGCTCCACGTGCAGGGCTTCTCTCAGCCTGGGTTCTCTCAAAGGGAAATGACATCTTTGACTAGCAAGGGCCCTCTGCCTTGCCTCCTTTTTATTCTGACTTTGCTATAATTTCAGACACAGGATCAAATTTTGAGGGCAAAATTCTAATAAAATATACACAATCATACGAAAATAGAAAAATGTGATGCTACTCTTTCATAAGCTTATGGTGCTTCCATACCTGCCATGCTTTTCCATAATAATAATAATGTTCAGGATTACCTAGAAAAGATTCAGAGAAGAGCAAGAGAAGGGATTCATTTAGGGATGGATCCACAGAAGGGCGAACTAAAAAGATGAGGGCTCTTCAATACACAAAGGGAAAGGTGAAAATGAGACAATCAAGTGTTAAAAATGACATATGAAATGTATTCTTTTCCAGCAATTCCTCAGCACACCAAACCCTCTAATGTGCCATCTGTATTCTCGTTTTACATTGGATCATACCTTGTAACATTCAAAGGCGCCAGTGTGTGGTATCTTTCACCTTAAAAGACTCCCTGTAGCTATGTTCTCCACTACTGTCCATAGCCACCTACTCAAATCTGACTGCCGGTTCCACTTCCCAAGGAATCTGCTCCTGCTGCGGTGACCAGTGACCGCAAAGCTACTAAAACCATTGGGTACTTTCATCCTCAACTTATTTCACTCCTCAGCAGCCACTGTTTTTCAAAATTATCTGCTTTTGTTTTCTGTGACACCAAACTCTCATGAGATTCTTCCTAACCAGTTGGCAGCACCTCTTCTTCTAGGTCACCTCATTTATACATCTGTTTGTTGGTTCATTCATTCATTCATTCATTCATTCATTCATTCAGCAGGATGAAGTCTAGAAATACAATGGTGAGCAATACCAGATTGCTCCTGCTTTCATAGAGTCCTTTACACCCTTTCTAGTTCCATTTTACATCATTCTTTCCCAACATCACCATGTGGTTGTAGGTCACTTTTTTCCTAGTCCTTCAACTATGCAAAGCTCTTCCTATCTCAAAACTTAAAGTTTTGCCCTGGCCGGATTGCTCAGTAGGTTGGAGCACTGTCTTGTACACCAAAAGGTTGCAGGTTCAATTCCCAGTCAGGGCACATACCTGGGTTGTGGGTTCGATCCCTGGGAAGGGCGCATATGGGAGGCAGTCGATCCATGTTTCTCTCTCACGTAGATGTCTCTCTCTCTCTCTCTCCTCTTCCCTATCTCTCTCTAAAAAGTCAATTAAAAAAACAACAACACCTTAAAGTGTTGCCCCAGCTAGTCCAGCCCTAAACCAGGTTCCAAGTCACCTCCTCAGAAAACTTGCCCAGGTATTCCTCTCTCAATCAGCATATCCTCTGAATTAACTGCATCCAGCTCTTCTCTATCTTAAAGGCCCAGTGAAATATCTGGCACATTTTTCTCTTTAAAATACATGCAACCAAAAACAAAACAAAATAAAACAAACAGCTGCTATTTCCCTGTTGGTGTAAGGGACGGTTTAGGTGAGAAATGCAAATAGTTTCCTAGGTGATTTAAGTTTATAAATGAAAGAATCAAAATTAACTTTTGCTAACATTAATATCAGGAAAGAAAACTAGCCTTTTTAATATCACATATGGGGTCATACACACCCAAGAGCAGACAAGAAAGATTCAAACCCAGGTAATCTGACTGCAGATCTGATAGCTCAATAGAGCTACTCATCCTTCACTGCATTTCCCAGCCAAGATACTCTATTGCAATTGCAAAAGCATACTGATTCATCATAGAGAACCTCAGAACCTCAGAGCTAAGTAAGTCCTTGTAGATCTCACACAGGTCACACCTAGGAAGGTCAAATAGAGAGCAGTGACAGTTAAGACAGAGAGCAGTGACACCAGAATCTCTCAGAAGACAGCTCAGCCACTACTGCACATTGGCCATGCTCTTTGGAAATAAAGAATGACTGAGACAGATACAAAGCCAAGTTATACCTACAAACACTCTTCTATTACCTACAAAGTATTATTAACCCTGAACATTCTGGAGGATTTCTCTTCTGGAGGACTTTCTTCTTTTTAGAAAGCAATCTCTTAAATTTAGCTACTCTTCAAAAGGAAAGTAACCTATGAAATTGCTATTTTTTTAAACCCTGAAGACTTCCCAGGATATTTTTTTACCACAGAAAAGTGTATTTTTTCTCTCCATTTATGTTTTATACATAAAGAAAACCTCTTATATATTTTCTATGGGAACCCACTAAGATATGTGAAAAGTATTTTTAAAGCATCTTGAAGGATACAAACCAAAATCCTAAGAGTCTTAAGTCTTAAGAGTATTTGAGAGGCAGAGAGAGAGCAGGAAGGGGGAGACTGACACTGTGGTGGATGTCAGAGCAGGTTTCTGCTTCAACTGTAACATTCTAATTTCTCTTAAAGGCGAATGAACTGAATCACACATTGCTTATGTAATGCTAATAAAATAAAAACATCCAAATTAATGTTTCAAAGTGAGAAAAAGTAGGCTGCCTGAAGGGATTCAACTCACACAAGCCAGCCTCAGTATGTCCTTTGTTATAACAGTTTTCTCCCAGACTTTTCCAGCAGAGCAGTGGAAAAGTATCTACTGCCAAAGATTTCTTTCCACCAGTTTTTCACTCTGACTCAGGGAAACCCCAAGGAAGCCTTCTCCTTGGGCTGCATTTATCGCAGGAGGATTTCTCACAGAATGTGCTAACAATAGCAATTGTTCTTGGTTATGATGCAGACCCAGCAGGATGTTCAAAATGCCACGGGCCACTCAGTGGTCCTGCCTGTCGCAGCCGGCTGGTAGGCACCGTGTGAGCCATATGGAGATTGCTAAAATGGGAAATGAAGCAGCAGGCTCTGAAGCCACCAGCTTCCCTTGCCATGTCCAACATCTATGGAATATCAACAATCCATGGCAACATACCAAACAGTATTTAAATATATTCTGCTGATTTCCTTTTTTACTTCTTTGATTGGTGCCTGAAATAGCCACATTTTGAAAGAGAAATATGTGAAAAGAAAAGCATCCATGCAGGCTATCCTTTGCTCGGATGAATTACTATTCTGTAGATACAAATGTGATGGGATGGTTTTGAAATGCAATGTAAATGTCTTATAATTGCCAATGTATGTGTACTTCCCTCCTGGAGATAATATCAAGAGATGACATTTTTCTTCTTTCAAACATAAAAATTCTCAGACTTGAACTGCAATGTAGGGTTAATATAGGGAAGCAACTGTACTAACAAAAGAGACCTATCGGAAAAGTGAAAATCACCCATCAGAAAATCTCAATAAGGAGAAAAACACCATCAATGTAAATTTGAGAGATGTTTGAGGTCAGGTGCCCTTGAACAAAAGATCCTTGAAGAAAGAAATTTTATCAACATTGTATGTATAGAAGAAATACCTCTCAACTGAATAAAAAAAAAAATACATAAAACAAAAACACACACTACATAAATGCTATAAAGGCAACGAATGTGGAATCTTTGCATAAACCCCAATCCACGCATGGCACACTATATTTCTCTTTCCAGGGTGAACTTTCTCTAACATAGTTGCTTAAAATTCATTGTGAGAAACATGTTGTATTTACTTTATAAATTAATATGCACATACATGTAGACTGTATTAAAGATTAATACAAGATACTACTAATCTAGGTTTTGAAGTCAGTGACTGGATAAAGATTAAAACTAAAAACAGGGATCAGTAAGGAGAGTAACCTTGATGCCATTTAACCCAAGAAATTTCCAAAAAAGGTGCTGTGCCCAGCTACATTATGCAAAGTTCCAGTCATCCACTTTTCTTTCACCAAAGCTTTTAAAAACAATGGCTGTCATTTTCCTAGGAGACCACTGAAGGGGCAATTTTCCTCACTTTTCTAAAATAACCCAGATTCTTCTTAGGTTTCCATGTGTGCCTTGTTATTTGACACTAACCTATGTCAAAAAGATAATGCTATTTCTCCTCTGTTGTCTAGCAAGGGTTTCAAAGGAATTTCCACCCCCATAGGATAAAAGTAAAATCCAAAAAGTCAAATTGCTCCCTAAACACCAAGAACTCTCCAAATAAACACACTGAATGAAGAGAAAAGTGTGCTAGAGCTGAGTTCTCTAAATAATAAATTAACCTAACACAGGCACTGATGGTAGGGGAGGAGCTACAGTGAGAAATTCCTAGAATTTAGAAGAGAGATTAGGTTTCCCTCTGAAAATTAAGTTATAAAATCACCACATAGTAAGTCAGAAAGAGATAAGTTTAGTCATTTTGAAAAGCCAGAAATGGCTCGCAGAGGAAGAAAACTGGCTATAGTGTGACTAAAATCAATAATAATACATGACTCAAAGGACAGTCATCAATGCAAGAAAAATGTAGAAAATGAACATTCTCAGAGGCCCAGTCCAAGGGAGGGAATGCTTTGACCCAAAGATCTGTTCTCCCTGATCCCAAGCACAAATAAAACCTATTTGCATGAGTTAAGTTACCTTGGATCCTAAACTGATTTCATGCAACCTGCACAGGCTTTTAATTATATTCTGATCTCCCAAACAGTTTGCTTTTAGGGAGAGAATCGGCTTGCCAAAAGATGATGGCCCCTTTGGTAGTCCTGTTGCTCATTACACATTAAAACACTGGCATTCTGCTTTTATTCATTGGTTTCTGGGACCTTGCGTGAGGGATCCTAAGAGGCAGATTCACATTAAGTGTGTCAGTAGATCAGGTTCCTGAGACTGTAAAGCTGACTACCAGACCCTACCACATAACATCGTCCTGCACTCTCATCCACATGATATTAGTGCTTCCAAACAAGTAGGGAAGAGGAAACCCACACAGTTCACAGGTGACCACGAAAGGCACATGGCTCATATGTGGCAGAATCAGGAACGGGATTCTGGGCCTCCTCATTCATTGTCCTCCTTGCATCAGGCATGTACATAACACACTAACTTTGGATTGAATCTCTGTCTAAAGTCCAGGTCTCAAGATAAACAGGAAATCTCTAAATCTTCCAATCTGGGGACCATGCTAAGTGGAATTCATTTATCTAAGAAGTTGTCAAATTCCCCCTCACTAACACCCAATGCATCCTATCTTCATCTGTGTCAACAAAGAACCTCCAGCCTAAGAAAGTCTCACAAACGTTTATTTAAGCCAACGTGATAACAACTGCCAGGAAGCAAAATCTGAACAAATTGAGACAATGCTCCAGAGAATGGCAGTTTTGCAGCTTATTTTATACATTAGAATCAAATGAGGAGACATGAGGAGGGTTACATGAAATTCATCGGCGGGAGAAAACAAAGCGGGGAAATCTCTGAGACTGGATAAAGAGCGAAACAGAGAGACACAGAGTTCTTTTACATTGGTGGGCAAAGGACAGCAAACATTTACAGCAGATAGAGATGGTATTCGGGGAACAAGGTAACAACTGAAGGGTTCTGTGGTCTAGCGCTCTGGTGCCCACGGTTGTATCTTGAGAGGTCTGGAAAATTACTCTGACATTTCAAAGGTACGTTAGCTTAGATGCGTAAAGACAGTTGACAATTTCAGAGGTAAAGATTGGCTTTGTCAAGGAAGCTACAGGACCAGGACGTGACTACCCACCATGAACTGCTTTTAGTTAGGAATTTTTACATTCAGACGACCTGGTGTGGTTACTTTGGTCTCTGGGTTTGTAGGGCCCACCATGTGGGCCTCCCCTCAGCTTGTCAGGTTGAGTATGTGGCCCTTTTACGTCCATATCTGCCAGATATAAGGCTATTTCTGATAGTTCACGGCATCATACCATATCTAACATCCAGTATGTGGGTACAGATGGCATTTCATGGGACATGATGCTTTTCTACAAATGACAGGAAATGCAGAGTAATTAGTCAAAGATAACAGGCTCTGTTGCACAATGATCGGCATGCCAGAGAGTAATTCTTCATCCTAGAAATTTCAACTGAGGAACAGCTCCAACTGTCAAGACTCATCCGTTCCTCATACTTCCATTATGAACTGTATTCTAACATACATTACTTAGCTCCTATGTAACACATTGAAAGCTATTATTTAGTATTTAAATAGCTTTCTGTGAACACAAAGTGTTCTGCCAATCATGAATGCTTTGCTCATAATGCCATCTCTTTGGAGGCAGGCAAAACCATTCTCTTACTTTAACGGTTGAGAAACAAACATGAAATCAGTGTAAGTTAATGACACAACAGTTTAAATAACAAGCCCAGTAAGAATAAAATATGTATTTACCCAGTTTTAGACATTCTACCTTAATAATCTTCTAACCCTTCCTGGGCCGGCTCTTTGTGAAATGTTCTTTTTGGCTAATAGAAACCTTACTGATGCGCTAGTCCAAATGTGGACATGCAAGGCGCAGTATAATGAATAGAAAACCCATCATCCTATCTCACCAGAAGCCCAGCATGCCAAGCTGGAAAAATATTCTAATAAAAAGTCTTGCTATGCCATTAGGAATTAAATATTACTCAATGTTCATACAAAATTCCAATATAGAAGGTAATTCACTCACTGTTGGTAAAGGTTTCTTACTGAACACATAAAGTAAAAACTGAACTGTCTTCATACTCACCTGACAACTTCAGTTCACATGAATTTCTTCCTTTTCTAACTCAAATACTATAGGGCAAAACTCTGGAAAAATTCAGCAGCCATCAGTAGCCTAAAATTGATAGCCTTCTCTTTTCAAATTTACATCCCCTCATCCCAAAGTAATGTCTAGATGCAACTACATTTAACTATGAAGAATGACAAGAGGAATTGTCAATAGGTAGAGAAGCCCTGATTGGGGGGGGGGCTCCAAAGTCATCATTCCCTATACCCTATTCTGAGAAAAACGAGCCTCAGCAACCCAGCACACTTTACTGCAAGTGACCACATCCAACGGTAAATTTTCAGTAGCCCAGAATGATTTCCCATCCATCCTCTGTAGTCCCAGCCAGTCCTTCCCCTCTCACATGATACCAAAAGCATATGGTTGTAAATAGTCCTACAGATGGATGCAGAGAACTCGGCGGAAGCCAAGGGGAAAATCTGGCCTGCAGACGTTCGATTACACCATCGGGCCTGTGCTGCTCATAAACCATGTGAGTTAAAGTATTTACAAGATGAATACAAGAAACACAAAGCACGTGAACATAAAAGACAAGGATTTACTGAGCTACTGCATTTTGCCAGCTAATTAGAAAATCGCTATTAGGTTCACGGCTAACATAAACATAAGCCAGGGCTGTGTACTCTCATCAACAGCCCTTTTAGAAAGCAAGGTTCACCAGTACATATTTTCAACATTACGAATTTTATTTGACTAAGCAAATTATCATCACCATCCAACCCCACAAGACTGAAGTTACAGGTTATTCAGCAAAGAAGTACATAGTAATAAGCATTTAAATTCAGACACTGATAGTCCCTCTCAGGGCATTATGGTTACACTTATTCATATGCAGCATTTATATATTTAACATATTCACTGTTTGATAAAGCAGTTCATAATCATTTAATAGCTTTGTCCCCAAACTAGTGTTTTAAAACCTAAGATGATTCCTGTATATGGGAAAAACAGCCAAAGTGCAAAAGTGAAGCATTTGCAGATGGATGTTACCTACATAAGGCACCATTAAGTAAAGACAGATTTTATAATATAAGTATATTCTGTATATTTTAAACAAGCCTGAGCCTACAAATATAAGAATTTAATGACAAAGGAATGGATAATATCACTATTCTAAAGCCTTTCCTCTCTACTGTAATTTCTAAGGGGACTGAAGGAAGCTGATTTTATCATATTGCAGCAGAATGCCATTGAAGGCAGCAAATTGTCATTAGTCTCCACACATTCTCCTTAAGTTATTATAAGCAGTTAAACACTGTGTTCAACTGCACATTTAAAACAACAAATAACACTCTCTCAGCACACAGGGATTTACATAATAGAAAGCCCGAGTTTAAGCAGTCTGGGGATGGTGCAACCAGTACAGATGTAACCAGTCTCAGCGTGTGGTCTCATCCTCGTGGTCTCAAAAGGGCAGCAGTGTCTCTGGGCATTATATCCCTACTCCAGGCAGTCAGGAGGAGAGAAAAGGAAGGAAACGGAGAAACAGCAGGTGCAGCTTTGTCTGCCCCTTTTTAAAAGCACTGCCAATGACTTTTATTTAGATATCACTGAACTGACTGCATCACATTTTGATACAAGACACTGAAAAGGGTAGTTATTTAGTGAAGGCATGAGTGCTTCAACCAAAGTGGGACTTTGACATGAAGGGAGAAAGAGGGACCATGTAGTGGGAAGGCAACCAGCAGCATCTGCCACCATTATGAATGCACTGCTTGTGTCCAGTGGTTTGTGTGTACAAATCCAACAAGTCACAGCTCTGAAAGTCTATGAAAAATAGAATCAGTTTCTACTGATTCTTTTACCAGGCAATGGTTGCTGGCTCTCACATCTCCAAGCTCAAACTGTCATATTTAAAACCCAGAATGACTTTGAAACATAGTTAAATGTGCCTTTTTCCTTTCCCCACTATGACCCACCCCTCCAATTGCAAATAAAGGTTATAAAAGAGCTGGAAGCTTCAGGGTATGAAGGTAAAAGAGGAAGAAAAGAAAGGAAACAAGTCCTAGCTGTACCCAGGCTCTATGCCAGGCATGTCCCAGGCTCAACTCGTGGAAGCAAGACTGTAATTCAGGAGAGAGGTGGCATCGTCCCTTCACAAAGGAGAGAACAGAAGCTCAACACTCCTCACTCTGCAAATTGATTAAAGTCAGACATCCTAAGTTATTTGAACCTAGAACTCTAACTTCAAAGTTCCAGTTATATCAAAAAATTTGAACTTGTAAGTTGCTAGTCAGGAAAAAAGGCACTTTTAATTAAAATACATCAAATAAAGCAAAATGAGATAATAACAAGGAGCAAAACATCGATAACCTTCTTTTGGCTTCATCTGTACAAACTATGCCTACTTCATGTCAGTTTAATGTTTTACTGTGTTGTCTCCGTAACTGATACGGGACGGGCATGTTAATCCCGAGCGAATCAAACTTTTCTGTCAGATGGTCAAACTAAACTACTGAGATATGTCACCTGTTCTATATGCAGTTACATTGGCCAATCTTGCTAACGATCAAGTTTTTGAAGTCAAGAAATACTGCTTATAAATTAAGAATGATCAGTGAAAGATGTGTTTTATAATTTAAGTAAATATTTTCTGGACATATATCATCAAAAATTAAAATATACAAATATTTTAATGTCCATTTTAGCTTTGGCAGCATAGGTGTATATAACATAAAAAGGCCTTAGAGGTTATAAATCTTTATATTTAAGGTTATAAACATGGAGTATTATGTCTCATAGAAGTTCATTTGTGATATACTATGGGGAAAGGGTATCTTTACATATCTAGTTTCTTCAGGGTTTCTGAATATATTCTCAAAAATAAAAACAGGCTTATCCTTTGAGACAAATCAGTCCATGATCAGATTG
Organism: Miniopterus schreibersii; assembly: GCF_964146895.1. Classification (NCBI taxonomy): domain Eukaryota; kingdom Metazoa; phylum Chordata; class Mammalia; order Chiroptera; family Miniopteridae; genus Miniopterus; species Miniopterus schreibersii. The sequence goes on from NC_138103.1 coordinate 37,568,902, forward strand.
AAAACGGAGTAGCTACCTGGCTAGATTTAAAAATCAAGAGGTTTCTCCTTCTGACCACTGACAGAAAGTTGAAATGAATGAAATGTCAGACACTGAATTGCTCCCCAAGGACATCAAAGTTGCCTTGCCTTCTACTGAGACCAGAAAGCTAAACTACTCCCCATTCCAGCCTCCTGTCTGGTCTTAAGACCCAACTGTGGTTCAATGAGATGGGAACAGATGGGGAAACTTTTGTTAAAAAACTAACAGCTGTTCTCCCTTCTTTCTGCCTGAAGACTGTTGTGATGCCAGAGGTGCAGCACCTGTCCTGACACCATAAGGAAAAAGCCACATGACACAGAAGATGCAGGGGTGCCAATGACACTGTGAATCTATTGCTTTAGCCTTGTACCGTCTGACTCTGGACTTGTTACATAAGAAAAATCACCACCATAAGTTTAAGCCTCCATTTATCAGGTTTCTATAATTTGTACCTGGAACATAGTGCTACTGATACAACCCAGGCCAATTTATACCACATATGTATTCCGTGAACATCATAAGGTCGTATATCTGACAAAAATTTTTAAACGTTATTTAGAAATATTTACTCAAAATATATTGAATGTGTTTTAATTTTCATCTGCAGGGATTTTTTTTTTCTAAAATAAGATTGTATTTTTCCTTTTCTTATAAGATAGAATAAAGATAGAAGGAGTTGTGACAAAAATCTAAAAGCTAATTTTTACCAAAATTCCAAATGGAAGCAAGGGCACACAGGTGGTGTCATGAAGATAACTCATATGGAAATACCCTACAGCCTCTGTACAGGATATATGTCTGTCTGTCTCTCCAATGATTTTTAAAGTGTCATTTCTAAGAAAGCAGTCTTTTTAAGTTCTCAAGGCAAAGGAGGTTATTCTTTTTCATACAGTATGAGTTTACAAGTACATGTTACAAAACAAGATACACTTTATGCAGAAAAAATGTATAGTTTTATATAGGTACATATATGAGCACACAGATACATGCCTTCAAAAAAGAAGTAGTAAGTTTAAAAAGTAGGCATGTTATCAAGTTAAAATGCATATGAAAAATAACTTGGGTGATTTATATGTTGTACAGCTTTTTAGATTACTCAAAAAGAAAAGACCTTTACTCTGTAGCAATATGTTGTAAAAAAAAATAAAGGAAATTTCCATGCCACTTTTTTCATTAAAATAATTCACACACCTGCTGAATGTATGTAACCTTCATCCTCCTGGGATGGATAGTCTGATACTTTTCAGGAGGAATAATCTCGAATTAAATTTTGAGAGCCATGCTCGGGAAGTTCAGCTGCAGCTCCTCAAGCCCTCTCCATCTGGTCAATGAGGTGCAAAGGAGCGCGTGTGGGGAATCTGAGTCAACACCTGCCCAAGCAGGAGGCAAAAGCCATATCCACACGTGTTTAAAATAACCGGTGTTCCGTTTGCGTTCTTATCTGTGGCTTGAATTGTTTATATTCCATTTGCTCAGAAACATTTTAATAACCAAATGGATTAGAAAGTGTTTATTAAAAACCCCATCAGTATTTTTTAGACATTACTGTTCCATTCAAATACTTCATTAAGTTTCCATTATCTTGCAACTCATTTCCAGTAGCTAGAGAAGTGTCTGGAAAGGGAGCAAAGAGGGGAAAGGGGGTTAAGTTAACCAGGTGGAATTCTTTCTAGCATTATCCCTGAAACTACTGAAACACAGCTAGATTCTCCAGATTATATTCCAAGTGTATAGAAAAAAATAATACCTAAAAATAATAACAGGATTCCTAAGAACCTGGAGAGCTACTGCTATAAAAGCTGCCAATAACAGGCACAGGTGCTCCTGCCTCCTATCATCAACTGCTTCCCCCCGTTCCCATGAGTTAATGGGATCAACTCCTTGCAAATACAGAGCATTTCTCTGCCTACATAACTGCGACTGTGGGCCCTAGGAGATTTAATGTGAGGGGACATGTTATCCCAGAGTGTGTTACTCTCTGGAACTCACATACCTAAGCAGCAGCATGAAAATCCTACAGGCATTATCATCCCCTTCACAGCCTCGGCTTCAGAGGTGCTCCCTGGGGCTGCAGGGGCCTGCACGGCTGTACAGCAAAGGACCTGGTTCAGCGTCCTTTTCTGAGTTCCTGCATGAGCTCCTCTCTCTGCCGACCATACCATCATTTTCTTTCAAAGACCCTGCCCTTTTCGAACCAAATGTCAATGACCCCGTCAACCCTATGTACAGTGACTCAGTACTCTTTTGTAATTGGAAGTCCTCAAAGACTGGAGCAAGAGCTTCTTATCAAAATGTTAGCCAGCACATGGCAGGCTACTTCAAAGCAGGCGGTCTCAAGGTGAAAAGCACTTTAGATATATCCCCACGATTTCTTCAGAAACTTATCAGCACCATGTATAAGAAATGCCTGGGAGGGATTCAAAGAAATTCTTATCACCCCTTTTGGTTTGTCTCCACCAGGATATGATAGACTCCAAATGTGCTTCTACTGATGCTGGTGTGTTGCCAGTAACAGTTTTCCCAGTTGAGATGATGCAACATGGTTGTTTGTTTACTCCAGCAGAATCAGCACCAAGGCCAGGGCACGGGGAAGCGGAGAGTGAGTGGCCTGAACCTCTGCCAAATACCACTGTGTCTCCAACAGATGGATTATTTTACAAAACAGATTTTTTTCCAAAGGAACGTGAGTCTTACTTGGGTGACAATAATTTTCTCAGCTCATGAGGCTATTTGAATGTCCATACCCTCTTCTTTCACCATACTTTAGCAGTATAGCAACTGTATTTCAGATTTACCATGCAAGGATTCTGCATCTATTTTTATTTTGATTAGGGCATTCACAGTACATCAGAGAATTCATTTTTCCTACTCTTAAAATGAAATCATGTAAAATTATGTCACTTCCTAGAAATTGTAAATGAATTAAATAGTATAATTTTTAAAACTTTTAAATCCTTATAATTTACAACATTTTAAGTAAATATTTTTCTATAAATTGTCTTTTCTCTCCTTTTCACTCATTTCATCAAACATGAAATACTTTAGTCCCTAGAGCCTGATATCTTTTTATATATATTTTTTGACATTTACAAAAATGCTCAATACTGGTATTTTCTAACTTATTCTTAAACTTTTATAGATTTCTCAGTGGAATTTTAGGTCTTTAACTAAGATTAACAGAATGTACAGCAATTAACTTTTTTTTACCCAGTGGCCCCCGAAGATTTTATTTTTGTGCTTCAGCATAACATGGGAAATTAAACCAGGAAAATATTTTTTAAATCAAAAGATAAGTTATGGGTTAGCTAATCTAGCCATTTTACTAGTTAATATGAGAAAGTGTGTGAATGGCCAGAGAGGCTCCTTTGCATCATAAAACTAGACGTTTTGAATTTAAGAAAATATATTTTTAAACAAATCAGCATTAACTCTACAATAGATTCACAGATCACCAGTGCTAGAAAAAAAAAACTATTTCTCATTTTAGTAGGTTGAATGAGAGATTGCCGGTATTGAGCTGTTTTGACCAACAAAAATGGCAACATCATATACTTCAACTAATAAAAAGAATACTGCCTTCCAAAGAGATTAACAGGCTTGCCCAAGGTTAGTAACAGAGCTGGAGTCTAAACCGGGAGCACTGAATTCCCACACCAGGTGGCCTTGCATTTTAAGCACACAGAGCCTCTTGACTTATCAACTGTCTTTCTATTGTGGTTTCTGATTTCTACCATTTAAACATTGCTGTCACAAAATATGAGAAGGTGCTTGAATGGCCAGACACAAAAAAGAATTAAAGGGATTTTCTGCCTGAGGAGTAACAAAGACAATAAACAGAATATTTAAACCATGACTGGTTCCTGTATGGCATTTAAATGGGCTAAATATTCCAATTTATACATGCTTTTGCAAATAACATTTATTGCACTTCTTTACTAATTAGGGAAGTGATACTTCTGGTTGTCCAATGTAAAAAGTAAATGAGAGAAGAATTATAAAGAAAATTAAGAATAAACAAAGAAAGTGTATAATAGAAAATTAATGTATATATTTTGATAGATTCTTTCACTTAAAATTTTCTATGCCTCTCTGTTATTTCCTTAGAATAAAGGAAATATTTACCCAGAATCCTCAAAGTGGAATGACTGGGACAGAGAGTGGATGGCTTCTGATAAATACATTGACGAGCTGCTCTCCAGATATAGTGTCTCATTTCATACATTCATTAGATTCGCTTTGAAAGTGCTTGACCTCCCTCCTCCCCTCCATAGTAATTTTTCATATACATACTAGCCATTTCTTTTTCTCCTTTTATGAACCACTGGATCACATTCTTTATACATTTTATGATTTGGGTAGGTCCACTCCTTTCAATAAATGAGACATGACCAACATGAAAATACCATCTTAATGTAAAAGTCCTTTAAAACAATAGGAAAGATATTGTTTATAAAAAATGTCCCCTTGCCCTGACCAGGGTGGCTCAGTTGGTTGGGCGTCATCCTGTGCACCAAAGGTTGCTGGTTTGAATCCTGGTCAGGGCACATGCCTGGGTTTCAGGCTTGATCCCTGATTGGGGGCGTGCAAGAGGCAGCTGATTGATGTTTCTCACATCCATTTCTCTCTCTCTCCCCCCCCTCCTGTCTGAAAAAATATTTAAAAAGAAGTCCCCTTGAAAGAGTGTGTACAAAAAAGTGGCATATAACTACTTTTTCATCTTACCATTATAAAATAGACTTATCTTTACTTATCAAGACTCAGTTTGGGGGTTGTGTATGTGCATGTATGTGTGTTTATTACTATCAAGTCACCTTTTCTTGAAATCTAAACAAAAGAAATATCTGACATCTAGCTAAACATTTGATGGATGTACTATCCCCTCTCTAATACCATCACAATTTATGTTTAAACCTATTTCTACTTAAGAGTTACTGGTAAATTTCAAAAGCAATGTTAAATTAACTTAATTCATGTCATTAAATTAAGTATGTCACTCACAAAGAGTAAACCCAATTTCGAAAATTTCTTCATTAAATTAACTCTACCTATTTCTACTATCCTAAGCCCTTTCACATTCACTCTATATATTCAGGCAAAACCTTTTGTATTATTTCAAATTAACAAGTTTAATGCTTCCATCTGTCATTTGAAGTTAAGTGCCTCTTCCTTGAATTCTTTAGGGAAAAGTACTCAATCTTTTAATCTTGTATTTCTTTTCTCTTTCATGTCATAGTTATTCTCTTTGTTTTTTAAAGCTCTTAGTTATCATGTAAAAATAATATCATAAAAATACAGACAAAAAGTCTTATCCAAGCATTAAATTCTATTCAACCTTAAGATAAGCAAGGGAAAGAAAAGAAAGAATATAAAATTTATATACTTCAGCCTGGCTGGCTCAGTTGGCTGGAGCATCATCCTACACACCAAAAGGTTGCAGGTTAGATTCCCAGTCAGGGCACATACCTAGGCTGTGGGTTCAATCCCCCATCAGGGAGCTTATGGGAGGCAACCAATCGATGTTTCTCTCTCTCTTCTCTCCTTTTCCTCTTCCTCTTCCCCTTCCCCTTCCCCTTCCCCTTCCCCTTCCCCTTCCCTTCCCTTCTCTCCTCTCTCTCTCTCTCTCTCTCTCTCTCTCTCTCTCTCTCTCTCTCTCATCAATAAAACATATCCTTGGGTGAGGATAAAAATAAATAAATATAAATATAAACATGAGAGATAAATCACAATAATTCTAAAAATGTTCAAGTAACACACAGAAATTCAGAAAAAAGGAAGACAGAGAAATGAAAAGCAAAGAAAAAAATAACTAAAATGACCAACTTAAGCCTCAACATGCCAGAAATCATATGAAATATAAATGGTTTAAATCCATCACTTAAACGGAAGAGATAAGTAATGTAAATAATTCAATTATATACTGTCTATAAGAAGTTTCACTTCAAATATAATGATACAGGCAAGGTCACAGGACATAAGATCCACATAAAAAATCAATTGTATCTTTGTATGTTAGTAATTATCTGGTGGATGCTGAAATTAAAAATGATACCATTTATAACCATGCAAAAACATAGGGAGAAAGCTCATAAAAGAGTACATGACTCTATGCAGAAAACCACAACATTCTGATAAAATAAATCAAGTAAAATCTAAATAAACAGAGAGTCATAATGTGTTCATTGAATAGGAAGAATCAACACTGTACAGTAGTCAATACTCCACAAATTGATATTCAGGTTTAATATCACTTCTATCAAAATCAAAGAATATTACTTCTATCAAAAAATCTTATAGAGATTCACAGAATTATTCTAAAATTTATATGGAAATCAAAGAAATTAGAATAGCTAAAATAATTTTGGAAAAGAACAAAGTGGGAGGAATCAGTCTACCCCACTTCATGACTTATTATATAGCAACAATAATCGACACTGTGTGGTATCACTGGAGGGACAGACACACAGACCAATGGAACAAAATAGAAAATCTAGAAATAGTCCCACAGAAATATGTCCAAGTGATTTTTTCACAATGGTGCAAAAGCTGACTTTTCAACAAATGGTGCTGGGGCAAGTGGACATCCATAGGCAAAACAATGAACCTTAACTTAAGTTTTGCATCTTATACAAACGTTAGCTCAAGATGGATGACCGACTTAAACGTAACATGCAAAACATAAAATTTTAGAAAAAATAAGAGAAAACCTTCAGGCTTTAGGGCTAGGCAAAGAGTTGTTATACTTGAGACCAATAGCATGATTTATAAAATGAAAAGATGATAAACTGAACCTCATCAAATTGTAAAACCTTTGCTCTAAGAAGGGCCCTGTGAAGAGGGTAAAGACAAGCTACAGCCCGAGAGAATATATTAGAAAACCATATATCTGACAAAGAACTAGTATTTAGATTATAGAAAAAACTAAAAGTCAACAGAAAAAAATAAACAATCCAATTGAAAAATAAACAAAAGATATGAACAGGTGTTTCACCAAAGATTATGTATACTTAGTGAAAGGGCAAATGAAAAGATGCTCAACATCATTAACCATCAGGGAAATGCAACATGAAACCACAATAAAATATCACTACACACATATCAGAAGGGCTAAGATAAAAGTAGTGGCATCATCAAATGCTGGTCAGGATGTAGAGAAACTAAGAAAGGGGATCACCCATACATTGTTGGTGGGACCAAAAAGTGATAAAACAACTCTGGAAAACCATTTGATAGTTCTCATAAAACTAAGCATGGAACTGACACATAATCTAGCAATTGCACACTTGGGCATTTATCTCAGAGTAATAAAAATTTATGTTCACACAAAACCTTGTACATAAATGTTTATAACATTTTTATATATATATAATAGCCCCAAACTGGAAAGAACCCAGATGTCCTTCAATGGGTGAGTGGTTAAACAAGTTATGGTACATCTATACCATAGAATACTAATCAGCATTAAAGAGAGAGAAACTATTGATACAGATAAAAATCTGAGTGAATCTCCAGATAATCATGACGAGTGAAAAAAGGCAATCGCAAAAGGAAACTGCATTTCCCTGATGGCTAATGATTTTGAGTATCTTCTCATTTGCTCTTTTTCTAGGTGTATATAATTTTTGGTGAAATGTCTGTTCATATTTTGTCCATTTTTCAATTGGATTGTTTATTGTATGATTCCACTTATATAATAATACTGAACTAATACATTGTAGAAATGGAAAACAGATTAGTGATTGGCAGGAATTAGGGATGGGGTGGAGACAGGAAGGGATTGGGTGAGGCTATAAAAAGGCAACAAGAGAGATCCTTGTGGTGACAGAACTATTCTGCATCTTGACTATATCAATGTCCTGGTTGTGATACTGTGCTACAGTTTTTCCAAATATTACCAGTGGAACAAACTGCATAAAGGTACATGTGATCTCTCTGTATAATTTCTTACTCTGCATGCAAATCTATAATTATCTCAAAATGAAAAACTTAAATTTTAAAAATAATACCAACTTATCGAAGACTTTGGTAAAACAAGACAAGAAAAAGTGTTAACAACTTATGTAGAAAGCAGTCTTTAGCACAATTAATAAGGCTTTTTTGTTTTGTTTTAATTAAAAATCCAACAAACGAGCAAACAAAAACTAATAATAGCTCCCCAGAACAACCTTAGTATTAGTAAACTGAATACTATGTGTTTTCTATATATGAATGAAAGGTTATGGACATATTGAGCACTATAATTTATTAACTTCATTTTCATATTTTGTAACATTATTTATACTGATAATTGTGTTATTACAATTCTTTGGTTAGATGCTTCTAATGAATTTTCTTATCAATGCTTTATGATCTTGGAAGTGACATCATTCCTTTCAACTGGTAGACAGTTGAAAAAGGCAATGAATACAAATAGAGAAGAGACAGTGTATGACCTTAGGTCTTGTGTCTAAGTTAATACAGAATATACAAGGAGAGGAATGATTAAGGTAAAGTATTTCTAATGTATTTTCAGGCTAAAAGATTTCAAAGAAATTTAATCACAGGGTCTAGTCACTTTTGACTCTTTTCATGTGACTTCTCATGCTATACTCAATGTGACAGCAGATAAACATTAAAAACTAAGTCTAGACATAATTTACACCAACATCTGCAAAAGGCTCACTAGTAACTCATGATGAATAATTCCACTGCAGTTGGGCTCTAATTTGCACAATACATCATTGCTTTCACTTAAGGGAACTTCAGAAAATTCATAGCAGGTACAAACAGCAGGTGTTATAAGCACATACATAATCTTGTTAATGTTGGCATTTGCCACTATCCAAAATGTATGTCCAAAAAACATATGACGAAAAGTACACCTAATTGCATGTATGGTCCATTTATAATTCTTCACTAATAAAATGCTTCAAACTCAGGACAATCACTAGTTATCTTAATACTTTTTCTGAAAATATTGAAAACAATTTTAAGAAAATTATACCAAATTGTTACAAAAATTCAATTTTTATATAAGATATAGAAAAATACATTGAAATCCACTCTTCTAAACTGGTTTAGACATATCCTAAAATGTAACAGTTGAGATTTCTTTGTAGCTATAAATTAGTGGAAGTCCATAACTGTTCATTTAAATTGCTAACCTAAGTTATATATATGAAATGATTGTACTCAAGTCAATCAATTATATTATTTCAATTAGTATAAAAATTATTTTTAGGGAAGAAAAAATATATACATCCCTTCTCCCCAGAAGCAGACATATTTCTGCAACTATATACATAATTTTTAAATCAAAGAATTATATAATTACAGAAAATATATATATATATATATATATATATATGCAATTTAAAATAACTACTTTAAAGACTAGGCACCAAACTTCATAATTATCACACCATCTTATAAGAGGGAAAATGAGGAATAAAAATCCGTATGACACATTTTATTCTATAAATTCAAAACAGCATTATAACATTGTCTTCTAATTTATGTAGAGAGAAGGGAGAATATATATAAAAATCCCGTATTTCTGCAGCTTATCGTTTTAAGGAATCAAACTTTTTCCACTTTCAATACTTGAATTGACAATCATTTAAAATGTTTTATTCATTTGCCTCACATTTTAAAATCGGAGTATGCTACTGGTAATTTAACTTCATTTGGATAACTTGAGTAATTGAGAAATAAAATTATTTCTATTAAAAAATATGGTTAGTTGTTGTGAATTTGCTTGTTTTTTAACAGTCATTCTCGATTTTCCTTCCTGTTGGGCTGTATGCTTGTTTCACACTCCTGCTGGTATGAATATCTCTAGGGGGCACAGAAAATCTAGAACCCATTCTAATTTGGTATGTATGGACTGAAAACTAAGATTGTTAGTATTTTGTGCCAACTAACACCAAGTTGGAATTGACTGAAATAAGTAAATTTGTTTTAGTGCATGATCTTTTCAAAAATTAGTTAAGATTCATTTAAGTCAGGTATGGGCATTTCTTTTCTCTCTTAATTTCAGGTCCTTGGCTATGGATCTGACATCCAAGTGGTCAGAAATATGTCTTAATGATAAACTAAATGATATAATTATTATATTATTATTCTATTTATGTTTTATTGACAAGCACAATCAAAAGTGATGCCTCCATGAATTTATTATAGGCTAAAGCCTCCACTAAATGTGATTTTCTTCTTTTTATGACACATTCTGATTTGATACAGAAGAATGTTTTCTAAAATTGCTCCACAGAATACTAATTTTGACAGATGGTCTCCAAAAACCAGAATCCTTATTCCAATAAGTTTGGGAAATAATGACAAATTTATCGAGTCTGGCAAACCCTCTGTGTAAGTAAGAGAGAGAGAGACAGAGAGACAGAGAGACAGAGAGACAGAGACAGAGAGAGAGACAGAGACAGAGACAGAGACAGACAGAGACAGAGAGAGACAGAGAGAGAGAGAGAGTAAAACCAACCAATTAAATAAATATGCCACAGCCCTTACTTTGAAAAACAAGAATCTATAAAGAGTGACATTGTGGTTAAGACAAAACTGGGCTCATGGAGTCCCAACTGATTTTCTTCATCATGAGCTCGTAAGCAGGATTCATTTCACTTGCATTTAGATTAGGGTGACAGTTCTGTATGCACAGGCAGTCTGTGCCACTTGCAGACCAAACGACAGAACTATAGGTATGAACTCTCCTGGCATTCTTTTTTTAATCTGGAAACCATGTGTTCAGATAGCGGCATCAAAAGAGCCTGGGACCCTGAGCAACTCTTCGGAGCAGAGGTGCTTCCACCTTGCATCGGAGAGTATAGTGTGTTGAACAAAAAGCCTTTGTTGAGTTAAATGACTGAGATTTCAGGATTATTTACTACTGCAGGATAATCTAACATACCTTAGCCATTACAATAGTTGAATTCTGAAATAATGAGAGCAGCACAAAGGGACCTGATATAAGACAAATTATAGATGTTCAGATACTGAAAATTCCTTATTCCTTCTTTATCAGCTAAATATAGTTGTCAAGAAACAAATGTTAAATTTTCCTTTTCCAGGTCTTCCTTAAATATACTTTGCTGGCTACTACATGATAGCCACTGCTCTGAACCAAGTGCGTAAAGCAGTGTAACAGACATCCAAGGTCCTTCTGCTCATGGAGCACACATCCCGACTGTAAAGGAGAAAACGCCCTGTGGGTAATACGCCCATTAAAATTTTTTTCCTGAGAAAAATTGTATGGCAGTCATAGCAACAAAAAATGAGCCATTAGTTATTTTTGTCAGAATGACAAATTGGGTAATAAATCAAATTTGGGTATTTCTTGGTTCTCTTTGGTAATGGAAACCTTTTTGAGTATAATCATTAAACAATTTCAAAAATTATTAGGGGAAAAATATTCTAAATAAATTGAAACAAATTTCACTTAATTCCATAAATATGCTACAATTTAACTTTTTCTTTGTAACTAATCAAATCATGTTTTTAAAGTAATACTGTGCATTGAAGCAATACTTTTATTAAGCAACAATTTTATTTATTTTATTGTTAATGCAAAACTATCCTCCTGTATTTTTTTTTAAACATATCTTTATTGATTTCAGAGAGAGGAAAGGAGCGGGGAGAGAGAGAGATAGAAACATCAATGATGAGAGAGTCATTGATCGGCTGCCTAGCCCACAACCCGGGCATGTGCCTTGCCTGGGAATCGAACCCTGATCGCCTGGATCCTAGGTCAATGCTCAACCGCTGAGCCACGGCTGGCCGGGCTATCCTCCTGTATTGATAAAAATGACATGCTTGCTAAAATTTATAAGATATTAATACAATGCATCAATATTTTTAGCTTTACTTTACAAGAAACAAAAAGATCTTCCACACACTTCCAGAAGAATTTTATAATACATACATGTATACTAAATACTTTTCCTACACTAATAATGGAACTAATATCTGTAATGATATATTTTAAGATGTTGGTAGTGTATCTACATTTTATTTGAAAATTAACAAAAAAAACAAAGAAAACCCCCCAAAAAAACAAAAAAAAAAGAAAATTAACAAATATTGAAGGGAATTAATCAGCCAAAGCACTGCCTGTTATGTAATTTATGGTCAAATAGTACTTTGGTCAATGCCAAGGTGAGGAGTGCTCTACAGTGTGGCTTAGAGAAGGACTTCTGGAGACGTGAATTTAATCCATCCTCATATATTTACCATTAGTATAGAGTGAAATAAGGTGATTTTATATTATAATTGCATAGGAGATCAAAGGTTCTGACTAAAAGATTCTTAATTGGTTGAGCTTTCCTCATAATTTAAGACAATTATCATCTTTTATCAACTTAGTAAATAACAGCCTTTCTTCAGGTTCATTAAATATTGTAATAATAGTGTCCTGACTGTACAGAAAAACTTACTAACTACATTCCCCATTCAATGATAGCCCTTTATTTTTTTTATGTTTTTCTCTCTCTCTGCAACACTGTTCAGGTGTTAGTATTGTTTCATTAAATCCCTTTTTCTTGAAATCCCATTATCTAATTATTAATCATTCTTGAAATCCCTTTTTCTTCATCAGTTTTCCCAGGAAAGAAGGATTGGGAACCAAAAAGAACATAATATGGTTAGAGACATTTCAAATCTAAGAAAGAGTTAAGTTTTACATTATAAGAATTAACTACATTAGGTAATACAACATTATCAGTATATAAGATAGAACCACTTTTAGTGGAGTGGCAAAAAGAAAAGCGTTATAAATAAGAATCTGGATAGTTTCTCTGTAACTGTTTCCATAGCACAAAAAATCCTATTAGTGTTATTGGCCAAGTTGGTATTCTGTATCAGAACCAAGATAACCTAAGAGGCTGTTGTTGAGTAATGGAGTTCATTAAACATTATATGTATGAGTATTAGGGACTTCAGAAAGCAGATGTTAAACTCTCAAGCATTTTGGTGCACAGTGTCTGTGATTAATGAAACAACCCCAAACAGCCATGCTGTGCCATATTATTCCGTATTCTTTTAAAATGTAAGTTTCCCAAAGGACATACAATATAGCCTGTTATGAATAAGGTTTAAGTATTGAATATAAATCTCCCTAAAAAAAAATGCACAGGATGAATGCTGAGTTCTAAATTCCATTTTAAAATGCATTAATCATTACAATATCAAAGTACTTCCAGAAAGTAGATAGGACTCAGAAAACAATGTTTCTCTAAGTCATTGAAAGCAATTTATTCTTTCAATATTTTTCATTTCATCTGATAATAAGCAACTGAAATAACAGGAATCAAAGTGGTTTAAAATTTTTACAGCATTGCCCTGGCTAGGTGACTTGGTTGGCTGGAGCATTGTCCCATGCATCAAAGAACTGCAAGCTCAATTCCTGGTCAGGGCACATACCTAGGTTGTGGGTTGCACTTGGGAGTCAACTGATCAATATCTCCTCCCTCCCTCCCTCCCTCCCTCCCTCCCTCCCTCCCTCCCTCCCTTCCTCCCTCTCTCTCCCTCTCTCCCCATCCCCCTCTCTAAAATCAATAAAAATTTATCCTCGGGTGATTAAAAAACAACAACTTTACAGCATTAATCCAGTATAAGTAACATTATGTCAGTTTAGCAAAATTAATTTCAAACACTAGTCTTTTATTTTTAAAAATTGGTAAATAGTAATAATTTAACTTGACAATTTAAAATTATCTTCTCTATATATGCAAGCAATTATTAATATATGATATTAAATGACAACAGCATACATTATTTCTTCTGTTGTTCCTAGAAATATCTTGGTTATTTCTTAAGGTAGTTTGAAACTAATGTATTTAAATAATGTTCCAATATGTTAAAGCAAAGTGATATAAATTATTTCAATGTTTTAAATTCCAAGTTCAAAGATACTCCTCTAGTCAATATAGCAATATAGTGGTTTTTTTCACTTTGTATACATTTAGCCTGGGGGAAGCTTTCTGTTCATATCCAAATTGCCCAACTAAAACCTAGACTTCAGTAATGAAAATTAAGGAAAACCCTGCAATATGGTAGAGTCTTTAAAACAGAAAAAGTCAAAGAAGTCCAATTTATCCATGATTGAAGTGAATAGACTGAAAATATGCATATAAAAAGGCAGGATCAGATCCCACAGACAACAAGAGAGAGAATGTTCTTCTTATAATATATTGAAAGTTCAGTAACTAGACAATATAATCTCCAGAGAAAAACAAAATAATATCAAGTTGAGAATGCCCTATTACTACATTAACGCCTGCTCTTCAGTATCTGAATAAGCTAATTATAAGTACTCATATTTTTGAACACTAGAGGGAGTACATAAAAGAAAAAAAAAAAAAGAAAAAGCAGCCAAATACTGTTATTACCTAGTTATTGAGTACTTTACATAACATTGGACCTTTGCAACAAACTGCATGCATATTTCTTCGGGACACAGAGAAGTGATTAAAACTCATGTAAACAGTACCCAATCTCTCTTTTTATATGTCATTCTCCAGTAAATTTAAAATTTAGATTGATTAATGGCAAGAAAGGCGAACAATATTCAAGAAACAGAAAAACCTAGTGCAGGCTGGAGATAAAGTAGCAAGAACGGACAGGGGAGCAGAGCGATAACAGGGGAGGAAGGAAAATGTTGTGAGGCCTCATAACCATTGTTAGCACTTTGACTCTGAATGACATGGGAAGTCGCTACAGGGATTTGAGAAGAGTTATGTGATATAACTTTACCCTGACTCCTGAGCTGAAAAAAAAAGCTTAAGGAAGCAAGAAAGAAGGCAGTCAGGAGGTTATTGTAGCAACCCAAATGAGAGGGTGTTGGCTTGGACCAGGGTAGCAGCGGAGGAGATAAGAATTGGTCAGTTACAGGAAACATGTTGAAGATGCAGTATAGCCGAGTCGACTTTCTGGTGAACTGTATATAATGCATGAAAGAGGAGTTGATAATGACTCCAAGGTCCAGAAGGATGAGAAGACATCAACTGACATGGGAAAGACTGAAAAGGATTCGGGTTTGAGGGAGGGAAGAGATCGGGGTTCGATTTTGGACATGGTCAAGTAAAGACCTCTCTCAGACATCCAAGGAGACAGATAGAGAAGACTGTTAACCGTGTAAGTTTAGAAGAAAGGTCTGGGTGGAGATACAAGCTTGCAAGTCATGAACCTATCAGTGGAATTAAATTATAAGACTGAGTAAAAACACTAAGAAAGGAAGTATAAATAATTTTATTTTTTTAAAGAAAGATCAGGATTTTAGCTCAGGTACCCCAGAAGAAGAATAAGTAAAGGTAACAAAAAAGTAAAAGTCAGCAAAGCACAGCATTCTTCAAGTCAGGTGTCAGTCTGTTCTCTCTAGCTATGAGCCTGTTTCTATTTTGTTTGTTAGTTTATTTTGTTCATTAGGTTCCACATGTAAGTGAAATCATATTATTTGTCTTTCTCTGACTGGCTTATTTCGCTTAGCATAATACTCTCCAGGTCGATCTGTGCTGTCACAAAAGGTAACATTTTCTTCTTCTTTTTAATGGCCAAGTCGTATTCCATGGTGTAAATGTACCACAGCATTTTTATCCAGTCATCTACTGATGAGCACTTGGGCTGCTTCCAAATCTTAGCTGTTGTAAATAAGGCTGCAATGAACATAGCGGTGCATAGATTCTTTCCAGTCAGTGTTTCAGGTTTCTTTAGATATATTCCCAAAAGTGCAATTGCTGGGTCATAAGGCAGTTCCATTTTAAATTTTTTTAATAACTTCATACTGCTTTCCACAGTAGCTGCATGAATCTGCATTCCCACCAACAGTGCACAAGTGTTCCCTTTTCTCCATTAAAAAGTTTTGCATAGCAAAGGAAACCATCAACAAAATGAAAAGACAACTCACTGAATGGGAGAACATATTCGTGAAGGACTGGAATAGACACTTCTCCAAAGAGCACATACAGATGGCCAACAGACATATGAAAAGATGCTCAAGGACACTAATCATCAAGAGAAATGCAAAATAAAACCACAATGAGATATCACCTCACACCTGTCAGAATGGCTTTCATCAATAAACCAACAAACAAGTATTGGGGAGAATGTGGATGCTAAAGACCTGTACATGGAAAATTATAAGACACTGAAGAGAGAAATTGAAGAAGATACAAAAAGTGGAAGCATATACTGTGCTCATAGATAGAAACAATGAACATCACTAAAATGTCCATACTACCCAAAGCAACTTATAGACTGAATGCCATTCCTTTCAAGATAACGATGGCAGGCGCTGGCCAAGTAGCTCAGTTGGTTAGAGCATCATCCCCATAACGCCAAGGATGTGCATTCGATCCCAAGTCAGGGCATATATAAGAATCAACCATCAAATGCATGAATGAGTGGAACAACAAATCAATGTTTCTCTCTCTCTAAAATCAATAAACTTAAAAAGCAACAAAAAAATAACAACGATGTATTCACAGACCTAGAATATTCCAAAAAATTATATGGAACCGCAAAAGACCCCAAAGGGCTATAGCAATCTTGAGAAAAAGAACAAAGTTGAAAGAATCATGTTACCTGATATCAGACTATGCTACAAGGCCATAGTAATCCAAACAGCATGGTACTGGCATAAAAACAGACATATAGATCAACAGAACAGAATAGAGAGAGCCCAGAAATAAACTCACACCTTTATGGTCAATTAATATTGGACAAAGGAGGCAAGAACATACAATGGGTAAAGACAGTCTATTCAATAAATGGTGTTGGGAAAATTGGACAGATATGTTCAAAAAAAAGAAACTAGACTACCTTCCTATACCATACACAAAAATAAACTCAATATGGATTAAAGACAAAACGTTAAGACTTGAAATATAAAAATCCTAGAAATAAACATAAGCAGTAAAATCCTGCACATTTCTCCTAGCAATATGTTTTTCTGATGTATCTCCTTGGGCAAGGGAAACAGAAGAAAAAATAAACCGAGAGAGGCAGTTTTGATGTAGTGGTTAGAGTGTAGGTCTGATGGGGGTGTGCTGAGAACAGAACGGGAGAAAATAGTAACAGCAGGCATAGACAACTCTTTTAAGCTTTTTGTAAACTGGAGCTAGGAAGTAGGATGAAAATTTTCAGAAGTGGGGTCAAGAAAGAATTTTACTATTATCTGTATTTTAATTTGTATGCTAATGGGAATCACCTGGGGAGGGTGAAAAAGATGGTATCGGAGAAACAAGGGAAGATGGATAGTTATTTTCTTGATTAGATAACGAACAGGTTCTCTTGTACCAGTGGAATGATCGACTTTTAGCACTTAACATCTTAAGAAGTGCGACTAAAAACTGTATCCTCAAGTTCAAATTCCTCATCAGATAATGAAAGTGAGACTTTAAAATGTTGCATTACCCTGGCCGGTGTGGCTCAGTTGTTGGGGCATCATCCTGTGCACCAAGAGGTGCGTGGTTCAATTCCCAGTCAGGGCACATGCTAAGGTTATGGGCTCGATCCCCAGTAGGGGCTGTGCATGAGGCAGTCGATAGATGTTTCTCTCTCCCTCTCCTGTCCTCTTTCTCTCTAAAGTTAATTTTTTTTTTAATTGTTTTTAAATGTTACATTGAAGATTACATGGTTAGTGACTAACAGAGAAAGTTACTAGATTTTTCAAAAAGGTGCAAACAAGGAACCATTGTTAGGTAACACAGGCAAATACACTGTAGTGAGTGGCATGGTGATTGTAAGCATGATCAGTACAGGATTCAAGTTAGGTAAAAAACTGTGATGGTGTCAGTATGGGCTGGGATGGGCTCTGTGTTACTCACTCAACAGGAAAAATGAGACTGCTGGATACCAGGCTGGAAGCCTGGGTTTATTCATTTGACATTTTAAGAATCAAGAGCATCACGTGTGATCTGTTAAGCAGGGGAGTGGCCTGAAGAAACCAGTGCATTAGAAGATTCATCTGGCAGTGTTTAGAGAATGAGTTGGTAGAGCAGAACACAGAGAGCTTGGCTCTAGGGCTATTAAAACTCCGGCCATGAAATTAGTAACACAGGCATTAGGGAGGTGGCAGTGGGAAAGAAGAAAGCCGCCAATCTGGAAGCCCTTTCAGCAAGACGAGACAAAGCATATCAATGGTTTCACGCTCTTGTTGTATCATGTGCTTTTCTTTAATAGCCTTTAACACTTCTTAATAAATATCATTTCTGTTATTATTTGAACAATGTATCCCCAGTAGCATATAAGTTTCAGATGGCAAGGGCCATGAATGTGCTGCTCACTGTTTTATTCCTATTGCCTAACACGCGGCCCTGCACATAGGAGACATTTAAAGAAAAACGTTGATAAAGGGATAAGATATTGAGGCATATCAAAAAAGCTGACGAAGAAGCTGAGGAAGGAAAAAGAGGAGAGAGAAAAGAGGCAGACAGGAAGAGAAGAGAGGAAGGAAGAGCGAGAAACGGGACAGTGGCGGATGGAGCAGAAGACGCAGAGGAGGAGGGAGGGCACAGAGTACACTGAAGCGGAAAGTC
The DNA here is from genome assembly GCF_964146895.1 of Miniopterus schreibersii. Classification (NCBI taxonomy): domain Eukaryota; kingdom Metazoa; phylum Chordata; class Mammalia; order Chiroptera; family Miniopteridae; genus Miniopterus; species Miniopterus schreibersii. The sequence continues at coordinate 37,587,441 of NC_138103.1, forward strand.
TGAAAACAGTGGCGTGACTAGGCCGCTGCTGGGAACTGGGAAGCTGGTCATGGGCGATGGTACAAAAGAGAAATATCAGGAGTCCAACTCAATCACTCGCTCTCTATGTTCGTTAACCTCTCGGTCTCGGCTTCTCCACAGGCAGAACAATTATAATCACCTCAAAGGTAACGGTGAGGATTCAACGAGTCGGCTCAGAACTGCCCCTGAACAGATGTTAGTCCTGTTCATCATCATCACACCATCACCTCATTTCTTCCGTGACCTTTGCCACGATACCACTCATCCCTCTCCTGCCTCTGCAGAGCTGCAAGGGGCAGGAGAAGCGCAGCGCTGATTGACAGATGAGATGAAGAGCATTTCCTTCCAGTCGGGGTTGCCACTGACCTCACGCGGGAACTAACAGTGGCAAGAAGACAAGCAGCTCAGCCTTGGCCTCTCCCGTTGTCCCTTCTGAGTTTCCCTTTCTTTTCTCAAATCATAAAGTAGACATATGGACCCAATTTCCTTAAATTTTTTTCAGTGTAGTTTTTATTTCATTGTGAAAAATGAAAAAGGAGATAGGGGAGGTGGTAAATGAAAACGAGGCGTATTTTAGAAGTACATTCGGCGAAAGGAAAAAGAATCAGATAAAGAAAAAGTGCAGAGTGCAGATAATGCTTTGGGGAAAAAAATCCAAAAACAAAAGAGAACACACTATCTGGAAGAAACATAAAGGCCTGATGCTTGATGGATAAACACCAAATAAAAGCATGAATAAATAAAAAGAGTAGCAAAGAAAGCAATATGAAGTAATATGGAAAAAGAGGGAAGAGCTAGAGCAGCAGTTCCCAATGAGGGGCCTTCCCCTGTCCCCCCAGGGGATATCTGGCAACATCTAGAAATATTTTCACTTGTCACACTGACATTTTTGGTTGCTACTGGTATCTTTTAGCCCAGGCCAGGGCTGCTGCTAAAAATCATACAATGCACAAGACAGCCCTCAACAACTACCTGCCTAAAATGTCAACAGAGCTGTGTTTGAGAAACCCTGAACTAGAGACCAAAGGTAAGGAGGAAAAGATGGAAGTAGATCACATCCGTTCATTCTTTTGCCCCAAACTCTGCAAAGCTCCCATTTTACTCTGAGAAGAGTTAAAGTCCTTAGACGTGTTCCCCAATGGCCCTCTGGTCCCTTCTCATTCACTCCTGCCACACTGGCCTCCTTACTCTTCCGAAAATCTGTGGGACACAGCCCACCCTGAGGCCCTTGACCGCTGTTCCCTCTAATTGGAAAAGTGCTCCCCTAGATACCCAAAATGCATGCTCGTTCACCTCCAAGCTTCTCTTCTGATACCGGTGGTCACGTCACTTTCTCAATGAGGCTTATCCTGGACCACCCAACTTAAACATGCACCTCCTCGCCATCGCTGCTCAGCCCATTGTAATCTTCTGTTGCTTCATCAGATTTGTCACCTGCTAGTATTCCACGTAATTTGGCATTTATCATGTTGGTCTGTCTTCCCCATGCCCTCGCCACTCTCTACGTACGCTCCATGAAAGAATTTTGTCTATTTTGTTAAACACTGTATCTCCAAGAACTAGCACAGTGCCTGGCATACAGTAGGTGCTAAACAATTATTTGTTTAACAAATGGAAAAAAGAGGCTCAGACAAATTCAAATAATAATAACAATAATTACAAATATACATATGGCTCTCACTCTGTACATGGGAACTATTCTAAGTGCTTTATATGCATTAACTCCTTTAATCTCCATAGCCAGTCTATACTGTAGGTAGTATCATTATCACCATTGACATTTTAGGGAGAAAATGAAGGCAGAGAGAGAGATTAAGTAATGTGCTCAATATTTCATAGCCGAGCAATTTGAAACCAAGAAGGACAGCTTCAGAGTCTGAGAGTTCACCCTTCTACACTATGTAACCTCAAAATTCTCCTATTATTAAAAAAAAGATAATTCAAACATTTATAAAATCCATGATCTATCTAAGCAAGGAATAATTAAATTTATACTTTATTCTACATATAAGTAAACAGACATAATCTTACCTCTGATATTTGAGCTTTAAAGTTACAAAGTTACTTTTATGTTTTGTTTTATTGATTTCAGAGAGAGGAAGAGAGAGGGAGAGATAGAAACATCAATGATGAGAGAGAGTCACTGATTGGCTGCCTTCTGCATGTCCCCTCCTGGGGATTGAGCCCACAACCCAGGCATGTGCCCTGACTGGGAATCGAACCGTGATCTTCTGGATCATAGGTCGATCCTCAACCACTGAGCCACACTGGCCAGGCACAAAGTTATTTTTAATTATGTTTGCCTCATAGTGTTCTCACTATCATCAAAAGTAAAAAGAAAAAATTACCCTTTTCAGCAATTCTGCATAACTTTTTAGCTTTTTTATTAAAATTGATTTACAATGTAGAAAGCCTGTAACTACAAAAGCTTGATTGTCACAATGTATGTACAACATTAATGATTTATTTTATGAATGATTTAATAAATTTTCAGAGAACAATAACTGGTTGCTGATTGTTTTCAAATGCATTCATGAGAACACTGGGAGAGACATGTTGCAAAAAAGTAATTTCTGGTATTAGTACTAAGTGTTGACATTTTACAATATATTAACATAATCCCTAAGAAAAATCTTCTCATGTGGAATAAAAAGCAGCATATGCATGAGTTTGAAAGATTTTCCCTCACATCCCAAAACTATGATGTATTATTATAGGAGGTATTATTCATCTTATTAAGCAAAGTTTAGAATTCATTAATGCAGTGAAAATCAATTAAAATGGAAAGTGAGATGAATGCTTCTTCCATCTCTGAATTCCAGGTAGTCCTTCTTGCACACCACTATAGGTAAAGCTCACCCTCCTGGAGGTGACTTTTGTCAAGGGCAGGTCCTTAAGCTTATTCATGTTTACATCCTTTACGGTCTTCAGCACATTGCCTTATACACATCAAGGATTCAATAAATCTTTCTTAATTCATGAAATAATTTCACACAGGGAAATAATAAAACCAAAAAAATGCTGTTCTGGGACCAGTTTTATAAAGAGAATATGCTTAATTTGCAATAAGCTCTGGGAACACTTTGTCTTATGTAGTGATGTACTCTAGTACACATCATAAAAAAACAAAATGTGAGAGTTAACTTTTCTACACGTGAGCATTCTTCAGTTTTTGGAGAGCAGTGAATTTGAAATATATATATATTCCCATGTTGAGACCAGCTACCAGAACCCCTCGAAGAAAAGTAAATTGCTGATAAGCTACCCTTGGCTCCCTGAAATAAAAACCATCAGATTACAGCCATCAGTATTTCTTTTTCCCTTTTTGTAGAGCCAGGACTTTTGATCTTGAAAATTATGGAGCTGGTCTCAAATAACTGGCTAAAATTTTAAAAAAAGAAAAAGGGAATCAATCACTTGTTTTGTCTCTTCATCTGAGCCATATTCATGCCCGTAAGATTCTCTGAACATCTGCAAAAACTTTTGTATGCGCTTTTGCTCCAGGAGGAATATCTATAATTTTATAAACTTTCAAAGGGTTCTGTGATATGGGGGGGAAATAACAGCCACTGTAGCTAGAGGACAATTAATTTGACAGATACATATTTTTAATCTGGTATTTTTCTGTCACATGAATACAGCTTGAAATCTTAGGATAAAATTTGATATAATGAAAGAGGTAAATAAACAATCTGTTAGCTTTTGTATAGTACTAGAGAAGAGAACCGGCTGAAAATCATCAAATTTGCTTTCTCTAGACTAGAATGTCATATGCTATCTGTAGTTAAAAATCTATTTATAGTATGCCAAACACCATAGTAACTGGCATAATGGGCATAGGCATATAATTTGACTCACTTCAGTTATTCTGGAAGTAAACTTGTATCTCAAACATCAAACTGTAGTAGCATTTGCAAAGCAGGAGGAGGTAAAATGGAGATCATAAATATAAGTTCTGTCTTAACAATGTTCATATTTCTTACCTAAAGTAGAGTCTGAAAGCTTAATTCCTTTGGAATCCTCATGCCCTTTCATTTTCAAAAATAAAAATAGTTTATGCCACTGTGAACCTCAAGAAGGAATATATCTGCCGAGGACTCCTTGAGGTTAATGGGGCTGAAATTCATAATCAGAGTCTAGTAGTCATTGCTGACAGAGGCCTCTGAAGCAGCTTTCAAAAGTAAAGGGAAAAGCTACAGAATAAGCTTTCAGCCTCCTGCACTGTGCCCCAGCCACCTGCATCAAACCTTAGAAAGCAGTTCCTGGTACTGTCTTTGGACCAATGGGTGGAGACTCCCCTGGTCCAATGGGAACTGTGCAACAGTATCCTCATTTGCATTCTTACTAACTAATCAGAGCAGTTCCATAATGACCAATCAGAATTAGCCATTCCAATGAATCAGAACAGTGATAGACCAATCAGACTGTACCAATTTTAATTCCTCATTTGCAAAAAGTAAAGGATCAGTCAGGGACTAAGGGCTTTCTCTATAAAAGGTGGACATCCCTTTGTCTCCTGGAGTACACCTTCGGTTTCCTCCAGAGGCTGCATTTCACAGGTTTGCAAACTGTTTACCTGAATAAAGTGTCTCATTTTACCATGCTCTCGGCTGAGTTCTCCTGTTGGCTTTAGACTGCTGGCAGTAACCTTTTGTTGACACCACATAAGGCAACATCTGTCCTGATTTAACAAGGCACCTTGTAAGTCTACTTTGATTTGGACATTACTTAGATATGCGTATTTTCTCGTTTCAGTTAATGTTACCTTCTGGATCTTGTTTAGAGCTGAAGTAGTGCTGACTTTGGTTTCCTAGGTCCTATAGGAAATCTTAATTGAGTATTTCTTCCTAATAAACTAACTTTAAATATAATAAAAACATGTCTATCCATCTTACACTGGATAGTGTAAAAAAGGCGTGCAGAACTTTAGAATAAGGACATTTCTTGTGTCCCTTATGTGTGAGGGGAGGGGTGGCTTACAGTCAATTCCCCTAAACTCATATGAGGAATCAAATAATAAATATACATACAGCATTGTTAGCCAGCTCAATAACTCTGTACCTGGTAAAGAATTTAGCAAGCTTCTTGATTTATCAGTCATAGGAGAAAGCAAAACAACTGTCAAACCCTAAACATGTTAGAAAACTTACAGATAGCACCTCCCTTCTAAGGCAATTTGATAATAACAAAAGAAAATAAAAGTTTCCCAAATTCCTTTATTTACTTGAAACAGCCGTATACAATGCTAGATATCAGCAAGTACCCATCAGTTGTCCCTTTATTTTCTAAGTCATACTATAAAAAAGCTATCTAATATTCTCATTAATATTTTTGTTTAAGACTAAATAGGTCAAGTGGCAGTTCCACATTTAATTTTGTGGGGAACCTCCATACTATTTTCCATAGTGGCTGCACCAGTCTGCATTCCCACCAGCAGTGTACCAGGGTTCCCTTTTCTCCACATCCTCACCAGGACTTGTTGTTTGTTGATGGCAACCATTCTGACAGGTGTGAGATGATATCTCATTGTCATTTTAATTTGCATCTTTCTGATGATTAGTGACTTTGAGCATTTTTTCACATGTCCACTTTAGAGAAGCATCTAGGTCCTTTGCCCATTTTTTGATTGGATTGTTTGTCTTCCATCAACAAATCAACAAACAACATGTACTGGGGAGGGTGTGGAGAAAGGGGAACCCTAGTACACTGCTGGTGGGAATGCAGACTGGTGCAGCCACTATGGAAAGCAGTATGGGGTTTCCTCAAAAGATTAAAAATTGACCTGCCATTTGACCCAGTGATCCAACTTCTAAAAACATATCCTAAGAAACCCAAAACACCAATCAGAAAGAATATATGAATCTCTATGTTCATAGCAGCGTAATTTACAATAGCTAAGATCTGGAAACAGCCCAATTGCCCATCAGTAGATGAATGGATAAAAAAAGCTGTGGTTCATTTATACTATGGAATACTATGCAGCTGTTAAAAAAAAAAAAAAAGAAGGATCTTTTACCCTTTGGCACAGCATGGAGGGACCTGGAGAAAATTATGCTAAGTGAAATAAGCCTGTCAGAGAAAGACAAGCATCACATGATCTCACTCATATATGCAATCTAAAGAACAAAATAAACTAATGAACAAAATAGATCCAGAGACAGAGAAGCATGGAACAGACTGATGAATCTCAGAGGGAAGGTGGGGGTGGACTGGGAGGGTGAAGAGATTAACCAAAGAACTTATGTGCATATATGCATAACTTATAGACACAGACAATAGTGTGGTGAAGGCCTGGGGCAGGGAGGGGGTGAGTACTGGTAGAAGGGATCAATGGGGGAAAAAAGAAGACATCTGTAATGCTTTCAACAATAAAGATAAATTAAAAAAAAAAAAAAAGACTAAATAGATAAAAAGTAATTCACTACATCACCTATTTATTTGGAAGATGCAAACTGTGAGGTCTAATTAACTCACTATTAATTTTGCCTCAGTACTGGTGCCCAAATTGACTGCACAAAAACAATGACCACTACCACGAACAAATAACAAACTATAGAACAATACTTAAATTAAAAGGTTTATTAGCTTCTCTTGAAATGTAAGAAACAATCTCTACATATATACTCCTGCTGGGAGTAAATATTTGTGAAACTCCCTGGAAGACACTTTGGCAATAAGGATTGAAAACTAAAATTTTCACACCCTTGTCTTCTAATAACATGTAAAAAAATCATAATACTAAATAGAGCTTAATAATAAATAGTGCTTAAATGTCTGGGCTTTAGCAATAAATTGCCTGGCATTGAAACTTCACTTCTCCACTTACAATCAAGTCACCTTGGCCAAGTGACTTAACTTCTCTGGCATCTGTTTTCTTATCTATAAAATGGAATAACAATATTACCTCTCTCATATGTCTGTTTTGCAGATTACAAGATTTAAATATAAATAAATGCACTTAGAGGAATATCAGACACCAAGTAAAATATGTTTTAGCCATTTTTATTGCCAAACTGTTCTTTTTAGTGATATTTAACAACCATAAAAATTTGGAAATAAGTAGAATTTCCAATATTACAGTGACTATAAAGTAACTTATAGCAGATCTATATAATGGTTATGATCTAGTACTATTCAAGATAGTAGAAATCATTGTATATACTTTTATAATTTTGTATGACTTCATCTATGTTAAAAATATTCATACCAAAAAAATCAACAAAGAAAATATAGTTAAGTGTTCAATATATCTATTTTTGTGTGACAGTAAGGATAAGTTTTATTTTTCCTTTAAAATTTTGAGATTTCCCCCCCTCAAACTTTCTATAGTGTACTGCTTCTATAAATCAGGGAAAAATGAAAGTTGTTCTTTAAAAAACTAGCACCTTTGGGGTTAGGTTGGGAGAGGGATGAATAGGTAGAGCACTACAATGATGAATTCATGTCATCATACATTTGTCCACACCCATAAAATGCCCAACACCCAGAGTGAATCATAACGTAAACTGTACACTTTGGGTGATGATGTGTCAATGGGTCATCACTTGTAAACAAATTACTGCTCTGGTGGGAGATGTCGATAATGAAACAGGCTACACATGTGTGGGAATAGGGGGTCTATGGGAACTCTGTATCTTCCCCTCAATGTTGCTCTGAACCTAAAACTGCTCTAAAAAAAAGGAAACCTTAATTAAAAAAATAATTAAATTTATTTTTTAATGAAAAAAGTTTCTTTTGTTGTTTTCTAGTATTTTATTTTCAGCTTGATATCAGTTATGCACATTTCAATCAAAACTGAATCGGCAGCCTATTGGAACTGTACCCCTCTAATTCTCAAAAATTGCCTAAGAAACTTTTCATGATTAGTTAGTTCAGCAGACGTTTCTGTAGTTAAATTTGTTTGGAAATATATATTTTATTCAAAATCATATTTCTATTTTTTCTCCTACAGTTTGATTTAAATACCTGAGATCCTCAGAGCAGTAAGAGTAGGAAAAAAACCATAATCCAGGTAACAATAAAACCTATTAGATTAGTATTATTATCTATTACTTTGCTATTGCCTGAAGCAAACATTTCTTTATTACTTTAAGGATGCTTGAATTTCTTATCAACTAATTCTCTGAGTTTTGAATGATTTTATGCGTTGGCAATAGAGACAGTGAAAGATGGTTATTGTTTATCTTTATTTTCCCAGAATCATTCTGCTTTTTCAGTAACATCCTAAGCCATCATGCCTAAGAAAAGAAAAATTAAAAAGCATTTTAGCACTTGGTAAATATATTCCAGTTTGGGAGGTAGACTGTTGAACAAAGTAGTAAAACACAGCTATTGCTACAATTGAATGAACTGAGAAATTTCATTCATTCACAACTTTAATACTTGGAAAACAATCCAGAGATTGTTCTTTATAACTTTTTCTAGCAATGAATTTTATATGCATGGACTCATTAACCAAAAAATATCTGGTAGGATTTCCTAGAGCAATAAACTACTCAACTTCAAGTAGATAAACCATTAAAAAAAGAAAACACTTAAAAACAGAAATATATTGAAGATAATTGTTAATTCTGTTTTCATCAGCCCCCAAATGGATTGTTTCCTATGAGTTTTCAAACTTTTCAAAATTAAACAAGTTTCATTTGTTTCTGTTTATGAAAACTTGTGGGTGCTTTCCAATCCACAGTCACAAGGCTGACACATATTTCCACCCATGAAGTACATGAGCGAACTGCAGGGCAATGATCTTAACTGGTTCCCTGGTTCCTACGAGAAAGTCTTGTCTACACACAAGGTTTAGCTATATATACATATATATCTTCAGCCCACAGAGCAGCCTTGTCACTTAAAATTATAAATTGAAACACTGCAAAAACTGTTCAAGGTTATAATCGGTCTAAACTAAAATAGAATTCACCTAAAGCAGCAATGAATTTTGTTTCCAAATAAAAGGCTGTTTATTACATATTCCAATTTCTCTCTAACAAGATCTGCGATCCCATATTAACAGCAACATCTGATGCAAAACAGTTCACCAGTGAGATCTTTATAAAAGAACAGGCAAATTGGTACCTAGAGATGTCAGGTTATTTGAGAACTATTTTAAAAAAGCAATAGCTCTTTTTTCCACATTTCTAAAAATGGATCACCCCACACCTAAAAACCAGTAATAGTTAATTTTATCCCTAAAACTCTAGAGTTTCACCACTATTTTTTTTAATGTAGAAAAAAGCAACATGGATAAATCTTGTATTAACTTCCTGTTACTACTTCTGTTAATTTCTTCTCCTCTCTACCTTTTCAAATCTTATCCACTTCTCAAAGAAAGACACAAAATCTTCCTTTTTGACCTTTCCTTCCCTCAAAGGACTTATCCTTCGTAAAAATCTCCAATATTTAGTTGTAACACTTGGGATCTCCTGTATATGGCATTGATCCTTTTGTGTTAATCATGAGAATCTGAATAAATTGTAAGTTCTTAAAATTCATATCTCACTGTCTTTTTAAAGCTTCTGCTCTCGTCACCAAAGGCTTATCATACTACTAGGCACATAATGAGTATTGGTTCATCAATCTACATATACTCACTCGTACTCTCAATTCTGCTTTCTTTCCCCAAGCCTATTAGATCATAGTGAGGGTGGACGCTAAAAGCAGTAATGCCTTTCACACTATTGATGTTCAAAGACATGATAAATGCATCCCAAACTAACCCTTTGAGCACACTGAGACTGGAAATTATATCTTATTCATCTTGGTAACACTGAAAAGATAATATAGCCTATAGGAGGTGCTGAATACATATGTTGAATTATACTTGTCTTTTTCATTATAGTACAGAAGACCAAAAGACCCCTATTATTTCTGAAAAGTCAAGTTATTTGAGGTTTTACTAAATTCTGAGGGCAGAATAACAGTGCACTTATACTTTCTAGAAATCCTGTTCCTCTTCTTCCAATATATAATCTAATTAAAAATGATTCAGTAATAATTAACTAGTCACAAAAAAATCCCAAAATAATAATGGAGTTTTGTTACTAATTATTGGTGTTTCAAGAAGCTACTATAATGTTCAAATCTGTCACACTAACTGAATTTTCAGGTAACTGAAGTCCAGAAAACTTCTAAAAAGAAAAGCAATGTCAAAATAACCTCAAACAAAAGTCCAATACTGTTGAAGTTTATGTAAAAATAAAGAGCAGAATGCTTTAAAAATATATTGCACTTTACATAGAATAAAAAAGCAGAAAAGTAAAACAAGAATCATATGTTGACTGATATAGTAATCTAGTCTTAATCACTTTTTTATTACTAATTTATGTTCCAATGTAATAAGAGCTCTCTGCTCATTTATATCAAAATATATGAGACCTAAAAGCATAGCATTGCCAATAAAAAAATTAGAATTCTAAATATAACAGTTTATATTTAACAAATGCCAATGATAAACTGCCAGAATATTGAGTATAACAACTGATGAGTTTATAGTGGGATTTATATTTATAAGTCATAAGTATAGAGACCAACAAAGTTCATAATTTACAAAGTTTTCAGTTACTCCTCCATTAAAAACTACATCAAAGACATGCACAGTCACATGTGCAGTACTATCTTGAAAAGATAAATGCTGAACAACTGCAAAAGGTTATAGGTTAAACATGCCCTATAAATATTTTGTTCTCAAAATAACTATCATTCATATTATATAAATAACCAATGTTTTGAGCTTCAGCCATAGTATAACAGAATTCCATCTGCAAATCTAGGATGATGATTTCCTCACAAAAATAATTAACAATCACATCACATCATTTATCACATAAATTTCACTCTCAGGGGTGAGATTTTTACCCCAAGAGGCCCTGGCAGCTAATCAAACTTCCAAAGCATCAAGCAGAATTTTATCTCTAGATCTGTCTAGAAGACAGATCCTTTCATTTACTTGCTTGTACATTATCTATGCTTTTTCATCCCTTAATAAACTACCTATTTTTCCCCTTAAATATTCTCCGGTAAATGAAGACACAGAAAGAGTGAAAGGAGGAGATATCCACAGACTCCCTGATTTATTTCTTTGTGAGTCTAACCAAGAACCACAGAGAGGTTAAAAGTTTCACTATAGCGAGCTCTACATGGTCTCCAAATATTTACAGAATGAGGCAAAGCGGCACCAAGACCATGTGCAGTGCCTTGTCATTTATTCTGTCTCAAGCAGGGAGAGGAGTGACACATCCTACGGAAGGAATGCCAGTAGATGCAGTTTGATTGACTACCTTTCTCTTAAACTCAGCCTCCTCCATAAGAATATGCTACTGTGCTGAGGTAGGTTTCCGACATCCCCGACCTTAGAAACCTCAACAACTATAACGCACAGTTCTGCCAAAAGGAACATGCCCAAATTTGTTCATTTTTACAACGCCATAATGTTTCAGATGAAAACACAGTCTGCCAAACACGTCAAACGAAAGGCTAACAAAGAAACGCACAGCATCTTTAGACTTGAATTTCGATGCATAAACTCGCCATCTGTCAGCCAGTTGTGAAGCAATGATCCCAGGGAAGCCCTGCAAACGTGGACAAGTTTTATCTTCCCGTCTATCATCCGTATCAATCTCCACTCTCAGCGGGAATTACGCTCTGCCTGCGGAACACCTACAGCAATGGCCTTTGCCATGGCAAGCACAACTCTGCCGACGAGTGGGCCGTGGCAACAGACTTGCATTTGGTAACAAAAGCCGAGTTCTGGTCTCAGAGGTAATGGGCTTCAGGGAGAGGAAGGGAGGGGGCGCGGGGGGAGGGGGGCTCTTTCCTCGCATTTGGATTGGAAACTGGATAGAGGAGGTTAATCTCTAGAGGCCAGACAGCCAAACAACCCTCAATTTCCTCCCACTTGGCCTCCGAAACAAGATTACAATTTTGGACCTAGACTAAGCCCCACCCCTTCCCTTCCCGCCTCCGGCACCACCACCTCTGAAGTTACAGTCTTAGCTCTGGAGCAGCTGCGGGGTGCGGACTCCCAGACGGAGATCCACGCCAGGCGCCCTTCGGTAGCAGGACAGCGGGCTTTGGACACTGCCACCAGCTCCGCCAGCTGCCAGCCCGGCTAGCGGGGGACCCCACGCCTCCCAAGCCGGTCTTCGCCCCCGCGGGGAGCGGCAGCCCGAGTTACGCAGCCTCAGCCTCGATACCGGCTCGGCTCCTTTCTCTGGGGATCACAGGGGTGGGGGGCAGGGGGGAGGGCAGAAGTGGAATAGATGGGGAGCGGGGAAAGAACCGAAACTGTACCGGTTTCCAAGAGCCAGGACGCAAGTGGCAAGACCTTGGCGCACGCACCACACACACACACAAACATGCACACCGATGCGCCAAGCTCCGCGTGTTCAATGCCAAGTGGCAACAAGATGGGAGCAAAGAAGGAAGGGGGTGGGGGAAAGACCCGGAGTTGCTAGGAGCGACGTTCAGAGGAGGGCAAGGGATACCTCCGAAACTGCGAAAGTGAGAAAGTCCCAGACCCCCTCCACATCCCCAAGCCTGGGCGCTCCTGCCAGCAATCGGGTCGCCTTCCTTCCAGCGGGGCTCAGAGGCGGGGAGGAGGGCGGGAGCCGAGCTTCCCCCACGCTGCCCTCCCCGGCCTGGCCCAGGGCCCGGAGCCCGGCCCCCTTCAGCCCCAGCGGGGGGAGGCTGCCGGGCGAGGAGCGACTGGCAGACGGGCTCCGGGGGACCAGGCGGGCAGGCGAGCGGCACCCGCGCGCTCCGGCCGGGCTGCGCGTTTCTCCCGCCGTCGACACACCCCCGTTAGCCCCCTCCCCCGGCCGTACACACTCACGGCGACGGAGACGCGCGCGCTCACCCCTCCCACACCCAGGTCCATCGATTAAAACACTAGTTGATTTCTTCCTGATTAAAACCAAAAAAAAAAAGTGCAACAACTCTTCTCAGGAGTCGCCGGAGCAAAGAAAGTCTGTCTGCAGGCTTCTTACTGTAGTTTCCTAGGAGTTAAGACATCGGGCGGTCCCCAGCGAAAACCCGAGCAAAACCCCGCGGGGGGCAAAAGGCGGCGAACTCCCTCCCCACCCCTGCGCCTCTCACCTCCTTAAGTTCCTTGGCCACGTCCTTCAGGTCGCCCAGGACTAATTCCAGATCCTCCACGATGATCTTGATCTGTTCCTTCACCTTGGTTTTGGAGGCTGCCGGCGGTCCCTCGGCTGGAGAGGACGAGGAGGGGGTCCCCTTGGACTTGGAGGACATTCTTTGGGGCCAAACGAGGCAGGTCAGCAGAGGCGGGCGAGCGGAGGCTGCTGCGCGCCCCGGTCCCTGGCGCTGCTGCGACCGCTGCCGCCCCAGTCCCCCCACATCTTGGACGCGCCCCGAGCGGCGGCGGGTGGCTGCGCTCGG